>NC_136059.1:1920876665-1921508253 GCF_964261635.1 Lissotriton helveticus
CTTCTTAAAAGAACTTTAAAATCAGTGCCAAGAATCCCCTAGAAATAAAGTCTGCTAGAGCAATTTATAAACTTGCCCTCCAAAAGCGCAAAAAAGATCTGAAAGAGGCGGCATAGGGAGATCTACTTAAGGCGTGTACACTAAGAGACAATACTGCATTTTGGAGAGCAGTAAACGCTCCTTCCTTTGTGGACAGAAGTTGTGATCTGATGGAGATCGCCATAGAGGAGACGATCTGGGTTAGCCATTTTACTGAACTCTATAATATAGACAAAACTGTCAGAATAGGCAGGACAAATACAAACGAGCACGTAACATTAGATTCTACTTCCCATGAATTATTTCCCCTAGAAATAGTGTTTTCCCTAGCAGAGGTGGAACTGGCTATTGTAGAAAATTCTAACAGCAAGGCCCAAGGACCAGATGGGATTCCCATTGATATTTATAAGGAAAAAACCTCTTTATGGTACCGCTCCTGACAAATGTGCTAAACAGCTATAATAAAGTTGGATTTCCGTCCACTTGGCAGGATGCGATAGTAGTGCCAATATTCAAAAAGGGCGATCGAAATGATCCCAAATGCTACAGGCCCATTTCACTTCTTAACTCCCTTATGAAGGTGGCAGGTCGAGTTATATTAAACAGACTGCAGGGATGGGCTAAGGATAAAGGCATTCTATCTAAATTTCAATATGGGTTTAAGTCCGGTCTGGGTACTGTTGAACAAGGACTCAACTTGGCATTATTGATAGGGAAATATAAGACTGCAAAAAAGGGAAACTTATTTATGACATTTGTTGATCTTAGTTCAGCATTTGACTGTCTAAATCACGATGTCTTGTGGGATACCCTGTCACGTCTTGGAATGGATCCAAATATTCGATATTTTATCATGGAACTATAAAGAGGGGCAGGGGCGAAGGTGCGTTACGGTAAGAAAGGCGAATATTCAGAAAAGTTCCCAATAATGAAGGGCGTTCGCCAGGGATGCATCCTGGCACCCTTTCTTTTTAACCTTTATATTAACAGTGTAGCAGATCACTTAACACATCTGGCCGTGGACTTTCCTCAAATTGATGGCACGGCGGCGCCTATTTTACTTTACGCAGATGATGCGGTTATTATGTCAAGAACTCAAGTAGGTCTCCAGAAGGCGCTAACTGGATTCTCAGCATACATGGGATCTAGGGGCCTAAAAATAAACAGAGGGAAAACCTACACTATGTGCTGCTCATCAAAAAATAAGGTTTCTTGCTACACATTTTTAGAGCAGTCAAAGATAGAAATGACAAACACTTTTTCATATTTGGGGGTTGTTTTTAATAGTAATTGTTCATGGACTACAGCCATTACTACCAGGTGTTTAGCTTTTTCGCGAGCCATTGGGGCATTAATGCAGTTTGCAAACAAGCTGGGTGGCAGGCCTGTACGCATTTTGCTTGACATTTATAAAGCTAAGTGCGTATCGACCGCCATATACGGGGCTGGCATATGGGGTATCTCAGATTGCCAGGAAATACAGGTGAAGAAAAATGGATTTCTTAAATATTTGTTAGCTGTTCCTAGGTCCACCCCAGCCTATGCCTGCCATATGGAACTTGATTTGATTTATATTATTGATTTAATTAGGATCAGCCCAGTACTGCTCTGGTATAAAATATGGACCTCCACAGAAACTGGTCTTAACAAGGCAATCATCACAGATTGCATGAGGCTTGCGGGGTCAAAAAATATAAAGTGACTCTCCTATGTGCAGGATTTTTTAACAAATATAGGGCACCCAGAATTTTATCACACGCCCTTATTATTAACTTCCATTTCCAAATAGACTCTTAAAGAAAAATGTACCTCCTTCTTGGCTGATCAACGCTGGTATGTTGAGGGTAAGAAGGCTTCAGTGCTTCATCACCATTCATTATTGCAGGAATCTGGTCTACACCTTTATTTGGGCCCCGAGTGGGGCAGCTATGATAGAATGTTATTGGCACGGCTGAGACTGGGCATCTTTTTTAGGATGGTTACCTTCCCTGACACAAATGATTGGCGTAAAAATCTAAGTAATTGCCCATGCGTTGAGCATTCTGCAGTCTACTATTCATTGTGTTCTCTTTTGCAAATTTTATGGTTGGGAAGGAGAAGATACCTAACTCCATTATTAAAGCACTGGGGTTTAAGGCAGTGCAGACGAGCGCTCTTTAAGATTCTCCTACTCCAGGATGAAAACACCATCATTACTGTAACAAAGGGGAGTTTGTTCCTGTGCCTATTTGCCCACATCTCGCGGCCCCCGCTCCACGGGAGCCGCTCGTGACTGAGTCCCTGAGGGAGCGCTGTACACCTGGGCATACGAAGCAGCATTGGACCCTGCACCCTGACTTTCTCGATCTCCAGGCTGAGGCGGGATTGCGAGGACCAGTGTTCTCAGCGGCGCTGATTGGCCGCAGCTGGTCCTCTTCCCGCCCCCTCCCTGCTGGGTCAAAAGCCGCCGTAGGTATTCCACCAGCGGGATACTTTTTACTTTGGAGTTTGTTCCTGTGCCTATTTGCCCACATCTCTCGGCCCCCGCTCCGCGGGAGCCGCTCGTGACTGAGTCCCTGAGGGAGCGCTGTACACCTGGGCATACGGAGCAGCATTGGACCCTGTACCCTGACTTTCTCGATCTCCAGGCTGAGGCGGGACTGCGAGGACCAGCGTTCTCAGCGGCGCTGATCGGCCGCAGCTGGTCCTCTTCCCGCCCCCTCCCTGCTGGGTCAAAAGCCGCCGTAGGTATTCCACCAGCGGGATACTTTTTACTTTGGAGTTTGATCCTGTGCCTATTTGCCCACATCTCGCGCCCCCCGCTCCGCGGGAGCCGCTCGTGACTGAGTACCTGAGGGAGCGCTGTACACCTGGGCATACGGAGCAGCACTGGACCCTGCACCCTGCCTTTCTCGATCTCCAGGCTGAGGCGGGACTGCGAGGACCAGCGTTCTCAGCGGCGCTAATCGGCCGCAGCTGGTCCGCTTCCCGCCCCCTTTCTCATCACTGACTATATTTTCAACTGACATCCACGCGCATGCGGGACGCGCGTGGGCGAAGCCCGGGCCAAGGGCGGGCCCGCTGCAGCCCGTTAGAGACCGTGTAAGGCCGGGCCGGGCCTCCCCTCTAACTTCTGAGCCCGAGTGGGACTGAACGTACGTGCACGTATTATATATTATTGTTTAATTGTCATTTGGGTTTCACTTCTTTATTTTTGTTTGATATTTGAAAATGATGTGCACACGTGCGAGCAGAAGTAAAATGGCAGCGAGGGGGCACTACAAACAGGCACTCTAGATAACTTCATAATAAGGGCAAACACCTTTATAGAGCAAGAAATTTCATCAATGGAGCGCAGAGTATCCCAAGACCTTGCCCAGGCAAAAAGATCATCTATGGGCCACTTTGCAACAGCTAAAACCCCCGACCAATCAAAGGGCGTGGTCCCTCTGGAAACCCCCGTAGTAACCCACGCCGATATTCATGTTCACAGACAGAGTTTGCCTGGCACGGTAGATCTATCAGTATCTCATCTCTCACTTGAATCCCAATTAAGTTCAGACTTAGAAAAAACTCCGGACATAGCTGCTATTACTTCACTTGATGATCTGAGTGCTAGCCAGCTGAAGGGTAAGAAGGAGGGAGCTATCCCCAAAAAACTCAATCCAAAAAAAGTAAGGGATAGGGGTAAACAATTGAATATGACTTGTGGGGATTCTGTTTTAACCCTGGATATAGAGCACGATGCCCCTCGTAATGTCCCCTCCAAAGAGGTCTTGAGTAGAGTGAATGTAGAGGCCTCAGAAAATCTGGACAGGATTAGTGTCAGGGATGACGAGGTCAATATTTCACTCCTACCTAGGATAGCTGAACTCTTCAAACTATATCTCACGCCCATTGAGATACGACTAGCCCACATTGAAAAACAGCTAGGCGACCTGTGCGCTGTGCCCAAAAAACAAAACCTACAGGGGGCTCAAAAAATAGGGGGAAACAAATCAAACACCAATAAACCCGCCGACCACGTTACCAAAAAACCTCCAACATTAGTGACTAACCCAAAACCTAAGTTGGTCTTGGCCCCCGAGAAGAAAGATGCAGCAAAAACTAAAATCTGTGCCACCCCCCCTCGAGAGGGGCAGACCTTACCCAGGGATTATACCACGCAAGTAAATAACATTAAGAATGATGGAGGTTCACTTAGGAGAAGAGCGGTGAACCTGCCCCCCGAGGCAAGTCCCTATGTTGTGGTAATGACGGGGGTCCCTGAATTGGGTGAAGCCGACGAGGAAGCTAACTGGTCATTAAAAAACAAGGTCCAACACTGGCTTAACTCAAATCGGCCCTTACCACCTAACCAGACCAGCAGGATATTGACGGTGCGCAGGGTAACATGGGTGGGACACAAGAGGAAATCCGTTCAAGGTGATTGTGTTCTGATTAATTTTGTGGATCCTCACACGACTGACCATGTTTGCGCATGGAACACTCAGGATAGATATGAGGGAATTGCAACCAGACGACTTTCCTTCTTTTACCCCCCTAGGAGTGGACCAACACGTGATTGGGACATTGCTAGAAATTGGCATATAGTAGGGCATCGTGAGCGGGGCGGAGATTGGGGGACGTGGGGGCGCAGCGCCCTAGGGAGCCAGCTTACAGGGATAACTGGGGTGGTTTCCAAACTGCAAATAGATTCAGTTGCCTGGAGATGGTCGACTGACGGCTAAATCCTACTAATTTATCAGAGGGCGAGAGAATGGATCCTCTAGTTTTAAGGGGGGGTGGAAGCGGGCTCAATGGGTCTATAAACGATGGTTCTGTAGTACCAGATGTCCAGGAGGTTGGGGAAGAAAGTGTGGTCCATATCACTTGTGGTCTGGCACCCATAGGGACAGACAGTACTGCTGAATTAGGGTCAATTCCCACAAATGATGATAGTGAAGTATATATTTTGAATATGACTTGTTACACCAGCCCAGTTGTAGTAAAGGAGGTTGTGGGAGAACCTGTAGAGGGTGGCTCATTAACGTCATCTCAGCTGGATGGTATCCGAGACGTAATCCGTCCAGTATCAACAACTGTCGCCCCATTGAACGATCATGGGGACAGACTGGTCTTGTTATCATGGAACATAGAGGGTCTGGCTAGTAAAGTGAAGGATCCTGACTTCCTGGCATTCATGGACAATTTTGATGTAATTTGCCTACAGGAATGCTGGGAACTATCTGAGATACATCTAAATGGTTTTCGCACCTTTTTTACTCCAGCGCAGCATTCTAGCAGGGGTAGGCCCTCAGGCGGATTATGCACTTTTATATCTAACACTGCTAATGTGTCAGTTAAATGTCCACCTGATAAGGGCAAACATCACTTTTATCAGACATTAACACTCATGATGGGAGGAAACCAGTATATCAATCTGATCAACCTTTATAATAACATTCCAGGGGAAGATCGGATTAGGATAATGGACGACTTAAAAGCAGACTTGTGTAGGGGAACTGGCCCAGAACAAGAGGGTAGGTGCACTTTAGTAACAGGAGATTTCAATTGTCACCTCTGTCCTCTTAGTAATCATGACATATGCGGCATGGTTAACTTGAAGGGAGATCCCTGCACTCACTTTGAACACTCCCCGTTTGGGAATCTATTGAATAGCTTGCTATTTGATTGTGATTTAGGTTTTGTAAATGAGCTCTGTAACCCCCAGGCTGACTTTTTACCAACTTTTATCGGGAGGGGCTCGAATTCGGTGATTGATTTCATGTTGATCACTACACGTCATCATTGCAACATCCAATCATTTAACACAGAGAATATTTCTCTTAGCGATCACTTTCCAATCTCCGCAACTTTCAGCAGGCTAGTGGGACGAGCCAAAAGACCCAATGTTATAGAAAATCTACATAGCCATGGGATATACCTAAGTCGAACAAATTGTAGTGTAGTTCCTATCATCCCAATAGGCTCTGCGCATTGGAATAATACCTACAGCAGTAAAGGCCTAGACCAGACGTTAACTAGGTCTACTACTGTCGATAGTTTTGGGTTTGCCAGCTTAGCTCAGAGTTCACTAGAAACTTTCTCGAATGTTCAAGGAGGACTTAACTTCCCTGATTAGACAAGAAGGGATTTAGTTTCTGACAACCATAGAACATGACAACTTTGCTCTCCCCTAATCAAGAGTATATCTCGAGAGTCGTGTGAACAAAAGGCAATTTATTTTACTCAGTCAGTACGTGCATTCTTAGTCTCATCAGATTGTAGAGAAAAGGAAGAGACGGGCGTGTTCAATAAAAAGGTGTTATTTATTGATCAGTCTCTTTTCTCATACAAGAGAAATGGATCGATATTATTGCAATACTTATAGTTAAGTAAAGTGCATACATTAAAAGCAATAGTATAAAATAATACTGTAAAAACATTGATATGGTTTCTAAGCCATAAGATGTTTAAAATGAATAAAATATATTACATACACATATACATTTGACTAAACGTACTCAACTGGTGTTTCTAAATACGCCTACCCCGTGTACCTGACCTAAGCCTAATACGTGGGCGGGAATAGAAAGTTACAGTTTAAGTTAAGTTTGTTTTTGCCAAGTGAATAACTAAAGAATTCTCTGTGAGGGGTTATTCAGTTCTGTACCTGGAATCTAGGTTGAATGAGGGATGGTATCTCTCGTCTCTGGTCTCGATATTCCAGGCTGCCTGCGAGGGCTACCTAGAAACGCCGGTGCTGGATTTCTCGGCAGGAGAAAGCAGCTTCTCTCAGCGCGTCAGGAAGGCGGGGCTGCGCCAGCGGGGTCTGCTCTGCTCTTCGCTTCGGCAAGTATGGCTGCTCCGTCTCGTCACCACGCGTGTGTTTGCATAGGGCAATATCGGTAATATTTATACCTTTAAGGTGCTGAGATTGACGTAAGGATGGACATAGATACGTCAATAAGGATGTCATACGACTTGCTCGTTAGCACATTCTTTTACTGAAGTTCTCGGTGAAATCAAAACAATGGCCGCAGGGTTTTGCCCAGGTTGTCATAGGTTTGATTTGTTATGAGAACTCCGTATGCCTTATCAGGGGCTGGAGGAATATCGCTTGTCTAATTAGATCGCAAGCGTTATGACCTAATCAGATAACACGTTCCTGTGCCGTAGTGTGACTGCGTCAGATAACGGTATCTGCATCATGGGGGTTTTCTGCCTCATGGGCTGACTGCTAGTTAACTTGTTGGTTTGTTTAACCAGAATAGGGTCAGGAATAGGGGGATCGATTCAGAACCTATAGGAATACATCACACCCACTCCACGCTAACTATGGTCATATTTACTAATCTATGCATAGTATAACATTGTACAACATACTATAGAGTATAGTGTATACCTTACCACCCCAAAATACATAAATGCATTTTGAAATTTTCAAATATACGGAAAAATTGCAGGCATATGTATTGTATGCACCCAAGCTGTAGAAGAATGCCAAAGTAATCGCATTTGTATACATTATTGCTATTTTGTATATGAGAATTACACATGAAATGGCTCTTAATACAGAAGAAAGGTTCGAGACCATTTCATCACAGAATATAATAACAATGAACATACCAGCGGGCAGCTAATGTCTATAAGCTATCTAAAATTTAGAAACCTTAGTTCTCTAAGAATAGTTCTTACTTTAAGCAGAATATAGTGTCCCGAAAAATATGCCAAAATATTCTGGGGCTGCCGAAAAATTGCTGTCCGTGAACTGGAGGGAAAATTGTTCATGTGACTTTATTTTTAAAGTTGAAGGCCGAATTCAGGGAACGCCGTGTGCGAGCTTGTTCAAAAGTCTCTATTTCTGTTCTGGCGAGAACATCATATCATTTAGGCTTTCGAAAAAACTGTCAACAGCTTCCTGGGAAAGTTCCACTAACTCGGATATAGGTGTAATCATGCATTCGTGCGCATGATTGTCTCCATTGACATTCTGATTCGCATTGCTGACAGAAGGTCGTACCTGATCGATGCTGCTTTCATCTTGAACTTCACTACCCATCAATCGTAGTGGTGAAGCTTCCACGAATGCCGTCATCAGGATTGGTAGCCTTTGAGGGCAGCACAAAGCATGAACCTTGATCGGGCTCAACAATGTTTCTGCATCCATTGGCGCATCCGATTGTAGCGTCAGACAGGTGTCTAACACGCATTCTTCTCCGCATAGCAGACACCTTAATACAGGTAAAACACATCTTTGCCACATTGGTCGAAATGATAGAAACCAAGGATTGTATCTTCCCTTGTCGCAAGAGTTTTGTCTGTGACATGGGTTGCCATAACGAAAAATAAGGACTAAGAATAGGATTCCTGCAATTAGTCCCAAGATCAGGGGAAGTCCGCCAAAAATCAAATGGACGAAATCTGGAAAAATACCCAGTATGGCTTTGAATGGTGTTAATGCCATCGAAAATACTGTCTTAAATACCTTTGAGACCCCATTGGTATCAGAAATATTTAAGATTTCGTTCAGAATTTCCGCGAAATGTATGGGGGAATTAGTTGATAACAATGAATGTATCTCTGCAGTCGTCCTTGCGACTTGTAGATCATACGTTTCTTTTGATGACGTGAGCCTTGTAGGCGTCTGAAGAAGCACTGTTTTCATTCTGCTTAAAGTATCTATTCGAATAGAAGTAATTTTCAAATTGGGCCATGCCCTTGCCTCCCTGTCTGGAAAGGAGCTGGGGAACAATGAGCGTCCACAGCATTTGACCTTCGCAGTCGTAGTTACTAGATAAGGAGTCCCGGGCATAAGACTACAACATCTGCGATCTACAATTAGAATGTAACTCCCATTGTAGAGTCTTTGAAAGAATGGTTCTATTTCTGTTGCAGGTGTGCCTTGCTGGTGACATGAAAGGTTGTATGAATTCCCTTCACAGGCTCCATGCAAACTAATTCCGTTACACAGAAGTGTGCCACTTAGTGACATCGCACAATTGTTGCCACTAAGAAACACTTTCTGTCCTTTATTACTGACACATGCATGTGAATAGGGCAGGTTCCACGTTGTTTTAAGGTACCCCTTTCCCAATTTCTCGTACATGCCAGCCTGTATATATTTTTGGCAGTATTGAAACCTGAAGGTTGAGATTGGAATATTTATTATCCCATGTATTATCCATTCACTGACAGGTCGTTCTGACATTGTCACTGGTAATCTTTCGAGTTTTTCAATGCTCAAGATTGTATAATCAGCACCCTTTTGTGCCATACTGATTTGTCTATCAGTAAGGTTAAAGATTTGGAATAGTGACGTTGTGTTGATTAAACGCCAAGGCACATAGCCTGAACGTAGATTTTGTAACGTCCAGCCAAGCTGTACAATAGAGCGCAATTGTGACTGACCGTGTTGTAATAACAGTAAGTCTTGCGACAATATGTCGATTGCTGAAGACACAATGCTGTCCAAAGAAAAAATTCTGGAGGACAGAGTCATTAACCCATTGTCCACTACAGAAAGTGATTTTTCCAAATTAATACGGTCAATTTCCCGTATTCTCTCTGCTGTTTCAATTTGAGTAACCTTCCAGGCCTCATTGTATGCTGCATATACAGAGGCTGCTATGAAACGTTTTTGACGCTGTTTGCGCGGTCCCATAATGAAATCACGCAAGTCAGCACCATCAGTAAGTAAAGTTAGGTGTTGTTTAATTTCTGCCAGTGTGGAAGTTTGTAGCCACTGAAGGCATAATGTGCCCACACTGTAGGTTGTTATTATCCCTGGGTGATGTCTTTGGGGATATCTAGGGTCTGGCCTGGTCATTTTGAACCCCTGTGTTTTGTTCAGGAATCTGTCTTGACAGTTATTAGTATCTGTGGGCCAGATCAACCATTGTTTCCAATCAGGATGTGTTCTGTTTTTGTTTAATACATAATTTACGTCTATCTCTTCATCTGTAGAGCTATTGCTGAGCATTGTTGGCTTTGGAATAGACGGTTTATTTAGGTCTTTGATTTTGGCTAGGCCAAGACAGGTAGTTTGTTGAACAGTGTCATTTAAAAATATCATTTGTTCTGGGATCATGCAGGCTGTAAACAAAGATTCTATACCCTGCACTTGCCATTCTTTTGTACCCCAAACACTTTTCAATTCAACATTTTTGTCCCAATAATCAAAACCAAAAGTATTAATTTGTTCAAAAAATGAGTCTGAATATATCAATTTTGTGTTGGTTATCATGGTCTTTGTCCCTGTCTTGTTTGACAATTTAAAATAGAAAGCTTCAGCATTACTTGTGTTAAAACCTGAAAAGTATGAATATTTGTCATAGAAGGTCCTTGAGCTTCCTTTTGGAGGGGTTGCACAATGTTCCCATTGATTATAATTTAAAACATTTCTAGGTTGTGCAGATCTATGTAAAAAATGGTTACCATAGTGGTTATAACAGTACATACTATCATAATTTGTAGAACCCTGCAAATAATCATGTTTGGTAAATTTAGCAGACATTACTAAGTCAGACATCATATTATTAATGCTTTCGAAGTCCCAATCATCAGCAAATGAGCTTGGTTTTGCAAATTCACTCAAGGAGATCTTAATTTGGTGTGGATATTTCAGGATTTCGACCGGACCATAAATTTCATAGTCAGTGTTGTCCCAGGCTACCCCACCCGGTATCGGATTGGCTGTGAAGTTGACTGAAGAAAGTTCTCTTTTCTCGATGTGTGAAGATGTGTGTGGTTTGAGGATCAAGTTGATTTTCTGACTTGCTGTGTCCATTTTTGCATATTTTCCCTCAATGAAGCGTCCCAAAGTTAGTATCATGATGAGCCAAAGTATGAGGATAAATGCACCAAAACCCACCCAAAATTCAATCCATGGGGAAATCAGATATGTTTCTTTCAGTTGTTTCAAAAGTTCTTTAGCTTTATCTTTAAAGGTTTTTGATGATGGCTGTGTCTTTGATTCACTGAAGCCTTCAGAGGAATCATCGAAGTTTATGAAGTAGCCGGATGCAGTTCTGTCAATTGTTCCAATTGGTTCAGGATTTCTGTTTCTTGCATTTTCACTTGGTACTTCATTATAGATTGGTGTGTCTCTGCTAAATGTTTTTATTTGGGTTTTCAGAGGTCTGAGTTCTATTGCATTGTTGCATAGTCCTTGTTGTTCTTCTGTAGGCGTTTCGAATGTGATGAGCCTCTTCGTTAGGACCTCTGTACTGGTAGCAAACCTTGGTGTTCTGCTACTTATTGGGAGTCCACTTGGCCTACTGTTTGTTATCGGCCACATGTTGTGGTTTTACCAGGTCGATGGATACAACTCGGTTCTCCTTTTTTCCAGCAAGTGGCGGTAGTACAACTGATCTTGTCCCGTTGACAGACAAGACAGGAACTGCTTTTCTGTAAGAAGGCCCAAATTCCTTCTTTACCGCGATCTTTTCCCTGACTAGATCCCCGACTTTTGGAATCCAGACAGGTCTTGCTGGGACAGGTGGTGGTTCTTCAGTGGTTGTTGGCTGTTGTTTCAACTTTATGTTGCTCAGGTCTTTTCTTGTTTTGTTTAAGTCCTGCAAAATAGCCAAACGGTCTTTGATATCAAAGCTTTTTTCTTTCACCACTGAAGTCTGACTATCAATGTCAGAGATCAACATCCTAGTTCCAAATAATAATTCGTACGCACTGAATCCCTTCAGAGAATTTCTTGGCAAGTTATTTAGACTACGTTGGACACTTATTAGATGTTTGACCCACCCAGCTCCCGAACCTAATATCCTTTCCGCTATAGATTGCTTTATGCCTTGGTTTTTTCTTTACACCATCCCGTACCCTCAGGAAGGAAGTGAGAAGATTCCCGCTGGGCTATGCTCATTTGGTCATGTTTCCCCTCAGGCTGTTGGGCTAGAGTGAAGACAATGGTCAAACGTAGCATGCTCTTAGCGTATATGCCATTTAGACTCGCAAATCTTTGTATAACAGTCCAGACGTCAGCCGAGTGCTGGTGATCTACATTATAAGTGGAACTAGCCTGTATATGTTAATCGCAACCCTTCCTTTTTACTCCTGATTTTTCCTGGAGTAAACCGACGAGGTATTAAACTGTTTTTCTCCCCACTCCGATCTCTGTTGCAGTTTGGGCAGTTTTTTACAAACATGGTGTGACGCAGGCTCATGCCTGGCCACCAGTACCGTGATTGTAATTCTTCCAGAGAATCTTTTAGTTTGAGGTGTCTGAGACCCTCGCCCATATGTGCGTCTGCGATTAACAAGTTTCTCCTGTCCATGTTTGGAATCACTCTATCCCCCACTCCAGGGATTCGAGCAAAAGGAACGGAGTTTGCATCGATTATGTATGTATAATTGAGTGGATAGTTGATCGGTAACGCTGAGCAGTCGCCTTTTGATGACGTTTTCACTGCCAGCACTGTTTCACCGTCAATGTATTTTAATGTACGCTTTTTTCGAACTACGGGAGCCGATTTAGTGGATGCCGCTGTGGCTGTTTCAGCCAATGAATTCCCTGCAGCGTGAACGCCATCACGCTGATGACTCAGTGAGTGTGTCATGTGAGTCTTTGGTAGTTCTTTTTGTAAAAGAGCTATTTGTTCCCAGAGCAGTTTCTGCTTTATTGGTGCATCTGTGTCATCTTTGTAACCGTTTCAAATCCATGTCTGCAAATCCTTGTTATATGATTTGACGCAGTAATATGAATCTGACACTATAAGTGTCGGGAATTCGCGATCCGCATTATCTAGCGCCATTTTCAAAGCTAATATTTCAGTTTGTTGTTCTGAATTAGTTTCTACTGAGTGTGTTTTTGTTAATAGAGGTTTTAGTTTACCTCCGCGCCACACTTCTTTTGTAATCCCACATGTGGGGTTGTATGCCTGTTCGCCCCAAACGGGGGGTTGAGCATGCCCGTCTGTATAAATTACACAGGCGTAATGTCGTAAAGGCAGAATGTCGATTGGCAGAGGATATGTTTTTTCATATTCTAGATTTTTTAATTCTTCTAGTTCTGGAAGATTGTAAGCCAGGCTACACTTGATAATTCATATCCTACGAACAGGACTGCCAGATGGGCAATTCTGGATTTTTTAAAGTTGAATTTGTAACCCTCTGCAGCGAACCCAAGTATTATGGTGTTCACTCTTTTCAAGTGAGTCTCCAAGTCATCATCTGTTAAGTAAATGTCATCGACATAAGATAATGCTTCATCATCATATAGTTGTAGTAATTCTGTTACTCTCGCTGAGAATACTCCCGGGCTGTTCTTGTACCCCTGGGCTAACCGACAGAATTGTTTTTGAGTGCCATTTATTGAGAATGCAGTTAAATATCTGCTCTCTGGTGCTATGTTTTGACAAAAGAATCCATTAGAGATGTCTAATGTTGTTTTGTATTTTTTGCGCACTATGTTATTCATTAGTGCAGCACTATGTGAGTTTTGCACTGCAAAAGTTTTGCAACATGTGTTAAGGTGTCGGTAATCCAAAACTAGACGATATGAATTGTCTGGTTTGGAGACCGGAAACAAAGGGTTGTTCATTTGTGAGGTGCAAGTTTCAATCACCCCCTGGTATTCTAGCTGATCTAGTATTTCATTTACCTGTTTTTTAGCTTCTTGCTTAATTGGGTACTGCCTTTGTGCAGTTGGTTGTGATTTTAACTGGTTTTGTGAGGAGGAGAGTCCTCATCCCATCCCACGTGATTTTTATATAAAGCAGGAGCTAGAGCTACTGCCCACTTTCTGGCAAGTGTGTATTTTTTATGAATTGGGATATGATTTGAGAAGGCAGGCATAATTACTTCTTCGCCATGAGGGCACTCCCTGACAAACTCTGGTGGCCAGTCTTTTTCAGCTAGAAGGATATCATAGCCCTTGGAGAGATTATCCCAAAATAGTCCCCTTATTTTCCTAGTCTTATCTCCCTCTATACGCAATGTTATTTCGTATATTTTGTGAGGTTTGCTAACTCTGGTGTCCGCAGTTTCCACTTGAAGATATTCATTCGTGTCCACTGTCTCCAGATGATTCATAAGGACTTTGCGAGCTATGCTCACTTCTGCTGCGCTGTCTAGCATTGTCTGAGCCCATTCTCCGTTTTTCAGTTGTGTCCTCAGTATTCTCGGCATTGTTAACTACCTTGATACTGGCTACCTTCTTTTTTGGAAATTGTAATTTCTTTTTTAGCTGAGCAGGTTCCTTGTCTTTGGACTTGGTGTGCTCTTCTCTTTGTTCTGATCGTCCTCTTCTTTCCGATTTCTGCGAGGAAGTCTGAAAAGATTGAGAGGGACGTGTATCAATGTCTTGATATCTATCAGGCTTTTTAATATTATCCCTATTTCTAAGGTTATATCTTTTCCCAGAGGGGTCACTCTGAGGTGACCTGTGTCTTTGGTTCGGAGATTTTTCTCTTCGCCTAGGAGACCTTCCTCGGGACTGGAATTTCTTTTCTTTAGGATTGGATTGTTTGTTTCCATCCCAGTTCTTTTTTGGTGATGTAGAATTATTATTAAAAAATATTTTTTCAGGACTTTCAATTAGTTGCGGTTTTACTGGTATTCCACCTAAACTATCTCTACCTAGTTCCTCATAGGATTTTTCTATGATTCTGGCAATTTCAGCTGGTTGGTCTGCTATATCTGTCTCTTTTAACCTCTGGCGGATCGCCACGTTTGCTGCTTCTCCTTTTATGTTGGCTAATAGTATAGCCGAGACCTGCTTGAAGTCTTTTAGTAATTTCATACCAAGAGTTAAAGCGGGTTCAGGACCATATTCATCTTGAATTTGTTTTAGCACATCTGGTATTACTGAAATGGATGGAACACCGTGCGTTTTTGTGTAGATGGAAGCAAAGACTGTACCCCAAGTGTCACAGTCCTCAATGTGTGGTGCGATTCCCATTGGAAGACAGATAGTCAGAATCCTGTGCTTTTCTAGCGGGGTGGTGTCTGGAAACACCGCCTCTATTTGGGTGATTTTCTGCGCTAGCCAGAATGGTATTTGTTCCCGTTTAGCCGGTACTTTACCTAGGCAGGACTGGATGTTCTGTGGTGTAATTTTATTTGTGTTCCCCTGGTGAGGGGTCAGCTGTGGGAGTTTAATCGCTGGCTGAATTGTTGAAGTCCGCATCACATATTGGACTAATTGTCTGTGTATTTTTATTAGTTGTTTTAGCTGTGTTAAAAGGTTTGGTGCAGACATCCCGTCGATGTCTGGATGTGGTGTGTATCCGGCTAGGACCGGCCACGTTGCTCCTGGTCTACCTAAAGGACCGAGCCTGGTGATGTGATTATTGTGTTTTAGGGCGCCATCAAATAAGAGCAAATGCTCTTGAAATTTGAGTGGTACTTCCACCTCCTTGAAAGTGTAGTGTAGTTCCTATCTTCCCAATAGGCTCTGCGCATTGGAATAATACCTACAGCAGTAAAGGCCTAGGCCAGACGTTAACTAGGTCTACTACTGTCGATACTAGACTTAAAGTTTTGGGTTTGCCAGCTTAGCTCAGAGTTCACTAGAAACTTTCTCGAATGTTCAAGGAGGAATTAACTTCCCTGATTAGACAAGAAGGGATTTAGTTTCTGACAACCATAGAACATGACAACTTTGCTCTCCCCTAATCAAGAGTCAATCTCGAGAGTCGTGTGAACAAAAGGCAAATTATTTTACTCAGTCAGTACGTGCATTCTTAGTCTCATCAGAATGTAGAGAAAAGGAAGAGACGGGCGTGTTCAATAAAAAGGTGTTATTTATTGATCAGTCTCTTTTCTCATACAAGAGAAATGGATCGATATTATTGCAATACTTATAGTTAAGTAAAGTGCATACATTAAAAGCAATAGTATAAAATAATACTGTAAAAACATTGATATGGTTTCTAAGCCATAAGATGTCTTAAAATGAATAAAATATATTACATACACATATACATTTGACTAAACGTACTAGACTGGTGTTTCTAGATACGCCTACCCCGTGTACCTGACCTAAGTCTAATACGAGGGCGGGAATAGATAGTTACAGTTTAAGTTAAGTTTGCTTTTGCCAAGTGAATAACTAAAGAATTCTCTGTGAGGGGTTATTCAGTTCTGTACCTGGAAGTTAGGATGAATGAGGAATGGTATCTCTCTCTCTGGTCTCGATATTCCAGGCTGCCTGCGAGGGCTGCCCAGAAACTTCGGTGCTGGATTCTCGGCAGGAGAAAGCAGCGCGTCTCTCAGCGCGTCAGAAAGGCGGGGCTGCTGCCAGCGGGGTCTGCTCTGCTCTTCGCTTCGGCAAGTATGGCTGCTCCGTCTCGTCACCACGCGTGTGTTTGCATATGGCAAGATCGGTAATATTTATACCTTTAAGGTGCCGAGATTGACGTAAGGATGGACATAGATACGTCAATAAGGATGTCATACGACTTGCTCGTTAGCACATTCTTTTACTAAAGTTCTCGGTGAAATCAAAACAATGGCCGCAGGGTTTTGCCCAGGTTGTCATAGGTTTGATTTGTTATGAGAACTCCGTATGCCTTATCAGGGGCTGGAGGAATATCGCTTGTCTAATTAGATCGCAAGTGTTATGACCTAATCAGATAACACGTTCCTGTGCCGTAGTGTGACTGCGTCAGATAACGGTATCTGCATCATGGGGGTTTTCTGCCTCATGGGCTGACTGCTAGTTAACTTGTTGGTTTGTTTAACTAGAATAGGGTCAGGAATAGGGGGATCGATTCAGAACCTATAGGAATACATGACACCCACTCCACGCTAACTATGGACATATTTACTAATCTAGGCATAGTATAACATAGTACAACATACTATAGAGTAGTGTGTATACCTTACCACCCCAAAATACATAAATGCATTTTGAAATTTTCAAATATACTGAAAAATTGCAGACATATATATATGGTATGCACTCAAGCTGTAGAAAAATGCCAAAGTAATCGCATTTGTATACATTATTGCTTATTTGGTATATGAGAATTACACATGAAATAGTTTCTTAAATACAGAAAAAAGTTTCGAGACCATTCCATCACAGAATAAAATGTCTATGAACATGCCAGCGGGCAGCTAATGTCTATAACTTATCTAAAATTTAGAAACCTTAGTTCTCTAAGAATAGTTCTTACTTTAAGCAGAAGATAGTGTCCCGAAAAATATGCAAAAATATTTGGGGCTGCTGGAAAAACTGCTGTCCGTGAACTGGAGCGAAAATTTTCATGTGACTTTATTTTTAAAGTTGAAGGCCGAATTCAGGGAACGCCGTGTGCGAGCTTGCTCAAAAGTCTCTATTTCTGTTCGGGTGAGAACATCATATCATTTAGGCTTTCGAAGAAACTGTCAACAGCTTCCTGGGAAAGTTCCACTAACTCGGAAATAGGTGTAATCATGCATTCTTGCGCATGATTGTCACCATTGACATTCTGATTTGCATTACTGACAGAAGGTCGTACCTGTTCGATGCTGCTTTCATCTTGAACTTCACTACCCATCAATCGTAGTGGTGAAGCTTCCACGAATGCCGTCAGGATTGGTAGCCTTTGAGGGCAGCACAAAGCATGAACCTTGATCGGGCTCAACAATGTTTCTGCATCCATCGGCGCATCCGATTGTAGCGTCAGACAGGTGTCTAACACGCATTCTTCTCCGCATAGCAGACACCTCAATACAGGTAAAACACATCTTTGCCACATTGGTCGAAATGATAGAAACCAAGTCATGTTCAGGTCTCTAAGCCAGGAGAGTCCCAGGATTTTTGATATCCGGTCCCGGTATCCAATGGCTAGGATTGTTTCTTCCCTTGTCGCAAGAGTTTTGTCTGTGACATGGGTTGCCATAACGAAAAATAAGGACTAAGAATAGGATTCCTGCAATTAGTCCCAGGATCAGGGGAAGTCCGCCAAAAATCGAATGGACGAAATCTGGAAAAATACCCAGTATGGCTTTGAATGGTGTTAATGCCATCGAAAATACTGTCTTAAATACCTTTGAGACCCCATTGGTATCAGAAATATTTAAGATTTCATTCAGGATTTCCGCGAAATGTACGGGGGAATTAGTTGATAATAATGTATGTATCTCTGCAGTCGTCCTTGCGACTTGTAGATCATACGTTTCTTTTGATGACGAGAGCCTGGTAGGCGTCTGAAGAAGGACTGTTTTCATTCTGCTTAAAGTATCTATTCGAATAGAAGTAATTTTCAAATCGGGCCATGCCCTTGCCTCCCTGTCTGGGAAGGAGCTGGGGAACAATGAGCGTCCACAGCACTTGACCTTCGCAGTCGTAGTTACTAGATAAGGAGTCCCGGGCATAAGACTACAACATCTGCGGTCTACAATTAGAATGTAACTCCCATTATAGAGTCTTTGAAAGAATGGTTCTATTTCTGTTGCAGGTGCGCCTTGTTGGTGACATGAAAGGTTGTATGAATTCCCTTCACAGGCTCCATGCAAACTAATTCCGTTACACAGAAGTGTGCCACTTAGTGACATCGCACAATTGTTGCCACTAAGAAACACTTTCTGTCCTTTATTACTGACACATGCATGTGAATAGGGCAGGTTCCATGTTGTTTTAAGGTACCCCTTTCCCAATTTCTTGTACATGCCAGCCTGTATATATTTTTGGCAGTATTGAAACCTGAAGGTTGAGATTGGAATATTTATTATCCCATGTATTATCCATTCACTGACAGGTCGTTCTGACATTGTCATTGGTAATCTTTCTAGTTTTTCAATGCTCAAGATTGTATAATCAGCACCCTTTTGCGCCATACTGATTTGTCTATCAGTAAGGTTAAAGATTTGGAATAGTGACATTGTGTTGATTAAACGCCAAGGCACATAGCCTGAACGCAGATTTTGTAACGTCCAGCCAAGCTGTACAATAGAACGCAATTGTGACTGACCGTGTTGTAATAACAGTAAGTCTTGCGATAATATATCGATTGCTGAAGACACAATGCTGTCCAAAGAAAAAATTCTGGAGGACAGAGTCATTAACCCATTGTCCACTACAGAAAGTGATTTTTCCAAATTAATACGGTCAATTTCCCGTATTCTCTCTGCTGTTTCAATTTGAGTAACCTTCCAGGCCTCATTGTATGCTGCATATACAGAAGCTGCTATGAAACGCTTTTGACGCTGTTTGCGTGGTCCCAAAGTGAAATCACGCAAGTCAGCACCATCAGTAAGTAAAGTTAGGTGTTGCTTAATTTCTGCCAGTGTGGAAGTTTGTAGCCATTGAAGGCATAATTTGCCCACACTGTAGGTGGTTATTATCCCTGGGTGATGTCTTTGAGGATATCTAGGGTCTGGCCTGGTCATTTTGAACCCCTGTGTTTTGTTCAGGAATCTGTCTTGACAGTTATTAGTATCTGTGGGCCAGATCAACCACTGTTTCCAATCAGGATGTGTTCTGTTTTGGTTTAATATATGGTTTACGTCTATCTCTTCATCTGCATCAGAGTTATTGCTAAACATTGTTGGCTTTGGAATAGACGGTTTATTTAAATCTTTGATTTTGGCTAAGCCAAGACAGGTGGTCTGTTGAACAGTGTCATTTAAAAATATCATTTGTTCTGGGATCATGCAGGCTCTAAACAAAGCTTCTATACCCTGTACTTGCCATTCTTTTGTACCCCAAACACTTTTCAATTCAACATTTTTGTCCCAATAATCAAATCCAAAAGTATTCATTTGTTCAAAAAATGAGTCTGAATATAACAATTTTGTGTTGGTTATCATGGTTTTGGTTCCTGTCTTGTTCGACAATTTAAAATAAAATTCTTCAGCATTACTTGTGTTAAAACCTGAAAAATATGAATATATTTGTCGTAAACGGTTCTTGAGCTCCCTTTTGGAGGTGTTGCACAATGTTCCCATTGATTATAATTTAAAACATTTCTAGGTTGTGCAGATCTATGTAAAAAGGGGTTACCATAGTGGTTATAGCAATACATACTATCATAATTTGTAGAACCCTGCAAATAATCATGTTTGGTAAATTTAGCAGACATTACTAAGTCAGACATCATATTATTAATGCTTTCGAAGTCCCAATCATCAGCAAATGATTTTGGTTTTGCAAAGTCACTCAATGAGATCTTAATTTGGTGTGGATATTTCAGGATTTCGACCGGACCATAAATTTCATAGTCAGTGTTGTCCCAGGCTACCCCACCCGGTATCGGATTGGCTGTGAAGTTGGCTGGAGAAAGTTCTCTTTTCTCGACGTGTGAGGATGTGTGTGGTTTTAGGATCAAGTTGATTTTCTGACTTGCTGTGTCCATTTTAGCATATTTTCCCTCAATGAAGCGTCCCAAAGTAAGTACCATGATGAGCCAAAGTATGAGGATAAATGCACCAAAACCCACCCAAAATTCAATCCATGGGGAAATCAGATATGTTTCTTTCAGTTGTCTCAAAAGTTCCTTAGCTTTGTCTTTAAAGGTTTTTGATGATGGCTGTGTCTTTGATTCACTGAAGCCTTCAGAGGAATCATCGAAGTTTATGAAGTAGCCGGATGCCGTTCTGTCAATTGTTCCAATTGGTTCAGGATTTCTGTTTCTTGCATTTTCACTTGGTACTTCATTATAGATTGGTGTGTCTCTGCTAAATGTTTTTATTTGGGTTTTCAGAGGTCTTAGTTCTATTGCATTGTTGCATAGTCCTTGTTGTTCTTCTGTAGGCGTTTCGAATGTGATGAGCCTCTTCGTTAGGACCTCTGTACTGGTAGCAAACCTTGGTGTTCTGCTACTTATTTGGAGTCCACTTGGCCTACTGTTTGTTATCGGCCACATGTTGTGGTTTTACCAGGTCAATTGATACAACTCGGTTCTCCTTTTTTCCAGCAAGTGGCGGTAGTACAACTGATCTTGTCCCGTTGACAGACAAGACAGGAACTGCTTTTCTGTAAGAAGGCCCAAATTCCTTCTTTACCGCGATCTTTTCCCTGACTAGATCCCCGACTTTTGGAATCCAGACAGGTCTTGCTGGGACAGGTGGTGGTTCTTCAGTGGTTGTTGGCTGTTGTTTCAACTTTATGTTGCTCAGGTCTTTTCTTGTTTTGTTTAAGTCCTGCAAAATAGCCAAACGGTCTTTGATATCAATGGTTTTTTCTTTCACCACTGAAGTCTGACTATCAATGTCAGAGATCATCATCCTAGTTCCAAATAATAATTTGTACGCACTGAATCCCTTCAGAGAATTTCTTGGCAAGTTATTGAGACTACGTTGGACACTTATTAGATGTTTGACCCACCCAGCTCCCGAACCTAATACCTTTGCCGTTATAGATTGCTTTATTTCACGTTTTTTTCTTTCAACAATTCCGTTCCCCTCAGGGTGAAATGGACAAGAGTACCGCAATTGCACGCCCATGCTGACCATGGCCTCCTTATAAGCCCGAGAGCTAAAAGCAGGACCATTGTCCGAATGCAGCATGCCAATTGCGTATGTGCCGATAAAGACTCGCAAATCTTTTATAACAGTTCTGGCGTCAGCCGAGTGCTGGTGATCTTACATTATAAGTGGAACTAGCCTGTATAAGTTAATCGCAACCCTTCCTTTTTACTCCTGATTTTTTCTGGAGTACAACGACGAGGTATTAAACTGTTTCTCTCCCCACTGCGATCTCTGTTGCAGTTTGGGCAGTTTTTTACAAACATGGTGTGACGCAGGCTCATGCCTGGCCACCAGTACCGTGATTGTAATTCTTCCAGAGAATCTTTTAGTTTAAGGTGTCTGAGACCCTCGCCCATATGTGCGTCTGCGATTAACAAGTTTCTCCTGTCCATGTTTGGAATCACCCTATCCCCCACTCCAGGGATTCGAGCAAAAGGGACGGAGTTTGCATCGATTATGTATGTATAATTGAGTGGATAGTTGATCGGTAACGCTGAGCAGTCGCCTTTTGATGACGTTTTCACTGCCAGCACTGTTTCACCGTCAATGTATTTTAATGTACGCTTTTTTCGATCTACGGGAGCCGATTTAGTGGCTGCCGCTGTGGCTGTCTCAGCCAATGAATTCCCTGCAACGTGAACGCCATCACGCTGATGACTCAGTGAGTGTGTCACGTGAGTCTTTGGTAGTTCTTTTTGTAAAAGAGCTATTTGTTCCCAGAGCAGTTTCTGCTTTATTGGTGCATCTGTGTCATCTTTGTAACCGTTTTGAATCCATGTCTGCAAATCGCTGTTATATGATTTGACGCAGTAATATGAATCTGACACTATAAGTGTCGGGAATTCGCGATCCGCATTATCTAGCGCCATTTTCAAAGCTAATATTTCAGTTTGTTGTTCTGAATTAGTTTCTACTGAGTGTGTTTTTGTTAATAGAGGTTTTAGTTTACCTCCGCGCCACACTTCTTTCGTAATCTCACATGTGGGGTTGTATGCTTGTTCTCCCCAAACGGACGGTTGAGCATGTCCGTCTGTATAGATTACACAGGCGTAATGTCGTAAAGGCAGAATGTCGATTGGCAGAGGATATGTTTCTTCATATTCTAGATTTTTTAATTCTTCTAGTTCTGGATCAAAGTAGTAGTACACTTTGTCCGTTGTGATTGAATTCACCCATTGTATCCATTCCGGATTCAATGCTGTTGTTGGTAAATTGCACGGTGTTGTTAGTGCCTCAAAGGCTGATTTTGCTGTTCTGACTGTGATATGTCTACCGTCCGCTTGATCTTTTTCTCTAGCTATTGCGGTTTGAACTGCATGAACAATTTTTTCTTTGTTGCTGAATTTCTGTTCAGCTTCTGTGTACAAGTGTGATTTGAATGCAATTGGTACCTTTTCTCCCTCATTAGAGGTCAGGTATGTGAATCCGCATCTCCCTGGGATGACTCGAATCACAAGATTGCGTGTGTTATCACGTGTTTCTAATTTTGTTTTAATTAGCATGTCTGTTTGTAAGGATCTCAAAATTTCTGTGTGTATTTGAGTCCAATTGGATTTTTTAAAATCTGGTTTAATTAGATCATAAAGCGGTTTGACCCTTTCTGCGTAATTTGTAATGTACGTTCTTCCGAAATTAAGGAAGCCTAGAATCGACTGTAGGTTTTTTAGTGTTCTAGGTGCTTGGAGTACGGCACATTTCTCTAGGAAATTGTCAGCCAGGCTTTTGCCTTCGCTTGATAATTCATATCCTAAGAACAGGACTGTCAGATGGGCAATTCTGGATTTTTTAAAGTTGAATTTGTAACCCTCGGCAGCGAACCCAAGTATTATGGTGTTCACTCTTTTCAAGTGAGTCTCCAAGTCATCATCTGTTAAGTAAATGTCATCGACATAAGATAATGCTTCATCATCATATAGTTGAAGTAATTCTGTTACTCTCGCTGAGAATACCCCCGGGCTGTTCTTGTACCCCTGGGCTAACCGACAGAATTGTTTTTGAGTGCCATTTACTGAGAATGCAGTTAAATATCTGCTCTCTGGTGCTATGTTTTGACAAAAGAATCCATTAGAGATGTCTAAGGTTGTTTTGTATTTTTTGCGCACTATGTTATTCATTAGTGCAGCACTGTGTGAGTTTTGCACTGCAAAAGTTTTGCAACATGTGTTAAGGTGTCGGTAATCCAAAACTAGACGATATGAATTGTCTGGTTTGGAGACCGGAAACAAAGGATTGTTCATTTGTGAGGTGCAAGTTTCAATCACCCCCTGGTATTCTAGCTGATCTAGTATTTCATTTACCTGTTTTTTAGCTTCTTGCTTAATTGGGTACTGCCTTTGTGCAGTAGGTTGTGATTTTAACTGGATTTTGTGAGGAGGAGAATCCTCATCTCATCCCACGTGATTTTTATATAAAGCAGGTGCTAGAGCCACTGCCCACTTTCTAGCAAGTGTGTATTTTTTATGAATTGGAATTTGATTTGAGAAGGCAGGCATAATTACTTCTTCGCCATGAGGGCACTCCCTGACAAACTCTGGTGGCCAGTCTTTTTCAGCTAGAATGATGTCATAACCCTTGGAGAGATTATCCCAAAATAGTCCCCTTATTTTCCTAGTCTTATCTCCCTCTATACGTAATGTTATCTCGTATATCTTGTGAGGTTTGCTAACCCTGGTGTCTGCAGTTTCCACTTGAAGATATTCATTCGTGTCCACTGTCTCCAGATGATTCATAAGGACTTTGCGAGCTATGCTCACTTCTGCTGCGCTGTCTAGCATTGTCTGAGCCCACTCTCCGTTTTTCAGTTGTGTCCTCAGTATTCTCGGCATTGTTAACTACCTTGATACTGGCTACCTTCTTTTTTGGAAATTGTAATTTCTTTTTTAGCTGAGCAGGTTCCTTGTCTTTGGACTTGACGTGCTCTTCTCTTTGTTCTGATCGTCCTCTTCTTTCCGATTTCTGCGAGGAAGTCTGAAAAGATTGAGAGGGACGTGTATCAATGTCTTGATATCTATCAGGCTTTTTTATATTATCCCTATTTCTAAGGTTATATCTTTTCCCAGAGGGGTCACTCTGAGGTGACCTGTGTCTTTGGTTCGGAGATTTTTCTCTTCGCCTAGGAGACCTTCCTCGGGACTGGAATTTCTTTTCTTTGGGATTGGATTGTTTGTTTCCATCCCAGTTCTTTTTTGGTGAATTATTATTAAAAAATATTTTTTCTGGACTTTCAGTCAGTTGTGGTTTTACTGGTATTCCACCTAAACTGTCCCTACCTAGTTCCTCATAGGATTTTTCTATGATCCTGGCAATTTCAGCTGGTTGGTCTGCTATATCTGTCTCTTTTAACCTCTGGCGGATCGCCACGTTTGCTGCTTCACCTTTTATGTTGGCTAATAATATAGCCGAGACCTGCTTGAAGTCTTTCAGTAATTTCATACCAAGAGTTAAAGCGGGTTCTAGACCATATTCATCTTGAATTTGTTTTAGCACATCTGGTATTACCGAAATGGATGGAACACTGTGCGTTTTTGTGTAGATGGAAGCAAAGACTGTACCCCAAGTGTCACAGTCCTCTATGTGTGGTGCGATTCCCATTGGGAGACAGATAGTCAGAATCCTGTGCTTTTCTAGCGGGGTGGTGTCAGGAAACACCGCCTCAATTTGGGTAATTTTCTGTGCCAACCAGAATGGTATTTGTTCCCGTTTAGCCGGTACTTTACCTAGGCAGGATTGGATGTTCTGTGGTGTAATTTTATTCGTGTTCCCCTGATGAGGGGTCAGCTGTGGAAGTTTAATCGCTGGCTGAATTGTTGAAGTCCGCATCACATACTGAACTAATTGTCTATGAATTTTTATTAATTGTTTTAGCTGTGTTAACAGCTCTACTACAGACATCCCATTGATGTCTGGATGTGGTGTGTATCCGGCTAGGACCGGCCACGTTGCTCCTGGTCTACCTAAAGGACCGAGCCTGGTGATGTGATTATTATGTTTTAGGGCGCCATCAAATAAGAGCAAATGCTCTTGGAATTTGAGTGGTACTTCCACCTCCTCGAAAGGAGTGTACTCATTAGGAGGTTCCTCTATTTTGTAATAGTGGAAGTACTTTGTTACAGCATTTGCTGCTGGAAAATGTATCCATGAATAGTATACCTCTGTCTGCCGATATTCGTGTGCCTCAATTACGAATATGACTGTGCCACCTCTAGGTGTCAGTCCATTTTCTATAAGTTTTAGGGTTATAGATCTCCTTTTGATGACTGGGATGAGTATTATATCCTGGTCTGCTGCCTGCATGGTAGCATCAGCTGCTGCGAGTTCAGTTGCTAATCTAACTGCCTCTCTTTCATCTTCATTGTCTGACATTTTACTGTCCTGAAGGTTATTTTGTTTGTTTGCAGATCAGGTTTCTTATGGAAACAAAGATTAGATGCACAATATTTTGGAACTGTTTATCCTTCAACGTTGACTATACCAAGAACCATACATAGGAGTTCCCTCCTGCGAGGTCTGGCGGATATAACCTTTCACCCACTCCAGACGTCTTTGGAGTATTTGGGAAAAGGGGTCTGAGTGAGAAAGCACGACTGAGTTACTCTAAATGTCTTACGTTAGTTTTATCGCCCTTTCCAAACGCGTTGGGCGCCATGTAGTGTAGTTCCTATCTTCCCAATAGGCTCTGCGCATTGGAATAATACCTACAGCAGTAAAGGCCTAGGCCAGACGTTAACTAGGTCTACTACTGTCGATACTAGACTTAAAGTTTTGGGTTTGCCAGCTTAGCTCAGAGTTCACTAGAAACTTTCTCGAATGTTCAAGGAGGAATTAACTTCCCTGATTAGACAAGAAGGGATTTAGTTTCTGACAACCATAGAACATGACAACTTTGCTCTCCCCTAATCAAGAGTCAATCTCGAGAGTCGTGTGAACAAAAGGCAAATTATTTTACTCAGTCAGTACGTGCATTCTTAGTCTCATCAGAATGTAGAGAAAAGGAAGAGACGGGCGTGTTCAATAAAAAGGTGTTATTTATTGATCAGTCTCTTTTCTCATACAAGAGAAATGGATCGATATTATTGCAATACTTATAGTTAAGTAAAGTGCATACATTAAAAGCAATAGTATAAAATAATACTGTAAAAACATTGATATGGTTTCTAAGCCATAAGATGTTTTAAAATGAATAAAATATATTACATACACATATACATTTGACTAAACGTACTCAACTGGTGTTTCTAGATACGCCTACCCCGTGTACCTGACCTAAGTCTAATACGAGGGCGGGAATAGATAGTTACAGTTTAAGTTAAGTTTGCTTTTGCCAAGTGAATAACTAAAGAATTCTCTGTGAGGGGTTATTCAGTTCTGTACCTGGAAGTTAGGATGAATGAGGAATGGTATCTCTCTCTCTGGTCTCGATATTCCAGGCTGCCTGCGAGGGCTGCCCAGAAACGCCGGTGCTGGATTCTCGGCAGGAGAAAGCAGCGCGTCTCTCAGCGCGTCAGAAAGGCGGGGCTGCTGCCAGCGGGGTCTGCTCTGCTCTTCGCTTCGGCAAGTATGGCTGCTCCGTCTCGTCACCACGCGTGTGTTTGCATATGGCAAGATCGGTAATATTTATACCTTTAAGGTGCCGAGATTGACGTAAGGATGGACATAGATACGTCAATAAGGATGTCATACGACTTGCTCGTTAGCACATTCTTTTACTAAAGTTCTCGGTGAAATCAAAGCAATGGCCGCAGGGTTTTGCCGAGGTTGTCATAGGTTTGATTTGTTATGAGAACTCCGTATGCCTTATCAGGGGCTGGAGGAATATCGCTTGTCTAATTAGATCGCAAGTGTTATGACCTAATCAGATAACACGTTCCTGTGCCGTAGTGTGACTGCGTCAGATAACGGTATCTGCATCATGGGGGTTTTCTGCCTCATGGGCTGACTGCTAGTTAACTTGTTGGTTTGTTTAACTAGAATAGGGTCAGGAATAGGGGGATCGATTCAGAACCTATAGGAATACATGACAAAAGGAGTGTACGTTTCAGGAGGTTCCTCTATTTTGTAATAGTGGAAGTACTTTGTTACAGGATTTGCTGCTGGAAAATTTATCCATGAATAGTATACCTCTGTCTGCCGATATTCGTGTGCCTCAATTACGAATATGACTGTGCCACCTCTAGGTGTCAGTCCATTTTCTATAAGTTTTAGGGTTATAGATCTCCTTTTGATGACTGGGATGAGTATTATATCCTGGTCTGCTGCCTGCATGGTAGCATCAGCTGCTGCGAGTTCAGTTGCTAATCTAACTGCCTCTCTTTCATCTTCATTGTCTGACATTTTACTGTCCTGAAGGTTATTTTGTTTGTTTGCAGATCAGGTTTCTTATGGAAACAAAGATTAGATGCACAATATTTTGGAACTGTTTATCCTTCAACGTTGACTATACCAAGAACCATACATAGGAGTTCCCTCCTGCGAGGTCTGGCGGATATAACCTTTCACCCACTCCAGACGTCTTTGGAGTATTTGGGAAAAGGGGTCTGAGTGAGAAAGCACGACTGAGTTACTCTAAATGTCTTACGTTAGTTTTATCGCCCTTTCCAAACGCGTTGGGCGCCATGTAGTGTAGTTCCTATCTTCCCAATAGGCTCTGCGCATTGGAATAATACCTACAGCAGTAAAGGCCTAGGCCAGACGTTAACTAGGTCTACTACTGTCGATACTAGACTTAAAGTTTTGGGTTTGCCAGCTTAGCTCAGAGTTCACTAGAAACTTTCTCGAATGTTCAAGGAGGAATTAACTTCCCTGATTAGACAAGAAGGGATTTAGTTTCTGACAACCATAGAACATGACAACTTTGCTCTCCCCTAATCAAGAGTCAATCTCGAGAGTCGTGTGAACAAAAGGCAAATTATTTTACTCAGTCAGTACGTGCATTCTTAGTCTCATCAGAATGTAGAGAAAAGGAAGAGACGGGCGTGTTCAATAAAAAGGTGTTATTTATTGATCAGTCTCTTTTCTCATACAAGAGAAATGGATCGATATTATTGCAATACTTATAGTTAAGTAAAGTGCATACATTAAAAGCAATAGTATAAAATAATACTGTAAAAACATTGATATGGTTTCTAAGCCATAAGATGTTTTAAAATGAATAAAATATATTACATACACATATACATTTGACTAAACGTACTCAACTGGTGTTTCTAGATACGCCTACCCCGTGTACCTGACCTAAGTCTAATACGAGGGCGGGAATAGATAGTTACAGTTTAAGTTAAGTTTGCTTTTGCCAAGTGAATAACTAAAGAATTCTCTGTGAGGGGTTATTCAGTTCTGTACCTGGAAGTTAGGATGAATGAGGAATGGTATCTCTCTCTCTGGTCTCGATATTCCAGGCTGCCTGCGAGGGCTGCCCAGAAACGCCGGTGCTGGATTCTCGGCAGGAGAAAGCAGCGCGTCTCTCAGCGCGTCAGAAAGGCGGGGCTGCTGCCAGCGGGGTCTGCTCTGCTCTTCGCTTCGGCAAGTATGGCTGCTCCGTCTCGTCACCACGCGTGTGTTTGCATATGGCAAGATCGGTAATATTTATACCTTTAAGGTGCCGAGATTGACGTAAGGATGGACATAGATACGTCAATAAGGATGTCATACGACTTGCTCGTTAGCACATTCTTTTACTAAAGTTCTCGGTGAAATCAAAACAATGGCCGCAGGGTTTTGCCGAGGTTGTCATAGGTTTGATTTGTTATGAGAACTCCGTATGCCTTATCAGGGGCTGGAGGAATATCGCTTGTCTAATTAGATCGCAAGTGTTATGACCTAATCAGATAACACGTTCCTGTGCCGTAGTGTGACTGCGTCAGATAACGGTATCTGCATCATGGGGGTTTTCTGCCTCATGGGCTGACTGCTAGTTAACTTGTTGGTTTGTTTAACTAGAATAGGGTCAGGAATAGGGGGATCGATTCAGAACCTATAGGAATACATGACAAAAGGAGTGTACGTTTCAGGAGGTTCCTCTATTTTGTAATAGTGGAAGTACTTTGTTACAGGATTTGCTGCTGGAAAATTTATCCATGAATAGTATACCTCTCTCTGCCAATATTCGTGTGCCTCAATTACGAATATGACTGTACCACCTCTAGGTGTCAGTCCATTTTCTATAAGTTTTATGGTTATAGATTTCCTTTTAATGACCGGGATGAGTATTATATCCTCGTCTGCTGCCTGCATGGTAGCATCAGCTGCTGCGAGTTCAGTTGCTAATCTAACTGCCTCTCTTTCATCCTCATTGTCTGACATTTTACTGTCCAAAAGGTTTTTTCTTTTGTTTGCAGATCAGGTTTCTTATGGAAACAAAGATTAGATGCACAATATTTTGGAACCGTGTATCCTTCAACGTTGACTTGTACCAAGAACCATACATAGGAGTTCCCTCCTGCGAGGTCTGGCGGATATAACCTTTCACCCACTCCAGACGTCTTTGGAGTATTTGGGAAAAGGGGTCTGAATGAGAAAGCACGACTGAGTTACTCTAAATGTCTTACGTTAGTTTTATCGCCCTTTCCAAACGCGTTGGGCGCCATGTAGTGTAGTTCCTATCATCCCAATAGGCTCTGCGCATTGGAATAATACCTACAGCAGTAAAGGCCTAGACCAGACGTTAACTAGGTCTACTACTGTCGATACTAGACTTAAAGTTTTGGGTTTTCCAGCTTAGCTCAGAGTTCACTAGAAACTTTCTCGAATGTTCAAGGAGGACTTAACTTCCCTGATTAGACAAGAAGGGATTTAGTTTCTGACAACCATAGAGCATGACAACTTTGCTCTCCCCTAATCAAGAGTATATCTCGAGAGTCGTGTGAACAAAAGGCAATTTATTTTACTCAGTCAGTACGTGCATTCTTAGTCTCATCAGATTGTAGAGAAAAGGAAGAGACGGGCGTGTTCAATAAAAAGGTGTTATTTATTGATCAGTCTCTTTTCTCATACAAGAGAAATGGATCGATATTATTGCAATACTTATAGTTAAGTAAAGTGCATACATTAAAAGCAATAGTATAAAATAATACTGTAAACACATTGATATGGTTTCTAAGCCATAAGATGTTTAAAATGAATAAAATATATTACATACACATATACATTTGACTAAACGTACTCAACTGGTGTTTCTAAATACGCCTACCCCGTGTACCTGACCTAAGCCTAATACGTGGGCGGGAATAGAAAGTTACAGTTTAAGTTAAGTTTGTTTTTGCCAAGTGAATAACTAAAGAATTCTCTGTGAGGGGTTATTCAGTTCTGTACCTGGAATCTAGGTTGAATGAGGGATGGTATCTCTCGTCTCTGGTCTCGATATTCCAGGCTGCCTGCGAGGGCTACCTAGAAACGCCGGTGCTGGATTTCTCGGCAGGAGAAAGCAGCTTCTCTCAGCGCGTCAGGAAGGCGGGGCTGCGCCAGCGGGGTCTGCTCTGCTCTTCGCTTCGGCAAGTATGGCTGCTCCGTCTCGTCACCACGCGTGTGTTTGCATAGGGCAATATCGGTAATATTTATACCTTTAAGGTGCCGAGATTGACGTAAGGATGGACATAGATACGTCAATAAGGATGTCATACGACTTGCTCGTTAGCACATTCTTTTACTGAAGTTCTCAGTGAAATCAAAACAATGGCCGCAGGGTTTTGCCCAGGTTGTCATAGGTTTGATTTGTTATGAGAACTCCATATGCCTTATCAGGGGCTGGAGGAATATCGCTTGTCTAATTAGATCGCAAGCGTTATGACCTAATCAGATAACACGTTCCTGTGCCGTAGTGTGACTGCGTCAGATAACGGTATCTGCATCATGGGGGTTTTCTGCCTCATGGGCTGACTGCTAGTTAACTTGTTGGTTTGTTTAACCAGAATAGGGTCAGGAATAGGGGGATCGATTCAGAACCTATAGGAATACATCACAAAATGGCTATGCAATAGAATGGAGCAAGTTTGACCCCTTAGGTTTTCTGCAAAATCTGGTAGCAGAGCATTTACAAGATTTTATGATCTGCCTTACAGAAAATCCAAATTTCGTAGAGGTCGCGGCAGCTTTTCAAAATATTAGCGCACAAACCCGTAGTAAATTAACAGGGATTGCTCGGGGGGATAGTCGCAAAGTGAAGGGTTGGTTTAATTCTGATTGTAGCAAGGCGCATGCCCTTCTTAAAAGAACTTTAAAATCAGTGCCAAGAATCCCCTAGAAATAAAGTCTGCTAGAGCAATTTATAAACTTGCCCTCCAAAAGCGCAAAAAAGAACTGAAAGAGGCGGCATAGGGAGATCTAGTTAAGGTGTGTGCACTAAGAGACAATACTGCATTTTGGAGAGCAGTAAACGCTCCTTCCTTTGTGGACAGAAGTTGTGATGTGATGGAGATCGCCATAGAGGAGACGATCTGGGTTAGCCAAGACAAAACTGTCAGAATAGGCAGGACAAATACAAATGAGCACGTAACATTAGAGTCTACTTCCCATGAATTATTTCCCCTAGAAATAGTTTTTTCCCTAGCAGAGGTGGAACTGGCTATTGTAGAAAGTTCTAACAGCAAGGCCCAAAGACCACATGGGATTCCCATTGATATTTATAAGGAAAACACCTCTTTATGGGTACCGCTCCTGACAAATGTGCTAAACAGCTATAATAAAGTTGATTTCCGTCCACTTGGCAGGATGCAATAGTAGTGCCAATATTCAAAAAGGGCGATCGAAATGATCCCAAATGCTACAGCCCCATTTCACTGCTTAACTCCCTTATGAAGGTGGCAGGTCGAGTTATATTAAACAGACTGCAGGGATGGGCTGAGGATAAAGGCATTCTATCTAAATTTCAATATGGGTTTAAGTCCGGTCTTGGTACTGTTGAACAAGGACTCAACTTGGCATTATTGATAGGGAAATATAAGACTTCAAAAAAGGGAAACTTATTTATGACATTTGTTGATCTTAGTTCAGCATTTGACTGTCTAAATCACGATGTCTTGTGGGATACCCTGTCACGTCTTGGAATGGATCCAAATATTCGATATTTTATCATGGAACTATAAAGAGGGGCAGGGGCGAAGGTGCGTTACGGTAAGAAAGGCGAATGTTCAGAAAAGTTCCCAATAATGAAGGGCGTTCGCCAGGGATGCATCCTGGCACCCTTTCTTTTTAACCTTTATATTAACAGTGTACTCAAGTAGGTCTCCAGAAGGCGCTAACTGGAATCTCAGCATACATGGGATCTAGGGGCCTAAAAATAAACATAGGGAAAACCTACACTATGTGCTGCTCATCAAAAAATAAGGTTTCTTGCTACACATTTTTAGAGCAGTCAAAGATAGAAATGACAAATACTTTTTCATATTTGGGGGTTGTTTTTAGTATTAAATCTTTTTATTGTGCAGCATTGAGAAAAGACACGCAGCATCTCACAACCTAAGTTCAATTATCGGAGTACGCGGAGGCCATGTACAGTACAAGAGCGTGAGGACGGCCCCTAGCCGTGTCTACCTAAAACAATTAACACAGCAAGCCGCCTACAACCCAGCTGGGCCGGCCACGTTAGAAGAGTTGAGATGCACATGTAAGCAATTCTGACATTCGAGGACAAGCCTACACGAATAACAGGGGAAAACGAAGGAAAAACAGACCCCAACCCCGACCTTCCCCCCCCGCCCACAACCACCCCACTCCTTGTCCGCTACGCAGAGACTGTGAAAACATGGGAACACCGCCTCACTGGATACCATTGTTTGTGCGGCTCTCCGGCGCCTTGCGCTTGCGCAGCCGCGTCTTGGGTTCAGGGAGCGGAGTGTCCGCCAGGCGCAACAGCCGCAAATAGCGGGGACAGCTCAGCTCCCGGAACTCCCCCGTGAGTAGGGACAGAAACGGCCGCCAAAGTGCTGCAAACTCCTCCGCCCTCCCCGCCCCTGCCACTGACAGCTTCTCCATCCCCAGTATCGCCCACAGCCTATGTAGCCAACCCAACTGTAGTGGCGGCTGGACATCCCTCCAGTGCGCCACAACATTTTGCACAGCCGCCCCCAGCGCAATCGCAATGAGCCTCCCTCTCCAGGATTTAAGAGGGTACATCAGTGCGTTAGGGAGGCCCAATAGGACATATGCTGGAAGTCTGGGCAGCTGGGTGTCTAGATGGGAATCCACCAGGTCCAGTATCGAGGTCCAGTACTGCTGCAGGCGATCACAACTCCAGAGCAGGTGCTCCAGCGTACCCCTTTCCCCACATCCCCTCCAGCATCGGTCACTCACCCGGGGGTCCCACTGATGCAGCCGCTCAGGTGTGTGGTACCAGTAAGTGGCGACCTTGGTCAGGGTTTCAGTGAGACCCGTGTGGTGAGCGGAATGGCGGGCCCTGTAGTAAACCCCCTCCCATTCCTTGCGTGTGAGCTGTCTCCCCAGATCTCTCTCCCACCTGGCCTGCCCTGCGTTGTATGTGTAAATGTTGGTAAGGAGTAAGTGCTGGTAGAGGTCTGATATTAACTTTTTGTCTGATGTGCGAGTCAACAGCCACCGCTCGTAGGGGGTGAAGGGACTCTGCGCGCCGGGCCGCATGGACTGGTGGAGAACCCAGTGGCGGACCTGCAGATAGGGCAGACGATCCGTTTCGGGAATGCCATAATCGTCTTTTACTTTCTGGAAGGAGAGAATGCCCTTCAGGTCGAACATGTGACCCACGGCTCTACATGGCGTCTTCTGCCACCTCACATAGGCCCGAGGGTCGAGACCCGGTGAGAAATCGGGGTTATTAAAAATTGGTGTCATGGGGGAGGGAAAGGAGGTAAGGTCCCGCCGGACAGCCACCTTGTCCCACACATCTAGAACGGTACCGGTGATCTGGGAAGCGTAGAGATTGGGAGGCCTATGCCTGCGTGGCAAGAACGGGATACCCTGAAGCGTACGACCAGCGACCGCTTGGTCCTGGAAGAGCCAGTGTTTGGCAGATTCTAGCTGATGCCATTCCACCAGAGTGCGCAGCTGCGTCGCCTGGAAATAAAGAGTAAGGTCAGGCACACCCACGCCACCATGATCGGGGGGTAGCGAGGCTATCGTGTGCTTAAACCGCGGGCGGCGGCCATTCCAGATAAAGCTAGTGAGATCTGCCTGGGTTTTTTTAAGCCATCCCGCCGGAGGTCGCAGGGGAAGGGTCTGAAATATATAAAGAATTTGGGGCAGGAGGGTCATCTTTACGGCCGCAATCCGGCCTAACCAGGACAAAGTCAAGTGCTTCCACCGTCTGAGGGTGTCACGGAGTCGGGAGTCGAGCTTGGCGTAATTCGCATCTGCGGAGGCCTGCACCGTTGGGGCCAGCAAAACTCCCAGGTAGGGGACGGTGGATTCCGACCATTGCAGGTCAAATTCAGCCTTGGCCTCTTCCAACACCTCCGGTGTCAGGGACAGGTTCAGGGCCTCGGACTTCGCCACATTGATTTTGAAACCCGAATGCCTGTGCGAAGGCGTGAAGCTCGATAAAAAGTGCGCGGAGGGATTGCATTGGATTCATCAGGGAGAGCAAGATGTCATCAGCATACAAACTAATTTTATGCCTGTCCCCACCGAACGGTATGCCAGTGATGAGGTTGTGGTTCCGCACCCTGCATGCCAACGGCTCCATATAGAGCGCGAACAGAAGGGGGGAGAGAGGGCACCCCTGCCTGGTCCCTCTGCCAATCGCAAATCTCGGTGACGTGTGACCATTGACCCGAACCGCAGCGTTCGGATGGCGATAGCAATTGAATATACGGTTCCGGAGCGTCTCCCCGAGTCCAAACCGCTGCAGAACCAACTCGAGATAGGGCCAGTGCACCCTATCGAAGGCCTTCTCTGCATCAATTGTGAGGAGGAGGCAGTCCCGTCTCGTCCGAGAGCCAGCTTCTATGAGGTGGAGGACCCGCTTGGTGTTGTCGCTAGTCTGCCGCTGGGGGATAAAGCCCGCTTGATCCGGCTCCACCAGCTGCTGCATATAGGGCGCAAGGTGAATCGCCAGAATGCCCGTATAGAGCTTCAGGTCGATATTCAGCAGGGAGATCGGCCGGTATGAGCCACACCGCGTGGGGTCCTTCCCGTCTTTGGGAATTACCGAGATGGCTGCCTCCAGTAGGTCCGAAGGAATGGCGCCAGGCGTGTCGAAGGTATTGAATAGCTCCTTCAGTAGCGGGGCCACCAGCGGGCAGAAAGTCTTATAGAAGGCCGCCGTATACCCGTCCGAAGCTTGTTTCCTTCCCAGTGTAAGAATTGGCTTTTGTAGTCTGGTCTGCCCTGTTCCCATGATGCACTGGGCCAGGGACAGACTAATTTGCATACAGCCAGGTTCTGAAACTGGGATGGTGCAATGAGCTAAAAAACGGTGTTGGATCTAGCCCTGATCTCTTGACTGGGTGAGAGTATTCTGCTTAATTCAGAGACTCTGTCCATCACCACCCCTTGTTGTAAATATTTTTGTCCACCCTAAGCGTGGAAGGGTATACTCAGATGTGAGTCCCTTGCTCATTGCACCATCAGGATTCAAGCAAGCCGGGCCGAAGACGGCTGAAATGCCAGAAACCGGTCCCCGGAAGCTTGTTTCCTTCCCAGTGTAAGAATTGGCTTTTGTAGTCTGGTCTGCCCTGTTCCCATGATGCACTGGGCCAGGGACAGACTAATTTGCATACAGCCAGGTTCTGAAACTGGGATGGTGCAATGAGCTAAAAAACGGTGTTGGATCTAGCCCTGATCTCTTGACTGGGTGAGAGTATTCTGCTTAATTCAGAGACTCTGTCCATCACCACCCCTTGTTGTAAGTATACCCGTCCGGGCCCGGCGACTTCCCAAGAGTCAAACGCGAGATTGCTGAGATGACCTCCTCCAGGCCTATGGGGCGGTCAAGGAAGGCCGCCTGTGCCTCGTTAAGCGACGGGAGGGTCGCATCCCGCAGATAGCTCTGACCGTCTCGCAGTTCGAGATCGTCTGCTGTATATAAGTCAGCGTAAAAATCGCCAAAGGCTGCGGCGATGGCCTTGTCGTCAGTGATGGCGTCGCCAGTGCTAGGCTGGAGCGCCTGGACCTGCTGCCTCTGCCGTTGGATCCGCAGCCTGCTCGCCAGCAACCTCCCGCAACGGTCTCCCCCGGTATAATACGCATGCCGGAGGCGCATGGCGGCGTATTCCACCACGTCCTGGTCCAGGGCTGTCAGCATCTTTCGTTCCGTGCAGAGTTGCCGCCATGCCCTCGCCGCCCCGGTGCGTTGGTGCATCTGCTCCAACTCCGCCACCCGCTGGGTGAGCTCGACCCGCTTCTGCGCACGCACCCTGTTTTTAGCGGCGGCCAAAGAGATGAATTCGCCGCGGAGGACTGCTTTGAGTGCCGCCCATTGCGTCGCTTTAGAGGTGTCCCCGTTGGCGTTGTGGGCGAGAAATTGGGTGAGAGCCGTTTTTATGCGTTCCTGTGTGGTCGGCAGGTGGAGGAGGCCATCGCGCAACCGCCAGTGTCGTTGCCGGCTAGGCGCCGCCGATACCCGGAAGGATGCCACCACCGGAGAGTGGTCTGACAAAGAGGCTGAAAGGATCTCTACATCGCATGTTTGACGCGCTAGCTGGGAAGAGCACAGAAAGTGGTTGAGGCGTGCGTATGTTTTGTGGGCCGCAGAACAGTAGGTGTACGCCGTCGACCGTGGGTGCATCTGTCTCCACAGATCAACGAGATCTAGGTCTGCAAGGTGTGTGTGGCCCCGCCACCGAGAGTGCTCCCACCTGGCCGTACCGTTGGATGGAGCGGTCCGAGGTGTTGTGGAACACCAGGTTCAAGTCACCCCCAATCAGTAGATGTGGATGCGTGTTAGCCGTGGCTGTCTCTAGCGCCGTGTGTAGGAACTTCTCCTGGCCTTCATTGGGCGCGTAGATGGAGCCCACTAGTAGTGTCTGCCCTGCCACTTGGAAACGATGCACCAACAACCTACCCCTGATCTCCGCTTCTTTCTGCATGACCTTCCCCCCAAATGTCTTGGCTACTAGTATCGCCACACCCGCCACTTTCTTGTTAGCAGAGGAGAAAAGTTGCCTGGGAAAGGCACGGGATTTTAGCCTGTGGTGATCTTTGGGCAACAGATGGGTTTCCTGCAGGAGTCAGATGTCCGCCCCCGACTGTTCTAGCAAAGACAGGATCGCCCTGCGTTTAACGGGGTTGTTGAGCCCTCTCACGTTGAGTGAGAGAATCGTTAAGTGGTGCGACATCTTAATCCCCTATGTGCGGCTTCGGGCCCGCACCCGCCCACTGCAGCGCTGTTGCTCTAGGCATGCACAGTAGTCCAGGCAGTCCCCGGGATAGCGCAGAAGAACACGGACAAGGAGTTCCCGCCCTCCCCCCCCTCCCCCTCCAGCGACCCCAAACGATCCCCCCAACCCCAACTAAACCAACCAATCCCGGGGGCCCACCCCGTACCCCCACCCCCAACCCTCCCCCCCCTGGGGAACCCCAACTTGGAACCAGGTGGATTGAACCATAGTCCCGGTCCTGTCCCTTCTCACAGGTCCGTGGAAGATCGTCAATGGGAAACGTGACAGTGGCGGCCCCTTCTCGGCCCCCCGACCCCCCCATTGCAAAGCGGGGTGTGAGCAGTGGCCCTCTCATGCTGCTCACGGGGCTGCAGTGGTATCTCGCTCCTCTTCCTGTACTGCCGCCGCCTGTTCCTGGGCAATCGTTTCAGGGTCCGGTTTCAAGCGGGACCCTCGTTTGCGTCTCCGTCTGACTGTCCGCCAGCTGCCTTGACTCCGCTGCTCCGACCCACCTTGAGAACCATGGTGTGCGTCATCGTCCGAGTCCAAGGGGTCCGGCAAGTCGATGCCCAAAAGAGAGCAGGTGTTCCTGAGGGAGCGAAGTTGGTGCAGCTTCCCCTGCCAGTTAAAGATGATCCGGAACGGGTGGCCCCAGGAGTAAGGTATTCCTTTCTTGCGCAAGAAGGTGGTCACGGGTTTGAACTCGCGCCGCTTCTGCAGCATGATGGCAGACAGGTCTTGATACAGCGCCACTGTCACTCCCCGGAATTGCAAAGGCTGCTGTCGCCTGGCCTCCTGCAGGATCCGCTCCTTTAACGGGAAGTCCGGGAGATAGGCCAGTATGTCGGGCGGGGGGGCCGGCGCGCATCTTGGTGGTCCCACTCTATGTGCGCGGTCAATGCGGACCGGAAAGTCCTCTGCCTCCCCCAACACCGCACGGAAGAGGGCCTGCAGGTAGCCAGTGACACTGTTCCCCTCGGCGCTCTGAGGCACATTCCGGACCCTAATGTTATTTCTTCTGGAGTGATTTTCCAGGTCCTCGCATGTGCCTGGAGGCCTACCTGCTGCTCCTGAAGGCGGAGGACCTCCTGCTGCAAGTGCGCGAGCTCGTCACTGCGAGCGTGGCCGGATTCCTCCACCGCCGCTACCCTTTCTCCCAAGCCATCTAGGTCGCGGCGTAGCTCCCTCTGTTTCCCCGCAATGTCCTGCTTGAGAGCCTGGAAGTCATCCCTCAGAGTGTTAAAGAGCGTCTCCAGGAAGGTGCGCGTGATGGGAGCCTCCCTTTCCTCCTGCTGTTGTGAACCCGCGGCTGCAGGTGTAGGGGGGGGTGTCTGTGTCTTCCCGCCTTTGCTAGAGGGTTTCGCCAGCATGTCCGTGATGGTGCGGTTGGCTCTGCGGCTCGAATTGGCCATGCCTCCTCTCACTTCAGGTCCGTGGCTCGGGCCGCTCTGGGCGAGGGCCCGCTCCCCGCCTCGCTCGACTGGCGCTAGACCACCGATAGAGCCCCTGCTGCCTCCGGCCTCTTCCTACCGGTACCTCGGGGCCACTCCTCTCCACAGGGCCCACCAGCCCGTGCTTTCAGCGCTTCTGCCTCCTCCAGTAGTCTCCACAGGGGGCCCGACCACTCCGCCCCCCGAGTGGCGCGATCTGTCTCGCCTTCCCGCCGTTAAGTCCCAGCACCTCGGGCTTCTCCCGTGGCCGCAAGTTCGGGGATCCGGTTTCAACCTTGGCCGGTCTCCCCCCACCTTCAATGCTCCGGCGGGGGGGTCAGCCTCTCCAAACCAGTGCACGGGGTGCCAGTCCCCCCCGTTGGTGCCTCACAGGGTCGGGCCCCTGTACCGCAGCCGCAGCGCGCCTCCCGTTCGTGGCCGGTCAGCCACGCGATCAGGGAGTCTGACAGTCTGACCCTCTAGGTCGTGGTCCCAATGCTCCACTGTCTAGGCCCCACTCCAGGCCCCATCTACATCCCCCAGGGCCCCCCGCTGCCTTGCGAGTGCCCTCAATCTGTCGCCGCGGGGCCCCAGGGACGAGCGGGCCTACCTGTAAATGCTTCCGTCGGGCTGGGCCTCCGTGTCCACGTCGCAGGAGGCAGGGGCACTCCTGGGATCGGCTTCTGCCGTCCTGTGCCGCCGCCGCTGAAATAGGCAGCCGCCGACCACGTGGGCTGTGCCGCCGCCGCACCAATCCGCTCCACCTCGCGGCCTCTGCCAGGCCCGACACCGGGCCGCGCCCCAGGCTGGACGCCGCCGCGGCGCCGGACGGAGATCGGCCCCGCCGCTGCTACTGCCCCTCCTCTGATGTGGGGCCCAAGGCTCCTGCACGGGACTTTTGGCTTGCTCTCAGCCCCCACCCGGACTCCCGCCGCTGCAGCGTGTGCGGGCCTGTGGCATCCGTGCAGGCCCGACCTGGGGCCTCGATTAGCGGCTGCGCCGCCGCGCGCCGGCTCGTCACCCCTCTCCTCGCCTCAGGGGCGGGCGTTGCACCCGCGCCGGCCCCGGGGACCCGCAGACCACCGCGGGAGGGGGCGCCGGTCTCAGCGTGGTCCCCCACCAGTAGGCTGCTCCGTGGGGGTTCCTCCGGTTGCCCCGCTTCGGGTTCGCCTCGGCCGGGGCCTCTCCGTGCTCGGCAGGCGCCCGTCAGCCACACCAAATCTGCCCGTCTCTGCTCGTCTTCAGGCTCGTACCAAGCCGGTAGGGTCTGGACACTACTCTCGGGCCAAAACGCGCTGATTTTTGGGGCCACTGCTTCGGGAAGAGGACTAATAGGGCCTAGGGCCGGGGAGCCGAGGACAAGCACGTCCGATCAGCCCGCCATCTTAGCCACGCCAGCCTGGGGGTTGTTTAGGTCGAGCAGACGTACTCTCAATGCGTGAGCATTGAGAGTGTCTGTCTCGACAACTATTGTTGCCGCTTTTTGGGAATGTGGACACCTATCTGGCACGAGCGTTTCCCTTGCAGTTTTCACCGCGGGAGCGCGCGCGTCTGCCCCGCGCATGCGCAGAGTAACTCACAGCCTTTTTTTTTTTCAGCCCCGAACCAAATCAGGTATCAGAGCGCTTTACATATAGGCAGCCCCCACCCCTCTGCATGCACGCACACACAGGCGAGCGCATGCACACACATACAGGCACACGGCACACAGACACTCGCTCACACACACACCCCCCTCCCCCACAGTCACACACACACGCACTCCAAGACACATACACACACGCACGCACGCACGCACACACACACACACACAGCCCGCCACTCGCGCGCGCGCACACATGCTCCCCCCTCGCCCTGCTCAGCAACCCACTCACCGGCTTCCTTCGTGCGGCGGCTCTCCTCAGCTGCAGGGCCCGGCAGCAGGACTCTTCTTCCCTCCTTCGGCACCGGGGCGCAGGGTAGGCTCCTGCCTGCTCCGGTGCTCCCCTCCAAACACGGCTCCAATCGCGGCTCTTCCGGTTGTCGCGCCGGCCTGCCTGACTTCCTGGTCGTAGGCCGGCAGAGTGATGGCGGTGATTTGCAGTACTTATTTATTTAGTTATTTATGCATTTTTATTAGCGCGGACTTTACCCGAAGGCGGTATTAATTTATTTATGTATTTATGCATTTTTTTTGTACTAATCAGTATGTATGGATCGTGACTTTAATTTTGTAAGATTCACCAGATAACAATGATGTGTCAGAGCGTTTGACTTTGACAATGCTTGTTTGTTTACTCACTGCCTCCTTCAGCAGCGCCTTGGTTTTGTCTGGGCTGATTCCTCGCTGCTGTTCAGCATCCAGGCAGACATTTGGGGCAGACAGTCTCTAGCCAGCGAGGCCGGAGAAGCCATTAAGCGTAATTCTCTTAATTGGGTTCGTGCATGACACACAATGTGCACCTTTGCAACGGGTCCATTGAAACTGAATACATTCTAAAGCAATCACGAGAAGACACAAAGTAACCCGCCATTATGAAGCAACCCCAAACCGGCTTAGAACTGTAAGGAGCCTTTCCATGCCCCCAGAGCGCTTAAACAATAATACATTGAATAATAAAAAAAATAACGCTGTATTCTTTGTCGGAACCAACAGTTCAGCCTAACAAAATTCCTACAAGATTGCAGACAGGCAGAAATACAGCTGTAGGTGGTTGGACAATTGCGCTAACTCCCTAGGGGGTACTTTGCATGCAACTTTATCTTGAAAACAAAGCAGCAGCCACAGAGCTCCCAAGATTCCGAGTTTGTGATTTTATAATGGGATACACCAAACTACAGGTCCCAGAATGCAAAGCAATAACCTGGACTGCATGGGAATTTGAGAGTTCTGCATACATTCTCTGCCCCCCCGCTCCCCATGTGCACCATATTGTTTGTGCATATTTAGAGCCAACAATCTTGACACAGCCTTGATTTTAGTTTTTCTCTAAGACCAGAACAGTATAGCTCACCACATGCAGTGAGTCATGTGTGACTGAGCAGAATCAGGTTTTTCGGCCAACAGCAGTGAGCATGGTGGGACTTTTGGGCCTATGGTTGTAAAGGGTATGTTAAACATGTGTAATACTGTTGACCGAAACATAACAGTTCTGATATGACGCGTGTTTGTTTCTTATAATACCCCTAACTACAAGAAACACCAAGAATTGCCACGCAAACATCCAACAACATTAGTTGCCAAGTTTCCTAGGTGTGACTAGTTACTTAAATACCAAGACACAAACCTCACATGAACAATGTGTTTCCAAAACGTTTCAGCAGTAATCCTGTTTTTATTTGGACAATGTCAGTCTGTGCCATTTAAATTTGAATGCTGTTTACTTTTTTAAGAATCAACAAACCTCACGTGAACGGTGCGGTCTCAAAACGCATTGGCGCTAATCGAGTTTCAGAAATTGTGAGGAACTTTATAGTTAATGCTGTGTCTGTTGATATATTTTGCTTTCTACATTTTAATTAGGTTCCCTGTTTTTTATATCCAGTATATAAGTATATTGCTCTCTCATTACACTGCCCCCTCACACACTGTGCCCCCTCACACACTGCCCCCTCACACACTGTGCCCCCTCACACACTGTGCCCCCTCACACACTGTGCCCCCTCACACACTGTGCCCCCTCACACACTGCCCACTCACACACTGCCCACTAACACACTGCCCACTTACACACTGCCCACTCACACACTGCCCACTCACACATTGTGCACTCACACTAGTTTAGGTCACACACACACACTGTACCCTCACACACCCCGCACCCTCACACACTCTCATTACACTGCACCCTCACACACTGCCCCCACGCACTGCCCCCTCAGACACTGCCCCCTCAGACACTGCCCCCACACACACTGCCCCCACACACACTGTCCCTTCACACACTGCCCCCTCAGACACTGCCCCCTCAGACACTGCCCCCTCAGACACTGCCCCCTCAGACAGACTACTCACATACTGCCCCCTCACGCACTGCCCCCTCACACAGACACAACCCCCCTACACACAGAAACACACAACCACGCATGCAAAACCCCACACACACGCAAACCCTGCCCACACACACGCAAAACCCCCCACACACGCAAACCCCCCCACACACACACACGCAAAAACCCCCACACACATGCACACACACACACACACACAACCCCACACACACAACCCCACACACACAACCCCACATACACAACCCCACACACACAACCCCACACACACAACCCCACACACACAAAACCCCCCACACACACAACCCCACACACACACAACCCCACACACACACAACCCCACACACACACAACCCCACACGCGCACACAACCCCACACGCGCACACAACGCCACACACGCACACAACTCCACACACGCACACAACCCCACACACGCACACAACCCCACACACGCACACAACCCCACACACGCACACAACCCCACACACGCACACAACCACACGCACACAACCACACGCACACAACCACACGCACACAACCACACACGCACACAACCACACACGCACACAACCACACTCGCACACAACCACACACGCACACAACCACACACGCACACAACCACACACGCACACACGCACACAACCACACACGCAAACAACAACCACAAACGCACACAACCACACACGCACACAACCACACACGCACACAACCACACATGCACACACCCACACATGCACACACACACTCACAAACACACACACACACACAAACACACACACACAACCACAACCAGACACAATCACACACCAGGATAGCAAAACATAGCATAGCAAAACAAAACATAGCATGGCATAACAAACATAGCATTGCATAACAAAACAAAACCTAGCATAACAAAGCATAGTTTAACAAAACACAACAAAACATAGAATAACAAAACATAGCATAGAATAACAAAGCATAGCATAGCAAAACATAATAAAACAGCACCACTCAGCACCACTCAGCACCACCACAGCATCACACCGCACCACCACAGCATCACTCAGCACCACCACAGCATCACTCAGCACCACACTCGGCGCCACCCCAGCATCACTCGGCGCCACCCCAGCATAGCTCAGGGCCACCCCAGCATCACTCAGGGCCACCCCAGCATCACCCAGCGCCACCCCAGCGCCACTCAGCGCCACTCCAGCATCACCACATCATCACTCAGCGCTACCCCAGCATCACTCAGCACCTACACATTATCAATCAGCACCACCACAGCAGCACCCCCACACACCACCACACACCACCACAGCATCACTCAGCACCACTCGGCACCACCACATTATCACTCAGCACCATCACAGCACCACTCAGCACCACCACAGCACTACCACAGCACCACCACATTATCACTCAGCACCACCACGGCACCACTCTGCAGCACCACAGCACCACTCTGCAGCACCACAGCACCACTCTGCAGCACCACAGCACCACTCTGCAGCACCACAGCAACACTCTGCAGCACCACAGCATCACTCTGCAGCACCACAGCATCACTCTGCAGCACCACAGCATCACTCTGCAGCACCACAGCATCACTCTGCAGCACCACAGCATCACTCTGCAGCACCACAGCATCACAGCATCACTCTGCAGCACCACAGCATCACTCTGCAGCACCACAGCAGCATCACTCTGCAGCACCACAGCATCACCCTGCAGCACCACAGCACCACCACATTATCACTCAGCACCACCACATTATCACTCAGCACCACCACATTATCACTCAGCACCACCACATTATCACTCAGCACCACCACATTATCACTCAGCACCACCACATTCTCACTCAGCACCACCACATTCTCACTCGGCAGCACCACAGCATTACTCTGCAGCACCACAGCATCACTCAGCGCCACTCCAGCACCACTCAGCACCACCACATTATCACTCAGCACCACCACATTATCATTCAGCACCACCACATTATCACTCAGCACCACCACATTATCACTCAGCACCACCACATTATCACTCAGCACCACCACATTATCACTCAGCACCACCACATTCTCACTCAGCACCACCACATTATCACTCTGCAGCACCACAGCATTACTCTGCAGCACCACAGCATCACTCAGCGCCACTCCAGCACCACTCAGCACCACCACATTATCACTCCGCACCACCACAGTGCCACCACAGCGCCACCACAGCGCCACTCGGCACCACTCAGCACCACTCAGCCCCACCACAGCACCACCACATTATCACTCCGCACCACCACATTATCACTCCGCACCACCACATTATCACTCCGCACCACCACAGCATCGCTCTGCAGCACCACAGCATCGCTCTGCAGCACCACAGCATCGCTCTGCAGCACCACAGCATCGCTCTGCAGCACCACAGCATCACTCAGCGCAACCCCAGCATCACTTAGCGCCACCACATCACCATCCGCGCTGTTGGACAGGCCTCGTAGCCGGGCCGTCACCCCCTACGCACAACAGGGCCCGGACCCCGGCTCTCCCTGAATCCCCAGCAAGAGCCACCCCGGCAACCCCCCGAGGTAATCCACAGCCCGGCCACACCGGGACTCCAGCTCCTGAACCCTCCCGTACCGGCTGGCCGGGTCCCCGTCAGCCCCATGGCCCCGGCCCGGCAGCCATCTTTGGACACTGCAACACGAGGCCACGTGGCCTCGACTCAACCCCAACCCTGGGCCTGGCCCGGCCCCGACATCGAGGCACCAACCTCCACCCAGGAGGTAAAGAGACCACTTGGCAGGTCAATGAAAGAAGAAGGCGTCAACGGCTCTCCTCCGCCGGGTGTCGATCACCCCCGGCCTCCCTGGGCGCTGGCTCCAACCCCCTGCTGGGTGTCGGGACCCCCTCATTCCGGACCTCCCGACCTCAAGGCGCGAGGGTCCGGACATCAAAGGGAACCAGACCTATAACTGGGGAAGCCCCAGACCAGGAGGGCAGTTGTATCCTGGAGTCGAGAGACACCGAGAAGAACTCATCCTTGGCGGACTGCTGGCGCTGCCGCAGCCCTGCTCTGTGAACCCTTCGTCTTGGCCTGCTGGCGCTGCCGCGGCCCTCTGCACGTGAACCATCATCTTGGCCTGCTGGCGCTGCCGCGGCCCTCTGCAACGTGACCCATCATCTTGGCCTGCTGGCGCTGCCGCGGCCCTCTGCAACGTGAACCATCATCCTGGCCTGCTGGCGCTGCCGCGGCCCTCTGCAACATGAACCATCATCTTGGCCTGCTGGCGCTGCCGCGGCCCTCTGCAACGTGAGCCATCATCTTGGCCTGCTGGCGCTGCCGCGGCCCTCTGTAACTTGAACCATCATCTTGGCCTGCCGGCGCTGCCGCGGCCCTACGCCAATTGAACCATCGCCTCGGCCTGCTGGCGCTGCCGCTGCCCGACCCCGCAGACTCCTAAGCTCGAGGATTGTGAGCTTCCCTCCTGCCACCTCCTGTACCGATCCGGTGCCAAGACTGTCCCGCTACCCCCTTTCCCTACAGAGACTAGAATTGAGAGGACCCTCGAGTCCTGAATCTCCTGTACCGCTGATAACCTTGCCGCAAGAACTATATATAAAGAGTGTTGATCTCATCCTTGTGTGGTGTCTATCTGTGGGGAGGGAAGTGACTTGTCTATACGATCGCCGGAGACGGCCCTCATCGGAGGCCTCTCCCCCATTATTCGGCCGACCCTCTGGGTCCCCGTCTAACATTTGGTGGCCAGCGGCGTGATCCGAACCTACGCATAATCGTACAGAGGGTCACTCGCCCCACGACACACAACCACCATGACAACAAAAGAGAGCGGAGCAACAGAAAAATTCCAGATGGAATAGCTGGAAGAATACAACCACAGGGAACTGAAACAATTTTGCATAGAATTAGGCATTTCAACCACAGGACTGAGCACGAAAGAGGACTTCAAACGAGCCCTGGAATCTTGGGCGGAGACGGGTACGACCGTACCTCAAACACGAAGCCACGAGACACCCGAAACAAGCCCCACGCCGACGGAAGAAAGAAGATTGGGTCTCTCCCCAGAAGAGGTCCGGGAACGGGAAAAAAGCAGGCTCCATGAATTAGAACTGGCACGACTGCGCTTAGATGGAGAGCTCAAATTGGCGGAACAAAAAATAACGTTGAACACTTACGGCTCCGAGAGGAGCGAGAAGAGAAACAAAGGCAGAGAGAGCTAGAAGAGAAGAAGCTAACCTACGAACATGAGCGCAACCTCAAAGAACTAGAGATTCGGAAGCAGAACAAGGAACTCGGGGTCCCCGAGCGCACGAACACCCCGGCCCCTACAGACCCCAAGGTCCACATACCCAAAGATGTCGTCAGAGAGTACTACAAGAACGATGACATCCAGCAATGGTTCAAAGCGTACGAGGTAGCCATGACCTCCCACCGGATTCCCCGGAGCGACTGGGGAGCCTGGTTATGGGGGAGGTTTGTCAACGAAGGGCGAGACGCCCTGCTGCAACTCCCGGACCATCTGATGACATCCTACGACCACATGAAAGCCGCCCTCCTCACTCGATACGGACTCACACCCGAGATGTACCGCCAGCGGTTCCGCGACTGCAAACGGATCCCGGGTACAACTTGGGTGGAGTACGTGAACTTCTTTAGCCAGGCCTTCGAGGGGTGGATCAAGGGCAGCAACGTGACCACCTACGAACAGCTCTTTGACCTTGTTGTGTGGGAGCACCTTTCTAACAACTGTTTCATCGAACTCAGGCAGCACCTCCTGGACAGTAAACTAACGGAACCTCGGCAACTCGCCGCCGAAGCTGACCGATGGGAAAGCACCCGAGTTGGCCGAAACGGACCCAGCGAAGCGCACAGAACTGCCCAAGGGCCCCATCGCCCCCGTGGAGGAGGAGGCCAGGGTCGGGGTAGGGACACCGGCCCGGTGACTCTCGCCAGCAACACCCCGCCCCCGGCCGGCAGGGGAAACCCCCCGATGCGACCCGGCTTCCGAGCCAACATCACTTGCCACCGATGCCAGCGACCCGGCCACTACGCAAATGATCCCAATTGCCCAAAGAACCCGAACCCTTTACCCCGCCAGGTCGCTGCTGCAGCCCTGGGGGAAGAGCAAACCCCAGAAGACCAAGAAGAGTACGAAACCGACCAGCCTGAGTGGGAACCGGCCGCCATGTCCCTAGTTTGCTTAGGGGAACGAGACCTGATCCCTCGGGCCCCCCTTCCCGCCAACACGCAGAAGTACAGCCAGTGGGTGAACATTAATGGCCGCCGGGCGGAAGCCCTCCGCGACACCGGGGCCAGTGTGACCGCGGTCCGCTGTCATCTGGTGGCCCCGGACCAGATCTTGCCGAACATTCTTTGCCCTGTCCGGTCGGCCGACAACTCAGAAAGCCTCTGTCAAATGGCCTACGTCCCCTTCGAATGGGGCGGAGTATCAGGGATGCTGAAAGTGACTGTCCGCGATGATGCCCCCGTGGATTGCCTCCTGGGGAACGATCTCGAAAGCTCTCCCTGGGCAGCAGTCGAACGGAGAGAGCACCTGGGGATGCTGGGCCTCCCCGAATGGGTCTGTGCCACGACCCGGTCCATGACCGCCCGTGCCATCCCCAGTCCAGAAGAACCCGAGTGGCCGGAGCCTCCTCCCGCGATTGTCCCAGAGGAGGCCACCCCGGAAGCAAGTCCCCCGGCCCAAACCGAAGAAGGACCCGGTCGGCTCCCGGACCTCCCCGACCTGGCCCAGTGGCGTCAAGAGGGGGGTCCCACCCAGGAACAATTCCAACAAGAACAAAGAACCTGTCCCTCCCTCGAGGGACTCCGGCAGCAAGCCCTTGCCCAGAGCGCAGGGGACACCTCGGGGGCCCACTGGATCTACTGGGACAATGACCTGCTCTACAGTGAGCAAAGGATTGCAGAACTGGGGGCCAGTCGGGTGCTGGTGGTGCCCCTCCGCTTCAGAGATTTCCTCTTGAACTTAGCCCACGATATACCCCTTGCCGGACACCTGGGACAGGACAAAACGTACGACCGCCTGGTGACCCACTTTTACTGGCCCCGAATGCGAAAAGATGTCACCAACCACTGCAAGGCCTGCCCCACCTGCCAGGCCAGCGGAAAAAGTGGCCGAAAAACCAAAGCACCCTTGCAGCCTTTTCCCGTCGTCACCACCCCGTTCGAGCGGGTGGGAATAGACATTGTGGGGCCCCTGGACCCCCGAACAGCCCAAGGACACCGGTTCATCCTGGTCCTGGTGGACCATGCCACCCGCTATCCCGAGGCTATCCCTCTTCGAACCGTGACGGCGCCTGTGGTAGGCCGAGCCCTGATAGGGATCTTCTCCCGGGTGGGCTTTCCCCGGGAGGTCGTCAGCGACAGGGGCACGAACTTCATCTCGAAATACATGAAGTCTCTCTGGCAACAGTGCGGGGTCATCTACAAATTCACGACCCCCTATCACCCACAAGGAAATGGATTGGTCGAGCGGTTTAACCGCACTCTCAAAGGAATGATCAGGGGCCTAGAAGAGCCCCTCCGTCGCCAGTGGGACGTGCTACTCCCGTGCCTCCTGTTCGCCTACCGAGAGGTCCCTCAAAAATCCCTAGGCTTCAGCCCATTTGAACTCCTGTACGGGCACCCCGTCCGGGGTCCCCTCAGCCTAGTCAAAGAAGGTTGGGAGAGGCCCCCCCAGAAAACTCCCCCGGATGTATACAAATACCTCTTGGCCCTTCGCAACCAGACCCGGCGATTCAGGGAGATCGCCAAAGTCAACCTTGAAGCCAGTCAGGAAGACATGAAGAAATGGTATGATCAGCACGCCTCCTCCCTCGAGTTCGAGCCGGGACAGCAGGTCTGGGTGATGTCCCCGGTTGAACCCTGTGCCCTACAGGACAAATGGTCCGGACCCTTCAAGGTGATCGAACGCAAGGGGCCCGTCACCTACTTAATCGACATGGAAACTTCCCGGAACCCCCTATGGGTCCTCCACGCCAACAGACTCAAGCCCCATTTTGTACGCTCAGAACTCAGCCTCCTGATGGCTACCGATAATGGGACGGAAGAAGACTCCGAGCCCCTTCCGGACCTGCTGAGGACCCTCGAGCAGGATGGCTCCGTGGAAGGGGTCAGACTCTCCGAGGCCTTGTCCCCGGAGCAACGCCAAGACTGTCAAGCTCTCCTGACACGATTCGCATCCTTGTTCTCTCTCACCCCTGGGGTCACCCCCTGGTGCCTTCACGATGTGGACACCGGGGACAGCCCCCCGATTCGCCACAGGGCATACCGCGTACCAGATCGGGTGCGCGCCTGCATCCAGACCGAGGTGTCCAAGATGCTGACACTGGGAGTGATCGAACCCTCGGACAGCCCCTGGGCCAGCCCCGTCGTCCTGGTCCCCAAGGCCGCCGCCCCGGGCGTTGCCCCTGAGCTCCGGTTCTGTGTGGACTACCGGGGACTGAATGCCGTTACCAGGACCGACGCTCACCCTATCCCCCGGGCAGATGAGCTAATTGACCGTATGGGGGCCGCCCGCTACCTGAGCATCTTCGATTTAACAGCGGGCTACTGGCAAATCGGCCTCACCCCCAGGGCCCAAGAACGATCCGCCTTCTCTACCCCGGACGGTCACTACCACTTCAGGGTGATGCCCTTCGGCATGAAAAACGCTCCGGCAACATTTCAACGACTCGTGAACCAGGTACTGGCGGGCCTCGAAGGATTCAGCGCCGCCTACCTGGACGACATCGCTGTGTACAGTCACCACTGGACCGACCACCTCCGCCACCTGCGGGAAGTTCTACACGCCCTCCAGCAGGCCGGGCTCACCCTCAAGGCCAGCAAATGTCAGGTGGGCCAAGGGTCCGTGACCTACCTGGGACACCAAGTGGGGAGCGGTCTGGTGGCCCCCCTCCAGCTCAAGATCGCTGCCATCCAGGCCTGGCAACCCCCTACGACCCAAACCGAGGTCCGGGCCTTCCTGGGGCTCACCGGGTACTACCGGCGGTTCGTGAAGGACTATGGCAGCATCGTGGGGCCCCTCACGGAGCTCACATCCAAGAAGAGCCCCAAAACGATCAACTGGACTCCGGACTGCCAATTGGCCTTCGAGAAACTGAAGGCCGCCATGTGCACTGCCCCCGTGCTCCAGGCTCCCGACTACGGCCGGGAATTCATTGTACAGACGGACGCCTCCGATCATGGCGTGGGGGCCGTCCTCTCCCAACTCAACACCGAGGGGGTCGATCAGCCAGTGGCATTCATCAGCCGACGCCTGCTGGCCCGGGAACAGCGCTGGAGCACCATCGAGAGGGAGGCCTTCGCCGTAGTGTGGGCCCTCAAGAAGCTCCGGCCCTACCTCTTCGGCACCCCCTTTCGGGTGCAGACAGACCACCGACCCCTGCAATGGCTGATGCAGATGCGGGGGGAGAACCCGAAACTGTTGCGCTGGTCCATCTCCTTACAGGGGATGGACTTCACTGTGGAGCATCGTCCAGGCCAGGACCACGCCAACGCAGACGGCCTGTCACGCTTTTTCCGCCTCGGTGAGGAGAGTCCCCAAGAGGATGGCTGACTCTCCCTGCCTTCAGCTGGGGGGGACGCATGTTGGACAGGCCTCGTAGCCGGGCCGTCACCCCCTACGCACAACAGGGCCCGGACCCCGGCTCTCCCTGAATCCCCAGCAAGAGCCACCCCGGCAACCCCCCGAGGTAATCCACAGCCTGGCCACACCGGGACTCCAGCTCCTGAACCCTCCCGTACCGGCTGGCCGGGTCCCCGTCAGCCCCATGGCCCCGGCCCGGCAGCCATCTTTGGACACTGCAACACGAGGCCACGTGGCCTCGACTCAACCCCAACCCTGGGCCTGGCCCGGCCCCGACATCGAGGCACCAACCTCCACCCAGGAGGTAAAGAGACCACTTGGCAGGTCAATGAAAGAAGAAGGCGTCAACGGCTCTCCTCCGCCGGGTGTCGATCACCCCCGGCCTCCCTGGGCGCTGGCTCCAACCCCCTGCTGGGTGTCGGGACCCCCTCATTCCGGACCTCCCGACCTCAAGGCGCGAGGGTCCGGACATCAAAGGGAACCAGACCTATAACTGGGGAAGCCCCAGACCAGGAGGGCAGTTGTATCCTGGAGTCGAGAGACACCGAGAAGAACTCATCCTTGGCGGACTGCTGGCGCTGCCGCAGCCCTGCTCTGTGAACCCTTCGTCTTGGCCTGCTGGCGCTGCCGCGGCCCTCTGCACGTGAACCATCATCTTGGCCTGCTGGCGCTGCCGCGGCCCTCTGCAACGTGACCCATCATCTTGGCCTGCTGGCGCTGCCGCGGCCCTCTGCAACGTGAACCATCATCCTGGCCTGCTGGCGCTGGCGCGGCCCTCTGCAACGTGAACCATCATCTTGGCCTGCTGGCGCTGCCGCGGCCCTCTGCAACGTGAGCCATCATCTTGGCCTGCTGGCGCTGCCGCGGCCCTCTGTAACTTGAACCATCATCTTGGCCTGCCGGCGCTGCCGCGGCCCTACGCCAATTGAACCATCGCCTCGGCCTGCTGGCGCTGCCGCGGCCCGACCCCGCAGACTCCTAAGCTCGAGGATTGTGAGCTTCCCTCCTGCCACCTCCTGTACCGATCCGGTACCAAGACTGTCCCGCTACCCCCTTTCCCTACAGAGACTAGAATTGAGAGGACCCTCGAGTCCTGAATCTCCTGTACCGCTGATAACCTTGCCGCAAGAACTATATATAAAGAGTGTTGATCTCATCCTTGTGTGGTGTCTATCTGTGGGGAGGGAAGTGACTTGTCTGTACGATCGCCGGAGACGGCCCTCATCGGAGGCCTCTCCCCCAGTATTCGGCCAACCCTCTGGGTCCCCGTCTAACACGCGCCATCACAGCATCAATCTGTGCAACCATTTAACAACAACTGGTTCAAATATGTTCTCTCAATGTTTCACGCTTTAATACAAATGTCACAAAAAGATGGTAATATTTCACCTCTGTTCTTGGATTTTCATCACAATAAAATACACTGAACATAATCTTCACAAAAGTTATTTACAAAGTTTAAGCTATTTCCATTATAAATTACAATCACTTTTATTTAAGTATTAATTATTTAAAAAAATTAAAAGCCATTGTTATTTGTAATATCAATACATCTAAGTCACGTAAATACAAAACATGTTGCATTACAAATGCTCTAGGTGTCACATTTGTGAAAGTTATAACTATTGGCATTGTAAATGACAAAGCTATTAATTTAGCTATTTTGAAAACCAACACATAAATAAAAGAATTGTCATTTACAAGACCAATAGCTCAAACTTTCATAATGCGAGACCTATTGCATTGCAAATGCTTGTTTTAATAGTAATTGTTCATGGACTACAGCCATTACTACCAGGTGTTTAGCTTTTTCGCGAGCCATTGGGGCATTAATGCAGTTTGCAAATAAGCTGGGTGGCAGGCCTGTACGCATTTTGCGTGACATTTATAAAGCTAAGTGCGTATCGACCGCCATATACGGGGCTGGCATATGGGGCATCTCAGATTGCCAGGAAATACAGGTGAAGGAAAATGGATTTCTTAAATATTTGTTAGCTGTTCCTAGGTCCACCCCAACCTATGCCTGCCATAAGGAACTTGATTCGATTTATATTATTGATTTAATTAGGATCATCCCAGTACTGCTCTGGTATAAAATATGGACCTCCACAGAAACTGATCTTAACAAGGCAATCATCACAGATTGCATATGGCTTGCGGGGTCAAAAAATATAAAGTGACTCTCCTATGTGCAGGATTTTTTAACAAATATAGGGCACCCAGAATTTTATCAAACGCCCTTATTAATAACTTCCATTTCCAAAAAGTCTCTTAAAGAAAAATGTACCTCCTTCTTGGCTGATCAACGCTGGTATGTTGAGGGTAAGAAGGCTTCAGTGCTTCATCACCATTCATTATTGCAGGAATCTGGTCTACACCTTTATTTGGGCCCCGAGTGGGGCAGCTATGATAGAATGTTATTGGCACGGCTGAGACTGGGCATCTTTTTTAGGATGGTTACCTTCCCTGACACAAATGATTGGCGTAAAAATCTAAGTAATTGCCCATGCGATGAGCATTCTGCACAGTCTACTATTCATTGTGTTCTCTTTTGCAAATTTTATGGGTGGGGAGGAGAAGATACCTAACTCCATTATTAAAGCACTGGGGTTTAAGGCAGTGCAGACCAGCGCTCTTTAAGATTCTCCTACTCCAGGATGAAAACACCATCGTTACTGTAACAAAGGGGCATATTACCAACAACTAGCGATAATCATCGCTATGTTGGCTTAGCGGCAATAATTTTTATCGCCGAGCTGCGGCGATTTTTATCGCTTAGGAACCGTGCTATTATCAAGGATTATCTCCTAAGCGATAAAAATCGTCCGAAATGCATGAATATCGCTGAAAAGTCAGCGATATTCATGCATTACCGAGCTAATGCTCTTAGCCATGTTATCCACCTACCATTGGATAACATGGCTAAGAACTGCTCAGGGGCAGGTGTTAGCATTTGGAGATATTCGCGCTTAGCGCGAATATCTCCAAAAGTTGGTAATAGGAGATAGCGATGTTAGCGACTGTTTCCAGTCGCTAACATCTTGGCACGCCCTCTTTGCATGTCATTAGTGATACATTTCACTGACATGCAAAGCGGGGCCCAAGATGGTCGCTATCTCCTACTAGATGTCGCTAACTGGTGTTAGCGACAGCTAGGTAATAGGGAGATAATTTCATCTCCGCTTTCTTGGCTTTTAAAGCCAAAAAAGCGGAGATAAACCCCCTTGATAATATGCCCCAAAGTTCTTGAAATTCATCATTAGATGTAGAACTTCAATGAGCCAATGAATTGTGAACTGTACAATGCACTTCTTTTAAATAGTCTGAAAATGAACTGATGTAGTGGAACTGAAATTGTTTATCTTAAATCAAAATGTTAATTTTAAATGTCCTAATGTTTTTTACATGTGCTTTTATGGTTTTTATGGAATCGAATAAAGCTATCTTTGACTTGACTTGAAGTCATGATAATGCAACATATGACATACCTTCTTTGAATATGCTACTCGCAATCAGGGCCGGACTGACTACCAGGCAATTTGGAATGCTGCCGAGCAGGGAGCTGATTTCACAGGGGGCTGATTTTGTTCATGGAGACCTGCGTGTGCTTCAAAATAATTAAAGCAAAACGAATCTCGTTCAGCACACGCAGGTCTCCATGAACGAAATCAGCCCCCAGCTCAGAAGCATTCCAAACAGCCGGGTAGCCAGTACGGCCCTGATCGCAATATTAATAAAAGCTGCATCTACACCTAAACATTGACATTTATGGATAGTTACAGCATTCACTAGATAGAATGTGAACTGGTGCTGCCTCTTATTTAAGTCTTTGACAAGCAAGAACCATATAACAAATTGGTCAATCTGTTTCAGACCATCGAACTGATCAGTTTCTACAGCTACATATTCAACTTCATTCCTATTTGGAAAATGAATAAAATCCATTACTTTACCAATAACACCATTTACTAAGCCTTCCTCAACATTTACATTTCTCAGTAAAATTACTCTACATTTTCTACAAACACCTAAACACTTTTCTGATGCAGCAGTCCTAGATACTGAAATTTCTAAAGAATCCAATTGTACTTGCAGTTTCTCAGTTTGCAGTACTTTTACTCCTTGGTGCTCCATTTTGTCAATAGCTGCTTGTTCCAAAACTTCCTTTTTTTCGAATTGCAGTAATACTTCATTGAAATTGCCTCACTTTTGAAGTGTAGGCGTTAAACTCAGTATTGATTTTCCATCTTCAATGAAATTGAACATGAGCTGTGCTGGTGTCTTCTTACAGGAGAATAGTTTTTTGATAAGTCAACTTTGTAAGGAACTCCTACCTCTGTTGGTTAGAACTCCAACTGTAATGTCCTTCAGAATATTTCCATATACCTCATCCGATGATTGACACATATTTTTCAACAATTCATTGTATTGGAATTTCAGCCACATATTTACATTTCCAATACTTCATATGAATTACATATTTGTTCATGGACAAGGGACTTAAAAACAGATTTTTCTTTCACACAGGTTAGACGCAGGACACCAAACACAATTAAATTCTTCCCTCCGAAGAGAACATAGTACTCTGTTTTTAAAATGTGTTGCATTTGTAGGTGAATAAAAGTAAGCATGAAGTATGAAACCATGATTACCTCATCAAATATTAAAAGCTTAATTTTCTTAAAAACTCTTACCACCTCGTGAAATGCTTCAAAAGATAACTCTGGTATTCCAGATTATTGTCATGTTCCACAGGTAGAATTAATAGTCGATCTCGAGTGCGCCGACTTTGACCGAGCGTGTTTCCTGGCTCGGACCTATTGATACGATCCCACCATAATATTTCAGGTTTAATTCTGATGATCAGATGACATTAGCTTTCGTGAGTTTGACACATCAAGGTGATAAAGAGCCAAAGGATTTCCTTAAACTGCATACCAGCACGGATTGGTTTCCACTACTGCTGTCTACTATAAATGTTTGTGGATATTACAGTGACAGGGAGGACTTCACTGACTCTTGAGGGTCAATCATTTTCATTTGTTTAGTCCTGAAGATGGTCATACTGACGTCAGCATAAAGACAGAAACGTCAACAGTTGCACTTTTTTCTGATGAAGAACCACATCAGCTGAATATTTCTGTATTTATCAGTTGATTCATCAGATTTGTATTTGGAAAAATTGTACACAATTGGAACTGTGAAGTCTGTAACATTTGGGTTGTATGATATCTTCTTGTTCCATTGTTCTTTAAATGACTTAGTAACATTCTCTATTTTTGTTTATGATAAAATTCAGCTTTTAACATACACCCATGTGTTTGAAGTGATAATTTGTTGCAAAATAGTTTTTTTATATGAATTGATATATACATATATTTTTTTGTTTGTACAAACAGGTCCAAGATGGCGGATTGACACCGCCAGTGCGGAGGAGTGCTGCCTGAGGGTCCGGGCTGTTGTTGATGGTGGACCGCGGACCGCTGTTTTTTTCTTTGCCAAACTATCTGTGATTTCAGGACTTTTTGCTAGAAGTTACTATTATCGTGCAAAAGCTCTGATTGCTAAAGAGCGGCTTACCTGGATCAACTACGAAGACGACACTCGGGCTGGGTCGGGGCACCGGAGCTGAGTCTAAGAAGCGATAAGCGCCGCCCAGGAATGGTTTGCTAGCACAGCTCACCTGTGGCTCGCTGTTGTGAGATGCTGCGGAATCACCACAGAATCACTGCAGTAGCAGTAGCTTTGGAAGTCCGAGCGGATGCTGCGAATCCGGCTGATTGAAAGCCAGGTAAGGGACCTTATTCGTTCTATACGACTGCTGTGTTATATTCCTGTGACAGTGAAGGGCTGGGCAGCATTTAGTAGGTTGGGATTGCGGGCTTACCAGGGCTCTAGCCTTCCAACGGGCATAACGGCAATGGCGCCGAAACCTCAGGGGAGAAGCACTCGGACGACAGCGGCTAAACAAACTGTGATAGCCAACGGCATGGACTCAGTTCATGCCGGGAATACTACTACTACTACAAACAGTGGGGGGCTGGCTCTAATCAGTAAGGCTGAGCCGAATAATTAACTAGCAGAACAACGGTGCCAATACTGATATGGATAGTTCAAATGAACCAATAACCATCCAACACTAGAAAAGAAATTCAAGAGTGGGAACTACTACTCAATAGCATTTTATTCGAAGATTTTTTTTAAGAATTAGTTTCAAAATTTAATACATAGTGCAAAGAATATTTATATAGCAAACACGTGGGACATTAAAACATTAACAGTACACTCAATCTTTCATTCAATTGTTCAAGCATATCACAAACATCCATATCACATACACACGCTCAGGGGAGAAAAAATTGTGTAGTATATATACAATTAAAGAAAAGAGAAAAAAGTGAAGAAACACAAAGCAAAAAACAACCGGGTCTGCAAATGATTTCCAAACTAATACAACACACTATTTTTTCATAGTACATTCCTGTGTGACTGGCAGATTAATCAAAACTCAATAGAAATTAATCCTGCAGGGTAATGTACAAAATGGAGCTCCGGGTTCAGCTACTTGAATGCCCGGATGCTCTCGCAGACCGGTAACAGCGGGGCCTACGCATTTCGAATCCCACTGCAATCGTTGGGGATTCTCTTCAGGGCCTTCTAAATTCTCTGTGACAAATGAAGCAAAAGAAAAAAGAAAAATATAAGTTGCTGATATCATACAGTTTAGGACAACATCGGGCTACATCCAAAGCACTGCTTAGCGATGCATTAACCAGTCTCAGCTCAGGCTTACCAATCGTGAGGGGTCCTAGACGAGTACTTAGAGGAGCGGTTTATTATAGCTAGGTCTGATCCTGCGGAAAATAGAAAGTTTCACCATCAGAAATTGACTGAACTGTTGGAATGCATTTCTTAAAAGGGGAGATGTTGGGTATACTGGGTACTCAACGGGTGTTTTAATACTCACTTTTTTATTAAAAACAGCATGTATGCGTTGCGTTATAGGATTTACATGTAAAAGAACCAGTTAAAAGTAATCGGTTCTCTCCTTGCTCTGCAGTTAAGACCTTGTTATTCATCCATCCCTGTCGTCCACTTGGCCATCAGCCCCGAGACGAAACCATGCAGTGCTAGGGGTAAGATAGTATTGAGTTTCTTGATCTTATAACGCAACATTACCGAGGAAATGTCTAAATTAAGTTTCTTCGTCTTTAGGCAGCCTCCTTGTTTGCCGTGCACTAGAACCTTGACATCAGTTTATGGGAACACGTGGAATCAATATGCATACATGCTGTTTTTAATAAAAAAGTGAGTATTAAAACACCCGTTGAGTACCCAGTATACCCAACATCTCCCCTTTTAAGAAATGCATTCCAACAGTTCAGTCAATTTCTGATGGTGAAACTTTCTATTTTCCGCAGGATCAGACCTAGCTATAATAAACCGCTCCTCTAAGTACTCGTCTAGGACCCCTCACGATTGGTAAGCCTGAGCTGAGACTGGTTAATGCATCGCTAAGCAGTGCTTTGGATGTAGCCCGATGTTGTCCTAAACTGTATAATATCAGCAACTTATATTTTTCTTTTTTCTTTTGCTTCATTTGTCACAGAGAATTTAGCAGGCCCTGAAGAGAATCCCCAACGATTGCAGTGGGATTCGAAACACGTAGGCCCCGCTGTTACCGGTCTGCGAGAGCATCCGGGCATTCAAGTAGCTGAACCCGGAGCTCCATTTTGTACATTATCCTGCAGGATTAATTTCTATTGAGTTTTGATTAATCTGCCAGTCACACAGGAATGTACTATGAAAAAATAGTGTGTTGTATTAGTTTGGAAATCATTTGCAGACCCGGTTGTTTTTTGCTTTGTGTTTCTTCACTTTTTTCTCTTTTCTTTAATTGTATATATACTACACAATTTTTTCTCCCCTGAGCGTGTGTATGTGATATGGATGTTTGTGATATGCTTGAACAATTGAATGAAAGATTGAGTGTACTGTTAATGTTTTAATGTCCCACGTGTTTGCTATATAAATATTCTTTGTACTATGTATTACATTTTGAAACTAATTCTCTAAAAAAATCTTCGAATAAAATGCTATTGAGTAGTAGTTCCCACTCTTGAATTTCTTTTCTAGTGTTGGATGGTTATTGGTTCATTTGAACTATCCATATCAGTATTGGCACCGTTGTTCTGCTAGGGAATACTACTAGCCCTGCAGTTAATACAGTTAATGTAGTTAATACAGCAGTGACCCTGGGAGTTCAAATGGTGCTGCCTGAGGCTATCCCGGACGCAGGAAAGAAAACTGCTGGCAGGCAAGAGAATCTGGGGGAGAAATTGGGCTTACGTTTAACCGCTGGCAAGCCACTTCCCTCTGTACTTGTGGCTGATAAGACTAATCTGACAAACGAAAATTCTAGTTTGATGCTAACGGAGGCTAATATATCGATGTCTTCAGAATTAACTGATGCTCCTGGAACAGAGGGTGGCAAAGTAGCAAATAGGGAGGATCAGGAGGTGAATCCTGTTCAGGAAGCTTTGGAAGCTACGGCAAACAGTGTTAATGGTGCTATAAAGGTGAATGCTGACACTGAGATACAAGCTGCGGTAATTACTGGTACTGGTACTCGTATTAATGCTACACAATCTGTATTAACAACAGCTATTACTATGGAGAAAGCTACACAGGCCCTACCTCTAGTGGCATCAATAACTGAAGCGTTGGTTGTCGCGGTTGAAGCAGAGTCAAGTAATGAGACAGAGGGAGTGAAAGATACAAAGGAGTCAACAGGGGCAGAATATTCGGAACATGTGGAGGGTGCAGAAACTGATGAGCAGTACTATGACTTTTCTGATTTGGGCAATATTATACCTCCTCTTTCGGCCAAGGCTAAAGCTAACAGTCTAAAGAAGGGGAGAGGCAAGATTAAGAATAAGGTCAAGAAAGTTACAAATAAACCCAAACCCACAACTATAAAGGTGATAGCAGAAAACAGTCCTATTAGAAAATGGGCACAGGCTAAAGGTGTTGTCAAATCAATGGCCATGAGATTTTCAGGAAATAGTCCTAGAGAGGTTGGTATTTCAGGGGACATTAGTCATCCTAATGAGGTGATGGATTTAATTAGGGCCGAGGGCCCTGAAAAGGTGCTGGCTGATGTAATTACCGTAAACCAGAATGGTCAATCTACACCTACACCTATTTTTATTCCTACTCCTACAGGGGCATTAGTGGACGGGTCCGATTTGCTGGGTTCCTCAATGGCTGTACTTTCTCTATCCCCGGCTCCTGAGGTATCAACAGTATCAACAGTTCTCGTGCCATTAACATTTGCTGTAACTCCTAGTGCGCCCTCTTCTACTCCTGTTTCACAAACTGTAGTTAATACAACAGCAATTGTTTCGCCCGAGTCAACCTTGAATGCAGGGATAATAAAAGAATCTAATTTAGCTGGATCTAATAATGCTAATGATTTATGCTTGACGAATACCTCTCAAATTAATACACCTCCGCCTGTGGATTGGACCCTTCAAGGGGAGGTGTCGTCATCATTTCAGATGATTTTACAACTGTTAAATGAGCAAAAACAGGAAGCCCAATCGCATTATCAGCAAATGAGGGAAGATAGCAACAAAACTCAGTCTTCTCTGCAGGAAATGTCTTGTAAACTTAGCGCTATATCCCAGGATGTGGAGGAGCTTCAGCAAAGAGTGGTTTTAACAGAGGAAAAGTCACTGCACTCTGAAATTGCTGTGAATAAACATGAGGCCCTGATTAGTCAAATGCAAGTAAAACTGAAGGATTTAGGAAACCAGCAACGCAGGCAGAATCTACGCATTTTTGGTATTGCGGAAGGGATTGAGGGAGCCGACTCTAGAACATTTATCGTCTGCTTATTTCAGAAAGCATTTCCGGAATTAGCAGACTGGGATAGGGACTCGCAAATACAACGAGCCCATCGGCTTCCACTTTTCCAACGGAATAAAGATAGTAAATATCCCCATCACATTCAAATCTGCATTGGAAATTTTCTGCTGCGTCAGGCAATTTCTTTAAAAGCGAGACCAAACACTCCAGTCACTGCTGATTCAATTTCTTTTTTTGTGAGGTCTGACTTAAGTAAATTGTCAATGGAGCGACGCTGGAAATTGAAACAATATATTTATCCTATAAAGGAGCTAGGGGGCCAGGCTTTTTTGCAAGAACCAGCTAAATTGAAAGTTGTTAAGAATGGCCGCACATATTATTTTTTGGAAGAGAATGAGCTGGAACGTGCTCTGGCTAATTGGAAAATGGACAAAATGGATGAAGAATAATGCTTTATTTTTGCTTTATTTTTATTCTAGTGTTTGCTTCTTCATAATAATGCTTAAAATGGTGATGGTCATGACTTCCACGAGGGGAACTTTGTTGTCTATTAAGCAACTATTATTTCGTTGCCCCTTTTTTTCTTTTCTTTTTTTTTTTAGGTGATGTTATTGATATATTGGGCTTGTATTCGGTATTCTTAGCCTGGTATATGCGGTCTTGTATATCTGTGCTTGAGTGTTTTTGAATGCCCGGATCCTCGGGGCAGTTGACTCCGCTTTTTAGCTGCCATTACAGCGGCAGTTAGGTCAATGGGGGGACCTGCAGGTATTATGGGGTGGGGGGTGGGTAGTGGGTTGCTGAGCAGGGGTGGGGAAGGGGGAGATATTCTTTGGGGTAAAAAATGCATCAGGGGTAAAAAACTATATAAATTTGAGGAATAGCAAGGTTGCTTTGATTTATTGTAGAGGCTTTATAGATAGGAAAATACACTTTATAAAATGTATCAAGTAAAATGTTTGGTATGGAATGTGGCAGGCTTAAACAGCAGGATTAAAAGGAGTCTTGTGTATGAGGCACTTAGGATGTATAATCCTCAAATTGTGGTTATTACTGAGACTCACATAGCATATAAGGATAAAAAATTGCTTAAACAATTGGGATATGATATTATGGTGTGTACTGAATTCAATGCTTCAATCCGGGGGGTGGCAATACTAAAACATAAACATCTGAAGGTTGAAATACGTAGAACATTAACTGATAAGGCGGGCAGGTGGGCTATCGTACAGATAATACTGGAAGGCTGTAATTATACAATATGTGGGGTTTATGCGTCAAATCAGGATGAACCAAAAATTATTGACCAGATTAATATGGAATTGCTCGTATGGGATGGGGAATACATTGTGCTTGGAGACTTTAACTGTATTATGATTTATAATTTAGATACTACCAGAAAAAGCTCGTTTCAGAGAATGAGGAAAACTAGGGCTGCAATTATAGATCTTGCAGCAATCCATCTTCTTAAAGATGCATGGAGATGTTTATACCCCAATATAGCCGGCTACACGTATTATTCCGCAGCACATAAATTATGCTCACGCATAGATATGGTTTGGGTCTCAGATTCTATTCTTGGAACTAGCTCTATAGCAATTTGTCCAAGGGTAACCTCGGACCACAATCCGATCCTTTTAACATTTGAGGTTACAACAGTGAGACCTTCTCCTCGCCTATTTTCATTTCCCAGAAATGTATTCATGCATCTTAATTTTGTGAACCAACTTAAAGAGCATATAAAGGAATTTATTGATATAAATATGTATTCTGCTCGACCTTTGACAGTATGGGATACATGTAAGCATACGGGGATTCACACAGCAGTTTATATGGCGGCAAAATAAAGAGCGCCGATGCCAAAATAAGAAAATGCTTGCGGAAATACTCAATATTGAACATCAAATAACTGAAGCTTTAGTAATTGGGGTAACTAATTTGGATACGTTAAACTTCAAACTAATTGAACTTAAAGCAGCTTTAAAAAATCTTCTTAGGGCAAAGAGTATTAGTAAATTAAAGAAATATCAACTTGACCAATATGAAAATGGCGATAAGATTGGTAAAGTCTTAGCTTATAAAGTGGCTGAAGACCGATCTCAGAATGTTATCAAGGAAATTAAAGGGGATAATAACCAATTGTTTTTAGATCCCAAATTATTATTGCAACAGTTTGCATTGTTCTATCAAAATCTTTATACACCAGAAACCGTAGTCACGGAGGATAATATTAAAAATTATATTGCGGTAAATAGAGTCAAAACTATGGAGCCTGAACAATCTGATCAACTTGCGGCAGATATCACAACGGCAGAAATTAGAAATGCTATCAACTCTTTAGCAGCTGGCAAAGCTGTAGGTGAGGACTCTATTCCTTTGGAATTATTTAAATACTGTATGGACGAATTGATACCGCTACTAATTAAAGTGATTCATGCTATTGGCAATGGGGAGCAGGCACCAAAGTCTTGGAACTTCACCCAAATTCTTTTTTTTTTAAAAAGGGCAAACCGCCTCAGGAGAGAGGATCCTATAGACCAATCTCGCTCATTAATAGTGATGCTAAAATCTTTGCAAAAACACTGGCAACTAGGTTGGCACCATTAATGTCTCAGCTTGTATCTTCCCAGCAACATGGGTTTATCCCAAAACGAGATACCACAGTACATATTAATATGGCCATCTCTGCTTTTGATTCTGCACGGACCCAGTTAACCCCACTCGGTATGATTTTATTAGATGCAGAGAAGGCATTCGACCGAGTGGGGTGGGGCTTTTTATGGGCTGCATTGCAGGCGTTTGGTATCAAAGGCCAATTCTTGAGATGGATCAACAGAGCTAAGCTGTGGTCCATGTTGTTAAAACTAGGCCTTGACCCTCCTCTTGTCTATTTTCTGGCTGAGCTTCATAAAGACTTAAAAGCATCTATTAGAATGAACCAAGAAGGGAATCGTACAGCCTGGTTTAAATCGAGCAGGGGTGTGCGCCAAGGCTGTATCCTCGCCCCCATGCTGTTCACTTTATACATAAACTCTCTGGAGCAGCATCTTTTAACTGCCTCCATGGACATACCGCGTGCAGGAGATACTCGCATTCCTGTTCTCCTGTACGCGGATGATGCTGCACTAATAGCCCGGACACATTTGGGTCTGCAAAGACTATTAAACACTTTCAGTGAATTTATGTCCTCGCTTGACCTAGTGGTGAATAATTCTAAATCGCATGCTATGGCATTTGGGGCTGTAAAAAATAACACCAAAGCCTTTTTTTGTAACGGCGAAGCAATCACTAGTGTCAAAGTTTTTACATACCTTGGAATAATTTTTGATACCAAGGGGAGTTGGCTTCCTCAAATAACAGCTAAAACTAAGGCGGTGAGGAGCTCGGCTAATGCGATCCTAAGTTTCTCAAGGAGACTTGGCGGGAAACTAACCGGTGCATTATTAGCCTTGTATAAGGCTAAAACATTAGCAATAGCAATGCACGGAGCAGGTCTGTGGGGTTACGCGAAAAGTGAAACTACCCAAAGGGAGGAAAACAAGTTCCTTCGGTCTAAAATAGGGCTCCCTCAGTCGACAGCCACTTTTTCAGTTCATCAGGAGCTTGGATTAGGGTACATCACTGATATCCTTTCCATGGCACCCATTCTCTTATGGATTAGGGTGTGGACGAATAACAACTTGGATCTAAATCATAAAATTCTGATGGATTGTTTAAAACTCGATAAATTTAAAGACATTGACTGGCTGTCATATATTCATAAGTGCTCAATAGATCTTGGTCGTCCTGAGATCTTTTCCTCTCCTTTGGGCTTAAAAAAGGCAGACCTAGAATGGGTCAAGCTTAACTTTTCTAAATTGAAGGGTCTGGATCGGGAGGAAAAACAACTAATTAAACCCTCGGTCAGAGCCCATTTCCTGACGATTACCTGTTTAGCAATTCAACCATACCTTGCTGTTGTAAATATTCCTTTTCACAGGTGGCTTCTGGTTAAATTTCGTTTTAACCAGATTTACATGGTTCTCTGTGACAGTCAGGGCTGGTATAAGCCTGAGGATGCGCCTGTGTGCAAATGTGACAATTTTTCCATACAAGATAATATGCACCTAATGTTGTTCTGTCCTTTTTATAATATCCCTAGACAGAAGTATTTGGTCCCCATATTGAAATGTAAAGCTTTCCTGCAGGCAAAACCAGCGCTTTTGTATTTACAAATGTTAGAATCACCCTTGGTCATGTTTAGTGTGGCCAATTATCTTGTTGCTGCTGTTAGGATTAGGAGGAGGAGAATGAAATTGTAACAATGGGGTCGGTGTTGGAGGACAAATTGTTTTTATATAGGGCATTTTTACCCTGTAAATTATTCTCATGCTTGTTTTAAACTTTGTAAATATATTGATTTTGTATAGTATGACATTTTTATGATTCTGTAAACGTCCTTTTTGATTGTAGCATGCTTTTATGATTTTTAACTAAATCGAATAAAGTGGTTTTTGACTTGACTTGACTTGACTTGAGATGGATCCAATCGCTGTATGATAATCCTATGGGCAAGGTATGTTACATGGGAAATTGCTCCTCTACTTTTTCAATCAGGAGAGGGATGCGGCAGGGGTGTCCTTTGTCACCCCTGCTATTTGCTTTCGGTATGGAACCTTTTTTGATTGCACTTCAGAGCCAGGCTTTAATTTGCCCTTTTTTAAATTGTTTAAACTCTCTTGATATTACTGTGTATGCAGATGATGTTGCAGTTTTTTCTACCAATGTGTTTCAAGCTATGAAGGGTATTATAGCAGAAGCAGGGAAATATGGCTTAGTTTCAGGATATCGACTCAATACCAGCAAAACTCAGATTATTATGAATCATCAACCATCAGCCCGGTTTCAGGGATATGTGATGTAGCAACTTATTTGGGGGTAAAAATCTCCTCGAATATTGATTTAATTGTAGTATTGAATTATGAACCATTCCTAAAAGAGACTGCTATGCTATTCAAGAAGTGGCATAAGCTACCGCTTAGCATTATTGGCCGAATAAATTTGGTCAAGATGAAAATATTACCAAAATATTTATATCTTTTTCGTTCGAATCCCTTACGGGTAAATAATTCTTATTTTCTTAGACTAGAGGGTATTATTAGCAGTTTTATATGGGGGTATAAGAAAGCCCGACGGGCTGTGTCTTCACTTAAACTCCTTTTAATCAAGGAGGACTGGCTCTTCCGGATATTAAACTTTATTATTGGTCGGATTTTTTGACCCGCTTTCGTAGCCTGCTGATCCCCGATAAATGCTTATATTTCCATAGATTTTTGTTAGGACTGGATGCAAATATGTTTCTTTATAGGTTAAACGACCCCAATCACTTTAAACGGGTGAAGTTTAAGACGGTACGGGATACAGTTAATATTTGGCGCTCCATTCTGGTTAAGAGTAAGGTCTCTCATCTTTCATTATAAAACACCCTTGTGGTGTTATCCGGGTTTGCTGTTGTTTACTATCAGACTCTGGCATTAAAACATTGGGTGATCTATATATGACCACAAGGGATTTATGGTATTTGAGCGACTGAAGATGTGTTATAACTTACCAGAGGTGGCTCGGTTTAAATGCTATCAGATTAAGGATTACTTAGTGAGAAAATTAGAGTTTACCACTGTATCAGATTCTGAAGTTTGGAATTGTATCTATAGAGAAGCAGATAAAGCCCTGATTAGCATAGGGTATAAAATATTTTCTGGCTATAATACTAACGATATTACAAAATTAGCTGAGAAATGGAGTAGAAAGCTGGCAATGAATGTACCATCAGATTTGATTACTTCGTCTCTTAATAGCTTACATTTATCTGTTCAATCTTCAAGTCTTAAACTACAGCTGTTTAAAACCGTATGCCAACTTTATTATACCCCCGAGAGGATTCTTAAATGGGCAACAAATAATAACTTCAGTGATCGTACGAAATGCCCAAAATGTGATTTAAGTGGAGCTGATATTATTCACATGTTCTTTTCCTGCCCGCATCTTATTGAATTCTGGGATGGAGTAACTAAAGTTGTTTCTGATAGCCTTGCTAGTTTTATTACATTTTCATCAATGGATGTGTTGGTGGGCATATCGGGGGGTAATAGTGCATTATGTGATTTGCTGAACATATTAGTTACATGTGCAAGGTTGGCTATTGCTAGATTTTGGGTTAAAAAAAAAACACCGACGGTTATGGAGTGGTGGAGCCTTGTTAAGGAAATATATAATATGGAGCATGCTCTTGCTATTACAAGGGGTTTACAGACGAAACGGAAAGTGGACAGAATGTGGGAATTAATAATGTCTTAATAACAGTCTCTTTCTCCTACTTTTTTTTTCTTTTGTAGTATTTTTGTCCATTACCAGAGGAGGTCGTAGAGGGTCTTTGCGGCGCACATGGGACCACCTGGATAGCGCTGTCTGTACATTCTGGTGAGGCGGGGACACACTGTTTCGGCATGATGGGAGCAAGGGACAGCAGGAGCTTTTTTTTTCCAGGACTGAGCTGCCTGCCTTAGACTAGCAACTGCAGTAAAACTGATCCACGCCTGGACTTGCCTGACCCCAAAATGGCAGCAGACACACTCCCGACAATCTTCTAATTTGAAGGGGGTGCTGAATTAAAGAGTCTCAATGGCATCCAGCTCCGTATTGCAGCAGGAGAAAATTAAAGATCCTTATCCAGGGCCGGACTGGCTACCGGGCAGTTGTGTGTGCTGCCGAGCAGGGGGATGCTTTCGTTGATGGGGACCTGTGTGTGCAAAACGAAATTCGTTTAGCTTTTTTTGTTTTCAAAGCGCACGCAGGTCCCCATCAACGAAATATACTCATACCATGGAGAAATCATCCCCCTGCTCGGCAGCACACACAACTGCCCGGTAGCCAGTCCGGCCCTGTCAAAAGGACTATCCCGGCAGTCCGGCAAGGGGGACTCCAGTGAAGAGCTGTGGAACGGCAAGTATTGGAACATGCTGCTTCTGCCTACCACCACCAGGTCTTCTAGCCCTACGGCCATCTCCACTTCCACATCGGGGATCCATATGGACCCAAGACCACCACCCCTAATTGCAACACCACCTGAACCCCTGGCTGAATGAATGCAAGAATGCCATGCCCTGTAAATTTGTAATATGTAATTGTCTAACCCTAATCGCTTTTCAAAACGTAATCTTGAGTGATTTGCAACTTGTAAATATGTCATTCTAACCACTAGTATCTGTAGTAGACGTAGTTACTTAGTCATCAGTGATGTCATCAGTGATGTCATTTGAGATGTCATCAGTGATGTGATGAGTGATGTCACTGACCATGTCATGAGTGATATAATATGTGACGTCATCAGCAGTGCATTGCGGGCGCGCGAGTTATAGTTAGCTGAACTAACTATAACGGGGGAATTTCAAAGGTTTTGTATGAGTGAAATGTCCAGCTAACTATAACATGTGTGAAACCTATGGTTTTTTTAGTGAATTTCTAAGGTTTTTTAAATGCTAATTCCTAACTATAACGTGGCTGAAACCTATGGTTTTTTTCAATGAATTTGAAAGGTTTTTTAAATGCTAATTCCTTACTATAACGTGTGTGAAACCTAAGGTTTTTTCAGTTAATTTCTAAGGTTTTTAAAATGCTAATTCCTAACTATAATGTGCCTCAAGAATGAGAAAGAGGTAGAGACAGGTGATTGAGATAGAACTAGAGCTAGAGATAGGGATAGAGATAGATATAGTGGTAGAGATACCAACAGAGATAAAGAAGAGATATAGGTAGAGCTAGGGATAGAGATAGAGATGAGATGATGTGAGCTAGAGATTGAGCTAGAGATAGAATTAGAGATGGAAATCAAGACTGAGAAAGAGGTAGAAATAGGCGATAGAGATGGTGATAAAGATGAAGGAAGAGAGAAGGGTGTAAGAAGTATATGCTCTGCTGAGGATACATATTGCTTTTGGTATGACACACATTGACGTTTTGGAATATCTCACTAGTTTCCCTTCTAAACTGCCTTTAAACGTTTTGGGGTTTTAGCCGATATATTTATGAAATATTTGGAGGGGAAAACGTTCAAGCCACTCACTGAAGAGGGTCGATCTCACTCTCTACACTCCCTTTATCTCAGTGCAACTTCTGGCAATGGTGGACTTTATTGACAGCCCTTTTATTTGGTCCTCAGTCTGCCTTCAGCAAACAACTGAAAGAGAGATAGAAAAATATGATGCAGAACAGATGCCACCTATCAAAGTAGTGTACGAAAATCTATGCAAGTGGGATACAGCAGCAAAACAAATGCAGTGAATACAAAGGTCTGCACAAAATATACCAGGATCGATAAGCAGATCATTTATATTTAAAAATTAAAACATCAATGACCCAAAGTGCTAATGGAAAAACACGCAACGGCGATGCTGTATATATTAATATATGTAAAAGAAACTGGAAATTGTAGAAAATAATCTGCAACTATTGGCACTTTCAAAGAAGCAGAAAGAACAAAAAAAAATCATAATGAATGTTATAGGAAAATCAGCTGAAGATTGCTTGGGGACAAAATGTTACATTGCTTGTTATTGTGGGAAGCGGATGATTGACAGCCAAATCAGAAATAATTCTCTCCATACAACCTTTACGGTACTTTACTTGTCCAATTGCTATGTGCTAGAGGTGTGAAATGCACATTTGTAATGGATCTCCGTGGAATAAGATGAACTTCAATTGATAATATACAGAAGCTGAAGTGTGCTCATAAAGACACTTTAATAGTGTGCATTACAGAACAACACACAGTTATTTTAAAAGTCTTAAAGGGGGAATAGGATGAGGCGATAAAGTATTAATGGAGAAACACATTTGCAGTGTCTTGAATGTACTTCCCAATACACGTGTATACTCAAAGGGTGCATACAGCATTTAGGGAGCATATTTATAAGAAAAAGGAAGGATCACTGTGTTAGCCTTCTTAGCTTAACGCTATGCTCTGCCACTTTAAAAAAACAGGGCTGCACTGTATTTACAACAATATGATGCAACCCTGCTTTTCCCCCTACGCTTATAAAAAACTACAGGAGTATAACCCTTAAACCATTTTTTTTGCATCTAGCGTAAAATAAGTGGCCAAAAGTGCCTCACACACCCAAAAAATAAACTCAATTTAAAATGGAGCGGCCTGGATCCAGTACAGCAGTCAGACAACTACCTGCCTAACCCCCCCCCCCCACCAACAGCCAGGATGACCAGCCAGAGTCCCAGAGGCAGAGGAAAAGGAAAACCAGATTCAGTCAGGAGGAAAATGGGATTCTGATTGCGGAGGTGACAGAGAATCTACAACAGCTCTTCGTCAGCTCCAAAGGGTCATTGGGGAACTAAAATGCTATTTGTCAGTCCATTGTCAGCAAGGTGAACACTAACAGAAGTCAAGAGGACATTGACCGATTTTTTAAAGCACTGGCATGATGCCAAGCTAAAGAATAAGCAGAAACTGTCCAGCAATCAACAAGCCGCAGTGCAGACCGGAGATGGGAGCCCAGCGCCACAGACAGGAGGAGCTTGATGCATTGGAGGAACAGGTGTCGGCAGTCAACTGTAACCACAGTCATCTGGGATCACAGCTTACTGGACTTTGGACGTTGCCTTGTCTCCTCTACCGGTTTGTGTCCCCGTCACCCTTCCCCTCCTCTTCCCATGCTGTGTCTCTCACCATCCCCTCCTCTTTACCACCTTCATAATCTGTCTACTTCCCCTGCTCCAACCCCCCCTTCCCTGAATCTCTCACCTTGCCTGCTGTTCCCCTTACGTATTTGTGCTTATTGTTTATCTCGACCCTACAAGTAACTATGTTGCCATGCTCTAAGAACTGTGTAACCTTTGTAACGATGTAACCTGTAACTATGATCTGATGCTCATGTAAAGCGCTCTGATACCTCCGGGTCTAGCCAGCGCTATATAAAACTTTTAAAATAAAATAAAAGTAAATAAATAGGGCTGAATATGACCAGCTACATCTCCAACAGGGTAAGTACCAAACAGGAACGGGGTGAGTAACTTATTTTCCTTCAACCTACCTATGTCTCAGTGTCCACCCACACTGTTTGCGGATAAAACGCCAGCTGCATATGTACTTGGGGGTACTTTCACATGTCCCTTGGGCTGCTGGTATCAATAACAAATACAATTGAAGTCATATAATGGTTGTGTAAGGGACTGGTAGTTAAGCACACATGTATACATACAATGTCAACTGACCAGTCATGTGCCTTCTAACTCTGGGCCATATTCAAAATAAAAGTGATGGAGTGCAGCGTCAGCTTACTTGACATACTGTAGCTTTCCACCACTCCTGAAACGCAGGTCTGTAGTATTTTTCCAACAATACGGCCCAGTCCTGTGTTTCACCATGCACTGGTGAAACAATGTAACTGCCCAGCGCTGGCACTCTTGCACAATGGTGCAAGAGTGTCTGCATTTGCCCTAGGCAGCTACATTCCTTTGCATTGCTGGGTGAAATGCCATGCTGCACTATAAAGTTGTAGATACAGTACAGACCTGTCTGTCAGAATTTGCTGTGCGTGGTGTCAAGCCAAGAAGGCTAATACTGCGGTCTTTCTCAGTCTTGTACATATGCCCTAAAGTACAGTGTGAAAGTGTGCCACATTTACAAGGGTTGGCCAAGCCACATTAGGTGTGTCAACACTGCCTAGTAAATATTGTGAAGCACAGTTTCGTACAGTAAAGTCCAAAAGAGTGATGGTCCTGCTGTGATAGTGTCTTTGAAACATTCCACAGTTAACATTAATTTCCCATCTGCTTGTCTGATGTGTGCAGGTGAATGCGAACACACATAACCACATTTTAAAATGTTGGATAGAACTATTTGAAGGTGACTCACCCTTGTTGTTCACATGAGAAGCCACACATCTCATAAAATCACCTTACGTTGCTGATGGTCACATTCCATAATGATTATAAATTACATATTGGAGGTGCAAGGTGCTTTCAATGTTTGCACTTTCTGCAATTTTAAGTATTGTGTACTGTCCCAGCACTTCCATAGGAGCACCTGACAGGTTCCAATTATACCACAGGGTTTAATTGGAACCTGTCAGGTGCTCCTATGGAAGTCGTGTCAGAATACAAATATCTAGGGGTAATACTGGATGAGAAAGGTACCTTCAAGCCACAAAAAGAAGCCATAAAACGGAAAGGAAACACAATAGCGGTAGCTCTAAAATCTCTGAAACACAAAACTGCTGGGCCAAGCTTTTATCCCTTACTACAAGTACTATAAGCAAAGCTAATCCCAGCTATTACATATGGAAGCGAATGCATCAGGGTAAAGATGAAGAGACTTTGGAACAAACTGTGCTAAGAGCTGCAAGAATAATCTTTAGCCTACCAAATTATGCCTCTCCCGTGCAAATCATGCTGGAGCTTGGCCTTCAGTCACACAAAATAGCTCGCAACGAAGCTTATGTGAAATGTTGGTTTAGGATCAGAAGCTCCGATAACTGCTCCCTGAATTTCCACCTATGGAAAGAGATAAACTCAAGCAGAGTTTGTATCCCAATGGATTACCTGACCACATCGATAAACTGTCTATGCCTGAAGGAACTGTGGGCTACTACGGGAACGCAGAATCATTTTAAGACTTTGGTAAACAAGACAGTTAAAAATCTATCAGTACTTGAAGATAAGGAAACACTCAGAAGACGATCACACAGCTGGTGCGTGCTGCAGAGCTACACAACACCTGGTCCTCAAGACTACCTGCATGCGGGCTTCAGCCGCAAGCTAAAAGAGAAATACCTCAGGTATCGATTGGGAATTCTTCCTGTCCTCCCGCATCTACCACCATGGAAGCGAACCACAGAAACAACTGAGTGCCGCCTCTGCGCAGAAGCTGAAGAGAGTATCATGCATCTACTATGCATTTGCCACGGTCTGGACCTAGAACGACGCTTGTTATTGAAATCTATCTTTAACACCAAGAGGATAAGAACCTGCAGGCAAGCAGTGAAGGCTTGCTTTGGAGGAGGAGACATACAGCTGGCATGCCGGTTTGTACAATTTATGGGGGCGGCAGAAGAGAAAATGAAAGGGCCTGGATTACCATAAAACAGGTCTAAATTAGGGGGTTACTCTGTCCGGTCCTTAAATGGCCAACCTAAAGGATAAAATAGACACCCTACTTTGACCAATATTCAAGCATAACAGTACCAGGACCTGCAGGCAGACTGTAAAACTGTGCTTCAATCCGGCCGAAACACAGCTAAACGGCAGGCTTACAAACATTTTTGACACAGTGGCAGAGAGACTCAAACACATACTGCAAGTGGACATTGGATGAACAAAAACAGCCTGGCCAGGCTGTTACTGTTGCTTAACTTGGCAAAGCTTGGGCTAGCCCACCTTATCTGGCCTGTAGGCACTTTAGATCTGATGAAGCGCGTAAGCCCTAAAATGTGAATTTTAATAAGATGCATAATGATGGCTGCTTAACTTGGCAAAGCTTCCGCTAGCTCAGTTTTTATTGATGCACAGGCACTTTAGATCTGATGAAGCGCATTAGGACCAAAATGTTAACTTTAACATGATGCATAATAATGTTTTTTAACAGTGTTTTTATCCATTGAATTACGTATATTAAATTGTTAATGTTATGTGTATGCAACGGTTTTAATTAATTATGCATAGTAATAAACTACTACTACTACTACTGTCCCAGCATTGTAGTAATCCGTTAATTTAAATATCAACATGCCTGTTGTGTATGCAATGCTCATTGAACCACACATTCCACATTTTTATCATGGTAAGTGAAGGGTGAGAAAGGCCCTCATTCACAATGTTCACTTGGCTACACGCTGCCCTGCTAATATTCTTCAACATGCATTTATCCATATGAATGTTGCTTAATGTGATGTTCTGTTGGCAGCATGTCATTGTATTCATGGTCCTGGGTTTGGTGGTCACATCACACATATAGACATGGGATCACTGACATAACCTCGACAGACCGAATATCGACTGGACAAAATATCGATGACTAATTATCGACAACAAAATTATCGATTTACTATACTTACACAACAAACATCAAAAATATCGACTACACAATATCGACTACTAAAAACAACGACTACAACAATATCGACTCACAACATTATCGATTTCTAAAACACCGATTATTAAATATTTATATAACAACAGTCAAAATATCGATTACACAAACATAGATAGCAAATTTATCGATTGTAAAAAAATCGACATTAATAGATCCTAAAATAAATGACTTTATTATTTAATAATTAAGTCATACTGATCATAAAAAACCAGATTTAGTTAATATAAATAGATGACATATATTATTTATTTTCATAACATTTACAATACACAATAAATACTAACATACATTTTATAATACATAAACAATGTTTCGACCTTCTACACATTTTTTACAACTAATTATATATATTCCTCCACTTTACAAATATCAAAATAACATTACCTACAACATTACCTATACAAAATAAATCCTTACACATTCAATAAACGTTAATTGGCGTCACCCATATAAGGAAAACAATTAGCATAACAGAAAAAAAAATTCAAATCAACAAATAAAAACAGACTATCCATTTAAACAACCAATCCTATTTCTGAAACAATTAACCTAATACTATATAAATGAAATAATAAGTAACTAAAAACGCAGTATACATCTCCTAAGTAAAGGAAGACGAAACTCTGCTGGATTTCTGGAAGAAAACTGATGGACTTCAACAGAAAGAGACCTACACATATCTAAAGTAAGTACTACTACATTATTAGTCAGCGAAAATGTAACTCTCAAAGCTCACACCTATATTTTAAAGCAAAATACATCAAATATATCTTTTTTTTTTAGCACTCATCCTACAGATGAAAAAAAATAACAGAAGACCTACACAACACCTGGACATCAAATGTTACATATAAAAAAGTAAGTATATATTAGAAATGTAAAATCGAGAATTAATAGATAGGTAACTAAATCTAAACTAGCAAAAAACGTCGAACAAATTATCATAAATAGTAATAAAATATATCTACACATTTTCTCAACTTCCACAGGTACAAAAAGATATACACAGAAAATAACAGTTTGAAGAACATCAACAGCTGAAAATAACGACTTGAAAGCATCAAAACATTTACAGGTAAAATACAAATGTGTGAAACTGTATAATGTGATTAGAACATTTTTTTTCCTTAAAAAATATTTACATTCTCTTTTAATTACCTCCTAGCACTACAATACTATCATGACTGAAGGAGCTAAATTCATTTATTCACAAAAAGGGAAAATGCTTCTTTGTTACATTGGATATGTCTACACTCAAGAGAAACAAAAAGATTTGAAAGTGTTTTGGAAGTGTACGAAATATTATGCCAACAAATGTTATGGTAGAGCTATAACTCAGGAAACTACTGTTACTTATACTAAAGAACATAATCACCCACCCAATGTAACAGAAATAGAGATTAGACAAATGCTAGATTCCCTTAAAGAAGCTAGTACTAGCACTGATCAACCAACAACTGCTATTCTGAAACACCATTTAAGTGTACTTCCCCAACATGCTTCTAGCCAATTACCATCTATAGAATCCCTTAAAAGAACAGTAGCTAGACAAAAAAGAGCAACATGCACTACTCCTCCCACACCAAAAACTTTAGAAGAAGTCCAAATTCCACCTGAACTCTCTGTAACTCACAATAAAGAAAATGTTATACTCTATGACAACAAATCTAAAGATAAAAGAATTATACTGTTTGCCACAGCAAACAACATGACAAAACTTACCCAATGCCAAACTTGGATGATGGACGGTACTTTTTCTGTATGCCCCAAACCTTTTTATCAATTATACACCATCCATGGTCATTTCCAAAATGCAAATATTCCATTCCTTTATGCCCTTCTACCAAACAAACAGCAAACTACCTATCAAGAAATACTAACTGAAGTCAAGCAACATACTAACAACTATTTTCCACAAAAAATTATCATTGACTTTGAAAAAGCTATGATAAACAGCATCCTTAAAACATACCCACACACAGCAATACAAGGTTGCTATTACCACTTTAATCAATGTATCTGGCGACATCTACAAAAATCAACCTTGAGTATCCAATACGCCACTGATAGCACATTTGCTTATCAAATCAAAAAACTCATCGCCCTAGCCTATGTTCCACTAACAGATGTAACTGAGCACTATAACTTATTAATAGACAGCCCCTACTATAAAAGAAACGAAGATAAACTAAGCCCTATGCTTGACTACTTCGAAGACACATGGGTAGGAAGGCTACACAGATCAGGCCACAGAAGACAACCCAAATACCAAATAGCTTGGTGGAATGTCTACCTTAGCACACTAAATAAGGAAGCAAAAACAAACAATGCAGTTGAAGGATGGCACAATGCCTTCCAAGCAACTACAGGCCGAGGAACGCCTACCCTTCACAAATTAATACAATCCTTACAAAAAGAACAAAGTTACCAGGAGCTCCGAATGGAGCAATCAGTAACTTTGATTGGACCTAAACTCACCAAAGAAACTAAAAAAATGTATAACACACTCCAAAGTCAAGTTACCCTCTATCCAACTAGCAAAGGACTAGAATATCTATCAATGATTGCCAAAACTATTCTTTAAAACATTACATAACTATACACGTAAAACTAAACATATTTTTCCTAAAATTCTTCATTATAATATGTAACAAATTGCAATTAAATTATCAAATACATAATATTAACATATATAAAATGTATTTAGATAATGTATTTACAAAATGTTACATACAACGTAAGTAAAGCAAAATTAAAAACAGTTTTCCCACCCATTAAAAATCCAGAAAATACTTATATTTCTGATGCAGCTTCAAACGTAATCCAATTCCAAGCAATCCATAGGACACCATTCCAAAAACCCATACAATCCATGAAAGCCCAAAAAAAATGCAAAAATACAAGCAAATGCATAGCGACTCCTTTCCACTTCAGTAGACACCAGATACCATAGAAAACCCAAAAATCCGTAATGGCGAAAAATAAACGCTCCAAGAAAATGTAAAAACCCAAAAAATAGTGTGCAAAAATAAGAGTATATAATACTCGTTACACAGCTGTGATCAAAAAAGAAGGGAGTCCTCCAAAACAGCGAAACGCGACGATAACCTAGAAAAAATAAATAACATACCCACCCACATAAAAACACCCATACATATATAAAAACACATATTTATACATCAAACATATTATCTTAGTAACATTTAAACATATTACCTCACCTCACACACCTACAACAAAAACGCGGTAAAAATCCAATATCGTACACTCTACCTAACACCGAACACACAATCTTCTCTAATTAACTCTACCTACATAAACATAAACACAGCACACATACACTAGCAATAAGTTCAGAAACTTATAAAACACAATTAAAACAAACTTACCCTCTCTAACGCGAAGCAGCACCCAACCGCGATCTGTTGAAGCACCAAATACGCCTAAGTAACATTACGCGGTTAAAAAGTAGTCCCTGTATACAGCTAAATGCTATTTAATTTCTATATTCCAACACTTTAAAAAATACACAGAGTAATATATTAAGTGTAAATATTTTTTTAAAGTGTATAAAATTATTTCATAAATATTCATAAGTTTGAAATAATTATTCAACTGTTATGTTATAGTTAAAAAATTAATTTTTGATTTATAAATACATTTAGTAAATAATGTTAATGTAAAAATAAATTGCATATATAAGTTTGTTACAAGAAATGTTTTTTTTAAATTTGCAAATATTATGTAAAACATTATGTATGTATATAATAAATGTTTTTGGTGTTTATGTATTTAAAAATGAATATTATAAATATGTTCAATATTCATAATAATTATTTCCAAAAATATAACATGACTTGGTAATAAACAAAAATGTTACAATTACAAAAAAATGTACATAATTTGCAATCACAATAAATTCAATGTGTATCTGAATAAATATTTTGTTATTAAATAAAAAGTACATATTACCAATTTGTTTCAGAAACTATTTAAATGTTAATATATGTAAAAGATAAAAAAATTATGTTAATATAATTTATGTGTTAAAAACATATACATGTACTTCATATTTTTGTTATGTTAATAAAAACATTGAATGAAATTTTTTGATTATAAATAAAAAATGATTCTCTACTTACAAATAAATTTTTATATGTGAATAAACAATTTATCATTTATGGCATTTAACCCTGACTATGTTTCCTTCTTTATTATTGTATATAAATATTATTTGCATATTAAATAATCTATTAAAAAATACCTTATACATTTAAATATGTTTAAAAATGTATTAATATTTAAAGTCCTACAATACCAATAATTGTTTTAATGTATATTAATTCAAATATTTTATATAAAATATATGAAAAAGTAACTAATTTAATAGACATTTAAATTGACCATATTTTTACCCTGTATCCCTCTAACCTAAAACCCTAAACTGACCCAAAGCCCTAAAAACACCCCTTTACCCACAAACTAAAAACTGACCCAGAACCCACAAAATACCCCTTTACCCACTAACTGAAAACTGACCCTGACCCCTAACAATAACCCTTTACCCACTAACTGAAAACTGACCCTGACCCCTAAAAATACCCCTTTACCCACTAACTGAAAACTGACCCTGACCCCTAAAAATACCCCTTTACCCAAAAACTGAAAACTGACCCTGACCTCTAAAAATACCCCTTTTCCCACAAACTGAAAACTAACCCTGCAACCAAAAAAATACCCTTTACCCAAATACTGAAAACTGACCCTTAACCCTAAAAATAGCCCTTTACCCACTAACTGAAAACTGACCCTGACCCCTAAAAATACCCCTTTACCCACTAACTGAAAACTGACCCTGACCCCTAAAAATACCCCTTTACCCAAAAACTGAAAACTGACCCTGACCTCTAAAAATACCCCTTTTCCCACAAACTGAAAACTAACCCTGCAACCAAAAAAATACCCTTTACCCAAATACTGAAAACTGACCCTTAACCCTAAAAATAGCCCTTTACCTGACCCTGACCCCTAAAAATACCCCTTTACCCACTAACTGAAAACTGACCCTGACCCCTACAAATACCCCTTACCCACTAACTAAAAACTGACCCTGACCTCTAAAAATACCCCTTTACCCACAAACTGAAAACTAACCCTGCAACCAAAGAAAGACCCTTTACCCAAATACTGAAAACTGACCCTTAACCCTAAAAATAACCCTTTACCCACTAACTGAAAACTGACCCTAACCCCTAAAAATACCCCTTTACCCACTAACTGAAAACTGACACTGACCCCTACTAATACCCCTTTACCCACTAACTTAAAACTGACCCTAACCCCTAAAAATACCCCTTTACCCAAAAACTGAAAACTGACCCTGACCTCTAAAAATACCCCTTTACCCACAAACTGAAAACTGACCCTGCAACCAAAAAAATACCCTTTACCCAAATACTGAAAACTGACCCTTAACCCTAAAAATACCCCTTTACCCACTAACTGAAAACTGACCCTGACCCCTAAAAATACCCCTTTACCCACTAACTGAAAACTGACCCTCACCCCTACAAATACCCCTTTACCCAAAAACTGAAAACTGACCCTCACCCCTACAAATACCCCTTTACCCAAAAACTGAAAACTGACCCTGACCCCTAAAAACACCTTTATCCACAAACTGAAAACTGACTCTGAAAGAAAAAAATTACCCTTTACCCAAATACTGAAAACTGACCCTGAACCCTACAAATACCCCTTTACCCACTAACTGAAAACTGACCCTGACCCCTAAAAATACCCCTTTACAACTGACTCTGCACACAACATATACCCCTTAATAACCAAACAGAAAAGTAACCCAGAAGACTAAACCAACCTCTTTCCCCAAATACAAAATAATATATATATGAGAATATCTATAATTATATATATATATGTTATATATATCTTTATATATCTAATTATACATATATTATATATATGTAATTAAATGTAATTAGACAATTATATTTCATATATATATATTTTATATTTAATTATTATAATATTAGTTATATCTATTTATATCTATATAATTAACATATTTTAAGTCTTTAACAATTATTTCATTATGAATACCAATTAATTAATTAACATATGTCATTACTTATAATTAATTAACTTCCCACCCTATACCCCTATTAACACACAACCCACTACATAACATAAAAATGTGATATGTAACATAATTTACTATAATAGCATTAATGTTAATAAATTTACAATTACATAAAATATAATTTACATATTTAATTTATTTTACAAATATTTAATTATTCATAACAATTAACTAATTAACATAATTAATTACTTACAATTAAATTACTTCCCACCCTATTCCCCTATAATCCCACAACCCACTACATATCCTAAAAAAGTTTGATTTTACATATTCAACAATAATTCCATTTATTTAAATAAATTAACAATTAAATTATATATAATTAACATATTTTAGATAAATAACAAGTATTTACTTATTCTTACCAATTAATTAATTAACAGATTTAATTACTTACTATTAAATTACTTCCCACCCTAATCCCCTATAATCCCACAACCGGCTACATGAAAAAAATAATTTAAATAAGCATAATTCTCAAATAAGCTATTAAAATAACATATTTACCAATTACATATTATATATTTAATTAAATAGTAATTTAACAATTAATTACATATTAATACTAATAATTATATTTACATATTTAATTAATTAATACCAATTAATATATTTACATATTTAATTAATTAATACCAATTAATATATTTACATAATTAATTAATTAATACCAATTAATATATTTACATATTTATTTAATTAATACCAATTAATATATTTACATATTTAATTAATTAATACCAATTAATATATTTACATAATTAATTAATTAATACCAATTAATATATTTACATAATTAATTAATTATATTTAAAATACTTCCCACCCTATTCCCCTAAAAACCCACTACCCGCTCCTAGAAATTATTATAGTAATATAATTTTTTTTTAATTTATTAATTATTTTTAACATTAATTCTATATAAATAAATAAATAAAATTAATACATTTTAACACAAAATGCTATTATAAAACATTAAAACAATGTACATTGAACTATTACATATTATATATATATACATATTAAAATTCGATATCATGAGAGTCGATATTGTGACAGTCGATAACACAACTTTCGATATTTTTAAACTAATAAACATATCGATATTTTTTACTGACGATATTACTTACTCGATATTTTTTGTCGATATTTTTTACATACATAACAATCGATAAAAAAAAAATCGATATTACTTACCTCGATATTAATGCCATCTCGATATTCTCTAGTCGATATTATGTCCAGTCGAAATAAATGACTCGATATTAAGACTGTACACCATAGACATGTGTGGAACATGGGTCTGAGGTAAAGTCAAACGTGGCTGAGAGAAAATGCATAGCTACTGATGACTGTAATCATTCATCTATTAACAAATACATTGAAGGACTATGGGGCATATTTACTAGTAAATTGCTGAAGCGTGTTGTTAAGCCAAGAAGGCTAAAGACAAGCTCCGTCACTTTAGAAACTCAGGGTTGGCACATATTTACAAGAATACGGTACCACTGTCCATTTACCCCTGCGCTGGCAGTACATTTTTCTGCCTAGCGCCAACATAGACACCCTTGCACCACAGTGCAAGTGTATCTGCTTTGTAGGGGAAGATTGTTTATGTGCAAGAAGTGACACCTTCCTGCACATAAACAATCTTTAAATGGTGTTTTGTAACTTCAATGTGTGCTGCTCAATGCAGCAAACTTAGAAGTAATGAAGGTTAATGTGCAGAATAGAAGTAGGGACACCTTCCTGCGCATAAACAATCAATGGTATTTTTCTGTTTCCATGTGTGCTGTACAACACAGTACACATGGAAACACTAAAAACGAGGCAACATTAAAAAATTATTTTCATTAGCTAGGGTAAGACCAGGTTTTCCATGGTCTTAATTTTGGATGCTGCCCCATATATATGCCACCCTTGTAAATATGGGACAAAGTCAAAATCAATGGATGTTGCAGTGATACACCCACAGCAAAACCCATTGCCCTCCCCTTTCACACTAAGTATAGCGTTAAAGGGTACCTTATTCACAAGGTAGCGTTAAGCCACGTTAAGTGGCTTAACGCTGCCTTGTAAATACGGCAAAATTCCTATTGCCACCAATATGTCCTGAAAAGTGACGCTGTGGTGGCGATAGGGGCCTGAGCCAAGCTTGCGTAGGGGAAGGCAGAACAATTGTCATCCTGTCACAGGGAGGTGTGACCACCTCCCAGACGGGGTTCAGTGCATAGGGGCACGGTGGGGGCACTTGCCAGTGCCACATAGTTTGCGTGCAGGGCACACTTGGTGCCTTCCATGTATAGTCCAGTTCAAACCAGTTCAGGGAGCCATTGGCTCCTGCTCTGGTGCAAAACTGGACAAAGGACAGGAGAGTATCTTCCCCTTGGTCCAGCACCTCCTTAGGGAGGGACCACTGAATTGTCCCAGGCCTTTCCTTAGGGTACTTAAGGGTTTACCTGTGGGTGGGTCCCTATATTCTTTGTGGGACAAGATATATTTCAGACACCACTTCTTCTTCAACCATCTGGGCACTCTTTCCTGGTCTTTGCTCTGTGAATCCAGGCTGCAAAAGGGAAGACTCCTGCTGCTCCTGATGTTGCCACCCTGCTCATCTGCTGCAATGACAATGCCTGTGCACCATACAGGAACCTTCCAAGGCTTGTGAGCATCCAAGATGCCTGAAGGAATCTCCCTTGAAGTGAAGGAGTCACTTCCCTGCATCTGCAAGCATTGCAACTATTCTGACCGGTCTGCTGATACGAGGCTCCCACAGACTCCAAAAGGCTCAGCAACACAGGTGGGCGTTCTTAACATCCCTTTGGGACTGTCCTGTCTTCTCACCAAGTTTGAGGCCAGTATCCCTTGTTGGAGCCGCAGGAACTGAACCCCTGTGCACTGTGTCGACTTGCAATTGCAAAGGCTTGTCGGTTTCCTTCCAACAAGCTCTTTAGGCTCCAAGTAGCCCCAACCTAAAGCATTTCCAGTGACCATGATCTTCATCCTCACCACATCACTTGCACTGTGGGCCCGCATCTTTGGTGAGCTGCTCGAGGTCTTCTCGCGTCCTGTCGGGGGTCATCTTTGAATTCTTTGGGCTACCCTGATTGCTCCAGAGCTTCCCTGACTCCCCTGCTTGTGGTGAGTCTCCTGGACCTTGCAAGTCCTGACATTGCACCTTCTTCAACTTCCAGGCTGGTTGCCGTTGCCAAGGCTTGTTGGTGCTCCCAACAGATGGTGACCCCTCAACTCTCGACATCCAATGTGGGGCAGTTTGTATCCAGCTCCTGGTTATTCACAGCATTGCCTGGTCTGCACAGCTGCAGTTTCCATGTCCTCCGTCAGCTTCCCTGCAACACTCGACATCGGTTGGCATTCGTCTTCCGTCCCTCCTGGTCACTCCTGAGTGGCATAACCTCTGTCCCCTCTTCTTGCAGGTTCCTCACATCTTAGATCCACCTTTGGGATCCAATGTACCCTTTCACCTTCTCTAGCAGCGGCATCTTCCTGAAGTTCTCCATTGGGTTTTATGGCGGTTTCCAATGCCACTTCACACCTATGCACCCGGCTTTCCTGGTGTAGGTATCCTGGTTCCTATGAAATCCATGGGTGGGGTGGCTCTCCAACCTTCGGTCTTCCAAGGGGTTTCTTCAGGGTCCAATGGAAATGATCCTTCTTCTTTAAAATTGCAACTGCGACTTACACGTTGGCTTGCATTGATCCTGCGGTTGTGTTCCCACTCTGCACACAGCCTCTGTGGGCTCCTGGTTACTTACCTTAAGTGGTTCCTTGGGTCCCTGCCACTTCTACGTTTTCTGAGTAGAGTCTTGACTCGAGTCGTGTTCGGATACCTTTATTTTAGTATATGGTTTGGTCTACCCCGGTGACCACTGTGTATTTCGTGCTACTTACCAGTTTCTATTGAAAATTATTGTGTGCATTGTGTATATCTCTAGCTAGGAGATATCTGTATGTGTTAGTGAGAGTCTTATGATAAATACATATTTTTATAAATACACTGTGTGGTTCTTTTTCACTTAATCTAAACCCATAAGATTGTGTTCTGGTAAAACACGCTGATGTACACTCCTTCTGAACTAAGCCTGAAAGCAGCTATCCACAGCTACCACTTAACAAGCTTTCCAAGGTTGTCTAAGACCACTAAAATCACCATAAGGGTTGTCTGGATTGGTGCAAGGTGCCCACTTACATAGGTTTACACCATATACCAAGCCAGCTTCTCACATTGGTGTGCTGTGGTTGGGATTCAAGCCTGCATTGTTTTACTAGATAATCTTGGTCTGGATTAATTGAAAACCATCACTATTATTGGGCACATATAATACAGCTTATAATAAGTAAGTTCTACTGAACCTAGAGATGGGTAATTAAGGGTACAGCACAACCCTTTCTCCAACCTCAAAGAGTTTAGTTTCCACTAGGTTAGGTAGGTGCTACACCTCACTACACCTCGAAACATGTCTGTAATTGGGGATAATAGTGTACCCCAGTCTATTATGTACAGTGGCCTAAATTTCCAGAAACTAAGGACCCTGTGTAGTCTTAGTAAGTTAAAGACGGGTGGCTACCCCACTATTAAGCTACTGGTAGACCTGCTGCATAAGGATGATGGTCATCCTGTGAGGGCAGAGGAACAGGAAATTATGGATGTAGATACACCTGAAGAGGGAGCAACATGTGCTCTTCCTTATGATCCCAATTCTGAGTATGGGCAGGAGGACTCAAATGATTCCAACCTGCCAAACTCGGATCCCTCAGGGCACAGTGCAGACGGAACAGAGGAGACACCCTTTGTTTCTCCTGGGAGGGTCCAGAGTAGACTAAGGAGGTCTAGCCCTTCCTCTAGAGAATCCAATGCCTCAGGACATTCTATAGGGTCCTCCATATCTAGTAAGAGGGACAGCTCTTTTGAAAGGGAGTACCAACTGCTTGAACTTGAGAAAGCAAGGCTTAGGCTCAGGAGAGATCAGTTGGCCCTTGACAAAGAGTCCATAGAAGTCCAGAAAGCTAGGAAGAAATTAGGACTACACTCCCATGATGGCAGCAACAGTGTCCCTAGATCAGGGAAACTTTTTTTGATAATAGGAACCTGAGCAGGATAGTCCCTCCGTACCAGAAGGTGGATGATATCCATAAATGGATCACTGCTTTCGAGAGAGCCTGTAAAGTTCAGAGGATCCCTGAAGAGCAGTATGCAGCTATCCTGTTGCTCTGCTTTGCTAACAAAGGTAGAGCTAAGCTCCTCGCTATTAGAGAAGAGAATGCTGACAATTACTCAGTACTAAAGAGTGCTCTCATAGATGGGTTTGGCTTAACCACTGAACAGTATTGGATTAAGTTCAGAGACACCCAGAAAGCCCGGGACCAGGACTGGGTTGATTTTGTAGACAGTACTATTAGGGCTCTGGAAGGCTGGCTTTGTGGAAGCAATGTATAGGACTATGAGGGATTGTACAATATGATTATGAAGAAGCACATCCTTAATAATTGTCAGAACCAGCTTTTGCATCATTACCTGGTGGACTTTGATCTGATCTCTCCCCAAGTATTAGGAAAGAAGGCAAATAAATGGGTTTGCACCAGGGTTAAGCAGAAAACCCATAATAATGGAGGGGACCAGAAGAAGCAAGATTCTCCTAATTCCCAGGATAAGGGTGGGGACATGGGCAAAGATAAGAAAGAGTCTTCTTAAGGGCCCTAAAACCCTGCATTTGGGACTGAGTCCCAACATTCCAAGAAAGGCAAAAAGATACCTTGGTGCTACCTTTACAAGGTGAAGACCCATTGGACAAGGGATGCTGATGGTCCAAATGCCAAGGAAACTATTACTACCACTACCCCTAAGGCATCTGCTCCATCTAGCACAAGTACAAGAGGTAGTATAGCAACCAAGGGATAAGTAGGGTTAACCTTGTGTTCTGAGAGGGTTTATGACTTAGTCAGAACTCTAGCTCAGGCTGCTTTAGTCAGTGATGGTGGCACATATCTTGTCACTTTAGTAGTCAGTCCCACTAATGTGGCCAAGTACAGACAACAGCCTTTAATAAATGGCAAAGAAGCAATGGTTACAGGGACACAGGGGCCAGTGTCACTATGGTGACAGAGAAAATTGTGTCTCCTGACCAGATCATACTTGGACAAATGTACCAAGTAACCAACACTGACAGTGTCAGGGCTGACCATTCTTTGGCAGTTGTGAACCTCAGCTGGGGAGGGGTAACTGGACCTAAGAAGGTTGTGCGATCTCGAGACCTACCTGTAGATTGTTTGTTGGGCAATAACCTAGAAAATTCAGCCTAGGCTGAAGTTGAGTTCAGGACTCATGCGGAGATGATGGGCATCTCTGCCAGTGTGTTTGCTGTCACCAGGGCTCAGGCCATACAGCTCACCACTGACAAAGCCATGGATCCTGAAAAAATGGACGAGGTGCTTCCCAAGAGAAGAAGCAGGAATTGTAAGTAATTGCCCTTCTCACAAACTTTCAGTGAAGATCAGTCTCCCGAGGGAGAGGATCTTAGCCCCTGTGAAGGAACTGTCCCAAAGTAGATTGGGCCTGACCAGGCAGAGTTCTTGGGGGCAGGGGGCCCTTCTAGGACAGATTTGAGCTCAGAACAGCAGTCCTGCCCTTCTCTTCAATCCCTCAGACAGCAATCTGCAGCTGAGGAAGCAAGGAATATCAGTGGGTCTCATATGATCTATTGGGAAGATGGACACTTGAACTCTGAGGGTAGAGACCCCAAGCCTGGTGCCACCAGGAGATTGGTAATACCCAAGAGGTTCAGATGTTTCTTCTCTCCCTGGCACATGATATTCCTCTTGCAGGACACATAGGGCAAAGCAAGACTTGGGACAGACTTGTTCCTCACTTTCACTGGCCCCATATGTCTGAAGACACAAAGCACTTTTGTCACTCCTGTGCCACTTGCTGAGCAAGTGGGAAGTCGGGTGGCACCACAAAGGACCCCTTAATTCTACTTCTAGTGTTTGGGATTCACTTTGAAAGGGTAGGGATTGACATTGTTGTTCCCTTGAACCCTCCAACTGCATCTGGGCACAGTTATATACTAGTGGTGGTAAACCATGCCACTAGGTACCCAGAGACCATTCCTCTTGAAACCACTACAGCTCCTTTGGTTGCCAGGACCCTCCTGGGAATGGTTACCTGAGTGGGCTTCCCTAAGGTGGTCTTAACTGATAGAAGTACAAACTTCAAGTCTAGTTATATTACTGCCATGTGGAAAGAGTGTGAAGTGAACTTCAAGTTCACCAAACCCTACCATACACAGTGTAATGCTTATGAAATACGTATTAATACCCTAAAGAGTATGGTCCTGGCACTCCTAGAATAACGTAGGTGAAAATGGGATGTTTTATTACCCTGTCTTCTCTTTGCTACAGAGAGGTTCCTCAAAAAGGGGTTGGCTACAGCCCATTTGAGCTTCTGTTTAGACATCCAGTTAGTGGTCCCTTGTGCCTAGTGAAGGGAGGTTGGGAGCAACCTCTCAAACCTCCTAAACAGGACATTTTGGACTATGTCCTTGGCCTTTATTCTCGCATGGCTGGGTACATGAAGAAGGCCAGCAAAAACCTGAAGGACAGCCAAGAACTTCAAAGAGCTTGGCATGACCAAAAAGCTGTCTTGACTGTTTACCAGCTAAGCCAAAAAGTGTGGATGTTGGAGCCTTTGGCCCCAGCAGCTCTCCAAGACAGGTGGAGAGGCCCCCACACCATCCTTGAAGAAAAGATGAGGTTACCTACCTGGTGGACCTAGGCAGTCCACGAAGTCCCCATAGGGTACTTCACGTCAACCCCCTAAAATCTTTTGTTGACAGGGCTGACATGGGTTTGCTCATGGCAACTGATGAGGGCCAGGAGAAAGAGATTGACCATCTCCCTGATCTCCTCTCTCAGAACCCTGATGATGTATCAGTAGATGGAGTAGCCTTGGCAAGCAGCCTAACTGATCAACAGCAGACTGATTGCAGGCAGGTCCTCAATCAGTACAGACTTATGTTCCCCCTGACACCCAGTCAAACCACCTGGTGTACCCATGAAATGGGCACAGGTGACAGCCCGTCTGTGAAGAGTAAACTCTACAGAAAGCCTGACCATCTCAGGGACTGCAATGGGACAGAGGTCCAAAAGATGCTGGAATTGGGTGTCATTGATCCTTCAGATAATCCCTGGGCTAGTCCAATAGTCCTTGTACCAAAACCGCAGACCAAGGGTGGAAAAAGAGAGATTAGGTTTTGTGTGGACTACAGAGGCTTTAACGCAGTCACTAGGGTTGATGCGCATCCAATTCCCAGGGCAGATAAACTTATAGATACTTTGGCCTCAGTCATGTTTCTGAGTACATTTGACCTGACAGCTGGCTACTGGCAAATCAGACTAGCTGAGGATGCCAAGCCAAAAACAACATTCTCAACCCCTAGTGGGCATCATACATGTATTGTTATGCCCTTTGGTCTAAAGAATGCACCTACCACATTTCAGAGGCTGGTGAATAAAGCCTTAACAGGTCCAGAACCCTATAGTAAAGCATTTCTAGATGATATAGCTGTCTTTTGCTCCACCTGGGAAGATCACCTGGTCCACCTCAGGAATGTTTTGAACGCCCTGTAAAAGGCAGGCCTCACTATCAAGGCCACCAAGTATCAGATAGGGAACAGCAAGATTGTGTACCTGGGCCACATTGTAGTCGGAGGCCAGGTTCAACCATTGGAGAGCAAAATCCAGACCATTGTGGACTGGGTTGCTCCATCTACTCATACTCAGATCGGAGCTTTCTTGGACCTGACTGGGTACTGCAGAATGTTTGTGAAGGGATATGGGCCCATTGTGACTCCCCTGAATGATCTGACATCTAACAAAATGCCCAAGAAAGTTCAGTGGTTAGTAAGCTGTCAAAAGGCATTTGATGACCTGAAGCAGGCCATGTGCATTGCTCCCATTCTGCAAAGTCCTGAATACTCCAAAACTTTCATTGTCCAGACAGATGCCTCTGAGATATGAGTAGGAGCTGTGTTATCACAACTTAATGCAGAGGGCCAAGATCAACCAGTAGCTTTTATTAACAGTAGTTTGACCCCCAGAAGGAAACGTTGGTCAGCCATTGAAAGGGAGGCCTTTGCTGTGGTCTCGACCTTGAAGAAGCTGATGCCTTAACTGTTTGGCACTCACTTCATTGTTCAGACAGACAACAAGCCCCTCTTATGTCTTAAACATATGAAGGGTGAAAATCCCAAACTTTTGAGGTGGTCCATTTCCATACAGGGGATGGACTATACAGTGGAATATAGACCTGGAAGTAACCAAGCCAATTCAGATAAACTCTCCAGATATTTCCACTTAGAAAATGAAGACTCAACTGGGCAAGAATAGTCTCATCTCCTTATGTTTGTGGGGTTGTGTAGGAAAGTAGGATCTGCTTTTATGGTTACTTATCCCCACTTTTTACAAGATGTGATGATGTTTCTGACTAGTTTGGGTGATGTGTTCCCTACTGTAGTGGGGAGCACATAGTGTTTTTAAAATACCCCTAACACACCAAAAGGACCCTTGGTGTCATGCTTCATCATTGGGGTCTTCGCACCCCTCTACGGAATGCGGCGTGCTGCGACCTATGACTACGCGGGAGCACTGATAATGCAGACTATGTGTGGTGCGTGTGAGGATTGGGTGTGAGTATGTGGTTAGGTAGTATGAGTAAGTGAATGTTTAAAAAGTGCCTGGCTCGTGGGGTAGGTCAGAACTATTTTAATGAGCCACCGGGCTGGTACTATTAAAATGGGTGCAGATTGAGGTGATTATGTGATACTAAGCACATCGCCTCTTGGGTGCGTCGACATGTTTCGGAGATCAACTCCTTCTTCAGGACAGGGGGCACCACACCCCACCTTACTCACGTTTTCTTAAGTAAAAAAGTGTATTTACAAAAGAGTGGAGAAGTAGTACTATAATGTGCCTACCAATTGAAGTTGTCTGCCAATATGCAAATAACCTACAAGGAAAAAACTGGAAAAAAGAGGAAAACCACAAATGTAGTACTCCACTCCTCATTCTTGTGCATGGTTCAGTGACCTGTAACAAATGTATAAATGGTGTTGGGTCACTATACAAAATCATGTCATGCTACTTGTGCAGGTGACCCTGTAATAAAGGGGACAAAATACAGTACAAATATACACATAACATTACACACACTCTAGAACATTAGATTCCTAGTGCCCTTGGGACATAACTTTATAGTGTGAAAATATCAAGTTATAGAGGGTAAGAAAGGCACACTTCTTGTTCTTGGTACAATGCCTCATGAGCCTCCAAACGTTGGGGGTTGCTCTGGCCCAATGGCTCCTGTAAGTAATACATAGTATAGCAGTTGTAGGTACTTACAGGCTGGAGAAACACAATGGCCCCATCTTTCTATGTGCAATTACTCACGAATTACAGCAATCGTAATGTCCTTGCTCCCCCGAATGCGGCTCCGCGGTAAATGCGGTCGAGCGCCCTGGGGGCAGTATTTATAGTGATTGAAAACCTCGCTTGTCAGGTTAATTAGTAATTTAATAGGCGGAAGGGCCTAATATGGGTATTCCGCTTGTCCGTGATATTAGCGATTTGTCAGAGGAAGTGTAAGGGGTTCATGCGTGAATGCTCATCTGGCAGCGTCTATGGAATACGCATGCGCGATAGCTCAATAGTGCCGCACATCCACGAGAGGGAAAACATCTCTCTCGCGTTTCATTAGATAATGCCGAGGGTGGGGTAGGGCAAGTGATCGGCCCCTTTCGGAACAATTCCTGAATAGATTTTCACATATATATACCGGCTACATAATTATTTATACACGATAGAGATGGTTATGAAAAAGAGCTTCAGACCATGGGGAGTCCAAGAAACTACTGGACATAAAATGAGTTTTCTTATTATTAAAGAGCTGTACGGTTGAGTTTATAAGAGGCAAATAAAAAGCAAATAAAAAAGGGGTGAGTAATCCCTTAAATAATCAAAATGTAGTGGTAGTTTATGTTGGACTGCAGATAGTCATTCAGGTGACATGGCCCCAAGGGATTTCATCATTCAGTCCATCAATATGTGTTCCCAGATGAAAAACCCAACATTGTTCCTTCTGGAACAGGCCCTTATCCGTTGGTAGTTGTTCAATTACTGTCCATTTGATGTCATTTACACAGTGTTGGGCTTCCAGAAAATGTGTTGCCATTTTGGTGGTACTTTTTTTAAACCTGATATTGCTCTTGTGCTCATTTCTACGAGTTTTGATGGCTCTGGTTATCATTCCCACGTACTCCAATGCACAAGGGCATGTAATCATGTAAATTACATTTTTGCTGTTACAGGTGGTGAGACTCCTTTGTTCCCATGTTGTTCCGTTTTTTAATGTAAGGTGTCTGCTCTTTCTGGTGAGGTGGCAACTGCTGCAACTAAGGGCCTGTTCCAGAAGGAAAAACGTTGGGTTTTTTGTCTGGGAACACATATTGATGGACTGAATGATGAAATCCCTTGGGGCCATGTCACCTGAATGACTATCTACAGTCCAACATAAACTACCACTCATTTTTGATTTTTATTTGCTTTTTATTTGCCTCTTATAAACTCAACCATACAGCTCTTTAATAATAAGAAAACTCATTTTATGTCCAGTAGTTTCTTGGACTCCCCATGGTCTGAAGCTCTTTTTCATAACCATCTCTATTGTGTAGAAATAATTATGTAGCCGGTATCTACATGTGAAAACCTATTCGGGAATTGTTCCGAAAGGGGCCGATCACTTGCCCTACCCCTCCCTCGGCATAAACTAATGAAACGCGAGAGAGACGTTTTCCCTCTTGCGCATGTGCGGCACTATTGCGCATGCGTATTCCATAGACGCTGCCAGATAAGCATTCGCGCATGAGCCCCTAACACTACTGAACTACTAACACTTCCTCTGACAAATCGCTAATATCAAGGGCAAGCGGAATACCCATATTAGGCCCTTCCGCCTATTAAATTACGAATTAACCTGACAAGCGAGGTTTTCAATCATTATAAATACTGCCCACAGGGCGCTCAACCGCATTCACTGCGGAGCTGCGTTCGGGGGAGCAAGGACATTACGATTGCTGTAATTCGTGAGTAATTGCACATAGAAATATGGGGCCATTGTTTTTCTCCAGCCTGTAAGTACCTACAACTGCTATACTATGTATTACTTACAGGAGCCATTGGGCCAGAGCAACCCCAACGTTTGAAGGCACATGGAGCATGGGCTGCGGCGTTCCCTCCTCTGCAATTAGGATGTGACCGCCACCCTGGCGGTCACATCCTCTATTTTTAACATTGCGGCGGGTGCGGCTTCAAGCTGCGCCTGCCGCAATGGTAAAAAAGCACGCATTGCATTGCATTTACATGCAGAAAGCTGCAGGCACCGCGCGGTGCCTGCCGCTGTCTGCATGTAAATGCAGGGGGTACCATAGGTACTCCCCATGTGCACGCCCCACACCCCCTTCACCCCGCAACGGGCCCCCGAAGTGCACATCCATATGCTTTTCCACGGTGGAGAACCCGCCGCGGAAAAGCATATCAGATACGCAATCCTAATATGGCTGGCACCATATAAGAGCTTTTCCGCCACGGTTGTAAGCCGACCGCGGCGGACATAAACCAAGACCCACCAGCCATCCTAATTTGGCGGTGGGTCTTTGGAGGCTCCGCGGCTGTTTTCCCGCATCCTCCGGGCCGGCGGTGGCTTCCGCCGGCCCGGAGGGTGCGGGAAAACCTAATGTTAATAAGTATGGGCGAATTTTGCGGATCTGTATTCTGCGAATTCGCACAAAATCGCAAACAAATCTGCAAATTTGTGGATTTTCCCACGAACTCGCGGATTTTTTTGCGATTTGCACTGGAGCACTTACTATTGGCTAATCCAGTAAGTGCTACCTAGTTGGGTAAATGTAAAGTGCTTTTCCTACACTGCAGCTGCATAAAGGGCCAGAAGATTTGTCTCCACTGACCATGTGTGCCTGTAACTTTGCCACCGCGCCAAAAGGCACCGAGGTCCCATGAGTGAGCTGGCCATCATATTTGGGAAAGGGTGGGAAGACGATGCTTTTACCATGCATGCTGTTACAACACAAGTTTTACAACGCAAGCCATTACAACGCATTGCTTTGGGGGGTGCTGGATAGTGAATAGTTTAATTTACTATTCCAACTCCATTCCCCGTGGATAGTAGGGAAGGTGTTGGATAGTAAATTAAAACTATTCCCTATCCTAGAGCGCCCCCCAGTGCAATGCGTTGTAATGGTTTTCGTTGTAAAACCTGCGTTGTAAAGGCACTGCGTGGTAAAAGTTGCATGGTAAAGGATGTTTCCCCATCTGATACCGCTAGCGTGTGGTGTGGGGACAAACGGGCGGGGCTTCTATGCGTGTCAACATGCCTCTTGTGTATAAAGGGTCAGAGAGCGAGCAGGGCAGCAGGTGAGGAGAAAGCAGCCTCCTGGTCACAGGAACTACACGGGGATTGCGCTCGAGAAACTCATGGATTCAAAGACCTCCCTCGAGTATTACAGCTAATTTTCAACAGCAGATATGGGGTTAAAGCACACTGGCCCAGCCTCGACCGTGCTCACTAATGTTTTGGGCTGATTAAAACGTTACTGAATTTGGGCTTCAATTCAGGCACCTGCTATATCTGTAAGTGCTTCCTGTTGAGGTTTAATTTTGTGACAGGAGCCTGGTGCCAGAATGAATCCCACCCTGCATAGTTATCCAGGAAGATACCACCGTTTTGTGCAATATATCTACGCAACTGGAGCACTTTCTACTGGCTAATCAGTAAGTGCTACCTCGTTGGGTAAATGTATAGTGCTTTTCCCACACTGCAGCTGCGTAAAGGACCAGAAGATTTGCCTCCAGTGACCATGTGTGCCTGTAACTTTGGTCCCTTGAGTGAGCTGGCCATCCCCCCCCCAAAAAAAAATCTGACCGTGAGTGAATTTGCGAATTTTGCGGCAATATCGCGAGATTCGTGGATCTCGAAATTGCCGAAAATCCGCAAGTTTTGCGAGCGGAACAAATTTTTGGCCCATACTTACTCCAGACCCTGTGAGATTCAGCAGCATCGTTGTGTCTCCACAGGCCCGGCGAAACATCCAGCAGGCATCAGCTACCACCACAGCCACAACCCCGGACTCTGAGAACCCACTGATAGAATTTCAGTGCAGTGCTGTAGGAGTCCAGCTTGAGATGGCAGACCAGGTGCAGGCAGGGTTGGAGACCCTGGCAGCCAAACTCGGGGGGATCCGTGACTGCCTCAGTTCCAATAGGGACCACTCAGCTGCCATCAAAGGCGCCTCCAGCACTCCTTGGCTGACATCGCTGGTGTCAGAATGCAGAGGCAACAACAACTGTCCGGCCAAAGTGGAAACAGCGATGTGGCCAAAGAGTTGGGAGCAATGAGAAAGATTTTGGAGAAAATGGAGTGGCAGTAAGATTCCCACTTGACTGCCATGGCTGCCTACCACAGTGACATTGCTGGAGTCCTGCAGCTCATCCTTGCTGCAGCGATGCCTCATTTGGTCACAAAGATGAATGCTGCTGTACCTGTAGCATCCAAATCTTCTGTCCTGATGTGTCTGTGTCTCTCTGGCTTGCCGCTGATCCAACATCACCCTCACGGGAGACAACACACTCATCAGAGGAGGAAGATGTGGATGATGCATCTCTCATAAGGAGAAGTCAGCGGTTGCATCCATCTATGTCAACAGGTCAGTTTCTGCTTATCCCTATGCTTACCATCAGGCCTTGGAACATCATCAGTCACTGTCCTCATATTGATCAGGTTACATTCATCTTGGACATTTTATGGGCTGTCAATGTGGCCACTGAGCTTGAATGACACTGCAATCAGCCTCCTGACTGAAGATTCCTGATTCATCGACATCTCACATGATATGTCCCACCCCCCAAGTACGTTTTCTGGCCATCGCTTGGCTATGTACACAATTTGGGGGTTGTTAGCATGATAACTTTTCCAGTCTGACAATTTCTTAATTGCACATGTAAATTAATGCACTCAAATTGGCCTGATGTGTTTTGTGTGTGACCATCAAACTGGAGAGGGATCAACAATGCCTAAGCAGTGTATGTATGTATGTAAATGTATTGCGACTTATATAGCGCACGTATCACCCGAAGGCATCAAGGCGCTTGCTTAGGGAACCCGTCCTGGTATTCCCCTGTGAGATACCCCGGCAGGGTATCCACAAGGTGAAAGCCAGGCATCCCGCCGCGAGGGGCCGTAGTGGAGATTAAGCAAGCTATTGCCCAGAGTCGCAGAGTGTGACCCCGTGAGTCGAGTAGGCACCGGAGCGAGAATTGTCGAGTCCATGGAATTTTTGAGCCCGAGACCCGCTGAGGCGGGGAATCGAACCCTGGTCCACGGCCGATCTCAGCTTCCGGGTCTGCCGCCTCTAACCACTGAGCCACGCTTCTCCTGTAGCCAGTACAACAAATACAGAGGACTTTAATAAATGTTGGTCTGCTGAGCCTGTGTTCCTGATAGACAGTGAGATGACAGAACATGTCTGAAAGACACAATGGGTCAAAACTCAAAGGCACCATTGCCACTGGAACGTCACTTTTCCTAATGTTCATCTGTTGATAGTGCCTTGGATGAAAAATAATCAAGTCAGCATAAAGCCCCTTGAAGTGGCTTAACCTTGCCCTGTTAACGAGACACACTTTGACCCTCTACTTAGTGTCAATGTGGTTGACAATGGGTGTTGTGATGGGTGTTCAGCCAAAACACATTGGAAGATAGATCCTTCATCATATGCCCAAGGGTGATGTAAAAACGCCTTAGGACAAGGATAAAAGCACTGCAAATAAAAAAGTTTTGTTTATAGACATAGTTGTGCAGAATTTTGCTGGATACATCCAGACAGCAAAACACCATGACTGTCAGTGTATGTGCAGGAAGGGGCACCGTACAGCACATGATTCTACGTTTACCTTGCGCAGGCACCATAGCATTATGGTGCAAGTGTGCCTGAATTTGCGTTATTCATTGATATGTTACACATGTCCTTGGAGAAAAACAGTGCAATGCTGTAATGTCTGAACTACCACACAGCCCTGAGCTTCCATAATGTAGGTATTCCTGCCCTGACGCTGGCCTGCACCACTGTTGCTGTAAATATGCACAAATAGCTCATATACATTGACTTGAAGAAAAGTGTTATGCTACATTGATGAACTATCAAATACTCATCAAAGTATACACACAAGCCAGTCCAATACAAAATACCATCTTTTTAAATTAGAAACATTGATCCACTTACTTTTGATGTGAGAAGAGACAAATGTAGTGATTCACCAAATTCAAGATGCAGGCAACTAAGTATCATCCAACATCCCTACATCAGTGAACAAATGCTGTGTGAGTTCAATGCCTCCATTACCTACACTGGTTTTCTACTCAGAGCACTTTTGAAGATGGCAACCTATTCAGCACACTATGCAATGCAATGGCGGATCTTACCTTTGCTAGGTTACATATCATGCATATCTATTAATCCCAATCAAACAGCAGTATTACAGTAGCCTGTCCCAAGAAGATGACATAAGTCCATTTTTAGATATCCGAAAACATATTTGGGAGCGAGTCTGATGTCTCATAAATCAATCAATCAATAAATCAATCAATGCATTTCTAAAGCGCGCTACATACCTGTGAGGGTCTCAAGGCACTGGGGGGGGGGGGGGGGGGGTTGGGGCTGCTACTGATCGAAGAGCCAAGTCTTGAGAAGTCTTCTGAAGGCCAGCAGGTCCTGGGTCTGTCGTAGGTTGGTAGGGAGAGCGTTCCAGGTCTTGGCGGCGAGGTAGGAGAAGGATCTGCCGCCGCCGGTGGTTTTCCGGATACGAGGAACTGTGGCAAGGGCGAGGCAGGCAGAGTGGAGGCTACGGGTGGGGGTGTGAAAGCTGAGTCAGTCGTTGAGGTATGTTGGTCCGGAGTTGTGTAGCGCTTTGTGTGCATGGATGAGGAGTTTGAAGGTGATCCTCTTGTTGACGGGGTGCCAGTGCAGGCCTCTCAGTTGGAGTGTGATGTGTGTGCGTCGGGGGACGTCGAGGATCAGTCGTGCTAAGGCATTCTGGATTCGTTGTAGTCCTCTCAGGAGCTTGGATGTTGTTCCTGCGTAAAGGGTGTTCCCATAGTCGAGTCTGCTTGTGATGAGGGCCTGGGTGATGGTTTTTCTCGTGTCAGAGGGGATCCATTTGAAGATCCTGCGGAGCATTCGGTGGGTATTGAACCAGGACGCGGAGACGGCGTTGACTTGCTTGGTCATGGAGAGGGTGGAGTCGAGGATTAACCCCAGGTTGCGTGTGTGGTCAGTGGGTTCCGGGGCTGCACCTAATGATGTGGGCCACCAGGAGTTGTCCCAGGCTGATGGGGTGGGTCCGAGGATGAGGACCTCCATCTTGTCTGAATTCAGCTTCAGTCTGCTGTCCTTCATCCAGTCGGCGACAGCCTTCATTCCTCTGTGGAGGTTGGCTTTGGCGGTGTGGGGGTCTTCGGTGAGGGATATGATCAGCTAGGTGTCATCGGTGTAGGAGATGATGTTGAGGTTATGTTGTCGTGCGACGTAGGCGAGAGGTGCCATGTAGATGTTGAACAGCGTCGGGCTGAGGGAGGATCCCTGTGGGCGCCGCAGATGATCTCGGTGGATTTCGAGCGGAAGGGGGTAGGCGGACGCTCTGGGTTCTGCCGGAGAGGAAGGATGTGGTCCAGGGCCCTCTCTTGGATTCCAGCATCATGGAGGCGTGCTGATAGGGTGCGGTGGCAGACCGTGTCGAAGGCTGCTGAGAGGTCCAGGAGGATGAGGGTGGCTGTTTCTCCTTTGTCCATCAGGATCCTGGTGTCGTCGGTGGCGGCGATGAGGGCGGTCTCGGTGCTGTGGTTACTGCAGAAGCCGGATTGGGAGGGGTCCAGGATGTTGTTGTCTTCGAGGTAGCGGGTTAGCTGTTTGTTGACAATCTTCTCTGTCACTTTGCCGGGAACGGGAGCAGGGAGATGGGCCGGAACTTCTTGAGGTCCTTGGGGTCCGCCTTGGGTTTCTTCAGTAAGGCTTTGATCTCAGCATGCTTCCAGCTTTCCGGGAAGGTTGCTGTCTTGAAGGAGATGTTGATTGTTTCCGTAGGTGGGGTGCGATGGTAGTGCTGGCTACGTTGAAAACGTGGTGGGGGCAGGGGACGGAACGGGATCTGGAGTGGATGGAGTTCATGGTCTTGATGGTGTCTTCATCGCTGACGTTGGACCAGGCGGTCAGGCGATTGGTGCGGGTGGAGGTCGCAGGGGTGGTGGTCTCGGTGGTGGGTGCGGGGGTGTCGGAGTTGAAGCTGTCGTGGATGTCGGTGATCTTGCGATTAAAGAAGGTGGCCAGGGAGTCGCACAGGTCCTGTGATGGAGGAATGTCGTTGGGGATGGAGCAGGGGTTGGAGAGTTCTTTCACGATGCTGAAGATCTCTTTGGTGTTGTGTGCGTTGTTGTCTAGGCGGTCCTCTTGGCGGTCCTCTTGGCGGTCCTGATGAGTTGGTGGTGTCTGTGTGTGCGTTCTTGGGGGCTGTGTGGCTGTCTGGTGTTCGGTCGTGTAGCCATTTCTTCTCCAGTTTCCAGCAGGTGCTCTTGGAGGTCCAGAGGTCTTCGGTGAACCAGGCAGCTTTCTTGTTGGTGTGGTTGGTAGTGGGGATCTTGAGAGGGGCGAGGGTGTTGGCGCAGTCGTTGATCCACTGTTTGAGGTTGGTGGCGGCAGTGTCAGGGTCGATGGGGTTAGCGGTTGCTCTCAGGGCAAGGGTGGTAGTCAGTTGGTCCTTGATGACCTTGCCTCAGCTGCGGTGTGGCAGCTGTTGGGTGCGGTGGTGTGTGGTAGGTTTTCTGAAGGTGAAGTGGACGCATCTGTGGTCTGTCCAGTGGGGTTCGCTGGTGTGGTTGAAGGAGACGTGATGGCTTGTGGAGAAGATGGGGTCCAGCGGCATGGGTGGGTGTCGTCACAAGCTGTTTGAGTCCGAGGTTGGCGAGATTGTCGATCAGGGTGGTGGAGTTGGCATCTTTGTTGTTCTCGAGGTGGAAGTTCAGGTCCCCGAGGAGGATGTAGTCCGTGGAGGCAAGGGCGTGGGTGCTGGCTAGGTCGGCAATGGTGTCACTGAACTGTGCTCGTGGTCCGGGTGGTCTGTAGACGAGAGTTCCTCTGAGGGTCGTGTTGGGGTCGGTGTGGATTTGGAAGTGCATGTGCTCGGCAGTGGTGAGAGTGTCGTCGGTGTTGGTCGAGACTCTGAGGGTGTCCTTGTGGATGATGGCGATTCCCCCTCCAACTCCGTTGGCACAGTCTCTGCGAGAAATGTTGTAGCCCTCAGGAATGGCTATGGCGATGTTCGGTGCTGAGGTGGTGTTCAGCCAGGAATCGTCAGGAAGGCGACGTCGGGTGCGGTAGAGTCTAGGAGGTCCCAGAGTTCGATGGCGTGCTTGCGGGCGGAGCGGGTGTTGAGGAGGATGCAGCGGAGGTGGTTGGTAGTAGTGCACTCTGGCGTTGCAGGGGAAGTGGGGTCCAGGGGTTCTGGCGCTGGGCGCGGTCCAGGCGCAGACAGGCGTAGACTGACTTGCCTTTGGCGCGCCTTTGGCGCGCCAGCAGCGCGCCCGCTGCGCTTCCGCGCGGCGTCCTCCATTAGAGGAGAAGTGGGAGGGAGGAGCAGCTGGGAGGCGGGGCCACCAATGGGCGAGGGGAAGGGACACAGAATCAAAATTTCTTTGATTCACATTGTGCGTCATTGAGAACACAATTCAATAAACACTAAGGGCCCCATGCATCAACGATGCCTCTTTGCGAAAGCTATTTTTGAATTTGGGATGAATCATCCTAAATGCAAAAACCGCAATTTAAGTAATCGCAGAATATATGATTACTTAAATTGCGATTGCATTTAAGGAATCACAAATTGCGATTCCTTAAATGCAATGCATGATGCAAATTGAAATAATGCAAATTACCGTCAAATGAAACTGGTCGGTAATTTGCGAAAACTTTGAAGAATGCACTAAAGTGCATTTTTCAAAGTCACATGTTACACACACACACATGCCCTTAGGGCATGTGTGTGTGCAACATGTGGTCACATGGCAATTTCAGGGATGGAACAGGGTGTCCTTTTGGCACCCTTGCACCCTTGAAATTGCATGTGCAATTTGCGAGTACCTATTTGGTACTCTCAAATTGCATATGCAATTTCCATTGATTCCTAAGGGCCTCTAGGCCCATAGGAATGAATAGGTAGCAATTCTTTAATTGCGACTTGCAATTTGCAACTCGCAATTAAGGAATGTTTAGGAATCACATCATTTTTGGGGATTCCTACATGCACAGACAATTGGGACTCTTTAACTGCAATTCGTTAAAAATCGCAATTGAGGAATCGCAATTGCCTATTTTGATGCATGTGCACCTAAACCTTTATTTACAAAAGAAAGTAGCTAAGCTACACCTACATCTACACAACTATACTGACCTACACTATTCTAACTTATGCTAATTATAATAAACACTAAACTAACAACCTTTCCTTAACCTATACATATAACAACATATATAAAACATCAACCCCTCTCCCCCCTTAAGGCACATCTGAAAAAAAGAAAGAAAAAATGACAAGCATATAACAGCAGAGGTTATATACAAATTCAAAGGAGCAAGAGGTCAAGTCCATTTGTGGCAGACACTTCATTCTTCCATAGCAGCAACAATCGAGTGCAATATTCTGCAAAAGATATAGGAACAATAGGTGAAACAAAGTACAAGAGGAATTGGTGACAGATAAAATAGAGTTGATTTTCAAGTACAATAATAATTCCTTTACTGCAGCAAATAAACTGAATTGATTATTTACACAATTTGTTAATAAAGAATTACATGAAAAAGTGAGTGGCATAAAAAAATCTATTATTAGAATTCTTGAATAGGCATAGGAATTATATGACTGGTTGGACAAAACCCTGGGCCCCCTAGCTAAAGTACAAGCTCGAGTAATAATTTAGCAAAAACTGCCTCCTGTGGTGGGTTCCTCCACTTAGGGTATAAGTAATATAGATAGTGTATATTAGTAATATAAGACGCCTTAAAAATGTTCAATATTTTTGAACAAACTAGTTCATTCTTTTGAAAAAGGAGAAACTCACAAGCTGTTGCTACAGTTTTTATGTTATTTTGCATTAACATTGGTCGTAACAGATACAGGCGATATGGTAGTAGGACTGGGCAAACAAACAGAATATTATTAAGATTCTGGGTGCCCAAATTACACATTTTACACTAGCTCCCTGTATTCATGGTGGAGGATCAATTTGTTGTTAAGTCATTTAACGGTGATAAATTCATCCAAAACAAAATCAGCAGACGGCGAACCACATGATCTAAATTCCAAGATAAGTACTTCTATGCTACTCCTGGGTTACAAGATGTAACTATTGTCTTGTATCTTTCCTTCAATCGACAATACTTGAGTTCTCCCTGGAACCTGGTAATGGAGCTGGTGCTTTTTAGGAAGGGCAAGAAAGAAAAAACAAGCTCCTCTTGTGTGTCAAAACTATTTAATGCCAAACTAAAGTCACGTGCAAAGGAGTATTTATCTGCCTTTGCACCAAAGATCTCCTGACACAGAGGACCCCTTATTGTATTCAAATCACTATTCATTAACAGATATCCCTACCGAATCACTCTAGCTGAGCCTTAAAGAAATGAGCTTGTCAAACCAAATTCCAGGCAACTAGCTGGAGTCTGGACCAAAGTATTATTATTTAGTTTTATGAAAATCTGGCCCTTTATTTTATCAAGAAAGCACCATTCTTCTATTTAAATGGATTCGATATCATATAAAAGTGTTGGTGGAACCTTCACTTTAAAAATAGATATCATGTGCAGAAAGTGCCTTTGACCCATTTCATTATGAAATCTATGTAGACCATTAGCATGTAACACAGCTTTACGAGAGCTGTGATCAATGTGGGATTTGTTCTTGGTAATACTTGCTATCATTTTCCCTAAATAATGATAAGTCTATACAGTCTCAAGTTTCTCTGAGCCAATCCTTCAGACAAAATTACAAGCCTTTCTCTTCCTTCTATTTTTCAGAATCATAACTTTGCTTTTGGAAACGTTTATTCATAAGTATGATGTTTTCTGCATACATTAGACAGGTAAATGCTTGGCTGCCTATCTTCGGCGCATTTTCCTCCATACTGGAAAAATATTTAGGTAGATCTGCTACATATAATGAGAAAAGTAATGGGGATAACAAACATCCTTGCTTCTGGCCATTTTTTGTGGGTATAATGGCCGAAAGGCCTTGATGTCCTCCTAGTAGAACTAGTAGAACCTGAAGATCCGATAACCGGTAAGCAGATAACAATTCAAGTACAAATACATGGCCCGAACCGCTCACATTCAACCCCTAAATGTTTAGTAAGAGAGGGATCCTCTAGCGCCATGCAAAAACAGGAGGAATATCATTACGACGTCTCAAATATTGTCTCAAATACTACCCATGGCCAACAGGAAGAGCAGAATAAATCATGGCTTTACTCATTATCTCTTTCAGAAAATAGGGCTCTTCTTCAAGCAATGGATGTAAAAACCATAAACCTTTCAGACAAGCAGATGGAAAATTCAAAGAGCATAATATCATATGAACACAGTCAGCCGATAATAGAAATTTCTAGTACTCTAGAGCATCTTGCACAAGGGATAGAGGGAAAACAGGAGGAAAATGAAATGAAGGCAGCAACTGACCTGTGCTATAGTGCAAAGCAAACAAGTAGCACAGGGTCTGAAACAACAGAAGACATAAAGGAAAATGAAATACCAATACAAGAACTTCGGGGGGACATCCCCAAAAAAAGGGGAGATACAAAGAGAGAGGACTACATAGCCGCGTCTTCCTCGCTTCTAGAAATGCTAGAAACAGCAATAATTACGTTTAACATGCAGTTGGATAAATTAGACATTCAAATCAATTTAATGAATATAATAGCCACCTACATCGCTGGAATAAATTCCAAATTGGAGAATCTTACGAATCTAATAACTGCTGGAAAAAGTTCAAAGGCAGAAAAGTTCAGCGAGTGTGCATGCGGTCCCATAATTGACAAATTGAGCACAACACCAGCAATCTTACAAAACATCTTAATAGCAAGACAAACTAAAGACCTGGAGCTACAGATAAACGTGAGCAATAAAGATGAAGCCGCCACAGATATTCAGCAAACTTCTATAGGGTATCAATCAAAACCAGAGGAATCAAATAAAGTATATAAGTACCCTGAGGAGGATCTAGCAGTCGTAAACAATAATATGAACCACTCAAAACATAAAGATCATGGACAATTGTCCAAGAGGCATCAAAGTTAAATAAACCAACAAAGAGGCAAAAAAAAACAGGCAAGGAAAGCCAGGAAGAGCAATAATGGCGAAAAAAGATTGTTCCACATCTTCGATAAGAAAACAGTTAGTGCAAACAAACAAATCTACAAACCATGAAAGGGAAGATGGTAATGATTCAATCAAGGAGTCTCACTTCTTGTGTAGTTCAATGAGTCATAGTATAAATTTAGAGGAATCATCAATTGAAAGTAAAACAAATCAGGAAATATTAACTAAAAAACTACAACAATTAAAAAGAAAAGCTTACAAAGCAAAGAAAGTATTCTGACATCCTACACGAAAATGTGACTGCAATTGCAAAAAAAGATCAAAGGATAATACAAGCGGAAAAAGATCAAAGAGTATTACAAGTAGCTTCAAAAGACAATATAGGAATGGCTTATGAACTCCAACAAGAGATAGGTCGTGAATTCAACATCTCTAGTGGCCAACCGCAATTAGCTAATAAGGACAGGACAGAACAAAATAATGGCTCGCCTATCTCCCAAAATATAGGTTCAACACAGTTGGTAACAAACAATGATCCTCAAGATTTAAAGGTCTCAGATGAAGTTTCACAAAGGTATATACAAATGGAAGACAAATTAAAAGAACAACTACAAATAAAAATGAATATACGAAATACAAATGAAGTAGGGGCTAGTTCTAGAATGGTAATAGCAGCACCACAACATAAAACAAACCATATTTCATCTTATACATAGTTAAACCAAGAGGATAGCGGGAGCAAGCAGATTATCCTAACACCTAAATACATCTCACAAGGACAGCAAGATATTCTTAATAGAGGAAATATAATGCGGTTACTGGCGGAAATTCCAGTACTAAAAAACTTGTCTCAATGTTACTTATTGTCCATTAAATTTATCCCGCAAGAAGAAAAGAACCAGATTGAAAGAATGTATAATGAAAAGAAACAGATGGAAAGAACACTTGCGACGTGGAGAAATGAGGAAATAGTGGAAGCCATTATGAGTGCCAGACATCAGTTCGAAGCATGGGGTATCCTATTGGATAAACTCCTAAAACCTTGTTATCCATCACCGTTGATGAAGTTCATGAAGTGTCGTTCACTGGAGAGTGAAAAAAGTTAGGTGTTTTCAGTATTACAAAATGCTAGAGGTAAAAAGGATGACTTGGGAATTGGTACCATTAAACAAACACGGGATCAGGGTCCAATGCAATGGAGATGGTTAGCTGCGGCACTTAATGTACCGACAAGAGAATGACCTGACACTCAGGATAATAGTCTCCGTCAGGATTGTATAAAACTTCTGTCTTGGAATATAGCGGGGGCTAAAAGTGAAATTCAGGGGGATGTTGCAACAACATATTGGAGTAAATATGATATTGTTGTATTACAAGAGACTTCGTTGTTAATACCGCAGGCAGTAGCGAATTATAAACTTCATTATGTCAACGCTGTAAGATCAAACCGCTATGGGAGAGCAAAGGGCGGCTTAGCAGTGGAGAAGTGTGGCTCACTGGTTGTGGAGAAGTGTGGCTCACTGGTTAGAGGAGGCAGACCTGGAAGCAGAGGTCAGCCCGGGACCAGGGTTCAATTCCCGGCTTGGCGGGGTCTTGAGTCCTAAAATGTCCATGGACTTGACAATTCTCGCTCCGGTGCCTACTCGATCCACGGGTTCACACTCTGCGACTCTGGGCAATAGCTTGCTTAATCTCCACAACGGCCCCTCGCGGCGGGATGCCTGGCTTTCACCTTGCGGATACCCTGCCGGGCTTATCTCACAGGGGAATACCAGGACGGGTTCCCTAAGCAAGCGCTTAGAAACCGCTTGGTGATTTGCGCTATATAAATTCCTGTACATTTACATTTTAGCAGTATATATTTCAACGGCAATTGCCATAGGCTCGGAGCAACTTAATACAACTACTCCAGATATACAGGTAATCAAATTGGACAATTTGTCACCACATGGTTTAACAACAATATTATTAATAAATGTCTATTTGCACCCAAATGCAGGAAAAAAAGAACAGCAGTTGGATAACCTATTTTCGATAATCACAGAATACAGACTGACGCACCCAGAGTGGGAAATCATAATAACAGGGGATTTTAATACAAACCTTGTTTACACCCCGGAGGAAGATGAGTTAATAACTGCACAAAATGTTTTCTGGTCGGTACCAGTACAAACATCTTCAATGGCAACACACAGGGATTTAATTGGCCAAAAAACAGTTATGGCCCTGGAACATCTAGGTCTAGGAATAATAAATGGAAGAACGTAAGATGATATGCCTCCATCTTGGACATATCAAGGAATAAATGCCCAGTCAGTATTAGACTTCACAATTCTGTCTTTACCCCTACTGAATAAAGTGAGGAAATTCATGATTAAGTTTACAACACAAAGTGACCATTCACAACAGCATCTGGAAATAATAACTAATTTTAACAGACATCAGGAAGCCCCCACAAGGATAGGTAGCCTATCAACATCTAATCTGAAGCGTATAAGATGTTCAGCTGGTAATCTAGTTGAGATAACAAAGCTAGCAAAGGAGATAATAGAATCAAATACAGCTACAGTAAACAACCAAGTTTAAAACTGGGCAACTTTTACGACAAAGTTCCTGAGGCTGGCACCAAAACAGGAGCACATAAAATATAAAAGAAGTAGGGAGACGGCGAAGCCGTCAAAAAAACGTACTAACATTAAGAAAAGAAATCAGGAAGGCGGTTAGAAAGAACAAGATAAATAACAACGCAACTACATGGAATGATATAAAAAATCTGAAAAGATTATATAAAAAACAAATTTGGAAGGATCAAAAATTAAACCAGGAGCAGTTCTGGGCAAGGCTTCTTTTTTGTGCCAAAAAATCTAACAATCAAGCATTTTGGAAAATAATAAATGGAATAGCTGGACCCATTCCAACCATAAATGGCTCTTGTGTGACAGAGTCAGACTGGGTACACTACTTGAGAAGTACTTTTAAGAAAGATACAGGAGTTGAAAATAAACATAGTTATATTGGTTTGGAACCTAAATCGCCAGATACATCAAAGGAACTGTATTAAATTAAGGGCTCCCAAATAATGCCGGATCGCCAGGTAGCCGACAGGATATGGAAAATAATAAAATCAGGTCGAAGGGACGTGGCCCCAGGGCCTAATGGAATACCACAGGCCATCTTTTCTAGAGACTATGATTACTGGGCGAGCCCGTTGTCAGGTCTGTTTCTGGAGGCAAAATTAACAAATAACCTGCCGATGAGTTGGAAAGGTGCTATAATCAACCCAATATTCAAGGGCAGAGACAGATCGGAGCTGGCAAATTATAGGCTCATAGCTCTAATGGATGTGGAAGCGAAATACTACGCCTCACTACTCCTGGAGGACCTAGTAGAATGGTCTACTAAAAATAAACTGATTCCTATGAATCAAACTGGATTTCGTAAGGCGTTCGGTACAACAACTAACATACTTGCTTTGTCCATGATTGCAGAAAGGTGTAAACGTTTGAATTTAAAATTACAGCTCTGCTTTATTGACTTTAAAGCAGCTTTTGACAGCATAGACCGAGGACTATTGTGGTATAAATTGAAGAAAATGGGCCTCCCGGAGGTTCTACTGCGTGCCATTATTCAATTGTATACAGGAACATGGATACGAATAAAAATTGCAAATGGTACGAGAATTTCAAGGAAAATCTACACTGCAATAGGGCTAAAGCAAGGTTGCGTATTAGCCCCCCATTTATTTAATCTTTTTATGGCGGATCTTTCAATAAAACTAAATGAGATAAATGCTCAACCCCCTCGTCTAGGTCCATTGCCGATAACGCACCTTTGTTACGCTGATGATATAGTCCTACTCAGCCAGACACGAGTTGGTTTACAAAGAACACCTAACGAGCTAGAGTCATTTGCGAAGGTCAACGCCTTGGAAATCAATATAGAGAAAACAAAGTCGATGACTATCGCAAAATGGGCAGGACACAAATTCCCTGTCAGGCAGGGAGAAAGAACATTAGGGGTAGTTAACAACTACAAATATCCAGGTCTCTACATTGATGATCGTTTAAATTTCAAAAAACATAAACAATATTTGGAAGCAAAAGGGAATGGCCTAATTAACGCATTTTGTGCCCTTTCAAAAAAGTTAAAGGGTCCATCTTTAAAGCCCTTACTAGATGTAATGGCCGCCAACTTGATGCCGACAGTAGAGTACGCTAGCGTCTTTCTACACGGAACAGATGCTGAACTGTTGGATAAGATTCAAGTAAGAGCACACAAAAGGGCCCTTAAGTTACCCCAGATGCGTCACCAGCCCAGGTGAGGTTGCAATTTGGGCTTATCCATCAAGGGATTGGAAGAAATTTTGCATATGTCAAGAGTTGGTATAAAATCTGGTTGAGTCGAGCAAACGTTTTACACGATGCTTTGTGGCGAGCCCAGGAAGAAGATCAGCACTCAATTTATGGCAAGTTTTTTAAATCGGCCATGGAAGAAACTAAGTCTAAAGAACTTTGGACACAGTCCCCTTCCTTTCCCGTTTTTCGTAAAGTGGTAAATAAAACAGTGAAAATGCACGCATTATTAGAGGATAAAAATACATTTGCAAAGAGGTCGCACGCTTGGATGGTAATCTTATACAAAATTACATCCGGCAGAATATTTGAGTGCGACATACCCATACTATCTAAAAAGGAAATTCATGGCCACCAGGTTTAGGTTATTACCAAGTTTAGCGGATCAGCCCATATGGAGATATAATGGGCCTACATCATGTACACTATGTGGCGCCAAGAAGCAAGACCTTATTCATCTTATTTGTATATGCCCTGGCTTAAGGCAGATCCGGTTGTGGCTTTTGAAAAAGATATTTATTGAGAAAGGCATTAGGACTTGCAGAACTGCAATAATGAAGGGTTTGGACGCAACGGATTCCCGTCTAAATTGTAAGATTATGACATTTTTGTTTCAATATGAACAGATAATGATGAAAAAGGATAACAAAATCATCATGCCATTGATAGGGTAGTGTTTGGTAAACATTATTATGAACTGTTAGTAGGGATTGTATCATTGACTATAATAGTGGGACTAAAACAAATAGCAATGGTACATCGATTTTTATATAATAGATCGTTTTTTTTAATAGGATTGTTTCGTTTTAGTTAAAAAGGCATTAACACTGTATATTTATGTATGAAATCATTTTTATATAATCTTTTGAAATCTTTTGTAAAATTTTAAGAAAAGGAGAATGTAAGTTCTTTCGATATTGTATGGTTTTTATTAACTGAAGCAATAAAATTCATTTCAGATAGTAGAACCTGAAACCACGTATTAGAGTGCAAGGCTGTAATAACAGATCAAAGTTGTGTGGGCATTCCCATTTTTTTGCAGTTTATTCAAAGTGTTGTGTGATCTACCTTATCAAAAGCCATTGTGAAATCCTTCAAAAGCAACATATATATTTGGCCTGCAGGGTAAAGTGTACTTATCTTCGATTAATTTCAACATGCCGATATAATCTGTGGTAATTAAGATGATCCAAAATACTGAGTGTGAATACTTTCCTTACTGCGTCTAAATAGGCTATGTGCCAGTAGTTGCTCAGATGGTGGCTAAGCCCCTTATCAAAACGTGGAATTACTATACTACCGTATCAGGAGGGTGAGATCTTCCCTTGCTGATAGCAGTATTTAAAAAGAGGAGCGAAGTGTAGGGCCCACAACAGGGGCTCTTTTTTACCTAATGACATGGGAATTTTGTCCGGGCCCATTGCTCCTGAAGATCTCAATCTTTTAAAGAGTCCTACAAACTCATTCCTTGATGGAGTGTAACTAGAATCCAGCAGAATGAAGGATATATTTAAAGAGCAGAACACCACACAGAATTTGGGTTAGCACAGTAGAGATCTATAAGATAAAGTTTCCAGTCTTCCTCTCTTATGGGGATAGGGAGGGATTTTACCCTTGAGCGACAGCAATCATAAATTATTTCCCAATCCTTTTTGCTATCCTTTAGGCGGACCCAATTAGAGTCTTCCTTTTCTTTTCTAGAAGAATGTTTTTTCTAAGTATTTTCCTCTATAGTAGGTCAATATATTTGCGTCGATCAAGGGAGAAGTTCCAGAATTGTGCCCACACTAAACTATTTATTTCTGTATTTAAACCTAATACTGGATTTGGGAGTGGCCTTTACCTAGGTGATGCTGAATTGACCTTGCACATTGTAACCAAGTTGGCCATACTGTATCTGAAGGACCCCAATGGATATAGCTGTGGGAGATGTTAGTTTCCTGTTATAAAATGTTGCTTATCATCTATTAACATTGCCAAAGTCTCTTTAGTTTGAGGCTGCCTTAGTTTTCCAGTGGATTCTGCATTTTTTTTTTAATCCTTCAGAATTATCTTTAAAATTCCATGAGCTTACTTCCGTTAGTCACCTCCAGCATACAGGAAATCAGCATGTGGTCCCTAAAGGAATTTTCCAGACCTTCTACGTGTGACAGCCTATTAAATGTATCTGCCGGTGCGATTAGATCATCAATAATAGACCCACCAGGAGGCGATTTGTGTGTGACTTTTGCAGGAATATAACGTCTTAGTCTCCCATAAACAATGAGTATGTCTATATTTCTTAGGTGTTCTAGCAGGATCGCACCTCTTTTATCTAACTGGCTATTGTTTGGAAACAGACCAGGGGGAATTTTTAAAGCGTCCTCTTTTTGGGCATTAGCGAACAACCTTATAACTTGTAAAGACTGTGGCAGTAAAATCACCTGTCAAAATTAGGTGCAAATAACTTTTTCTTGCCATGGTAGAGGAGATGAAAACAAATAGCTCCTTCATTAGGTAGGTGGGTGTAAGAGGAACCAGAGGGATATAAGCCTTTGCCAATAGCAATGAACTCCTGCTTTCATGTTCTTCCCTTAAGACTATCTTGATCACCGGGATTAGGTCAGATACATGTGAAATTTCTTAATACGCCCACCTAGTATTAGTCTCGAGCAGTGTGGCAATGCCTCCTTTAGTGTGACCTATATTCCCTGGGTTTAGAGGATGGCCTAACACAATGTAATCTTCAGTGGACCACATCATCATAGTTCAAGATTATTATAGACATATTATCTCCGCTTTCTGTACTTTTAAAATAGCAATTTGTTTTTATTGGTGAGTAGGCAGGCTGCGTTTCAGGAGATAAGTTTGAGTCCATTGCTAGGTACTAGGTACACTTACCATACTTTAGCCCTTTAGAGCTATTAGTGTTGATGGCCCAGCTATCCAGTTTAATTTTATATCTTCCTCCTCTGTGGGCAGTTTTTTTATTATTCTCTCTCTCAGAAAGCAAAGAATGTCTTCAACCACTTTTTCCAAAGGAGACCCACATTGTTCTTCCTCTTTCCAGGTGTGAGGTAGCTAACGGAGGGAGTTTGAAATTGTCACTTAACTGGCCACTAAAACTAATCAAATGATATGTTACTTTATTAAAAACCCTCTCCTTCAAAGGAACGAGAACATTAATTCCACAACTTCACAGTTTATCAAAACTCATGATTTTGAGGTTAGAGATCACCTTTGAACAGAAGGGCTCTCTTTCCCCCTTAGTTACCATGTTTTAATAATTGGACCAGAACAACATCACTAATCTGCACAATTTGTAATTTGGGTATGTCTGAGAAACATCCTAAAAGGAATGACCTATTCATGAAAGGCTTATGATCAAAGATAAAAGAATATTCTATGGAGAGGGGTACTGACTTCAGATGGCTAACCAAACTATCCCCAGTAGGTAAATAAATTCCCAAAGGGATTATAAATGGGATTGCCCCCTATTGAGGAGGAAAACAGTGCAGCATTGGGATTTAAATTGTGTTATGTCACAATAGATGGGCGAAAGACTGGAGGATTAAAATCTTGTGAAGACAAGGCTAAGCCATGTAGGTCCATTGGTGAAGGTGGAGGCCTTTTGTGGTTACAATGGGTTAGCCTTATTTCCTATTTGGTGATGCCGGGGAAAGATTCAAAGATAAATTTGAATTGGAACGCAGGGTCTTTACTTTTCTATTTACTCTGCATAGCTTTTTGCCTTTTATTCTTCATCCGGGATCGGGAACAATTATTTTTCCTTTCAATATTCCTATCCACTGCTGCAGATTGCTCAGTTTTTACATCCTTTCTTTTTTGGAAAATGGTGAAGACATTCTGTTTCATATTCATTCTTGACACATCTGGACCTCTATTGATTGCTGGTGGAAGTAAAGAGGCCTCAAGTTAAAAAGAAACTGCTGTAGCGAGAAGGTTTTTTTTTTTTAATAGATCTAAAAAATGTTTTACTTTTTCTACTACAGAAAGTGGCACCTGCCTGGCTACTAAAGACCCTTCAGCCATGATTTGGGGCAGCGTATTATTGGGGAGATTTAGCATGGCAGTGATTAGACAGTGGCTGGCGCTCTTCTTTTGAAGAGGCCGACTTTTTGGGGGGGGAGAAGAGGGTGAGGTAGCTTTGTCTATTAGAGGTCTTTGATCCAAGATAAAAGATTTAGCGAAGAACAAAAGAGAGTCCAGGATGTAGTCGGAGTTAGCTACTGATCTCTCCAATAGAGCCAATATAGAGGACAAGACTCTTTCCAAACAGTGCAATGATTCAGAGAAAACAGCTTTGTTCTCTGGTTGACTACATGGCAAATGCGGACTCAAAGACAGATCAGAAGTCACTGACAGTCGAGAATCTGTTAAGAGATATTCCACTAGGGATGCTACTAAAGAGCTGCATCTCAACAGTGGAGCCAGGTGGAGTGTCTCGTACTACAACCACTGAATTAAGGAGTGGGGAAATATTTGTGGGTAAGTTTAATGCCTGGGGACGATTTTCAACAAAGTCCATTTAATATCAGGGAGGGTAAAATCTACAGGTAGATTACCCTCCTCACAGGTCGCCATACCATTTTCTGCCTCAGACCTGGTCGCTTTATCTTCAGTTAGTGTGGAAATATGATTTGGCCCGATCGACTTTTCTGCTTCAACTTCCAACTCAGCTTTTCCTGGGGACGATTCAGGTTTATTCTCCATTACAGCCACTTTATTGAGCCCAGTCACTCTTTTGGAAAAAAAGATGAAAATGGCGTTAAAACCTTTCAGGGTATTTGACTGCATCAGCTTATTTCTTATGGGGTTGGCTTTAGTTTTTTTGTCAGGCTCTAATCACGCTTTTTGGCGGCCATGATCCACCCACCTACTGACCTCCATTAATGGTCTAGAAACCAAGCAGACACTGCTTTTCCTTTTTTCTCCTAGGTAGAGGTCCCAGGGGCCCACGTTGTTCAGCTGAAGATGTTCTGTTTCCTGCACTGCTTGGGCAAGCTGAACAGACCAAAAAAACAGCCGCTTCTGCCCCAAGGAGTCGCTGGTTTGTTCACATAACCAAAGTTACAGTCCGTAGTATATTTTTTTTGCTCTGTGATGAGCTCCTCAACTTAGAACACAGGTGATCCGAACTCGCCTACAACGGGGGTTATTCCAATTAGCCAGCCAAGAAAGAAAGCATTGGGTATCAGGTGAAAAGGGCCCAGGTAAACACCGTAGAAAAGTCTGTTGGTCTTAACACCATCATTTACAACAAGGGGTGGTGATGGACAGAGTCTCTGAATTAAGCAGAGTACTCTCACCCAGTCAAGAGATCAGGGCTAGATCCAACACCGTTTTTTAGCTCATTGCACCATCCCAGTTTCAGAACCTGGCTGTATGCAAATTAGTCTGTCCCTGGCCCAGTGCATCATGGGAACAGGGCAGACCAGACTACAAAAGCCAATTCTTACACTGGGAAGGAAACAAGCTTCCGGGGACCGGTTTCTGCCATTGCAGGCGTCTTCGGCCCGGCTTGCTTGAATCCTGATGGTGCAATGAGCAAGGGACTCACATCTGAGTATACCCTTCCACGCTTAGGGTGGAAAAAATTATTTACAACAAGGGGTGGTGATGGACAGAGTCTCTGAATTAAGCAGAGTACTCTCACCCAGTCAAGAGATCAGGGCTAGATCCAACACCGTTTTTTAGCTCATTGCACCATCCCAGTTTCAGAACCTGGCTGTATGCAAATTAGTCTGTCCCTGGCCCAGTGCATCATGGGAACAGGGCAGACCAGACTACAAAAGCCAATTCTTACACTGGGAAGGAAACAAGCTTCCGGGGACCGGTTTCTGCCATTTCAGGCGTCTTAGGCCCGGCTTGCTTGAATCCTGATGGTGCAATGAGCCCCCCCCCCTTTTTGTAATGGTCTTAACACCATCAGCGCGGCGCATTTTCCCGCTGTGCGCTGACTTTTTTAAAAACCCGCGGTTCATGACGAGCTCAGCTCGTCATGAGCGTACGGGAGGTGTACCTCATGACGAGCGGAGCTCGTCATGAGCGTCGAAGGGGTTAAACCCTAGTGCATGATATAAAAAACTATTAAAGGATGATTATTTCTCTGGGTGAAGTCCTTTTGTCACAAAGAAGGAGAGATCAACGTAACATTTTGTGTTAATGTTCTCCTACTCCTCTGGGGCGCTACCTCCTACTCCCCTCAGTTCGTGCAGGACTTGGGAGCTAGAGCGTCAGATCAATCTAGGACTGTGGCTCACCGGACCTACTGCAAGCCGCGCATAGACCTAGTTTGACCGCTTCCGCGAAGGCCGGGGCTCTCTCTCTGTAAGCAGTAGCTGATGTCGTGCCCAGACAATGGGCACTAGGACCCTGAGGAAGGGGTCGGGGAAAGGGGACACCGGACACCACTTCTGGTCAGGGGTGAGAGACGGGACACAACAGGACCAACAGGGCAAGGGGCAACACGCAAGCAGAGGCTGTAACCAAAAGAGTAATAAAGGTACCTTGATCCAAGTCACTGGCGTCGTGTGATTATTGGGGGCTCCACGATACGACAACTGGCGACGAAGCGACGAGCACACGCGTGTTGAGTGCTCAGCAGGAGTGCAGGAGCAAGACCAGGAGCCCACCCTGGGTTGCGTCGAGTGCCAAGCAATGACATCAGCGAGACCAGGAGCCCACCCTGGGTCGCGGAGAGGAGAAGAAAAACAGCGCGGGAGCCCACTCTGACTGCTGCAGAGAAAAGGAAGAAGCATCCAAACTCACCGGTAAGCTCGGAATAAATTAACAGAGCGAGCGCGAACATTGAAATCTGAGCTCAAGAGAATGAGAGAACGAGAGCGGCCATTTTGGAGTCAGGCGGACTGGCCAATCAGCACGAGAGAAGATCGGGTGGCCATTTTGAAACCAGGCAACACTCGGATTGGTCCCGAAGTCTCGCGAGAGTCTCAGCGGCCATTTTGAAGTCAGGCAAAACGAGCCAATAGGGAGCGGAAAAGTCCGGCGGCCATTTTGAGGTCAGGCGGAATCGGAAAAGCCTCGAGAGTGCCGAGAAGAGCACCAAAGAAGGCAGAAAGGAAGCACAAGGCAGTGCAAATGAATAAATGAATGAAAACAGAAGAAAAACAGACATAAGAAAGAACAAAGTGAGGCAAACATCACAATAAAATAAGAAGGATAGAAGAATAGTGGGGGAAGACCAAAGGAAGTAGTACAATAAAAGAAGAAATATAGAAGAATAGTGGGAAAAGACCAATACTGATGCAAAGGAGAAAGCGCAAGTGCCATCAAAAGAAAAAAAAAAAGGATGACAGAGCAAAGGAGCGAAAGGCGTCCAATATCGCAGACCTCTCCCATTCAACCTCTCAGAGCCGCAAGTAGGAATAAGATGGGAGCGTTGGGTCAGGAGATTCGAGAGATACATGGAAGCAACAGATGTGACAGAGGCCAAACAACTGGGTCTGTTCCTCAACCTCGTGGGCGATGAAGTGGATGATCTACTAGTAACCCTACCCGAAGATGAGACATCAACGTACAAGGGGCTAATAAAGTGCCTAACAAACAAATTCGATCCGCAGAGGAACATTGACTTTGAGCGATATACTTTCACAATAGCCTTTCAACATACAGACGAATCGTTAGATGATTTTGTGACACGACTGCGGAAATTAGTAACTCACTGCGAATTTGACAAGTACGACAATGAACAAGCGATTCGCCTGCGCATCATTGAGGGATGCCGTGACACGGACTTCAGTGCGAGAATCCTGAAGGAACCAACTTCCCTGGAGAATATCCTGTCATTAGAAAGGGCCGAGGCCAGAGTGACAGTGCAAGCAAAGCAAATGGAGAGGGGGAAAGAACTGCGAGTCGAACAGGCACACCGCATGGCAGAGGGCAACTGCACAAGCAGCTGGAAAAAAGGGCAAAATGAACAAAAGACAAAGAAGCAACCTGAATCAACCTTCTTCAGATGCTGACTTGAGTTTCCACACTGAGGCACGTGCCCGGCAATGGGCCAAACGTGCAGGAAATGCAACAGAAGCAACCACTTTGCCAGTGCATGCCAGGGGCTGCAGTTCAGAAGTGAAAGAGGAAGATCGGGAGGGCCTTGGAGGACGGCGAGCAGACATATCAGGCATGTGGAAACAGCAAACAGAAGCTCCTCGTTAGAGTCAGGAGAAGAAGAGGAAGAAGAAAAGGTAGAACGATTATACCTTATGTCAGACACCGCTGCCACGCCTACCGATGAAGGCAGAAATGAAGAAAGCATCCGCCTCGTAAACAAAAACACAATAAAGAAGACGGAGTCTATGACCATAGAAGTGGGACCACACAAAGCACGGTTTGTGCTAGACAGCAGCGCAACATGTAACATCATGTGTGTGTCGGAATATGAGAAGATGGAAGCGAAACCAGTGTTGGCGCCGTCAAAGGTTGAGGTATTCACGTGGGGGTCAAGGAAACCAGTGACCAAACGTGGGAAAATTCACAGAGAATCTGACGTACAAAGGCCAAACCATCAAAGAAGAAATTCACGTACTGAAAGGTGACATGCCTACTGAGCAACGTCACAGCCCAGGTGATGAGCCTCCTCGAAATGACATGCAGCATGTCAGAGAAGACGAGCATCCAGAAAGAATATCCCAAACTACTGCAGGGACTAGGGAAGCTAAAGGGGCATCAAATAACACTGCACATCAATGAAGCAGTAAGGCCGGTAGCTCAACACCACCGGCGAGTGCCAATACACCTGCAACCGCAAGTAAAAGAAGAGATTGAAGCGCTGCTCAAGCAGGACATCATAGAACCAGCCGAAGAACCGACACCCTGGGTGTCACCAATAGTGGCAGTACCAAAAAAAAACACGTCCAAGATTTGCATCTGTGTTGACATGAGAGTACCGAACACAGCAATTGAATGCGAAAGACACCCTGGAGTTCATAGAATGCATTGTCATTGCGGTTTCATGAGTGGTGATGGTGGACCATGTAGTCAGTGTGGTGTTCTACTTATTGGTAGAAGTGGGTAGAAAGTCTGCAAGGGTGGAATAGTCCAGTTGGGCCTCAAAGTCTTCATAGATGCTTGAGATTCTGTTGCTTTAGAATAGTCACAGCTGAGGGCAGTGGTCATGAGAAGGGGTTACTTTTGTGGAGCTTGCTGCTGGAGATGTGAAGTCTTTCACTATGGCAAAGATTTCCTTGGTACTGCTTTACATGTGGTTGGTGAGTGTGGAGTGTTTGGTGGTTCTGATTTGCTGATGGCAGTACCTGATGGTGGATTTGTAGGTACTCTTGTCTGTGTCGTTCTGTCTTTGTCTACATCTGCATTCAAGTTGATTGAAGTGGTGTTTGGTGAACTTGTCTTTTTCTGTGTACCAGCTTGCTTGCAGTCTGGTTCTCGTTGTTTTACTGGTTTTGAGAGGAGATTGGCTATCTGTGCAGGTGGTGATTTAGGGATTGAAGTTGAAGATGATTTGGGAGGTTGTTGTTGTGTTGATGCCAGTGGTGTAGGTTTTTGAAAGACCAGCATGCTTTTGAGACATTGTTCCAGTCCTTTTGTAAAGATTTGATGATAGTGTTTTTGTGGGGATGTGAGATGGGTATGTGGAAGTTGATGAATGAGGGTGTGATCAAACCAGGTGATCGATATGGTCTTGCCTACAGTCACATTGCTGATACTTGTGAAGATGGGGTCCAGCAGGTGTCCAGCAGCAAGTGCAGGGCCTTCAACTTGCTGGGCGAGTCTAAGGTTGGACAGGTACTTGAAAGGAGTATGCATAACTGGCACAATTTCCTTTAGCATAATTACTCATAATTACCAGAGATTTACTTGTAATTATGCACATTTATGTGCAAAGCATAATTCAGCATTTAGTGCTATTTTCTTAGAGAAAAATGCACCCTTGCACAAAAAATGGGCCAGAGGATGCATTTTGTATTAAGAAAATAGCACTAAATGCTATAGCACACAATCAGCAATAGCCAGTAGCCCTTAACCCCCTCTTAGTTTGTTGTTCCTGTGCTCCTGTGATAGGTATTGTTGTACCAAGTTACTCTCAATTACTCAAGCTGAGGTGATCACATTATTTTGGTGATTTTACAACACAAGCGTAATGCAGAATTATTACAATTAGTCCAGCGTAATTAAAATTGCACCCAGTCCTCAGGAAGGTTGGTCCTGTTGGAATCAGTGAGGTCCTCCAAGAGGTAATTGAGTTTACTAAAGAGGATGAAAGTACTGTAGTTTAGGATCAGTGAGGTGATGGAGCCCACAATGGTTCTGCTGAAGTTGGTGCGTGGCCGAGGAGAGCAGTAGATGAGGATGATGCTTAGGGTGGAGTTGAAGGAGATAAGAAGTTTGAAAGTCAGCTGTTCAATGTTGTTGAAGATGCTTTCCAAGGTGGTGGAGATTGCATGGATTCTTTGAAGATTATAGCGATTCTGTCTTTGGGTCAATTTGCACTGTGCTCTCCACTGATCTTATATTCAAGTGAGGGGATTGCCATGGCAAGGGTGTATTACATCAAAATAAATTCATATTTTATGGATTATCATCACTAATTCTTCCCAGGTAATGCACCCAGATTTTGGAAGGTTCTCCTGCCCTATAGTAGAAACAATCTTTAAATTATTCCTAATTATCATGCAGGTAGAAAAACACCTTTGTCTCTCCCATGTGATTACCTCCTATTCTTGAAGTGATTCATATTGTTGTTTCCTATCTGCAATCTGTGTCAGTGAAATATCTTGAATCTGTCTTTCTAGTATAATACGAGAAGTGTGATGTCAACTCATCAGTATTGCTAAGATAAGTTTTCTTATGTGACCTGTTACAGATTTAACTCCTAGTATATTTACTATACTTATTTCTTTTAGACTCCTTGTTGCCCTGTATATATTATGCGTTTATCAGCTTCATAAAATTGACTTCAAATTCTAAAGAAAATGAAAACTATCATTGAACATTGTCACTGCCACTATGTTAAATAACTCACTCTGTCCCCCTCAATGTAAAGTAAAGCAGTCTGACACTAGGGTGAGAGTGGATATTATATTTACGTTTGCTTCTAACTGAATGCAATGCTCAATATATGCTGAACCCCTGTATCAATATGCTAGATTTGAGCATGTCTGTAATTGTGTGCTAAGCCTCATTGTGTAAGTTTCTAATTTTCTTGGTACTCACTGTTGTATTTTAATGCTACCTCTTCCTAACTTCCTACCCTCTGGTAGCTTAACACAGAGCAGTCAGGCTTATCTAAAGAGGCAATGTGGAAATAATTTGTGCAACAGACACACATGCAGCAGTAACACAATGAATACACCACAAAAAGACTTCACACAGGTTAATAAAAATAGATTATTATATTATTTAAAAAACTAGACCAAAATGACACAAAAATCCAATAAGTAGAAGTCCAGCTATTGAATTTTAAAGGAATAAATGCATTAAAACACTTAGAAAGCAAGTAGCACTAAGAGAGGTACTTTAGGTTGCGCTGTCAAAGTCAAAGTTCGGGCTGGCTGCAATAGAATGCCAACCGGCTAAAGGATGCATGCAGGCCCTGGTGAATAAAGTATCTCTCCTGGTCACAAGCAACGAGATGCGTCGATGTTGAGCATTGTAGGCACAGGATGCTTTGATCTTCTCCACACAGTGAAAGGCAATGGCCAATTCTGAACATAGGTGACAGAGTCGAGAGGTGTCGAGTGATGCGCCGGATTCTGACATGCAGTCGAGGGGATGCGTTGCTCTCATCAAGCTGCAACAGCCGCTACCCACTGCCTAATGAGTCGATCTCTGAAAGCACAGCATGGGTTCTGAAGTGATACACCTATTTTACTCCTGCAACTTGGTCGATGCGCCGGTCCTGCCACATGCACACAGGAGATGTGTCAATGTTGTAGCAACACAGCAGTAGCACCCATTTCTGAGGTCTAGAAGTGGAGAGGCACCGCAGGCAAGGATAGGGTAAGAAGTCCAGCAGCAGAATTGCAAGAATTCCTTTGGGTCCCTTTGACTTCAGAAAGCAGGAGGCAAGCCATCAAGCCCTTGAAGATCCCTTTGAAGGGAAGGCAACATTAAGCTCTCCTTTAGGAAAGTCAGAAGGTAGCAGGCAGAAGGAAAACAATCAGAAAAGCAGTGTTTCTAGAAAATAGTCCAATTGAGCCCTTTTAGCAGCACAGCAGTTCTTCTGATAGAGGTCTAGTTCAAAATCCAGACGTGGCGGATTTTAGGGGGTCAGAGACCCAGTACTTACACCCAAAAGTGCTTTTGATGTAGGAGATGACTTCAAATGAGTTTCTGAAGTGCCCACGTGTCCCTTTCAACCCAATCATACCTGCCAGGGTAGATGTGAGGGGTAAATCAGTGCTTTGTGTGTGGACAGGACACTACCTATTGAAGTGTAACTGTCATCCCCACCCAATTCTCCCTGCACAAGAAATCCTATCAGAATGCAGATGAATGCAGATGAGTGCCCAGAATGCAGATGAGCCTAACGGCCATGTGTTTGTGGCTATCTAGAAGGAATGCACAAATTGATGCTGTCACTAAGCAGAGATATGTGTTGGAGACAGCCTGTCGGGCACAGAAAGCAGTAAGTACAGAGAAGTGTCCACTTTCTAAAAGTGGCATTTCGAAAACACTAATGTTACATCCAACTTCACCAGTAAGGAGGATTTATCATTACCAGTCTAAACATATGAAACATGAAAAAGCGAATCCTCTCTGATCAGAAATTACAGCTTAAAAGTGTATTAAGGTATTCTCAATGCTGGCCTTTGAGTTGCAGCTTAAAAGTTTATTAAGGTATTCTCAATGCTGGCCTTTGAGAGGAGTACTCCTCATAGTAGTGAAAAACAAAAAAGGTTATTTCTTACTACCATCACAGGCAAAACATAAAGTTCCATGTCCTACCTTTTACTTTTAAAAGAGCATAGACGTTATCTTTCATCTATTTCTACAATTTTAACCTGAAAACGATTTGTGACTCAATTTTACAATAATGACAAATGTGTGTCATGTTCTCAAGTTTAAGAGCACATACAAATGAAGCTTTATTTACATACTGAATCATAAAAGCATGAACAATTTTAGAAGTAGGTTTCTGGGAACACTTAATGGTCAATAAGCTAATGTGAATTTTAAAAATTATATTGAAATATGTTTTTATATGCATAGATGAATGAGGTAAACAAACGATAACAGACTTTTCTATATAAGAATAAAACTGCTTTGTGAGTGAGGAAAATTAGTTAATAATACTAGAATGTGTAATGTGAGCACTGACATTGACGAGAAAAATAGATCTTATGCAAAGTAATGCTGTAATTCATACTATGTAAAAGCTTATTTCAAAGGTGTTTTAATCCTGAATGATGTATAAACTGATAAAGTGCAAAGGGATTTACAAGATTATATGTGAAATAATAGTGGTGTTCACATTTTTTATGAGTACCCTATTCTTACATGCATTAATTACAAATTATATTGAGATGATATTAAAAAGTTTAATTGAAGAACTAATGCACTGTTTTATGTAATGTGAGATTCATAGTTTAGCACAAGCTATTTTTCATGAAGGCCTCAAAACTTGCTATCTTTACTACTATGAACGTATGAACTGAATAGTTAGAAGCCTATGGGAACCTTTTGGAAAAGTATCTTCTTGTGCTATAAAACTCCAATGATTCCTTTCACGCTTGTAGTTTACTTGACTAGACCTGCAACAAAACTGTTACTTTCTAGAGCACATGCTTGGGAAAGGACTGTCATGGGATGAGAAGATTGACTCGCGTACTTCCTAAATGTCACAACCAATTGTATGACTATAAAGTACAGTGGTCCTAAAGAAAATGCAAGTAATGGATTACTTCATTCTTCCGGAGTTGTATACTTTTACCGTCTTCATCATCTCATCCTATCAAAACTGACGACTTTGACAGAGTGGTCTGACAAATTTGGTGATGTCAAGGGGTGTAAACTTGAAATTGATGCAGTGTCATTGCACAAACTATTGATAGGGGCGGTTCCTATCTTGTCCATCTCCCCTCAACTCATCTTGCAGTACAGAGACTGATTTGGACTCCCAGAAGCAACGCGAAGTGTGACAAAATTACTGTTTTGCTTTCAGCTGGTATGCTTGCGTAGCAGAAACTTAGTGCCAAAAGATTTGCGACAAGCAACTGTGAAATTTATGCTGCAGTGCAGGCAGATAGGTGCAGACAGAACTGTCAATAAACTGGAACTGGTAATTTGGAAATTTACCGAACTTTCAGTATTTGGGTTGGTATGAGAAACAACTGATTTTCCTATATTTGTACTTTCTTAGGATAAAATCTCTCTCGGCTGAGGAAGATATCTCCCCACATATCTGGATTTTACGAGCTTGTTCATGCTTATTAAATCTAATTGAATTTTTTATTTAGATTATATGCTAATAATTTGAAGATAGATGAAAAAACAATTCATTATTTGATGTAGATAAATTAATCTGATTTATGGTTAACTGACCTAGAGGTAGAACTACCTTAGGAAACTTCATCAGTAATAATTGAATGTTAATATTTATCATATTCCAGGTCTTCATCTGATGATTGTTCTTCCCCAAAGTTTTCTGGTCCCTTTAAGCATAGAACAAGAACTATCAGAGGACCTAATAGATTTGGTATGATAGCTGATGTTATTTTAAGATAAGAGAAATTAGATTAAATAAACTAATTTATGAGGCCCAATACGTTTGTGCTACAACACTTACATAGTGCCCTGCCTTTAGGGTTACATAAGGCCTACATTAGGGGTGACTTATCTGTAATATCAGGGGGGTTTGAGGCTTGGCAAGTAGTTTCAAATGCCAAGTCAAAATGGCAATACACTGGACCACTGGCACTGCAATGGTAGTGCTGAAACAGGTTTGAAAGTCTACTTGTGTGGATGGCACAATGAGTGCTGCAGGCCCACTAGCAGATTGAAGTTCAGGTTCTAGGTATATAGCAGTAGCAGCCCGTGGTAGGATTGCTGCCGGGCGCTGATGTGAGGCAGGGGAGGGGCAGGGTGGAGGTGGTAAACTCCGGAATACAGCTGCACAGAGATAAATACACAAACAAATAAATAAAACTAATTTAGTTGCGCGTGCTGGATCGCATTTGGTGTATATACCTATGTCTTCATGTTTAGGGGAGAAGCATACGCACTTTAGCACTGTTTGGCAGTGGTAAAAAAGAGTTCAGCAAAAAGAGGAGGAGGAAGGAAAGCAGTTTAGGGTGCCCCTTCAGAGAGGTCCATTTTCCAACACTAACCCTTCCATCTATTGTTTATTGTCCCCACTTTCTTATTCCATATGCATGATCCAGCCCTAGTGTAATCTTAACTACCCTGTTTTAATTATGACAAAAGCTATACCAATTGTTTGACTTTATGGTGCACTGTCATTAAGAAGTTGTTGTGCAACGTTCTGAAACTTGGGCTGTGGCCTCAATGAATGAGTAAATGAATTAGTACAACAACAGCTTGAAAAAAATGTTTTATTGAAGTTCATTCAGCTGCCCACATCAATCTCTCTTCTCTTTGTGTTGTCCCTTTTGAACGTGAACTCTCTCAGCCTGAATGTATATAAATTCTTGATGAACAATGAGGTAAAGGTTTTCCAGAAGGGTAACTTCAGTTTCTATGCCGCGTGACATTACGTTTTCATAACGATCTTACTCTAAAGCACATCTGACTACTACAGTTCTTCATTTACCGGCCTGTCATCATCACCGCAAATTGCTTTTCAAAAGACCAAGACCACTAAAACCCAGTAGCAGCAACAAATGCGTCATTACAAGAATCGTCGTTGACGAGGAGTCCCATCTGCTGCACTCTATGGGTGTTTCTGGGAAGCGGGGATGCATTGTGAAGACCTCCGTGTTTCTCTGCAGGAGTCAAACAGCTCGCTGTTCATAGAAACGCAAATAGGCCTTTACAAAGGTCTGTTTTTCCGTGTTTTCTGCATCGAGCCCTTTCATTGGTACAATGCAATGAATAATAATACGCATCTACTTGAACCAATGAATGCAGCAGAAGGGGCTCTAAGCATGGGAAGGAGAAATACATGGTTGGTCTTGGACAGCGTTAATTAACAGACAGAAAAGCCAGCACGAAGACAGTAAATACAAAGATAACAGTGTATGGAGAAAAATAGATAATGACAACAAGTGTCAGGAAATGATGCAATTACACTTTGGAAAATAAGAGGTTACCGTGAGGGCACTTACATTTTCTCATGGTTACTACGGAAAGGCACTTTGATGTTTTGTTTTGATAAATTCGACTCAAGTTAGAAAAGCGTCTCTTTCTTCATTTCTCCACTGGTGAGGAGCAAGCTATAAATAAAAAGAAGTTTTGCCTAAACCTAATAAAAAGAATAAACTTAGAGACAGCCACTTGCATCAGGATTGAAGAAGTTTAACAACTGCAGCTGTGTAGCGATGTAACCTTCGCGATCGAAGAACGTCTGCAATCAAAAGGAAAGAGTGGAATTAAACAAGCATTTGCAATGCAATCAGTCTCGCCTTTGGGACCTTCTATGTATTTAGCTATGCAGCACATTAGCCTGGGGGATAAAGCATCTACTATTTTTTAACATGGAGGAAAAGTAAGCACCAAACTGCGTGACACGCCAGGTATAGGAACACTTGGAGAGAAATATTGCCTTTCAGCGGGACATGGTATAGTCCAAAGCTCTGTTTATAATATATAATCAGGGCCTGCGATGGTCACATCACTGAAAATACAAGAACTGAAAAAAAAATGATTGTCTACAGGTGCTCGTGGAAGACAATTTATATTGACTGGAATCTAGAGAATGCTAAAGGTGATTCTGGTATTTTACTGACCTCTGCTGGTCGTTTTCTCTCAAGAAAGTTAAATGGAGGCAGTTGCCCAAAAAATAAAAAAAAAATAAAGTCCCTCAGCATAAAGCAATTCTGGTAATATACTGACCTCTACTGGTCATTTTTTATTGAGACAGTTAAATAGAGGCAGTTGAACAGAAAAAAAAGTCCTTTAGCGGAAGCAGACAAGTCCTAGGGCTGATCTCCAGAGCCCACAAAGTACATACACATATAAGTATATACTAACATATAAGTATATACTAATGTATATACAAGAGGTCTCGGATGTTCGACCTAAAAAGTGGTTCGATAAGCAGTTTTAGAGTCTTCTGATTGAGAAAAGCTCAATGTGGAATTATATTTTCACCTCTATTATCGTTATATTTCAGGGGCTTCCACCCCCACTAAGGATTATAATTTTGTTATTGGCTGTCTTCTCTAAGTCTTACAGTGCTGTCCACGTGGAGATAATTGGAGCATGGTGAATTGGATTTATGTTGGACTACATCGAGAGGATCAAAGTTGACGTTTAAGCAGATAGCGACATGGGATAAGACTGCCATCGTTCCTTTTTCAAATACTTGCATTAAGAGGCCGGTTCTGTGACATTTTTCAATGTCTTTTGTACTCAAGTCATCTTTCCTTTTACTTTTAGTCATTGAGAATTTATCAGCCACTGCTTGTGCAGGTAGGAGTGGTGGGCTGGGTGGGGGAGGGGATTTCGAGTGATGATGAGGAGGGAAAATGAATTCATTATTTAATTTCCCCTTGTCGTCTGTCAAAATCCCCCCACCCGGTGCCCCTGCCCCACAGATCTTACCTACACGAGCCGCGGCTGGAATTAATGCTATATCATACTTGATTTATTATGTCTCTATAGGGAGATTTCAATAATTCTGTGAACATTTATGTAATGTGTTCAATTTATAAAGTGCTCGCGCGGAGGTTTCTTTACAATAAGACTGTAAAAAAAAGTAGGCCTGGAAGAACATTAAAATACTTGAAAGAATTCAAGTATTTTTGCAGACATCTAATTTTACTGAGACAAAAGGTCGAGCAAAGGTCGTCCTGCAATATATTCCAAAGGTTTGTAGCTCAAACCAAGAAGCTGAGACCACCCAGCCTTCGTTTGTTAAATCTAGAAATTATAGGTTGCTTTGGCTGTTGAAGAACTTGGACTTAGAGGCAGACCTGCATCATGCCCAAGAGGGCAGCTCCTTGAACATGTTCTGCTTTTTGGCACTTCTCCCCAGTAATAAAATACCTATAGGGGATCACTACCACATCAGATCTTGTTGATTAACAGCAGATACCCCCTGGCAAAAGAGATAGTAGTTTGCAGGACTTAGCTGGAGCAGGCTCTGCTCTACAGGCTCAAAGATGGTCCTGCCAACATCCTAAACTAGTATTCGCCCTGTGGTTTAGGCCTGGCCATGAAAATTCCAATGTTCAGACCCTGTTCTGTGACTTCAAGCAGCAGTGTGCCCTAATGACCAGCATGGGATTAATGTCCATGTCCTGGGTTGATCACAATAACTGGCAGAGCAGAAGACCAAGTTATGTGAATTATTAGTCCTAATATGTTTTTGTATCCACTGACCACACTTACATAAAGTTCTGATTTAGTATAACCCCTCCCTTGACACTATGTGTGCATGCTAAATGCATTTATCTAGTGTTTATATGAAGTAAATTATGTGTATGGTGAGAGTCTAAGTGATGGAAACAGTGCAATCCATTTTGGATACCTAATGGTTTAGCATTGCACTGAATGAATGGTGGATACAGCTTCCACGAATAGTGGACGTGGATTACCAGCAATCCTGAAGCTGGTTGATCGAGGCCCAGACACTGAGAGGTGGGATTATGGAGACAGGACTACCCTTAGAAATTCAAAAAGGACCTTTTAGTAAAGGTGTGAAAATTGGTTCTTCCGAAGCACTGCCATTTAGCTGTTGTGGGTCAAGGGTGGATCAGAGGATTTCTGTTGTTGAAGGTGAGGACATTTCTGGACAGGGCCTGGCCTTTTGTTTTATCCTGGCTGCAAATATGTATAGTAATAAGTATAGTGAATATACAGAGAGTTAAATCTATAACAAGTCATGTGAGAAAACTAACCGTAACAATACTGCAGAACGGACATTGCACTGCTTTTTAAGGGGAAAGACATAATCATGATAATGAACCGAGATATATTCCAAATAGGAAACAATAAGGAAGCTGAAGACAGCTAGGTGCAGAGATCTCACGGATAACTGTGCCCTTGCTTTGGATACTTCATCTTGAAGCCAGACTCATCACTGCCAGTCAGGAGAGTCATTACCTTGAACAAAGGCTTTGTCTTCAGTAGAGCCAGAAATTGTGTTTTAAGAGGAGCAACACTAAACCAGTTCTCTGAGCTTAGACAGTGAGAATAAAAGTGGGAACCAAACTACCTCATTTAGGGCCAGATGTAGGTAATCCCAGATTACCGATTCTTAAATACTGAATCATACGGATTCGGTGTTTAAGAACTGGCAATCGGGATGTAGGTAATTTTACCGATTTAATTACCGAATCGGTATGATTCGGTAATTACCGAATCGGTATTTACCGATTCGGTAATTGACATTAAATTCCTATGGGCCTGGAGGCCCATAGGAATGAATGGCAATTACCGAATCGGTAAATACCGATTCGGTAATTGGGGGAAACATTGAAGGGTGGCAGGGTGTCACTTTGACACCCTGTTGCACCCCTCAATTGTGCATGGGTGCACATGTTGCAGACATACATGCCCTTAGGGTAAAATTACCGAATCTGTATTTTAACATGCCCATACATCCCAAACGCCAAATACATTCTTCTTCACAAAGGAAGGGAGTTCTCTAAAGTGTACTCAAGGAGTTGCTGTGAGGCCAGGGCTGCTGTTCACATGTCAGCCAGTCTCCCAGAGGTGAGGGGACATCACCGAAAGTCTGCACAATTTGTTGACGAAGCTAACGGTCTGAGAAGCTTACCTGTCTGACGGATGAAAGAAAGCAGCATAGTTCCTGGCCCCGCCAGAAGCAGTTGACTACCATCTGAAGTAAAGCCAAAACCGAGCCTTGTCATTAGGGGTTTCCCAGTGCAGTGCCCATGGAAAGCGTGTAACAAAATTAAGCATAAAAGCAACATTGTGTCATTCAGCACCTCTAAAGTGTGTCTGGAGGATTAGTGCTGTTATTACCTAACACTGATGCACCTCATGAGGGTGTTGTCATCTCTGTTGAATCAAAAGCTATTTTCTTGGCCTGGAGGCTGCAACTGGTGAAGATGAACACCAGTTTGAAACCAGGCTAGATGCTGACACAGCAGAAGCCAAGTACCCACCTAAGACCAGCACAAAGACCACATCTGATGAAGGCATGCACCCAACTGAGATAGCCTTGGAGGATGAAAAAGCTTAAGATGAACTCATGTCTATTCTCAGTCTTGAAGCTGCATCTGCAGAAGAGAAGTGTCCTGTGTCACTAAGGTTGATGCTGAAAGTCCAGTTCTGATGAATGTGCCAGGCTGTGCTACGTAAGCTGCACCTCTGTGATGAGGTAAAGCAGAGCCTAAACATGAAAGACTAAACTGATTCTGCAGAGGTAAATCTGTCATGAGACCACTAACCTTTTCTTTTGTGAATGCTTTTGGAAAGAACTGTTTGAATTGATATGCAAATTATCCTGTCGGATAATTACAAGTAAAATCCACCTCTGCTGAATATGTGACTATGCCTGTATTTTTTTGTCAAATCTATTTTATTAGCATTTCGTATATGAACCAAGGTACAGTACAAAATTCAATCAGCATAACAAGACAGTCCAGGCACGCCAATGCAGCAGCAACGTATCTCATATCAGCATGTCATATCATCAGGTAGTCCCGCCACAGCAGCACATACAAGCGGTACATGTGCTGCGACTCAGTCTGTGCATGCAGAATTGAGTCCCAAAGTCACTTGGAGCATTTTAGGGCTGCCGCCAGTCCTGTCCTGCACAATGACACGGTCACGGGGTGAATCCCACTACTGCGCAGGTGCGCATAGAGATGACATTAACCTAACAGTTAACGCAAACATTTAAACAATAGCGGCAAAAACCTGTACTGAATCCTTGTTCCCCCCTGCCCCGCCCCCCCAAGCGCCTCCCCCTAGGTGTGTCATCGTGTGGAAGCATGCATGCGTCTCAGTCCTGCGCGCCGAGAGGTAGTGAGTTGTAGTATGTCATCACGCCCTACTAACAAAGTAGTCCGCGGTATGCCCACCACCCTAGATAGCTAGTTAGGTCATGCCAACAGCGAGGGTCTCCGGCTCCCCCGGTAGGCGAAGGGCGCTGAGCATGCATGCCCACCGCTCCGCCCTGGGTTCTTTTCGGAGCCCCGTCGTCTCTTCTCTCCGTATGGCTATCCATTCCGCCTGTGCCCACGCCCTAAGGGACAATGCCCACGCCTGCGCAGCAGGTGGTTCGCGCGCCTTCCAACGCCTCGTCAGCAGCCGCTTGGCCACTATCAGTCCCAGATCTAGGAAACGGGACGATGCTTTATCCTGTGGCCTCCTCTTGAATTGATGAAGAAGGTACTCAGGCCAGTTAAAGGCTATGGTACGACCCGTGCACGCCCCAAGCGCCCCACATACCGCATGCCAATAAGCAGCCAGCTCAGGGCAGCTCCATAGGAGGTGAACTAGTCCTGCATCCAACTCCTCGCACCTAGGGCAGGACGCGTCAGAGCGGCAGAAGTACTTATTGAGTAGCTCAGGCGTGAGATAGGCCCTATGCACAATGAAAAGTTGTATCTGGCGAAGGCGCATGTTCCGGGGGATGCGCACAGGGCTCTTAAGGAGCCTCTCCCATTCTTTATCAGTTAGCGCTCTATCCATGTCTCGTTCCCACTTGCCTCTTAGAGGGGCTAGACTAAACTCTGTGTGCGCCCGCAGCGACGCGGCGAACCAGCGGACCAGGTGCCTTCCCCTCCCCATAACGTGCAAGTACTGCATGGATAGGTGCTGCAAAGGCTCAGTCGCCATGTCACCCCAGCGAGCTACCATCTTTGCTACTTGTGAGCGGTGCAACAGGAACCCCCCAGGAGGCAGTCCATCTTCAGACACCAGTGTTTGATAGGCCACCAGCGCTCCATCCCTATATAGGCCACCTAGTGTCCGGACGTCCGCTTCTCCCCACTGTTCCAGCAGAGGGTGAGCGTGCGCCCACCCGCCCCCAGGGGAGCCCTCTAGGGGTATGGCAGGCGCATAAGGAGACACCTGTCGGGTGAGGAATAGGGCTCTGCGAAAGCATTTGTATGCTACCGCCATCAAAGGCGGAGCGGGTTTCTCAGGTGGCGCCAGTGGGTGAAAGAGAGCCACAACACGACCTAAGAAATATGGCGGGTCAATCGTGGTGGTATCTTCCCTACCCCTATCTGCCAGCCATCTGGCAATCCATTGTAGCTGCGCGGCCAAGTAGTAATGCTCGAAGCAAGGGGCAGCCAACCCTCCCCTGTCCGTTCGTAGGAACAGCTTCGGCAACGCCAGTCGGTGTCTGGATGTGCCCCAGATCAAGTCACGGAGGACCACATTGAGTTTGGAAAAGAAGGAGGCCGGGATGAACAGAGGCAAATTAACAAAATAGTATAGGAGTCTGGGAAGCATGACCATTTTGGTCAGCGCCACTCTGCCTGTAATTGTCAGCGGAAGCGTGGACCAAAAGTATATCTGGGACTTGAGTGCCGTCACCGCCCGTCCCAGGTTCCCATCAAGCAGGTCATCGGGTTGGCGGTAGATCTGGATCCCCAGATATTTGAAGGTTCAGCCCTCCATTGGACTCTCGCAGTCCCCAGGCAGTACTCTGGGTCTCCTACCCCACCGTCAAACGCGTAAAAACAGGACTTGGCCACGTTTACCCGAAGTCCCAAGATCTCGGCAAAGTTGTCCAGCAGCTGAGCCAACTGCTCAGGGATACTGTGCACGTCCCTGATGAATATCAGAAGGTCGTCGGCATATAGCAAGACTTGGTGCGTATCATCCCCTAGGGCAATGCCCATGCCCAGGGTCTGCCGCAGCGCCGCCGCCAGGGGCTCTATCGCTAGCGCGAACAGTAGGGGTGACAGGGGGCTGCCCTGCCTGGTGCCTCTGCCAACCTACACCTACTCAGAGATATATGGGCCCAACCGTACTCGCACTACCGGTCGTTTGTAGAGAAGGTCAACCATGTGCAGGAAATCTGCATCAAACCCTAAGCGCAGCAGCACCTCAGCCAGGTACCCCCTTTCCAGGCTATCAAAAGCCTTTTCCAGGTCAACCATTAGGCACCCCGCCCTAGGCCACCTCCTCGTCACCTCAGCTGCTACTCTAAAGAACCTCCTGAGGTTCAAGGACGTGGATCGCGCCGGCACAAACCCATTTTGGTCAGCATGCACGAGGTGGGGGACCACTGGAGTTAGCCTTTCAGCCAGCAGCTTCGCCAGGATCTTGTAATCAACATTAAGCATTGCCAGTGGCCTGTAGGACCCCAGGTTCACTGGGTCTCTATCGGGTTTGGGCAAAGAGACCAGGAACGCCTCCCGCATGGACTTGGGGAGCGAGCCCTCATCCAGCGCTGCATTGTATGTGTGCAGGAGTAAGGGAGCCAGGGTGTCTCTGTAGGCTTTATAGTATTCGGCCGGCAGGCCATCAGGCCCCGGTGTCTTCCCCGTTGCTAAGGACTGGATCGCATCGCCCACCTCCTCCAGCGTGAGGGGCGCATTGAGGGCGTCCCGGAGGTCCTCAGAAACCACCGGCAGGGTGACCAAGTCGAGGAAGGTTCCCAGCGCACCTACAGGACCAGTGCCTCGGGCCCGGTACAACTGCGTGTAATGCCCAACCAGGGCCTGGTGTATCTCGCGCTGCGTATAGATCATCCCTCCCTCCGGCGTGCGCAGAGCTCCGATTGGCGTTCCCCTACTTTCTCTTTCAATCAGCCAGGCAAGCAGGCGTCCAGCCCTATCCGCCTTAGCATGCGTTCTAGCTGTATGCGCCGCATAGTTATGGCACCTCAACTGTTCCATGAGAGGTGCATGTGAAGCTCGCATGTCACTCAGTGTGCGCGCGCGGCCCGCTCCCCTCGCCCTCCCTCTCAAACTGCAGCAGCTCATTCTCCAAGCGCATGAGGGAAGTGGACAGTTGCCTGCGTATATTCCAGGAGGCTCCCATACAGTGCCCCGTATGACTGATTTGTGTGCATCCCATTCCACCGTCGCACTGCTTGGGGTCCCCTCATTGTTATCAAAGTAATCTAAAACCGCCGTGCCCAATGAGGAGCGAAACTCAGGGTCCTCGAGCGCAACCGGTTGGAGCCTCCATGTAGGCACAGGCGTACGTACCGTCTCCCAGCTAAGTTTAAGCAGGAGGGGGTTGTGGTCAAAGTGCGTCCTTCCCAAGTATTCTGACTCAGTGATCAAGTGGAGCAGGGACTGGGAGCCAATAACCCGGTCCAGCCGGACATGTAGGTCATGCACAGGGGAGTAGTATGAGTACACTTTGTCGCCGGGATGCTGCACCCGCCACAAATCCTGTACCCCCCATTGCACAAGCCAATCCATGAACGCCTGCACAGTGGACATCGCTGTCGTGGCTCAGAGCGGGGGTAAAGAGCGGTCCTTACCAATGTCCAACACCATGTTAAAGTCCCCACCTAGCAAACAGGGAAGGCCCGTGTATGGATGAAGTACCTGGTTAAGAGTTTCCATAAAAGAGGCTTGATTTACATTAGGGGCATAGAGGGAGCCCAAAAGAAGCTCCTGACCGTTTAACCTGCCCCGTACCAGGAGGTATCTGCCCTCTGAATCTATGTGCACTTCCTTACAACTGAATGGGACGCCCGCACTTACCCATATCAATGTGCCACGCGCGTGCGCCGAGAAGGTGGTGCCGTATATCTGTCCCCGCCAGCGCCTGTGCAGCCTGCCAAGCTCGACCTGTGTCATGTGTGTCTCCTGAAGGACGGCTATTCCCGCCAGATGTCGCTGCAAGTAGGAGAATACTGAGTAGCGCCTCGCCGGTGTGTGCATACCGCGGATATTCCATGTCTAGATATTAGTGTGCGCCATGCATCTGTGTGTATCCTACCCTCTCCGAACCACGGGGAGGCCTTCAGAGGGAGCGGAGGACAGCGCTCGGGGGTTCAGTCAGTATGCCGTTCGTCAAACAGAAACAATGAAAAAGGGAACCTTGCAACAAAAAGGGCGAATCCCCGAGAGGGCATACATCCAAACTTCAACGGGATTCACCCGCAATGGAGGTGGTAGGTCAGCATAGTGGCTGCCCTGGTGGGTGTGCCGCTAATGGCCCAAAAGCGTGTAAAGAGCATATGCTCCTAGAGATTCCCTCGTCCAGGACCCTAAGAGTCTCTGGGATGTGTTCAGTGTAGCTGACAAACTAAGGCGTGGCGGGACAGTGCATCCTGACCCAGGAAACCCCCCCCCTCCGCGCAGCAGGCATCCAACCTCCCAGCCCAGCCAGCGCCCCACATCTTGTTTACCCTGCCTCAGCAAACTCACAGTCTAAGCGTGTGTAAGCCACTAGGGACAAGAACCAGCCCTGGAAGCATGGCGAAGCCAGCACATAAAGGATATAACTGGCAACCGGAAGTGTACAGTCACTAGGACAGTCAATTGCAGGCCAGTTTCCAGTCACATAATAGAGTCCGCCATCTGCGGAGTCACTGTAGGTAGGATAGTGTCTTCTGAAACCACAGTGGATGGCGAGGACGACCCGCTTGCAAGGATTTCCGACTGCTGCCTGTAGTCTGTGCCTCCATTGGTGTCCACCACTCCCAGCGTTGCCACCGCCTCAAGCGCCTCCTGCCATTCTTGTCTCATCTTCTCCGGACTGGGCGCCACCAGTCCAGGGCCCACGCCCCGTCAAGCCCCTCTCCCTCTCCTCCGTCTCCTGGGGCGTTGCTCCTGCCAGCCGCCACTTTCTGGTCCCGTCGGTCTCGTCCCTGACCATTGTCCTGTCGCCTCCAGCCAGTCCCAGACATCAGACGGAGCCTCGAAGAAGCGCGTGCCCTCCTTAGTGACCACTAGTAAGCGCGAGGGGAACAACAAGGAGTAGGGCAGCCCCAACTCCCGCAGCTGTTTCTTCACCGCCAGGTATGAGCCTCGCCGTTTCTGTACTGATGCAGTGTAGTCCGGAAAGAGCATCACGCGGCTGCTGCCCACTCTGAGGTCGCTCAACTTCCAGGTCTCACGGAGGACTGTATCCCGGTCGCGGTAGTTGAGCAGTTTGAAAAGAAATGGGCGCGGTCGGGCTCCCGGCTTGGGTGCCTGCGCCGGCACCCGGTGCGCCCTCTCCACCACGAAATGTGGGGACAGCACTCCATCAGGCACAAGCGACCGCAGCCAGTCCTCAGTATATCTCTCAGGGTCTTTCCCTTCCTCTCCCTCCGGCAGGCCTACTACTCGGACGTTGTTGCGCCGGGAGCGCCCTTCCGCATTGTCCGCACGGTCCTCTAGTGCATGCACTCTGTCGACCAGGTCCTGCAGAGCTGAGGCGTGACTACGCACCACCGGCTGCAACTCCTGAACCGTCTGGCGCTGCATTGCCACTGAATCCGATAGTTTGCGGTGATCCGCATGCAGCAGTGTGAAGTCAGTTGTGACTTTGTCCAAACGTGCTTCTAGGGAGGTTTTGGTTTGTACCAATGTGGTGCCAATGCGCTCCACCGCCGCGAGGACCGTGTCCATCTTGGCCGCTAGGGCAGCCACGGGTTCCACAGCTGCCTGCCTTTGCTCAGGTGCCCGATCTGCGCCGCTCGCTTCCTGCTGTTTCGTTGTGTTCTTGTCCCGTAGCCTGCCCATTGCTAACTGCTGCGCTGTGGGCATTTACGCACCTGTCTCCATGCCCAGTTGCGTCCTGAGAGGAAGTCCGCCGCGCTCAATCCAGTAGTGCCACACACCAGCCGAGGGGGTGAAAAGTTAGGGGCGAAGACAATGACGACCCCGTCCTTCCTCCGCTGCCAGGCATCCAGCCCGGAACGACCAAAGTCTAGGCGCCACGTGTCCCAGCGGCTCCCGTCAGTACTCGCCCCCTTCCAGCAAGGCAGATGGATGCAGACTATGCTCCACTCTCCGGGCGTCCCTAGTACAGCCGCACAAGGGTCTCCCTGTCCAGCTTCCTCCTCAGGCTCAGGGAGATCAGCCCAATGGCGGAGGCTTCACCGTGCAGGGGCAGACAAAATGGCGCCCTGCGTAAAATGGCGCCCAAGAACCGGGCACCGGGACCTGACTCTGTCCCCGAACCCCACAATCCACAGACTGCTGCACTTGTCCACGCCACCCGGCTCCAGCACCATGGGTCGGAGCCTCCACCAGTAGCAGCGGGGAACGCTCCCATTATCCAGCACCCCAGCAATGGTCCCGCACCTCACCAGCAATGCCAGGCGGCAGCCACCATCCCCAGCCGGCGGAAGCCTGTGTGATAGCAGATCGTGTCCGTAATTAGATAGCGTGCCAGGGGTCTGCTTCCACTCTCTGAGGCCCCCCCAGGCGCTATGCAGGCCTGGCGCACGCGTTGCTGCAGAGTCTCTCCTTGGTACTAGTCCCGCCGGGGCCAGTTGGCAGCCGGATCTCCACTTCCGCCGCCCGCTCTACCAATGCGCGGGTTGGAGGGGCCCCCACTCCTTACCGCCACTTCTGTCCAGCAGCGAAGCACCTCCGCCGGTAGCAGACGCCTCCGGGCCTGCCCCTGCTATCACGCAGGACCTCGCGCCCGGGGCCTCTCTCACCAGTGTCCACAGTCTGCGGCCGCCAGCACCGCCCAGGCCCAGGGCCCGCCGCCACTTGTCTTAGTCGGACCCGGAGCCCCGCAGCGCAGGTCCGGGCGCAGTTCCTGCGGCCTCCGCCCGCACTCCAGCTCCAGAAGAGGGAAGACCCCGCAGGCAGGGTCCGGGGTCAGTTGCGCGCCCTGCGGCCCCCGGGCCCGATCTCTTCCGCCTCACCTCCCTCCGCACGCAGGCTCCAGGCGGGGGCCCCCACAGGCAGAGCCCCGGGTCACTGTTACGCCTGTCAGCCCCCGGGCGCTATCTCCCCCGTCTTCTCCCGCACCACGGCTCCAGGGGGAGGGAGGAAAAAAGGCCTCGCAGGCAGGGTCCCGGGCCGATCTCGCGCCCTCCGGCCTCCAAGTGCAGGTACTCCGCCTCCGTCCGCACTCCAGCTCCAGGGGGGGAAAACGCCCCGCAGGCAGGGCCCCGAGCAGAGTTCGAGCCGGCCGGTCACCGGGTTTGGCTTTCTCCGCCTCCTCCCGTACTTCAGCTCCAAGGGGGAGGCCCCGTAGGCAAGGCCCCGGGCTGGTTTCGCACCCTCCGATCTTCCCGCCTCGCCGCCGTCCGAGGGTCGTCCCTCCGCCGCCTCCACTCCCTGATCGCCAAGTCTTGGATCAATGGAGACTGCAACCAGTCCCGCACCTTTTCCACTCGGCACAGGGAAGCTTATACACACTCCCAGGAGAAATTCAGAAGTATTCAGGGCCCGTGGACAGAGCTCTAGGAGATCACGTCCGCCATGTTGCCTGTCTGGCCACGCCCCCGTGACTATGCCTGTATGTTTGCATAAGTCACTGTTGACATTTGGAGAGCTTCCTGGTACTAGGAGAAGGGACTATACTGAGTGCAACACTTAATTAGGAACCACACGGGAAATCACATCTTTGTAACTGAGCCTTTTTTGTTTGTAGTGCTATTACAGTACTTTCATCACACAGAGATTGGCACTTGGCTGAATATTATGTTATTTTGTCTATTGTTTAAATGTTGGGTCCTGAGCTCTTGTCCTCCCACCCTCACCTTAAAGGCTTTGAATGCTACACTCACTACCCTGAGAATCAAATGCGGAGTGGGTGGACTTGGCCCAGTTTGCAGAGCCACAGTAGGCCGTATCCTAGGACACCACTAGCAAATAATCACAACCCTCAGGGTTGTGTCACAGTACTCCCTACCTGCAATGTGACCCCCTGCATGGGTTCTGGCCATCAACAAATAACAACTCCTTAAAGATAGACACACATTTTTATGTACTGTTAACACCTCACTGAATGGTTGATCTGTTGTATGCTGTGTACATTGGATTGGCCTCTGCGATGTCATCCCCAAATGTTTTGCCTACTCCTCTCCTATTTTCTGAATATCTTTTTGTTGACCATAGGGTTCTGTGCACTTTATCATTGCTAGCTAGTGCTAATGTATTTGTCCTCTCTCCTTTCAACATGCTAAAATTGGCTAATACCCAACTTGCACATGAAATTTACTAATAAGTCCCTAATAAAGTGGTATTACATGTGCCGAAGGCTTGTGAATTAAAGCTACTAGTGGGCCGATGGATTTAACCCAGATCTTTTGACTGGGGGAGAATGTTTGCATTGTCAGCATTCCGTCCATCATTTGTTTGCTGTAACACTTTATGTCTTAAGTGGGATGGGTATGCCCAGACGTGGGTCCCTTGCTCACTGTGCCACTGGATTCAAGCTCGCCTGGCTAAAGAAGAGTGACATACCCTGAGACCAGTCCCAGGATTCTTGTTTCTGGTCCAGGGAGGACCTGGCCCACAATGAAATAACACACCCACTAATTCACCTATACAGCCACTCACACACCAATAGCACCAATCACAGACCCAGTGGCAGACCCACACAGGCAGCTACCCGCCTACTAAAAGACTGACTCAGACTCTCTCACAGCCACTCACAGAATTATTCAGACATACAGGCACACAGTCACAGACCCACTCAGACACATACACCCACGCAGATGCTCATGTACCTAAAAACAGCCCCACTTAAACTTTCCCACACCCACTCACAGACAAACTCAAAGCTTTATGTAACAACTCAACTCAAAGAATCAGTCAATCGCTCACAGCCCCATTCTGAGACTCATGCATCCACTCACAGACTCACTCACACATAGATGGAGAGACTAGCAAACCTACTCAGACACTCTCACACCCACTCACAGATGTACTCAGACACTCCCACACACACTCACAGATGTACTCAGACACTCCCACACACACTCACAAACCAACTCAGGCTCTCATTCATCCATTCACAGAACCACTGAGACTCACACACTCACTCACAGACCCTCTCAGACACTACTATATCCACACACAGACCCACTCTGAATCTCATGCACTCACTCACAGACTAACTCACACAGTCATGGAGGTGTTCACAAACCCAATCAGACACTCTCATACCCACTCAGAAATTCACAGACACTCAGTCAGATACTCAGACACCCACTCAGGCACTCCCATATCCACTCACAGACTCACTCAGACATTCATGCACCCACTCACATACCCAATGAGCAGAAGCAGCCAGTGCAGGTAAGCTCAGTGGTGCATGGGGTGGGGGGAGTTGACAACAAGGGAAAATAATATTAAAAAATGAATACCACTTAACCTGCACTCACCACATTGCCTACTTTGCGATGCTGCAAGGGCAAGGTAAGTTGTTTTTTTTTTTACAATGTTATTTTCCCTCATCGTCATCTGTCGACTCCCCCACCCGGCCTCACCGCACAAACCTGCACTGGCCGCTCCTTCCAGTGAGACACTTATGCATCCACTACCACACAAACACACCAAGCAACACACTGGTTGAGACACTCATACAGTTAGTCACATACCCACTTAGACACTCATGCACTCACTCACACACTCAATCTAAAAGGTTACAGGCTACACTTAGGAAATAAAATATAAAAAAACTCAGAAATGCACTTAAAAACTAAAGGTTACAGGGACATTATAGTTAAGAAACAGAATTTGAAAAGCCTTACAAATTCACTGAAAAAAACAAAGGTAGCAGGGACGTTAAAGCTAGGAAATAGAATAAAAAAGACCTTAGAAATTCTCTGAAAAAACCAAAGGTAACTGGGATGTTATAGTTAGCCTCACATTTCACTCATTCAAAATGATAAGAATTCTGCAGTTATAGTTACCTGAGCTAACTATAACTTATTACCCCAATGTACTGCTTATGACCTCACATATTACATCACTCGTGACCACTGTTCCCTCTAGGCCGCGCGCGCGCGCGCGCACCTTCCCTGACGTCACCGCGCACCACCTAGCGTGGAGCGCGCTCACAGGCCGTCGCAAGAGATTCGCGCCGCCCGCCGCTTTTACAAAGCGAGCGGCGCGAACATGACATGAGGCACTTTTAACAGTGGTGACGGCGCTGCGGGCGTGAGGAGTTGCAGGTAAGGAGCGGGAGGCGGGAGGCGGGAGGCGGGGGGCGAGAGGCGGGAGGCGGGGGGCGGGGGGCGGGGGAACTGGTGGTTATTGGGAGGCGGGAGGCGGGGGGCGGGAGGAGTGTGTAGGAGATTGTTCAACATTACCTGCTAGTTGAGAACTATATGATGGTGAGTCTTGCATAGGTGAAATGTGCATTAGTGGCTGGGGATTGCTAATTCCTAGCACTAATTTTGGAAGACTGCTGCCTGGCCATGAAGAGTCCTTTATAGGGATGTTTTATGTCGGAGCAAAAATGTCTTCCTCTTCGGACAAATTCCGCCAGCTCCTCCTCTACCAGCATCAGCTCCTCCTCCTTCAGCGCCTTACTACACAGCCTGGGTGGAAGACGTGGGTGGGAAGAATCGTCTCCTCTTTCTCTGCTGTTCTTCAGAGACCTTCGGAATGAGCGGGAAAGTCACTTCAATTAAAATCCACGGCGTTAGGGTTGTCTTTTGAAATGCAGGCTTTTCTACCCTTTTTTGCTATTTAAAGGTCCTTCAGTTCTAGGCACAGCAGACACAAAAAACGCGTGGGACACAGGACAGAAAGGCACAAAAAACAAGTGAGACACAGGACAGAAAGGCACAAAAAACAAGTGAGACACAGAACAGAAAGGCACAAAAAACAAGTGAGACACAGAACAGAAAGGCACAAAAAACGAGTGAGACACCGAACAGAAAGGCACAAAGTATTGTAAGCGCTGTACCTAGGACAATGCATTATAGCACTGCTGCACTTACAACACTGCTCGCATGTGTGCATGCACTGGTGCATATAGGTCATTTACTGCAGGAAGAGAGTGAATACTGTCGCTATTTCGTGTGATGATAAACAATTCCCATTTATGCTTCTGAACACCTACAGATTGAATAGTTGCCCTGGTTATGCATGGTAGGCTTCTCCTCAGAGTCCAGCTACCTGCAGTGAAACTGACTAATCAGATATGTGTGCCCACCAAAATCCTTTTCCAACTCCTGCCTCACTCACAAATAACCCTCAGTTTTAACTATGTGAGTTTGATCATTTGTGTTCGTGAACATTAGAGCTACATTTATAAAGACTGTATTAGCCGGTTTATTGAACAAATAACTTTCTTCAAAACCTGTCCGGGTTTAAAGAGAAATCATTTTACAGTGAGATTTGAGAGTCCTTTCAAGCAGTTTTTTAGGAGGGTAAGTTGTAAATGTGCCTCTTAAAGCACCATTATTACTAACAACAGTTTGATTTAATGAGAGGCAGAAAGGCACTAAAAACGATTGAGCCACAGGACAGAAAGGCACAAAAAAAACGAGTGGGGCAGAGGCCAGAAGGGCAGAAAAAACGAGTGAGACACAGGACAGAAGGGCACAAAAAACGAGTGAGATACAGGGCATAAAGGCACAAAAAACTAGTGGGACACAGGACAGAAAGGCACAAAAAAACGAGTGGGGCAGAAGGGCACCAAAAACGAGTTGGACACAGGACAGAAAGGCACAACAAGCATTGGAAATGCAATAGGTCTCGCATTAGAAAAGTTGGAGCTATTTGTCTTGTAAATGACAAATATTTTATTTATGTGTTGGTTTTTAAAATAGCTAAATGGATAGCTTTGTCATTTACAATGCCAATAGTTATAACTTTCGCGAATGTGACACCTATAGCATTTGGAATGCAACATGTTTTGTATTTACGTGACTTAGATGGCAGCTCTGGTCGTTAGGCCACATCTCTAGAGAGCACGAGAGTGCAGCAGGGGAGAGAAGCACAGAGAGGGAGCAGAGAGTGCAGCAAGGAAGAGAAGCATGGAGAGGGAGCCCAAGAGTGAAGCAAGGGTGAGATGCACGGACAGGGAGCCTGAGAGTGCAGCAGGGGACAGAAGCATGGAGAGGGAGACAGATTGTATCAGGGGCGAGAAGTACGGACAGGGAGCCCAAGAGCGAAGCAAGAGAGAGAAGCAGGAGAGGGAGTCTGAGATTATAGAAAGGGAGAGAGTTGAGCATAGAAAGGGAGAAGATGAGTTTGGGAGAGAGGCATGAGAGGTGGAAGGCAGAGCAATGGAGATAGACCTGGGAAAGGAGTAACCATGGGGGAGATGAAGATGAGAGCAACAGGGAAAAACTAGTGGTGTTGACTAATGCCGAAATGGTATAAATGATGCTGTGTTAGTGCTCATTGACAATCGTGTGTACCTTGAGGAGAGATGGGAGGAGAAAGAAGGGAGATTGAGGAAAGAGGGGAGAAAGGGAGGAGAGTGTGGGGATAGAGGGTAGAGGAGAGAGAAGGAAGAGTGTGGTGGGAGATGGTAGAGGGGAGGGGAGAGTAATTATCCAATTTTGCAAACTGCCCTTAAGACCCTTATTGTGGCGCTGTATGTATGAAAATGCACTATCTTTTCACTTTTTAAAGTAAAATTTTGGAGTGCCATTTGGCGCCGCAGACACGCGTGGTTTGGTTCCTGGCGCACATAGCCATGGTTGCAGCGTACAGAGACCCTCCATTGCCGCACACAGAGGAAAAAAATTAGAGGGAACATTGCTCGTGACATGGTCAGTGACATCACTCGTGACGTGGTGAGTGACATCACTCATGACATCTCAAACAACATCAGTGATGACATCACTAATGACATCAACTAATGACATCATCCATTTAACTGTGAGTGTTTTCTAAAAGTTTATGAGTGTTAAACATATATACTAAGGTACTACAAAAGTTAAATTACTATGCTGTGTGAACTACTAATGAGTGAACTATTTCTAACATATATTATGTGAGTGATTCTGTGACTGTGTTCCCGTGTGTGAGTAAATGTCTTAGTGACTGTATAAGTCTGCGAGTGGGTGTTTGAGTTACTGTATGGATGAATAAGTGGGGTGTGAGTACCTGTATGGGTGTGGAAATTACTGTGAAATATATATGGAGGGGCATCAGAGGCCCCTCCTACCATATTAACGACCCCAGAGACCCCACCCAATGGGACTGCATTCTATATTTCCAGTGTGGGGATATGCGGTTCCCCTCCCTGAGTTGTATACAGCCCTGTTAACAGTATATGCCGCAGCCCAATCCATTTATTGAGGGAAGGGGGCACATGGTTTCCCTCGCTGAGTAGTATAAGCCCCAGGGATCCAATCCTCTGGGATCCAATTTTATTATTAAGGGAGAGGGATCTGCAGCCCTCCTCCCTGATCCTGTAATGGCCTCAGGGATCCCATCTCCATGGGCTGGCTCACTTACTGTGTCCATGGCAACCCCCGGGGAACAATTGTTTCCCTGCTTCACTAGTGCAGAAAAGGAGACATGTGTTTGCTCCCACCTGGCAGGAGCATTTTCAAATCTCCTGCCAAATAGGAGCAAACACTGAGCCTGATCCCAGCAATCGTGAGCTTTAAAAATGATCCCACAGGCATGGAGTAAACTTGTGTTCTGCTTCCCTGCCCTCACTGATGTCGTCAGCGAAACATAACAGATATTGCTAATGCCCGGAGAGAGCAGCATAAATGCAGCTGCTCCCTCGGGCAGAAGCAATGCTGACTTTCGCTCCATGCGGGCAGCTGGCTGGGGCCATGGGGCCCACATGTTCCCCCTGGGGCCCCCAACGTGTTTGTCCATGCTCTGGGTGGGTACCAGGGCACTCACTTACAGTAAAGGCAGGTACTGAGGATGGGGTCCCTGGGGTTATATTAGGCTCAAGGAGGGAGCCTCATGGAACAACTCCCCTTTACAATGAAAATGGCCCTAATGGATGGGGTCTCCAGGGACTAATGAGGCTCTGGCCTGGGGTTTACATGCACATTGAACACTGGGTAAAGGGTCCCTGGGGCATGAGTAAGCTTGGGGAGGGAGGCTGCATGCCCACCTCCACTTAAAAAAAAAAGCAAGTCTCCGGGGGATGGGTCCCTCAGGCTTGAGAAGGTAGGTTCATGGAGGAAGGCCAAGGGGCTCGCTCCTCTTTTTTATTTGATTTGGCCCCGGGAGATGTGGCCCCCTGGGGTCTGAGAACGCTTGTGTATTCCCCTCTCCTTTCTAATTTTTTTGGCACTCGGGCATGGTATCCCCAGGGCCTAATAAGGCTCACAGAGGGGGGTCAACCTGGCCCCATTCAATTTTTTTATGGGTTTGGCCCAGGGGGATGGGGATAGGGTCCCAGGGCATGAGAAGGCTCAGGGAGGGGGGCTGTGACATCTATAGCATTTTTAATGCAACATGTTTTGTATTCACGTGACTTAGAAGTATTGATTTTACAAATAAAAATGTTTTTTTTTAATAATTAATACTTAAATAAAAGTTATTGTAATTTATAATGGCAAAAGCTTAGATTTTTGTAATTAACTTTTGTGAAGATTATGTTCAGTGTATTTTATTGTGACTAAAATATAAGAACAGAAGGGAAATATCAACATTTTTTGTGACATTTGTAATAAAGCTTGAAACATTGAGAGAACATATTTGAGCCAGTTGTTGTTGAATTTTTGCACAGATTGATATTGTGGTGGCGCTGAGTGATGTTGTGGTGGCGACAAGTGATGCTGTGGCGTTCAGCGATGCTGTGGTAGCGCATAGTGATGTTGTGGTGCCCCTGAGTGATGCTGTGGTGCCCCTGAGTGATGTTGTTGTTGTGCGATAGATAGATAGAGTGAGGGCGATAGATCTTTAGAGTGAGGGCGATAGATCGAGTGAGGGCGATGGATCGAGTGAGGGCGATAGATTGAGTGAGGGTGAGAGATCGAGTGAGGGCGATAGATAGAGTGAGGGCGAAAGATAGAGTGAGAGCGATAGATAGAGTGAGGGCGATAGATAGAGTGAGGGCGATAGATAGAGTGAGGGTGATAGATAGAGTGAGGGTGATAGATGTGTGTGGTTGTGTGTGTGTGGTTGTATGTGTGTTGTTGTATGTGTGTGTGTGCGTGGTTGTATGTATGTGTGTGTGCGGTTACAGAAGGATGTATGTGGAAGAGATCAGCAGATCAGCACAGGAGAAGAGAACAGAGAGTTAGAGAAGTAGGTGGTGGAAGGGAATAGCAGATCAGCATGGGAGAAGAGAACAGGGAGTTAAAGAAGGAGGCGGGTTTAAGAGAGCAGCAGATCAGCACAGGAGAAGAGAACAGGGAGTTAAAGAAGGAGGTGGGTGGAAGAGAACAGCAGATCAGCACAGGAGAAGAGAACAGGGATGTTAAAGAAGGAAGTGGGGTGGAAGAGAGCAGCAGATCAGCACAGGAGAAGAGAAGAGGGAGTTAAACAAGGAGGTAGGTGGATGAGAGGAGCAGATCAGCACATGAGAAGAGAACAGGAAGTTAAGTAAGGAAGCGGGTGGAAGAGAACAACATATTAGCACAGGAGAAGAGAACAGTGAGTTAGAGAAGGGGGTGGGGTGAAAGAGAGCAGCAGTTTAGCAGAGGAGGGGAGAAAAGGGAGTTAGAGAAGGAGGTGGGTGAAAGAGAACAGCAGATCAGCACAGGAGAAGAGAAAAGGGAGTTAGAGAAGGAGGCGGATGGAATATAGCTTAAAGATTATCACAGGAGAAGAGAACATGGAGTTAAAGAAGGATGCGGGTGGAAGAGAACAGCAGATCGGCACAGGAGAAGACAACAGGGAGTTAGAGAAAGATGCGGGTGGAAGAGAGCAGCAGATTAGCACAGGAGAAGAGAACAGGGAGTTAAAGAAGGGGGCGGGTGGAAGAGAGCAGCAGATCAGCACAGGAGAAATAAACAGGGAGTTAAAGAAGGAGGCGGGTTTAAGAGAGCAGCAGGTCAGCACAGGAGAAGAGAACAGGGAGTTAAAGAAGGAGGTGGGTGGAAGAGAACAGCAGATCAGCACAGGAGAAGAGAACAGGGATGTTAAAGAAGGAAGTGGGGTGGAAGAGAGCAGCAGATCAGCACAGGAGAAGAGAAGAGGGAGTTAAACAAGGAGGTAGGTGGATGAGAGGAGCAGATCAGCACATGAGAAGAGAACAGGAAGTTAAGTAAGGAAGCGGGTGGAAGAGAACAACATATTAGCACAGGAGAAGAGAACAGTGAGTTAGAGAAGGTGGTGGGGTGAAAGAGAGCAGCAGTTTAGCAGAGGAGGAGAGAAAAGGGAGTTAGAGAAGGAGGTGGGTGAAAGAGAACAGCAGATCAGCACAGGAGAAGAGAAAAGGGAGTTAGAGAAGGAGGCGGATGGAAGATAGCTTAAAGATTATCACAGGAGAAGAGAACATGGAGTTAAAGAAGGATGCGGGTGGAAGAGAACAGCAGATCGGCACAGGAGAAGACAACAGGGAGTTAGAGAAAGATGCGGGTGGAAGAGAGCAGCAGATTAGCACAGGAGAAGAGAACAGGGAGTTAAAGAAGGGGGCGGGTGGAAGAGAGCAGCAGATCAGCACAGGAGAAATAAACAGGGAGTTAAAGAAGGAGGCGGGTTTTAGAGAGCAGCAGGTCAGCACAGGTGAAGAGAACAGGGAGTTAAAGAAGGTGGCGGGTGGAAGAGAACAGCAGATTAGCACAGGAGAAGAGAACAGGGAGTTAAAAAGGATGCGGGTGGAAGAGAACAGCAGATCAGCACAGGAGAAGAGAACAGGGAGTTAGAGAAAGAGGCGGGTGGAAGAGAACCGCAGTTTAGCACAGGAGAAGAAAACAGTGAGTTAAAGAAGGAGGCGGGGAGGAAGAGAGCAGCAGATTAGCACAGGAGAAGAGAACAGTGAGTTAGAGAAGGAGGCAGAGTGGAAGAAAGCAGCAGATCAGCACAGGAGAAGAGAAGAGAACAGGGAGTTAGAGAAGGAGGTGGGTGGAAGAGAGGAGCAGATCAGCACAGCAGAAGAGAACCAGGAGTTAAAGAAGGAGGTGGGGGGAAGAGAGCAGCATATTAGCACATGAGAAGGTAACAGTGATTTAGAGAAGGATGCAATGTCGAAGAGAGCGGCAGATCAGCATAAGAGAACAGGGAGTTAAAGAAGGAGGCGGGGTGGAAGAGAGCAGCAGGTCAGCAGAGGTCTAAACGAAGAGAACAGGGAGTTAGAGAAGGAGGTGGGTGGAAGAGAGCAGCAGATCAGCACAGCAGAAGAGAACAGGGAGTTAGAGAAGGAGGTGGGTGGAAGAGAGCAGCAGATCAGCACAGCAGAAGAGAAAAGGGAGTTACAGGAGGAGGTGGGTGGAAGAGAGCAGCAGATTAGCACAAGCGAATAGAACATAGAGTTAAAGAAGGAGGTGTTGTTGAAGAGAGCAGCAGAACAGGACGGGAGAAGAGAACAGGGAGGTAGAGAAGGAGGAGGGTTGAGGAGAGCTGCAGATCAGCTCTGGAGAAGAGAAGTGAACAGTGAGTTAGAGAAGTAGGTGGGTGGAAGAGAGCAGCAGATCAGCACAGGAGAAGAGAACAGGGAGTTAAAGAAGGGGGCGGGTGGAAGAGAGCAGCAGATCAGCACAGGAGAAATAAACAGGGAGTTAAAGAAGGAGGCGGGTTTAAGAGAGCAGCAGGTCAGCACAGGAGAAGAGAACAGGGAGTTAAAGAAGGAGGTGGGTGGAAGAGAACAGCAGATCAGCACAGGAGAAGAGAAGAGGGATGTTAAAGAAGGAAGTGGGGTGGAAGAGAGCAGCAGATCAGCACAGGAGAAGAGAAGAGGGAGTTAAACAAGGAGGTAGGTGGATGAGAGGAGCAGATCAGCACATGAGAAGAGAACAGGAAGTTAAGTAAGGAAGCGGGTGGAAGAGAACAACATATTAGCACAGGAGAAGAGAACAGTGAGTTAGAGAAGGGGGTGGGGTGAAAGAGAGCAGCAGTTTAGCAGAGGAGGAGAGAAAAGGGAGTTAGAGAAGGAGGTGGGTGAAAGAGAACAGCAGATCAGCACAGGAGAAGAGAAAAGGGAGTTAGAGAAGGAGGCGGATGGAAGATAGCTTAAAGATTATCACAGGAGAAGAGAACATGGAGTTAAAGAAGGATGCGGGTGGAAGAGAACAGCAGATCGGCACAGGAGAAGACAACAGGGAGTTAGAGAAAGATGCGGGTGGAAGAGAGCAGCAGATTAGCACAGGAGAAGAGAACAGGGAGTTAAAGAAGGGGGCGGGTGGAAGAGAGCAGCAGATCAGCACAGGAGAAATAAACAGGGAGTTAAAGAAGGAGGCGGGTTTTAGAGAGCAGCTGGTCAGCACAGGTGAAGAGAACAGGGAGTTAAAGAAGGTGGCGGGTGGAAGAGAACAGCAGATTAGCACAGGAGAAGAGAACAGGGAGTTAAAAAGGATGCGGGTGGAAGAGAACAGCAGATCAGCACAGGAGAAGACAACAGGGAGTTAGAGAAAGATGCGGGTGGAAGAGAGCAGCAGATTAGCACAGGAGAAGAGAACAGGGAGTTAAAGAAGGGGGCGGGTGGAAGAGAGCAGCAGATCAGCACAGGAGAAATAAACAGGGAGTTAAAGAAGGAGGCGGGTTTAAGAGAGCAGCAGGTCAGCACAGGAGAAGAGAACAGGGAGTTAAAGAAGGAGGTGGGTGGAAGAGAACAGCAGATCAGCACAGGAGAAGAGAACAGGGATGTTAAAGAAGGAAGTGGGGTGGAAGAGAGCAGCAGATCAGCACAGGAGAAGAGAAGAGGGAGTTAAACAAGGAGGTAGGTGGATGAGAGGAGCAGATCAGCACATGAGAAGAGAACAGGAAGTTAAGTAAGGAAGCGGGTGGAAGAGAACAACATATTAGCACAGGAGAAGAGAACAGTGAGTTAGAGAAGGTGGTGGGGTGAAAGAGAGCAGCAGTTTAGCAGAGGAGGAGAGAAAAGGGAGTTAGAGAAGGAGGTGGGTGAAAGAGAACAGCAGATCAGCACAGGAGAAGAGAAAAGGGAGTTAGAGAAGGAGGCGGATGGAAGATAGCTTAAAGATTATCACAGGAGAAGAGAACATGGAGTTAAAGAAGGATGCGGGTGGAAGAGAACAGCAGATCGGCACAGGAGAAGACAACAGGGAGTTAGAGAAAGATGCGGGTGGAAGAGAGCAGCAGATTAGCACAGGAGAAGAGAACAGGGAGTTAAAGAAGGGGGCGGGTGGAAGAGAGCAGCAGATCAGCACAGGAGAAATAAACAGGGAGTTAAAGAAGGAGGCGGGTTTTAGAGAGCAGCAGGTCAGCACAGGTGAAGAGAACAGGGAGTTAAAGAAGGTGGCGGGTGGAAGAGAACAGCAGATTAGCACAGGAGAAGAGAACAGGGAGTTAAAAAGGATGCGGGTGGAAGAGAACAGCAGATCAGCACAGGAGAAGAGAACAGGGAGTTAGAGAAAGAGGCGGGTGGAAGAGAACCGCAGTTTAGCACAGGAGAAGAAAACAGTGAGTTAAAGAAGGAGGCGGGGAGGAAGAGAGCAGCAGATTAGCACAGGAGAAGAGAACAGTGAGTTAGAGAAGGAGGCAGAGTGGAAGAAAGCAGCAGATCAGCACAGGAGAAGAGAAGAGAACAGGGAGTTAGAGAAGGAGGTGGGTGGAAGAGAGGAGCAGATCAGCACAGCAGAAGAGAACCAGGAGTTAAAGAAGGAGGTGGGGGGAAGAGAGCAGCATATTAGCACATGAGAAGGTAACAGTGATTTAGAGAAGGATGCAATGTCGAAGAGAGCGGCAGATCAGCATAAGAGAACAGGGAGTTAAAGAAGGAGGCGGGGTGGAAGAGAGCAGCAGGTCAGCAGAGGTCTAAACGAAGAGAACAGGGAGTTAGAGAAGGAGGTGGGTGGAAGAGAGCAGCAGATCAGCACAGCAGAAGAGAACAGGGAGTTAGAGAAGGAGGTGGGTGGAAGAGAGCAGCAGATCAGCACAGCAGAAGAGAAAAGGGAGTTACAGGAGGAGGTGGGTGGAAGAGAGCAGCAGATTAGCACAAGCGAATAGAACATAGAGTTAAAGAAGGAGGTGTTGTTGAAGAGAGCAGCAGAACAGGACGGGAGAAGAGAACAGGGAGGTAGAGAAGGAGGAGGGTTGAGGAGAGCTGCAGATCAGCTCTGGAGAAGAGAAGTGAACAGTGAGTTAGAGAAGTAGGTGGGTGGAAGAGAGCAGCAGATCAGCACAGGAGAAGAGAACAGGGAGTTAAAGAAGGGGGCGGGTGGAAGAGAGCAGCAGATCAGCACAGGAGAAATAAACAGGGAGTTAAAGAAGGAGGCGGGTTTAAGAGAGCAGCAGGTCAGCACAGGAGAAGAGAACAGGGAGTTAAAGAAGGAGGTGGGTGGAAGAGAACAGCAGATCAGCACAGGAGAAGAGAAGAGGGATGTTAAAGAAGGAAGTGGGGTGGAAGAGAGCAGCAGATCAGCACAGGAGAAGAGAAGAGGGAGTTAAACAAGGAGGTAGGTGGATGAGAGGAGCAGATCAGCACATGAGAAGAGAACAGGAAGTTAAGTAAGGAAGCGGGTGGAAGAGAACAACATATTAGCACAGGAGAAGAGAACAGTGAGTTAGAGAAGGGGGTGGGGTGAAAGAGAGCAGCAGTTTAGCAGAGGAGGAGAGAAAAGGGAGTTAGAGAAGGAGGTGGGTGAAAGAGAACAGCAGATCAGCACAGGAGAAGAGAAAAGGGAGTTAGAGAAGGAGGCGGATGGAAGATAGCTTAAAGATTATCACAGGAGAAGAGAACATGGAGTTAAAGAAGGATGCGGGTGGAAGAGAACAGCAGATCGGCACAGGAGAAGACAACAGGGAGTTAGAGAAAGATGCGGGTGGAAGAGAGCAGCAGATTAGCACAGGAGAAGAGAACAGGGAGTTAAAGAAGGGGGCGGGTGGAAGAGAGCAGCAGATCAGCACAGGAGAAATAAACAGGGAGTTAAAGAAGGAGGCGGGTTTTAGAGAGCAGCTGGTCAGCACAGGTGAAGAGAACAGGGAGTTAAAGAAGGTGGCGGGTGGAAGAGAACAGCAGATTAGCACAGGAGAAGAGAACAGGGAGTTAAAAAGGATGCGGGTGGAAGAGAACAGCAGATCAGCACAGGAGAAGAGAACAGGGAGTTAGAGAAAGAGGCGGGTGGAAGAGAACCGCAGTTTAGCACAGGAGGAGAAAACAGTGAGTTAAAGAAGGAGGCGGGGAGGAAGAGAGCAGCAGATTAGCACAGGAGAAGAGAACAGTGAGTTAGAGAAGGAGGCAGAGTGGAAGAAAGCAGCAGATCAGCACAGGAGAAGAGAAGAGAACAGGGAGTTAGAGAAGGAGGTGGGTGGAAGAGAGGAGCAGATCAGCACAGCAGAAGAGAACCAGGAGTTAAAGAAGGAGGTGGGGGGAAGAGAGCAGCATATTAGCACATGAGAAGGTAACAGTGATTTAGAGAAGGATGCAATGTCGAAGAGAGCGGCAGATCAGCATAAGAGAACAGGGAGTTAAAGAAGGAGGCGGGTGGAAGAGAGCAGCAGGTCAGCAGAGGTCTAAACGAAGAGAACAGGGAGTTAGAGAAGGAGGTGGGTGGAAGAGAGCAGCAGATCAGCACAGCAGAAGAGAACAGGGAGTTAGAGAAGGAGGTGGGTGGAAGAGAGCAGCAGATCAGCACAGCAGAAGAGAAAAGGGAGTTACAGGAGGAGGTGGGTGAAAGAGAGCAGCAGATTAGCACAAGCGAATAGAACATAGAGTTAAAGAAGGAGGTGTTGTTGAAGAGAGCAGCAGAACAGGACGGGAGAAGAGAACAGGGAGATAGAGAAGGAGGAGGGTTGAGGAGAGCTGCAGATCAGCTCTGGAGAAGAGAAGTGAACAGTGAGTTAGAGAAGTAGGTGGGTGGAAGAGAGCAGCAGATCAGCACAGGAGAATAGAACAGGGAGTTCGAGAAAGAGGCGAGTGGAAGAGAACAGCAGATTAGCGTAGGAGAAGAAAACAGGGAGTTAAAAAAGGAGGCGGGTTGGAAGAGAGCGGCAGATCAGCACATGAGAAGAGAAGAGAACATGGAGTTAGAGAAGAGGCAGGGTGGAAGAGATCAGCAGTTCTGCACAAGAGAAGAGGACAGGGAGTTAGAGAAGGAGGTGGGGTGGAAGAGTGCAGCAGATCAGCACAGGAGAAGAGAATAGAATAGGGAGTTAGAGAAGGAGGTGTGGGGAAAGTGGGCATCAGATCAGCCGAAGTTAACAGGGAGTTAATATGCAATGCAATATGTTTCTCATTCGTAAAGTTTGAGCTATTGCTATTGTAAATGACCAATTGTATTTTAATGTTTTGTTGTGAAAAATAGTGAAATTAATTGCTTTGTCATTTACACCGCTAATAGTTATAACTTTTGCAAATGTGACACCTATAGCATTTGTAATGCAATATGGGTTATATTTATGTGACTTACATGCATTGATATTACAAACAACATTGGTTTGCAGTTGGAGGGTGGAGCTGGAGGGTGGAGTTGGAGGGTGTAGTTGGAGGGTGGAGTTGGAGGGTGTAGTTGGAGGGTGGAGGGTGTAGTTGGAGGGTGTAGTTGGAGGGTGTAGTTGGAGGGTGGAGGTGTAAGGTGGAGGTGTAGGGTGGAGTTGGAGGGTGGAGTTGGAGGGCGGAGTTGGAGGGTGTATTTGGAGGGTTGTTTTGGAGGGTGTATTTGGAGGTTGGAGTTGGATGGTGGAGTTGTAGGGTGGAGTTGGATTTTGAGGGTGGAGTTGGAGTCTGTAGTTGTAGTTTGCGGGTGGATTTGGAGGGTGGATTTGGATTTGGACGGTGTATTTCGCGGCAGGAGTTGTAGTTGGAGGGTGGATTTGTAGAGTGTATTTGGATGTTGGAGTTGGAGGGTAGAGTCGGATGGTGTTTTTGGAGGGTGGTGTTGGAGGGTGGATTTGTAGTTGGAGGGTGGAGTTGGAGGGTGGATTTGGAGTGTTGAGTTGGAGGGTGTAGTTGGAGGGTGGAGTTAGAGGGTGTAGTCGGAGGGTGGATTTGGAGGGTGTAGTAGTACTTGGATGGTGGATTTGGATGGTGGATTTTGAGGGTGGAGTTGGAGGGTAGAGTGGTGGGCGGGTAGAGTGGTGGCGCTAGAGTGTGGGTGCTAGAGTGTGGGTGCTAGAGTGTGAGCGGGTAGAGTGGTGGCGCTAGAGTGTGGGCGCTAGAGTGGTGGTGCATAGAGTGGTGGATAGGGTGGTGGCGCATAGAGTGGTGGGGGATAGAGTAGTATGGTGTTGGTGGAGAGAGTGGTAGAGTGGTGGCGGTAGAAGGCTGTACTGTGTGTGAGAGAGGGCAGACGGAACTGGGAGCATGAACTGCAGCTGTCGAGGTGGGAGGTAAAGGGACAGGGTGGGGCAGAGCCAGCTGGCATCGGGTATTACTAGCAGTAGAGAGGAGAGAGTGCAACCAGCGACGGCAAGAAAATAGGAGGGTTGGGGTCAGTAGAAAAGAAGGGAGGAGGTGAAACAAGCTAAGAAAGGAATGAATGGCAGAGCTCAGAATAGGGTGAAAGAAAAGGAGGAGTAGAAAAGCAGTGAGGGGCAAAAGATAGTGAAGGCGGTAGAGGAAATATGTGAATGAGAGTGCGAGGCAGCGACCATATGGAGAGGGAGGGGGTGGGCTGCCTACTAATGCTTGTGGCAACAGAGAGAGAGTGGCGCGCGCTGGGAAAGCTCTTGGCATTGCTCTGGGGGGCGGGGCGGGAGCGCATTGCTTTGAAGTCTGATGCGGGGAGCGGCAGCTTTGAAGTGTGACGGGAGGCACAGACAAATGGTTGATTGTGACGTGGCTGGTTTGTGCATGCGCATAGGTCACATTAACTGTGCCAAATCCGCCGTTGGTAGTCTGTTCTTTTGCCCAATTACTATAATCCCAGCCAGCAATGCGCAAGCACATTGGCAGGCCGAGACCTAAAAAGTATCTACTAAAAACAGTGTATCCTCTGTGCAACACTTGTCAAAAAAGATCCTATTAACATAAAGTAACTAAGGTTTGAAGGTGCTACCTACAGCCTTTATGCTGTGGCGAAAACTTTACAGATAGTTTATCTTCTGAAACAAAATAAGGAAATGTACATAGATTATTACCTGGTGCACACATTCTTCTATGTTATGTAGAAATTGTCATACTAAGGTGATTCTGTCTAATAATAATCCTAAGGGGCTTGTTTCTGCGAGCCCTGCATGACGCAGGGCACTGATTTCGATTTATGACTTTTGTGGCTTTGAGTGGCCTTATAAATCATGAGTATGGCGACACAGCGCGAATCGCTGAGTTACCTTACTATGCGCCCGAGAGGCGGTCCATGGGCGGTGAAGTGGGTTTTGCCATGCAGTACCCATGGAAATTTACGTTGCCCCAGATTTACAATGTGATGTAAACCTGGGCAAGAGGCAAATCCATGGGAAACATCCTTTATAACGCAACCATTATATCGCACTACACATACAATGCAGTCATTACATCGCAACATCCTTTACAACGCATGTCACTACAACGCAGGCATTACAACACGAGATTACATCGCATAACACTACATAGCATGTCACTACAACACAGGCATTACAACGCATACCATTACAATGCATACCATTGCAATGCATAATACCCCTACACTATCCAAATGGACCCTCCTGTTGCTCCCCCTGGAGTTAGAATAGTAAATGCTAACTTTACACTATCTAACACTTACCCTGCTGTTGCACCCCCTGGAGTTAGAATAGTGATTTTTTACCCTACACTTTCCAACACTTACCCTACTGTTGCACCCCCTGGAGTTAGAATAGTAATTTTTACCGCTATACTATCCAATACTTACCTTAAATGCAATGTAATGGTATGCATTGTAATGGTATAATGCGATGTAATGGAATGCTTTGTAAAGGATGTTGCGATGTAAAAACTGCATTGTAAAGGCATGCGTTGTAAATGTATGCGTTGTAACATCATGCATTCCCTGTGTTGCCTCCCTGTGTGCCTCCCTGTGTTTGGCGTAACAAGGAAAAATATTTTTATTTCCCCTAGTTTTTTCCTCTTTCTACGTGTGCTTCATTCTACAGAATACAAAGAAAGAGGAAAATGCTTCTTAGGATTTTGTTTTGTGCAGGAAAGTGCCCTTTCCTGCACATAAACAATCCTGCATGCAACAAAGGCACCCTTGCACCATGGTGCAAGGGTGCTTACATTGGTGCTCGGCTGCAGAAACGGGCACCGGTGCATGGGGTAAGTATAGGAATACACTGTTTAACTTAAATATGGTGCATTCCTGTCCTTTCACTTTAGGGCAGCGCAGCAAGGTGACTTGCTGCGCTGCCCTACGCCGAAATACCTTACGGAGAATTTTTGAAATGTTGGAAACAGTTTTTGCAGAACCAAATAAACTTGTGTGTAACACGCTGGACATAAGTTGTTAACTGTCCTCTGCACACAGAGTTACTCTTCAATACAAAGATGTATAACATGTTCAATACCTGCATACACATATGGTGCATTAGAAGCAAATGTGTTTTGTAAACACTTACACCCATTAGTTGGACACAGGTTGTACAAATTAGGTAGCAAATTAATATGATAGTTACCTGCCACTATGTAAACTATAAAAACAAACTTGCACACTCATTAGATGTCATCAGAGTTGTCATCAATGGGGTCATTAGAAATGTCATCAGTGATATCATAAATGATTTCATATCGTGTCTGATGTAATATGTGAGGTAATAAGCAGTGCTTGGCAGGACGCAAGATATAGTTAGCTCCTCTTACTGTAACTGGTGAATGTCTGTGTTTTTTATTTTTATTCAAAATGTTAATGTTAAGAAATATACACATAAACACACTTTTCATACAGTTACCTTATATATACTTACCAATTTGTTGTAAAGGCATACTTGGTAAAGAGGGGGTGCGGCTACCAAGCAAAGATGGTGGACACATTCTAGAGAGGTTCAGCAGCTTTATCCCTTTATCTTTCCAATTTCCTGGACTAGCTAGCACATCTATGGGCCAATGTGAGCAGGTGTGATCCCAGACGCGGCTGTCTGCTGCTGCACCAGCCAAAGCACTTGTTCCCCTGCTGGGTGCCAGAGCTGAGGAGCAGATGATCTGGGGCTAGGGCAAGAGTAGTGGACATGATGCTACTTTATGTGCGGGCCTAGATTGCTGTCCTTCAATTTGTCCTTGTGGGCCTGCCGGCTGTTTGCACCGGCAATGGCGGAGCTGAGGGAGTGCTGGGGTGCAGATGGCTCTGTCCAGGATCCTGCTATTGCAGCCTGGCCTAGAAGACATGGAGGCGAGGTGGCCTGGTAGAAGGCAGCTGCGCACCAAGCAGAAAGACAGCAGTATGGAGTTGAGCTAGGGGTGGAGGTCCTACAGAGCTTTGACGGGTGTCCCGACCTTATCTGGACGGCAGTCCCTGCCATCGCCCAGAGGTTGGATCGGGCCTAGGCTCAGCCTCCCTGAGAGAGAGGGTGAAGGACACAGTTTTAGGCTGTCACACACTGGGCAGGGCGCTGCTCCGGCCCCCCTATAAAGCTGCGACATGGCTCCCCAGTGCCCCGCATGCTAGCTAAGTCACATTGGGAGGTAGGCCACCATGGGGGAATATGGAGGTTCTCTTGGGCCCGAGCTCTGTTTTGAAAACAGTCGCAAAGTGGAGGGAAAGGCCCTGCTACAGGCCAGAAGTGAACATTCTATTAAAAAGTTTATTCACTGCAGCTCACAAGTTACTGGGGGCATTCACTAAACTGCCTAATAAGTGCCTGTGCAGAACTCTGCTCATGTGGGGCAACACAACATCATACCTGGGTTAGGCCCCCCACACCAAACACTATGCCAAAGTGAGTACACAGCACTTCTCGGACTGAGGTGCCTGGGTATGAGAAACTGGGCCTAGCTGGGTGAGACTGGGACTCCTGCATAAATGTGTATCACTCCACGTCTTCCCCCGTTGTATGCAGAAGCACACGTGGTGTGTTCTGGTGCCCTGCCCTGAAGCGTTCACACGTGTTATTGTGTGAACAGAAGACCCTTCACCAGACCATAGGCTGAGTTGCAGGCACCCCCCCCCCCTCCCGAGTCTCCACATGCAGTGGACATTACGAGAAGCAGACTGCTTGATGCCATATTGAAAAGTGACAAAGATACCAGCTATCTGATAGGAGGGATTAGCTGGGTGGCTGGCCCTTTGGAGCAAGGTATCCCACTCCTCTGAGCTGTGGTTGGGACACCGAGTTGTTGCTACCCTAGTGCTAACGTGGGTGGTGACCCCTGTTGACGGCTAGGGGTGAGCAGCATACCACTGAAGTTCTGACCATGCGGACCCAGGGCCTGATGAGGAGGACCCTTAGGACCCCCAGATGCCTAGTGCCCAGCAGTAGGCCATGGGTCATTTGCAGCTGAATGCTCCATCTACATCGATATGCCCGAAGACGGGCCTGGTGCCACAGTCAGAGGAGCCCTATGGAGATGAGCCACCCCACCTGGTACTGAAACACGCATCGCGAGCGGGTGGGACAGGTGAAACAAGATGGCCACGCCTACTGGTGACCGCATGGGCAGGTTTGCAAGATATTTCCCCCCGAGAACAGGGTCCCCAAACAGGAAAACGTATTGCGAACAGGTGGAACAAGCAATTCTACCTGCTAGCTGAAATCTGCGTAGCTCGCTGAGATTTTTTACCGTTTCGCTGAACTTTGCGTAACGCAACTACACAAACTCCGACCACCCCTAAAAGTGACCCCTGACTACACTCTTCTATGTGTGGACCACCCCAAACTTGCTGACAAAGTATACAATAACGACCATGCACTAGCAGAGCTACAACCGGCGCCTCAGCAGAGCTACAACCGGCGCCTCATGAAAACACTACAGTTCTGCAAATGTTACTTGAACATGTGAGTACATTTGAACATATACTAGGGCAGCTCCTGTAGAAATATCATAAGGGTGGTGGGCCTCCCAGACGTGAAAGAGGGCCAGGAAGCAGTGGCCTGCATCAAAAACTGGATACGCGAGCTACTGCCAGATGCTCCAATGTCACCTTTCTTTACAGTTTTGTGTGCCAACAGAGTGGCTGCATGCAAGCCGCCTCCAGGAGCTAACCCTAGGCCCTTTTTTATTCTATCTGTTAAACTACAGAGATCCCAAGACACTATACTAAGAGAATCACACAAATTGCCAGGAATCAAGGTAAACAATGCTCTGGTCATGTTGTTTCTGGACCACACAACACTGGTACAAAAACAGCGAAGCTCTTTTCAGGTGGTCAAACGCTGCCTCTTGGAACTGGTAATTAGATATTTGCTGCTGTTTCCGGTCCATCTACAGGTGGTGATCAAAGGCACCGTTAATTTTTTTGATTTCCCAACAAATGCCTGGATTGGTTGAAGACTGCTGGCCTCACATCTATGCGATCTTCGCAGGCAGAGAACTAACAGAGCAACATGAAACAAAAGGTCGCAGATGAAGCTGCAGCAGGAGTGTTTGCCATCCTTCCCCATGGCCATCCTCCCCCATCAATGGGTGCACCTGGAATAAATGATCACGGAGCGGTGCGAGGCTTTACATGTGGCAGCTGCAATCTGCAATCAAACTCTAGTGATGATGGATCCGTGAAAAGGTGGCTGGCGGAGCTGGGATCGCTGATTCTGCCAGAGATAACACCGCAGATGGCAGACAACATTATATGAGGTAATGTGGCAACCTGGACAGTATTAATTAAATATACCCTTGCACACAGTTTGTTGGCCGTTTTCGTGTTTATTGCGTGCTCCTGGGTGTGCACTCCGTCGTGCACTTTATAAATATGAAACTGCGTGTCCCTAGATTTGTGGAACGTCCCCTGGTCACAGCTTTTGTCCCCTCGGGGCTGTAAATGTTTCAATCCTTATTTCAACAGAATAAATTGTAACATCCCTTTTTTTAATTCATTAGTATTTATTCATTTGATTCTTCTCGTATTTGGAGTTGTTAATCACTCTTATTACCAGATCCTTTTGATGTTCAAATGCATGTTAGTACATGATACAATGCATTTCGGCTAATACAAGCCTTCATCAGGGAACAATTGTCTAAAAATAAATGTTTATATTTAATACACGAGGTTACATAAGATTAGTTGCTCAAACCATGATTATCAAATAAATGCCGTAGATGCTATCCCATGATGGTAAAATCGGTGTGTCACAATGTGAAACAGTGATATAAAAGAATGTTAACCGCAGTAATCCATAGTGGTACCAATATAAACGTGATAGGTTATGGTATTCATTTCCTCCTTGGTGAACATATCGGTGTGTCTATATCCGTGATCTAATAATGAGTGGGCTGTGGCTCACAGTGAAACTGTCCGCTAAACGGTGAAAACGTGAAAAGATTCACGAACGGGTATTATTTGGGGTTATGTTGGCTGATCTAGTCTTGCCAACCACCTGCTGCATGTCTGCATACTGTCAGTAAAACATGTAGCAAGTTCCCCTAAATACGCATGCACTTGGTGCAACAGAGAAAATAACATACCTTTATTCTGGCTCACACTAATATCATCACTTGGAATGTGAGGGGCATACACACACCCTCGTGCGGATATTCCAAATACTCTTTCCTCCAGCACAGATCCACCCACATAGCACTTCTGCTGGAAACACACCTGACACATGTTGAGGCAGAGTGCCTTCGCAAGTGATGGCGCAGATAGGTGTTTGCTACTGATGACTCATAAAGAAACAGAAGAGGGCCCCTGAGACAGATAAGTAGGAAGACCAGGGGAATACAGTAGCCAACAACAAGTACAATTTCCCCATATATAATTTTCAGAGGGTAATATATGCACAATTTAACATTTCCCAAAGACCAATGACATTATCTAAAAAGTAAAGTTTATTACATGTTCTAATGTAATGTACGACATAAATATAAATAACACATAAAGCTGAAATTATCATAACGATCATAAAGGTGCACATCAATAATTATGGAGTCCCATAATCACAATAAGTAAACCAATAAATAGTGTGCAAATACAAACTAAAAAAAATATCAAAGACATGCAATAAATCAGGTACGTACAAAAAGTTCAAAACAAGAAACAATGATTTCATACACAAAAATGTACAGTACAAATATCGCCTCAATGGTCACTAACTCCTACTTGGGACAAACTATGCCCCCAACACAGACCAGACCTCGTTCGTATGCAGCCTGACTGATGAATTGGCTCACTGGAGTAGGATTCCATGGCTGCTAGGTGGTGACTTTACTTCTGCCCTTGATGTAGCGGTAGATTTCATTCCCACCCTTATCACGCACAGCAGCTATATCCAATGCTCAGGTGGTTAAAGCCTGGCTCGGCCCTTGGTTTCTGATAGACATATGGTGCACACGCAACCCTGGCACACGTATATACTCTCTTTACTCGCCGACACATGACTTACATGTTAGATTAGACCACATTGTGGGTCACCCGCACTCCTTCCTATTATCCTCGAGACCGACTACCTCGGACACACACAATCTGACCACAACCCTCAGTCACTTCAGCTGGCATGGGACATAGGCCCCCCTGCATTAGCTATGTACGTCTTTATCTGGCAGCTCTTGAAGACCCACCATTCAGAGATTCCCTTGGAACAGCAACAGTGGAATACTTTGTCCTCAACAGTGGTTCCGCACAGAACACACGACTCACCTGAAACATCTGCAAACAGCTGGGGGATGCAGTTAGCAAGATTGAAGATGCGCTTTACGGCTTGAGACATGTGCAGTGATGCACCCTAGGGACAAACAAAATTAGATGCGGCACGTAGCAAACACATTGCACTATTGGAAGGCCTCCGGTGCTTAAATTATGCCACACACTCCATTTGTGCGCATTCGACTTCAGACAGAGCAGGACGCCTATTAGCGTGGCTGATATGCCAGGAGCTACCTCAACACCCTATATACACTTTGCGAGCCAACACAGGTCATCTCCTCCATCCACAACACGAAAACCATACAGAAATGACCCAACATTATGCATCTTTACATGAATCCACCACTCAACTTAGCCAAACACACTTAGACGCCTTCTTTGCCCATATACAACTACATATGGTTACCCCTGTACAATGCAGAGAGCTAAACAAACACATCGCACTTTATGAGATCCGAGAGGCCATCAGAGCCCTGGCGACAGGCAAAACCCCTGGACTTGATGGCTTACCTGCTGAATATTATAAAGCCTATGCCACAATCTTGGCTCCACAACTACACACTATGTACACAGCAGTTTCCACTCTTCCTCCATCACTATGTGAGGCACTCTTGATCTCTGTGCTTAATCCTGGCAGAGAACCCACCACTCAGGACTCATATCACCCTTTGGTCGTACTTAATACCAACTACAAGATTTTGGCTAAAATATTAGCTGATCGACTGGCACTGCAGGTTTTGTCCATAATACATTCCGATCTAAATGGTTTTGGTCCAGCCTGTAATACCTTGCTGAATCTGAGACACTTTTTCTTGGCTGCTGCTTATTCCACGACTCAGTGGCCATACTCAGGATGTCTCGTCATCAATGAGAAGTTCTTTGATTCTCTGGAATAGTACAGTTGAGTTTTGTATTAGAAAAAATGGTTCTTGAGATCAATTTCAGTGTACTCCATAATGAAGTCTACAGGCATTGGTACTGTGGTGGTGGATGTTTTAAAGGTTTCCTCAATGACCCTGATGGTAGCCTCTTGGGGGATATTGGTGTACAGTGCTTCCACATCCAACGTGACAAGCAGGGTGATTTCATGTGGGTTGTGGAGACTGTTAATAAGGCAAAATGTTTCGCTGGTATCCTTCAAAAATGATGGTGTCATCTGGACCAGGGTTTTGAAGGAAATGGTTGCAGTACTGGCTCAGGGTTTCCAGTAAGGAGTTGATGCCGGACACACAGGGTCTGCCGGGTGGGGGTTGTATGTTCTTATGGATCTTTGGAAGAATGTAAAATTAAGGAGTGATAGGCGTAGTTTGACCAGGAAATCCGCTTCGTTTTTTGAGATTCAGCCGTTGGTAAATACTTCATTGACCACAATTCCTATTTGTTTGGTCAAGGTTTCTGTGGGGTCTGTGTCCAGTTTTATGTAGTATTTGGTGATAGCTAGTTGTCTCTGGCATTTGATGTCGTAATCGTCTGTATTGAGGATGACAAGGGCGCCACCTTTGTCTGCTGGTTTTATGACAATGTGGGGGTCGTCGTTGAGGTCCACGATGGCCCTCTGTTCTCTTGCTGGTAGGTTATTGAATGGGGTTCTGGGTAGAATCTCATTGATGTCCTTGAGGACAGCCTTATCGAAGGTTAAAATTTTACTTGGGGTTACAGCCATATTAGGAGTAAATCTGGATGGGTTTCTGAGACCTGAGTCAGCTGTAGTTTTGTTTCCCAGTTTTTGTCTCGATTCTTAAAGATTATACATAGTCTTCATTATCTAAAAAAGGTAGGAAGTTCTCCAGTAAGCTTGAAGCGATCTTCTTTGGGAGTGGGAATGAATCCAAGTCCCCTCTATAGTACTGCTACTTCGTTGTTTGTTAGTTGTCTACTTGACAAGTTGACAACCAGTTTTTCTTCGTCGTCTGGCTTCTGGTTAGGTACTGGTTCCCGGTGTCCATCCCTTGGACCTGTTATTGGTTATTTCTCCTTCTGCCTCTTCCTCTGCCCCTGCCTCTGTTCCTAAAAGGAGGGGGTTGTTGGAGCTGATTGAATTGGAAGGGAGGCGGTGCTCTGTGAAAACCGGGGTACCACGGTGGTTTCGCTGTTGGGTATCCTGTTTTATGATAGTTGTACATAGGTGGTGTTGGTAGAAGTCCTTGGCCTCCTTGGTTGCTTCTCCAACTCCTGTTGCTAGAGGTACTGTTGGATATTGTTAGACCTGTCTGGCTTTTTGCGTAGTCCCTCCAATTTATTATTTATTTTGTCCCCTTTTTGCCCCTCATACCTTTATTAACTTTTGTGTCCACTAGCTTTTTCTAGGTGTTGGTCAAGGGGATAGGTGTTCTTTCCCCCCCCCTCATAGTTTTTCACCTCAGGCCTAGAGGCCTTTTCTGACAGGGAAATAGTTGGAGTCACAAAATGGTGGCTACTAACTGTCCTAACTGCCAAACCCAGAACCTGTCCCATAGAGTAGAATAGGGCGTTCTAGAACCTTCTGGTCCCTTCTGGACTCCTGAGGGTCAGCCTATAAAAGGCGGAATGCTGGACAGCCATTTTGTCTAACCAGAGAGAGTCAGCTGGAGGACAGGCTGTAGCAAAAGGTGGGGGTAGGATAGTCAGAGGGTTGCCTTACTGATTCACCACCCTTCCTCCCTTGGGTTATTTGTCCTGACCCTGCTGTTTTGGATGGCTGGAGACCCTGGGCGCCTGACTAACCCCTAGCTTAGAAATAGCGGGGTGTCCAAAGGAGAAGGAGACTGCAGCGCTGCAGAGCGCAGTCCTCTGCCCAGCGGGAGAGACTTTTAAAAGGGTGCTCTTCATCCCCAACCTCTACCCAGTACCGAGGGTTAAGAAGTCTCTGAAAGGGATAGAGATTAGGAGCTGACACGTGAAGAGATATAGCTCTATTCCCCATTGCCTTAGGTGTACATCAGACTTGTGGCCGTGTGTCCCTGTGGGACCTTACCAGTCACGCAGACGACAGAACTCCACTTCCACTCAGGAAACAGAGGAAGGAAAGGGGTGCCGGTTTCTAGGAGGCAGCGCTGATCTCGCCGTGTACAGGACCCCGGGGGCACCAGCTGCGTTGTTGTGGATGTGCCACTGATTGAGAGGTAGTCGAGCGCTGTCGCGCATGCCCCAAGCGGACCCACTGCTACATTTCAGGCAAGGCCTAGGACCGAGCAGGCCCGTGGGAGAAGCGTTCTTCCTTGGGTGCCAGCGCAGTGAGAGGCGGCGCCAGCGTGGGTGTACCGCGCATGTCAGCCGGAGTAGTGTCCTTTCCCGCTCGACGCTGAGGAGAAGCGCCGGGAGCCCACAGCAGCTGGTGAGCGTGTTCTGTCTTCTCCTCCCTGCTCGAGTGCCGCACGGAGCACTTGGCGCAAGCGGGAAGGGAGAGCTGAGGGGCCCGGTAGCGGCCTGGGGGAATCGCTGAAACTGCCTTTGCTTTCTGCTGAGCGCCACACAGAGGAGCTGGCCCGAGCGGGGAGAGAGAGCTGAGGAGCCCTCAGAGGCAAGAGAGTCTTATCAACATTCGGTTCCTTGGCATTACTGGCCATTTTCCCCCCTTCTTCTGGCGCAGGAGGTTTGAAAGCATCGACTTCACTGGTGGTAAGGAGTTGATCAAGAGGGGGAAGTGACTGCCACAAAAAGAGTAAAACACATGCAAGAGATTGAGACATAACAAGTAGTAAACCAGAGAATCTGTCCCAAGGTGTGCAGTGCCCTTGAGGAATCCCTAAAGGGGCTTCATTGAATGTGGGCCTAATCTGGAATAGCCAGTTCTTCTGTGGTCAGTAGTGAAGGGGAAAGAAATGTGTAATCTTTTCTAGAGGAGTACAGGCTCTTCCACAGGGGAACTATTGTTCTATGATGTGAAAGTGATAAGCTCAGAAAAAGGGGAATTGTGCTCATAACTTTGCGTAGGTTAATAAATGCCTAGCCAAATGTAATGAATTGTTAAATTAAGAGAATTGTTGTGTGACATGATTTGACAACTTCAAAAGCAATATTATCTTACCAGAAAGACTGTATCCTAATAAGCTGTGAAAACTACAAACAAGAGAACAGATATTATTTTTATAAAGCAGCTCATATTTTTCCATACTTTGGTGTAGTGTCATTTTTGTGTGTTATTGCGTGGATTTACTGCTGGGTGGTTTGCAACCTTCACACTTGTGCCTCTAGTATTTATGTCTTACCCTAGGCCAGGCTACCCTAGGTGACCTGTCATCCCAGGTTCCAACAAGTTGGTGTCTAGCGGTGGGATCCTGACTGTGGTTGCAGCTACTCAGTAGTAATTAAACGTAATACACTAAGCCTACACCAGGAGTTTTCTCCTAGCGGCCCTCCTAATTTTTACTTTTGTTTTTCCAAATTTGTTCCTGGTGGTGGGGCGGAGGTAGCTTCAGGTTGCCCTTGCAACTCAAATTTCCTTGTGTGTATAACTTGGTATTGCCTATTGTAAAATGGAATTTGCACTAGAAAACCTAGATACCTATTCTGTGGCTCAGCTGAAAGATTTCTGCCAGAAAATGGGGGTATTTTTTAAGCATGGTGCCAAGAAGGGGGAACTCCAGACCAGTCTAAGGGCTTGGGTGGAGGCACACAAAGAAGGAAAGGAGGAGGGTGAAGGGGCAGACCGGGACCCGGTTGTGGAGATAGATGGATTATTCCACTCTGAGGGGGAAAACCTACTCCCAGGACCAGGGTCCTACTCCAGGAAAGGCAGTAGTGTCTCCGGGGGAGGCTTAACCGAAGCAGAGCTCGCTGACAGGAGGGAAAAGAGGCAATTAAAATGGGAGTTGGCTAAGCTGGAGCAGGAGAAAGAAGAGAAGAGGATGGTCATGAGTTCAGGTTGAAAGAGTTGGAACTCCAGGCCCTGCAAAGGGGGCCCTCTCCTGTAATAAATGGTGGCAGTGAATCCAAAGAAAAAGCTAGGGAGTCCAGACCCTATTTGCCAAAAGACATTATTGCTAGCTTTAGTCCGGGAGATGACATAGCCAAGTGGTTGGCTGCCTATGAGGTCTCCTTAAGAGCCCATGGGGTGCAGGAGAAGCACTGGGGGGGTGGTTTATATAGGTACATGCCTCCTACTGGTCGGGACACCTTGCTGGCCCTGGAGCCGGAGGAGCAAACCAACTACCCCATCATGAAGCTAGCATTGGTAAAGAAGTTTGGGCTTACCCCAGAAAGGTATCGCCAGAAGTTCAGGGGGAGCCACAAGTTAAGCACTCAGAACTGGGTGGACTTCCTTGACTACGCATGTAAGGCATTGGAGGGCTGGGTCAAGGGCAGTGAGGTGAAGGACTATGAGGGGTTGTATGATCTATTTTTGAAAGAGCACCTCCTCGAGAAATGTTTTCCCGAGCTGCGCCAACACCTGGTGGACAGCAAGCTGACCAATCCCCGGAAGCTTGCAGAGGAGGCGGACATCTGGGCAAGTACCCGGGTGTCCTCAAAGGGGACTGGAGGGGATTCCCAAAAGGCCGGACAGGGCGCCCCCCAGAAAAAGGAGGGGGGAGATAAAAAGAGGGAGTTCTCCAAAGGTCCCCAAAACAATTTCCAAGGAAAGGGAACAGGTTTCACCCCTAAGGTAAACCCGCCCAGAAACCCTAATCCTGGCCAAAGCCAGCAGCCAAGGGTTCTTCACTGTTTTGAGTGTGGTGGTGTTGGACATTATAAGGGAGATGTCAGATGCCCAAAGAGACCACCCCCTCCCACCGGAGGAAAATCACCGGGAGTAGCTAGTGTAGCGCTCGGGGAGGAGTTGCCCTTAGATAAGGGGGGTGAGTGGGCGGGTGTCACCTTAGTGTCCCTGGGAGAACGGGAGATGGTTCCTAAGATCCAGGTGCCCCCAAATACTGCTAAGTATGGGCAATGGGTCACCATCAATGGCCAGAGAGGGGAGGCTCTGAGAGATACAGGAGCCAGTATGACTATGGTGAGAAGTCAACTGGTGTCTCCAGAGCAGGTGATTCCCAATGTACTCCACCCCGCCGCAATGGCTGACGGCAGAATGGGCCACTATCCAGTGGCTGAGGTTCCCTTTGAGTGGGAAGGGGTTGCAGGTTCACTTCGAGTTGCCGTAAGCCCTGCCTTGCCAGTTGATTGTCTGCTGGGAAATGATATGGAGCACAACACTTGGAGAGAGGTGGAATACCGGACGCACACTGCGATGCTGGGTACACCTGACTGGGCCTGTGTGAGCACAAGGTCTGCGACTGCCCGGAGAGGGAGTTCGCCTGGGTTGGAGCCTGGAACAATGGCCCAACCCGCTGCCAAAAAGGGACAGACCCGAAGACAGGAAGAGCCTGCTTCGGCTTCCGCACCCCATGTGACGGATCGGCCACCTGCAGTGGTGAACCAGGAGTCCGTGGAGGGGGAAGTAGACTCTCTGGAGGATTTACCCATCCCTGCTGAGTGGCATGTGGAGGGAGGACCTACCAGAGAGGAATTCTGTAAGGGGCAGAGGGAGTGCCCCACCCTTGAGGGACTGAGGCGACAGGCTGAAGCCCAGGCAGCAGGTGATGTTACGGGACACTACCATATTTACTGGGAGGATGGACTCCTCTACAGTGAACCCAAGGTACCCTTACCTGGTTCATCAAGGGCCTTGGTAGTCCCGCAACAATACCGAGCCTTTCTGCTGGAATTGGCTCATGCTATACCCTTGGCAGGACACTTAGGTCAGGACAAGACCTTTGCTCGGCTTGTCCTCCACTTTTACTGGCCTCAGATGAAAGTGGCGTCCAACACTTACTGTCGGACATGTGTATCCTGCCAGGCCAGTGGGAAAACAGGGGTGAAGCTGAAAGCTCCCCTGGAACCACTTCCAGTCGTAAGCACCCCCTTTGAAAGGGTGGGCATCGACATTGTAGGGCCGTTAGATCCACCAACAACAGCTGGTCACAGGTTCATCCTGGTTCTGGTGGATCATGCCACACGGTACCCAGAGGCAATTCCTCTGAGGACAGTTACTGCACCTGTGGTGGCTAGGGCCCTAATGGGGATCTTTACCCGAGTGGGTTTCCCCAAGGAAGTTGTGTCTGACAGGGGGACCAACTTTATGTCAGCGTACATGCGGGCAATGTGGAAGGAGTGTGGAGTGACCTACCGGTTCACCACTCCATACCACCCCCAGTCCAATGGACTGGTAGAGAGGTTCAATAAGACCCTGAAGGGCATGATAAGAAGTCTGCCTGAGAGCCTACGGAGGAAATGGGACGTCCTCCTGCCCTGTTTGCTGTTCTCCTACCGAGAAGTGCCGCAGAAGGGAGTGAGCTTCAGCCCTTTTGAACTGTTGTACGGGCACCCTGTGCGTGGACCTCTCAGCCTGGTGAAGGATGGATGGGAAAAGTCTCCCAGAAAGCCTCCTCAGGATGTGGTGAGCTACATGCTGGCCTTCCGGAGCCAAATGGCAAAGTTGTGGAAGCAAGCTTCTGACAACTTGGAGGCCAGCCAGGCAGTAATGAAGGAATGGTACGATCACAATGCTCACCCGGTGGAATTGGAGCCTGGCCAGAAAGTGTGGGTGATGGAACCTGGAGAGCTAAGTGCCCTTCAAGATCGTTGGACAGGCCCATTTGAGGTGTTGGAAAAGAAGGGTAAGGCCACTTACTTGGTGGATCTTAAGACCCCTCGACAGCCCCTACGGGTGCTGCATGCCAATCGCCTCAAACCCCACCACGAGAGGCCAGAGGTCATCCTGATGATGGTGACTGATGGTGCCGAGGAAGCAGAAAGCGAGCCTCTCCCTGATCTCTTCTCATCTCAAGAGAAGGATGGGTCGGTGGAGGGAGTGATTCTCTCCCCATCCCTAACTCCTGAGCAGTGAGAGGATTGCCGCCAGGTATTGGAGCAGTACTCTTCGTTGTTCTCCCTTGTCCCGGGAAGAACTCACCTGTGTACCCATGATGTGGACACAGGGGACAGCCCACCAGTGAAGTCAAAGACCTACCGGCTGTCCGACAAGGTGAAGGCTAGCATCCATGGAGAGGTTACCAAGATGCTAGAGCTGGGAGTCATAGAACCTTCCAACAGCCCTTGGTCCAGTCCGGTGGTGCTAGTGCCAAAAGCCGCTCCACCAGGCGCCACACCAGAACTGAGGTTCTGTGTGGATTACCGGGGACTGAACTCAGTTACAAAGACTGATGCTCATCCGATCCCTAGGGCGGATGAATTAATTGACCGGCTAGGAGCTGCCCAATATCTAAGTACCTTTGACCTCACTTCAGGGTACTGGCAGATCTCCTTGACAGATGGAGCAAAGGAAAGGTCAGCCTTCTCCACGCCTGAGGGACACTTCCAATTTTGCGTGATGCCCTTTGGGCTCAAAAATGCCCCTGCCACATTTCAGCGGCTGGTGAACCAGGTCCTCTCTGGAATGGAGAGTTTCTCTGCTGCTTACCTAGATGACATTGCTGTCTTCAGTAGCAGTTGGAAGGACCATTTGCAACATTTGCAAGCAGTTCTCCAGGCCCTGAAACAAGCTGAATTGACCATCAAGGCCAGCAAATGTCAGATTGGGCAGGGGTCGGTTGTGTACCTTGGACACTTGGTGGGTAGGGGGTCAGTGCAGCCCCTGCAGGCAAAGATTGAGGCGATCATGGCCTGGGAACCCCCCAAGACACAGACTGAGGTCCGAGCTTTCCTGGGCCTCACAGGCTACTACCGTCGCTTTGTGAAGGGATATGGCACTATTGTAGCGCCCCTCACCGAGCTCACCTCAAAGAAACAACCTCGACGGGTAGTTTGGACGAAAGCTTGTCAGCAAGCTTTTGAGAAACTGAAGCAGGCAATGTGTGCAGCACCGGTCCAGAGGGCCCCAGACTTCTCCAAGGAGTTCATTGTCCAGACAGATGCATCAGAACATGGCATTGGGGCAGTGTTATCGCAACTAAATGAAGAGGGCCTGGATCAGCCTGTGGTCTTCTTATCCAGGAGACTGCTTCCCCGGGAACAGAAGTGGAGTGCAATTGAGAGGGAAGCTTTTGCGGTGGTGTGGGCTCTGAAGAAGCTGCGGCCATACCTGTTTGGCTCGCACTTCCTGGTTCAGACTGACCATCGCCCCCTTCGTTGGCTAATGCAGATGAAGGGGGAGAATCCCAAGCTGTTGAGGTGGTCCATCTCCCTACAGGGAATGGACTTCCGGGTGGAACATCGGCCTGGAGTGGATCACGCCAATGCAGACGGTCTCTCCAGGTATTTCCGCCTTAGTGATGAGGACTCCCAAGGGGTTGGGTAGTTCTCCCCACTTTCAGCTGGGGGGGACGCGTGTTAGACCTGTCTGGCTTTTTGCGTAGTCCCTCCAATGTATTATTTATTTTGTCCCCTTTTTGCCCCTCATACCTTTATTAACTTTTGTGTCCACTAGCTTTTTCTAGGTGTTGGTCAAGGGGATAGGTGTTCTTTCCCCCCCCTCATAGTTTTTCACCTCAGGCCTAGAGGCCTTTTCTGACAGGGAAATAGTTGGAGTCACAAAATGGTGGCTACTAACTGTCCTAACTGCCAAACCCAGAACCTGTCCCATAGAGTAGAATAGGGCGTTCTAGAACCTTCTGGTCCCTTCTGGACTCCTGAGGGTCAGCCTATAAAAGGCGGAATGCTGGACAGCCATTTTGTCTAACCAGAGAGAGTCAGCTGGAGGACAGGCTGTAGCAAAAGGTGGGGGTAGGATAGTCAGAGGGTTGCCTTACTGATTCACCACCCTTCCTCCCTTGGGTTATTTGTCCTGACCCTGCTGTTTTGGATGGCTGGAGACCCTGGGCGCCTGACTAACCCCTAGCTTAGAAATAGCGGGGTGTCCAAAGGAGAAGGAGACTGCAGCGCTGCGGAGCGCAGTCCTCTGCCCAGCGGGAGAGACTTTTGAAAGGGTGCTCTTCATCCCCAACCTCTACCCAGTACTGAGGGTTAAGAAGTCTCTGAAAGGGATAGAGATTAGGAGCTGACACGTGAAGAGATATAGCTCTATTCCCCATTGCCTTAGGTGTACATCAGACTTGTGGCCGTGTGTCCCTGTGGGACCTTACCAGTCACGCAGACGACAGAACTCCACTTCCACTCACGAAACAGAGGAAGGAAAGGGGTGCCGGTTTCTAGGAGGCAGCGCTGATCTCGCCGTGTACAGGACCCCGGGGGCACCAGCCGCGTTGTTGTGGATGTGCCACTGATTGAGAGGTAGTCGAGCGCTGTCGCGCATGCCCCAAGCGGACCCACTGCTACATTTCAGGTGAGGCCTAGGACCGAGCAGGCCCGTGGGAGAAGCGTTCTTCCTTGGGTGCCAGCGCAGTGAGAGGCGGCGCCAGCGTGGGTGTACCGCGCATGTCAGCCGGAGTAGTGTCCTTTCCCGCTCGACGCTGAGGAGAAGCGCCGGGAGCCCACAGCAGCTGGTGAGCGTGTTCTGTCTTCTCCTCCCTGCTCGAGCGCCGCACGGAGCACTTGGCGCAAGCGGGAAGGGAGAGCTGAGGGGCCCGGTAGCGGCCTGGGGGAATCGCTGAAACTGCCTTTGCTTTCCGCTGAGCGCCACACGGAGGAGCTGGCCCGAGCGGGGAGAGAGAGCTGAGGAGCCCTCAGAGGCAAGAGAGGCTTATCAACATTCGGTTCCTTGGCATTACCGGCCATTTTCCCCCCTTCTTCTGGCGCAGGAGGTTTGAAAGCATCGACTTCACTGGTGGTAAGGAGTTGATCAAGAGGGGGAAGTGACTGCCACAAAAAGAGTAAAACACATGCAAGAGATTGAGACATAACAAGTAGTAAACCAGAGAATCTGTCCCAAGGTGTGCAGTGCCCTTGAGGAATCCCTAAAGGGGCTTCTTGAATGTGGGCCTAATCTGGAATAGCCAGTTCTTCTGTGGTCAGTAGTGAAGGGGAAAGAAATGTGTAATCTTTTCTAGAGGAGTACAGGCTCTTCCACAGGGGAACTATTGTTCTATGATGTGAAAGTGATAAGCTCAGAAAAAGGGGAATTGTGCTCATAACTTTGCGTAGGTTAATAAATGCCTAGCCAAATGTAATGAATTGTTAAATTAAGAGAATTGTTGTGTGACATGATTTGACAACTTCAAAAGCAATATTATCTTACCAGAAAGACTGTATCCTAATAAGCTGTGAAAACTACAAACAAGAGAACAGATATTATTTTTATAAAGCAGCTCATATTTTTCCATACTTTGGTGTAGTGTCATTTTTGTGTGTTATTGCGTGGATTTACTGCTGGGTGGTTTGCAACCTTCACACTTGTGCCTCTAGTATTTATGTCTTACCCTAGGCCAGGCTACCCTCAATCAATCAATCAATCAAGACATTTATAGAGCGCACTACTCACCCGTAGGGTCTCAAGGCGCTAGGAGGGGGGTGCCGTTACTGCTCGAACAGCCAGGTCTTGAGCTTCTTCCTGAAGGCGAGGTGGTCTTGGGTCAGGCGCAGGTCGGTCGGGAGGGAGTTCCAGGTCTTGGCGGCCAGGTAGGAGAAGGACCTTCCTCCTGTTGTCGCTCTTCGGATGCGTGGGACATCGGCGAGGGCGTGGCTGGTTGATCTGAGGTGGCGCTTGGGAGCGTAGAAGTTGATTCGGTTGTTGAGGTAGCTCGGGCCTTGGTCGTGTAGGGCTTTGTGTGCGTGGGTGAGGAGGCGGAAGGTGATTCTTTTCTTGACCCTAGGTGACCTGTCATCCCAGGTTCCAACAGATATGTGTGACCTGGTGAAGGTAGAGGCACCGTCCTCCGAGGATGTTTCATTGGTTGGAAATCGTATAGTCATCTTTGGTATAGAGATAGATTCTTTCTTTGTTGGAGGTCTTGATATCTTTCTGGCGTTTGTTGATTTTCTTCTGCAGGAGGTAGTCCTTATGTTCAATAATTTCTGTGTTGATCTCTGAGAGTCGGTACAAGAAAGATGAAATGCTGATGTTGGTCTTCAGTGCATTCTCAGCTATGTTGATTTTAATGGTGAGAGCCTTGGACTGACGTTTAGCGCTACTAATGATAAGAATGAGTCAATCTTGCTTGCATTTCCATTATATTTTCCTCCATTCTTTTCTGAAAATGAGATCTTCCGAGAAAATTCGGGGTGCAACTGTGACAAGGAGGCCATTGGGAGCTATATTTGCATGTAGATATTCAGTCATGATAGCCCCATGCATAGCTATCTTGACTTGTTGTTTCTTGAGCGAAGATATAGAGTGCCAGTGACCTTGAGATGTACTGGTGGATGCTGTGCAATCTGCCCCAAGGAGGCAGGATGGTTTTAGTATTTCTGAGACTATAACATCACCGTAGCTTAGGACAAGATGTCCGTCCAAGATGTGTATCAAATAAATGTATTATGCTGTCATATGTTCAATTATATTTGCATATCCATGATTATCTACTGAACAAGTGACCAGTTGATACATTATTGTAAAAAGCACATGTGAGAAAATGGGTCAAGCAACAGCCACAATCTTATGCAGGGTAGGCAACAAAAAGTCACTAAATTAAGCTGTGCTTAACCCTGGGTAGCTTGGTGCAAAATGCAGCCAGGTTTAACTTGTAAAGAATTTATGCAGCACACAAACAGTAATAGAGCAAAAAGGCAGCATATGAATAGTCCCACACCAATTTAGGAAATTATAGAAAATTTGACACCAACATTTAAAAAATTAAATTAGTAGAACCGGAGTTATGCATTTTAAACGTTTTTTATCAAAAACAAGCACCTATAAGATCAAGGTGCCAACTGCAGACATCTAGTCACATCAGACTGGGTCAAAGTTTAAAATATGGCCAACTGCGATGGAGTGTAGGTTGGGTTGGATACAAGAAGCTGTTTGAGCTTGATTAGTGCTTACCTTCGGGCTTAGAAGAAATATAAAAAACATGTTCTGAGAAGGTTTAGTTCAGTGGTACAAGGCTGTAGACAATGTCCAAGGCGGCAGTGTCAGCATTGGGGAGCCTTGGATCGAAGCAGCTGAGAATATTTCTACCTTCAGACTTAGGGACATATTTATTAGCCCCTTGTCACATCATTGCGTCACTTTTTGTGATGCTCCAGTGGGGCAAATCTTGAAAGCATATCTATGATGTCACACAAAGCCACTATGTGTGATTGAATTGCCTCATACATATGGAGTAAGGCAAGGCAACTCAAATCACTTCATAGCCGATCTCTGCGCTAGGGAAGTATTCCATGGGTGTTGCAGTAGGTGTTCCCATGCAACACCGCATTGGTTTTGATGCTTCACCAGATTTACAAGACCGTGTAAACATGGGGATGCACAAAAACCTTACACCTCCTGAGGGGAGGCATAACAAGGACAAATAGAAGATTGCTTCTGGACAGGAAGGTGCCCCCTCCTGCACTTAAACATTACTGCTGACAACACAGGCAACCTTGCACCATGGTGCAATGGTGCCTACATTGGAACAAGGCTGCCGAAAAGGCTCCAGCGGAGGGGGAAAGGACAGAAATGCACTGTATTGGATAAATACAGTGCATTCTTGCCCTTTCACTGTCATGAAGGGCAGTGCAGCAAGGTGACTCATTGTACTGTCCTATGCCAAATCCCCATAAATCAAGCCCTAACTCTCTTTTTTAGGGAGTTGAAAATCTCCAGCCAGACAACGCATGGGGCTGTAACTAAAGACAGTTCAAGGGGCTCGGATACCACTTTGACAAAGGACCACTGAACCGGATTTGCGGCTGCAGAGAAGAATGTAGCAAAAGCAGACACAAATTCTGACTGACTGCAATGCACCTTGGGAGGATAAACAGGCAGGTTGGTCCCCTCGGTTCTCAGAGCTGTTGTTAGCCAAAACATTTCTAAGTCCTCTGTTTCGAATTTTGGCTATTTGGGCATCTGTAGCAGTACAACCAAAAGTCCAGGATGGTTCAGCACCACTTGTTGGTTCAGGAGTCACTCAAGTTGGGTCCAGATGCGGGTTCATGATGGTGGCAGCCTTTTGTGTCCCTGTGGCTCTGAAGAGGAGGGCAGCAAATTAGCCCCTGGATTCACCCAGGTAGTCCTGGGTGCAGCTAAAAAAAGGGTTCAAACAGCAGAGCTGGCCTCTGAGGGTTCAAAGCAAACACAAGGAAATGATGGACGGATAACTGAAACCTTGCGGACACTTACCCCCAGTCACAGATCTGGGTTGAATCCATCACTGTTCTTCAGCTCACTTCGCCACCCCAGTTCATGCCCAGCCATATGCAAATCAATCTTGACCCTGTTCTTTATTTGAACAGTCCAGCCCAAACTGTCATACCAGGTCTTCTTAGCTCACTTTGCCACCCTGTCATATGCATATCAGTCTGACCCTGTTCCTCCTGGGAACAGTCCAGCCAGAACTGCCAAGCCAGGTCTTCGTTTAGCACATTTTGCCACACCAGTGCCCTGTGTTTGCTTTGTTCACCCTAAGTTGGCAGGGTATGCCCAGACGTGGGTCTCTTGCTCACTTTGCCACTGGATTCAAGCTAGCCTGGCTGATGAGGGGGTGTTACCCCAAAACCGGTCCAGGGAAGACCTGGCTTGGCAGTTCGTGCTGGACTGTTTCCATGAGGAACAAGGTAAAGACTGATTTGCATACGGCTAATTCTGAATTAGGATAGCGAAGTGAGCTAAAAGTGCCCTTAAAGTTTAAGTGCTCTGTCAATCATCTCCTTGTGTTTGCTCTGAGGGTTCAAGGCAGACTCCAGGCATCAAAGTAGTCCTTCCAGGTCACATCTCACAAAAGTGGGCAATCCTCTGAGGATCCTTTAAATGTTGAGAAGTGAACAGAAGTGTGGGTCATAGGGTCCCATTTTCATGGCCAGTTCTTCCTTTGAAATTGGGAGAAGTTTCTAGAGGTTTCCTCTTTGAAGTTCATTGAATTTCCTGACTCCCCTGGCCTGGATCCAAGCTGGCTGCAGTGACAATGTGGAGGTGCTAAGCCCTTTGTGTGAAGGCAGAGGATTGCCTATTCAGTTGCAAGTGGGACGGTGCCCTAAGCTGCCCCACATCCTGCCAGCAGATGGCCCATTCAGGCATACCTATTTCCTTTATTGAGTGACTGTCTGGGAGGAATTCACAAAGTCTGTGTGTCAGTTACACCCAGTAATGTGACCTAAGACAGACTGCAGGCACCAAAGGGCTAATGGCAGGAAAATGCCAACTTTTTAAAAGCACCATGCACAAAATTGCAATTTAAAATCCAACTTTACCATTAAACAGGAGTTTGTATTTCAATTTCACCGATACCAAATATGAAATGCCACCTCTCCCAAACAAATGTTAGCACTTATTAAATGTAATAAGGCAACTCAATGTTATCCTATGAGGCAGGTAGACCTCGGAGTAATGAAAAACAAATGTAGGAGTTTGTCAGTGCCAGAACATGTAAAACATAAAAGTGTATGTCCAACCTTTTAATTACAATGCACCCTGCCCTATGGACTACCTAGGGTCTACATCATGGATGACTTATATAATATAAAAAAGGGAGTATAAGAGCTTTGTCATGTAGTTCCCACTAATCAGTAGGACCTGCATGTTTGTTGGACAACATAAACTTTTGGTTAGGTGCCTAGACTTATTCCTGACACCCTTGCATGATATGTTGGCCTAAAGACAGTGCCGCCATAAGCCCACATAACCATACAAGGGAGCAAATGGTTTCTGGCAACCACTGAACATGACTACCCTGACCCCTCAGGGATTGTGGTAACAGATCAGAACCCTTCGCTCAGTTACTCGTGCTCTTTGGTTCCCAGAGGTATATACAGGGAATACAAACTAGAATGTTTCCAATATATTAATTGAACCAAGGATATTCCTGTATAAAATACATGTGCTGCGATAATCAATAGACAGAGGCAGATGAAAGTGATTACAAGCACCAGTTTTAGCACCATGGTGCTAAAACAGTGTATATATGCAGGCATATAGAACCAGACAGCAATCAGGTGTACTCCTACTATGCAAACCCCACTCTGTGTGTTCCCAGAGTGTGTGTAGGTGTGAAGTCAAGAATCTCCACAAGGGACGATGCACCCCATTACCTGGCAGTAGAAAAGGTTGGACCCCATCTTGGTCACTAACTGGACACCCCCACGAGATGACAGACCTCTGCATGGAAAAGTCCCAGCAAGCAGGAACACTCAGTGTCAGCTGAAGTGCCTCCTCTGCTAATCTTTTGGGATGCTCATTCTTTATGATAGAAAGTATAGATGAGCAGTATTATGGATATGTAGAGAGCCCTGTCACCTCGTCGATGAAGATAGTTCGACATTTGTACATCGTGCGTAAAAAGGCCTTGTATATTGTGTTCGAGGCATTGTGATAATGTTATGCGAAATTAGATGTGTAAACAGAGGTAGTTTCAGAGAAACTAATTCAATATTGTCATGCACACAAATAAGTGCAAATGGTCCCAGCAGAAATGTTATTGTGAAAAAGAGGACAATGTAAGAAATGAGTTGCTACGCTACATGGGCCTAACCTGGGCACATAACAGTTTGGCAAGGGGTTTATATTACTAAGTTGAAGTGGCGGTTTAGAACTCCATTCAGGCTGCAATGGCATGTTTAGGGGCAAAATCACAAGCATTTTAGCACTGGATAACAGTGGTAAAATGCAGGGTCCAAAGGCCTACAAAAACAAATTCTGCAAAAAATGGAGGCTAAAAGGCTACACATTTGGGAGTGACCCTGTGGAGAGGGCCACATCTAACAGCATGTTAACTCAATTATTGAATGACAGAATAGAAATGCACTGGCAAATAAATCTCCTCTGGCCAACAAGGTAATACATAGACACAATTGATTGAGACCAATGAGACTTATTTCATGCCACACTTATTCAAATCACTGTGACCTTTTGTAACCTGACTTCTTTTGGAAAACATATCTCATTACATAGGGCACTGCAGCACAGCAGTCCTTCTTCCTGGCAGAGTCCACATTTCTAGAATGTACTAAAGAGATGGCATCTGAGGTCCCTTATTTATACCAGGTGCCTCCTCTGAAGTGGGAAAACCTTCTAGAGGTTTCCCTTTGAAGTGCACAGATTTACTGCCTCCCCTGCCCTTGCTCCAGACTAACTATAGGTGTGCAGCCCTTTGTGTGGAGGTAGGGCGTAGCCTTTTGAAGTGTAAGTAGTGCTGTGCCCAGCTCAGCCCTCCCATCCTGCCAGTGATGGTCCATCCAGGAACACCTAAGCTCCCTATTGTGTGTGACTGTCTACAAAGGAATACACAAAGCTCAACTATCAACTACACACAGTCATGCGACCCAGAGACAAGGTTCATTCACCTAATGGCTAAGGCAGGAAAATGGTGACCTTTTAAAAATTGCATTTTCAATATTGTAATTTAAAATTCGACTTTATCATAAGAGAGGGTTTTTCCTCAGAATTCCTTGGCCATAGATGTATTTTAATTACAAAAACAAATGTATTTGTTGGTATCATAATTTGGGCAGTAACATAATTAGGAGATATGTATTCACTGCTTGATCTTTCAGAACATGTTCATTCTAGTTCTCCTTTAGAATGGCTTTTTCGTGGTTTTCACCAGGCCTTTGTGTGGATGTGTGCTTCTGACAGCAGAGTAGGATCATACCTGAACTACCCACAACAGAATCACAAAGATGTTTGAGCTTTCTGTATTTGGTTGGTGTCAGTACAATTGAAGCAGTAATCAGGGAAAGATAAAAAAAAGTCAGGCCTCATCTAAAGGTTTACTCACCTGACACAGTGGAGTCCCAAGTCCCATCCCTCACTCCTTCCATCCCCCAAATGACATTCCGCTTGAACACTAATAAGAATTGTGTTGCTAAGAGAAAGGTCTCAAAGATTATTTAAAGGAGGCCTGTCAACACTTTCCTCACTTATTATGTTGACTTTCTGTATATTGACCCTCAGGAATATCACAAATAAAATTACACGGTATGTTTAAAAATGTCCTCAACTTCATATGGCACAAAGGCAAACCCAGAGCTAACTAAAACACATCTCAAATCCTTACCTCATAATGTACCATAAACCATTAATACCCAACCTCAGACAACAAACTGTGTGTGCCTGAAAGGAGTCGGACAGGCATATAGATTGTGGATTTTTAGAAAAGTGAGTCAGAAGTTAACCACCACATAGACCCAGACAGAAAGAACTATTGCAAAGTATGACACACAGGGTGCCATCTATGCGTATCAGCAAGGAAAGGGAGAGTACTCAACAGTCTGTTAATGCTAGCACTCTTGATGGGACCCTCCAGGTCCCCAGATATGTCCAGGTCCTTACACATATCAAGATACAAAGATACAGATGTTGCCCCTCCCGGGTGCTCCCCTCACAGTGCCCCATGGATCTTCGTTCCTGGTTCTCCTGCCCCTCTGGGCCAATGTACCTTTTTCATTTTCTACTCCCCCCTTTCCCAGGGCTAGGGGCCCACTGTCCCCCAACCCTCTTGACCCTTGAGGTTGGCTGTTGAGCAATCCTGGCCCACTACATTCAGGGGGGCTTACTCTTGTCCCCCTATACCAGGCCGCAACTCATTTGTTTGTTCCTGTGGGTGTTGTCTGTGGGTTCTTCTCATTGCCCCATTGTATAATCTGTTTGTATCTTGGAGAACAGAAATTTCCCTACTAAAGTATTGTTGCAACAGAAATAAAGATACATGGGTAAAGCTGTGCGCACATATTACATTACATAACACAAGACACAAAAGCTAAACCCTGACATAGCATAGAAATCTAAATTCTTCTTTTATTAATATCAATGTACTTTTACACGCATCACCTTAATATCATAGGTAATAACTACTCATTACCAATAAATAAAATGAAATAAACATTTAAAATCTTTAATTTCCAGAATTGAGGATCTATGTATACATATAACCAGAGACCCGTGAAGGGTGGCGCGCTGACAGGCGAACAGTGGTGGGTCACTGACTGAGTGCTGCGGGGAAGGGAAGGGGTACAAAAGGGGGTGGTGATGGTGGAGCATCTGAACCAATCAAACACTCACACCCAGTCAAAAGATCTGGGTTTGATCCATCAAGTTCTTTAACCCACTCTGCCACCCCAGTTCAGACATGGCTATATGCAAATCAGTCTGACCCTGAGCCTCATGGGAACAGTCCAGCCCGAACTGCCAAGCCATGCCTTCCCTGGACCGGAAACAAGCTTCCGAGGACCGGTTTCTGACATTCTAGCCGTCTTCAGCCCGGCTTGCTTGAATCCAGTGGCAAAGTGAGCTAGGGACTCACGTCTGAGCATACCCTGCCACACTTATGGCAGCCAAAAGTGGTACAAAAGGGGGTGGTGATGGTGGAGCATCTGAACCAATCAAACACTCACACCCAGTCAAAAGATCTGGGTTTGATCCATCACCGTTCTTTAGCCCACTCTGCCACCCCAGTGCAGACATGGCTATATGCAAACCAGTCTGACCCTGTGCCTCATGGGAACAGTCCAGCCCGAACTGCCAAGCCATACCTTCCCTGGACCGGAAACAAGCTTCCTAGGACCGGTTTCTGGCATTCCAGCCGTCTTCAGCCCGGCTTGCTTGAATCCAGTGGCAAAGTGAGCAAGGGACTCATGTCTGAGCATACCCTGCCACACTTATGGCGGCCAAAAGCAGTACAAAAGGGGGTGGTGATGATGGAGCATCTGAACCAATCAAACACTCACACCCAGTCAAAAGATCTGGGTTTGATCCATCACCGTTCTTTAGCCCACTCTGCCACCCCAGTTCAGACAAGGCTATATGCAAATCAGTCTAACCCTCTGCCTCATGCGAACAGTCCAGCCCGAACTGCCAAGCCATGCCTTCCCTGGACCGGAAACAAGCTTCCTAGGACCGGTTTCTGGCATTCCAGCTGTCTTCAGCCCGGCTTGCTTGAATCCAGTGGCAAAGTGAGCAAGGGACTCACGTTTGAGCATACCCTGCCACACTTATGGCGGTCAAAAGCGGTACAAAAGGGGGTGGTGATGGTGGAGCATCTGAACCAATCAAACACTCACACCCAGTCAAAAGATCTGGGTTTTATCCATCACCGTTCTTTAGCCCACTCTGCCACCCCAGTTCAGACATGGCTATATGCAAATCAGTCTGACCCTGTGCCTCATGGGAACAGTCCAGCCCGAACTGCCAAGCCATGTCTTCCCTGGACCGGAAACAAGCTTCTGAGGTCCGGTTTCTGGCATTCCAGCCGTTTTCAGCCCGGCTTGCTTGAATCCAGTGGCAAAGTGAGCAAGGGACTCACGTCTGAGCATACCCTGCCACACTTATGGCGACCAAAAGCAGTACAAAAGGAGGTGGTGTGGGTGGAGCATCTGAACCAATCAAACACTCACACCCAGTCAAAAGATCTGGGTTTGATCCATCACCGTTCTTTAGCCCACTCTGCCACCCTAGTGCAGACATGGCTATATGCAAACCAGTCTGACCCTGTGCCTCATGGGAACAGTCCAGCCCGAACTGGCAAGCCATGCCTTCCCTGGACCGGAAACAATCTTCCGAGGACCGTTTTCTGGCATTCTAGCCGTCTTCAGCCCAGCTTGCTTGAATCCAGTGGCAAAGTGAGCAATGGACTCACGTCTGAGCATACCCTGCCACACTTATGGCGGCCAAAAGCGGTACAAAAGGGGGTGGTGATGGTGGAGCATCTGAACCAATCAAACACTCACACCCAGTCAAAAGATCCGGGTTTGATCCATCACCGTTCTTTAGCCCACTCTGCCACCCCAGTTCAGACGTGGCTATATGAAAATCAGTCTGACCCTGTGCCTCATGGGAACAGTCCAGCCCGAACTGCCAAGCCATGCCTTCCCTGGACCGGAAAAAAGCTTCCGAGGACCGGTTTCTGGCATTCCAGCCGCCTTCAGCCCAGCTTGCTTGAATCCAGTGGCAAAGTGAGCAAGGGACTCACGTCTGAGCATACCCTGCCACACTTATGGTGGCCAAAAGCGGTACAAAAGGAGGTGGTGATGATGGAGCATCTGAACCAATCAAACACTCACACCCAGTCAAAAGATCTGGGTTTGATCCATCACCGTTCTTTAGCCCACTCTGCCACCCCAGTTCAGACATGGCTATATGCAAATCAGTCTGACCCTGTGCCTCATGGGAAACAGTCCAGCCCGAACTGCCAAGCCATGCCTTCCCTGGACCGGAAACAAGCTTCCTAGGACCGGTTTTTGGCATTCCAGCCGTCTTCAGCCCGGCTTGCTTGAATCCAGTGGCAAAGTGAGCAAGGGACTCACGTCTGAGCATACCCTGCCACACTTATGGCGGTCAAAAGCGGTACAAAAGGGGGTGGTGATGGTGGAGCATCTGAACCAATCAAACACTCACACCCAGTCAAAAGATCTGGGTTTGATCCATCACCGTTCTTTAGCCTACTCTGCCACCCCAGTTCAGACATGGCTATATGCAAATCAGTCTGATCATGTGCCTCATGGGAACAGTCCAGCCCGAACTGCCAAGCCATGCCTTCCCTGGACCGGAAACAAGCTTCCGAGGACCGGTTTCTGGCATTCCAGCCGTCTTCAGCCCGGCTTGCTTGAATCCAGTGGCAAAGTGAGCAAGGGACTCACGTCTGAGCATACCCTGCCACACTTATGACGGCCAAAAGCGGTACAAAAGGGGGTGGTGATGGTGGAGCATGTGAACCAATCAAACACTCACACCCAGTCAAAAGATCTGGGTTTGATCCATCACCATTCTTTAGCCCACTCTGCCACCCCAGTTCAGACATGGCTATATGCAAATCAGTCTGACCCTGTGCCTCATGGGAACAGTCCAGCCCGAACTGCCAAGCCATGCCTTCCCTGGACCGGAAACAAGCTTCCGAGGACCGGTTTCTGGCATTCCAGCCGTCTTCAGCCAGGCTTGCTTAAATCCAGTGGCAAAGTGAGCAAGGGACTCACGTCTGAGCATACCCTGCCACACTTATGGCGGCCAAAAGCGGTACAAAAGGGGGTGTTGATGGTGGAGCATCTGAACCAATCAAACACTCACACCCAGTCAAAAGATCTGGGTTTGATCCATCACCGTTCTTTAGCCCACTCTGCCACCCCAGTTCAGACATGGCTATATGCAAATCAGTCTGACCCTGTGCCTCATGGGAACAGTCCAGCCCAAACTGCCAAGCCATGCCTTCCCTGGACCGGAAACAAGCTTCCGAGGACCGGTTTCTGGCATTCCAGCCATCTTCAGCCCGGTTTGCTTGAATCCAGTGGTAAAGTGAGCAAGGGACTCACGTCTGAGCATACCCTGCCACACTTATGGCGGCCAAAAACGGTCCAAAAGGGGGTGGTGATGATGGAGCATCTGAACCAATCAAACACTCACACCCAGTCAAAAGATCTGGGTTTGATCCATCACCGTTCTTTAGCCCACTCTGCCACCCCAGTTCATACATGGCTATATGCAAATCAGTCTGACCCTGTGCCTCATGGGAACATTCCAGCCAGAACTGCCAAGCCATGCCTTCCCTGGACCGGAAACAAGCTTCCGAGGACCGGTTTCTGGCATTCCAGCCGTCTTCAGCCCGGCATGCTTGAATCCAGTGGCAAAGTGAGCAAGGGACTCACGTCTGAGCATACCCTGCCACACTGATTAGTATTATCTCGACTGCATACCGTATTTTGGTATTGGATGCGCCAGACCCCCTATTACGGGAGCTTCACTTTATTTTTCCGGAACTGACCGAATATTATTTGAGCATTTGCTCTGGCGGTGTCCATATTCTTCCCTACGACGCACACGACTCCCCATTCTGGAGTCCTTACGCTAACCCACCGGAGTGCATCACAGGAGTATATGTAACCCTAATTGATGATACCCTTGTATTAGTTTGTTGAGCTAACAATTGATTTAAACTGGCATGTTTTTGCCTAAAAATACCAATAAAAGAGTCTAATACAACTGGAGTAAAGGCATGTATTGATATGTCCTGATGATGATCCTGCATTAAAAAGGGATCGAAACGTCGTCGACAGCTTACACTTGATGATTGAAACACCTTTTTATTGTGAAATCACAGAAAGTGTACTTAATTAATAATTGTCTGTTTGAATTTTGATCAATTTACAGACTTTGTCTTGCCTTGCAATTGTTTGTTGTTTTTTTATGTTGGTATGTATGTGGTAGTTGGACACAGGCTTGTGTCCCACTTGGAAATTGTTTGATATTTTGCCACATCTGATTATACTGATTATTAAAATCTGTCCGGCTGGACATTGACTATAGATTTCAATTTTGGTCTATATTTATCATTGCTTTTAAATTGAAATTGATGTTTGGGACCACTGTCTCATGAAACAGTTGGGTTGCAGTCACATCGGGGCAGGCCTAAGGACTACAAATCGCTCTACAAACGAAAGTTATATAATAAGTGCACATGAAAAGTGCACATAACTGTTAGATCTGGGGGTCTCTAGTTAGCAATGGTATTCACCTTTGTCTAAATATGGACCCTCACTTCTAAGTCAGGATAAGGGGATTACACTCCTTAATAACCCCTGCTCACCCCCTTGGTAGCTTGGCACAAGCAGACAGGCTTATCTCAGAGGCAGTGTGTTAAGCATTTGTGAATGTACACAGTAATACAGTGATACCACTACAGATGGACACAACACAGGTTTTATAAAGATAAGTATGTTTAATATAGACTTAAACACAAGACCACAAACGACAAAAATCCACAAGACTACACTTAAGATTACTTAAAAGATGGTTAAAGTCTCTTAGTTCAAGTTGATGGTAGATGCGACGAAGTTCTCAACAAAGTACCTGGATGCGTAACGCAGTGTAAACAAAAAGACTTGCAGAAGGTGAGATGCATCAGTTCCGTGACCCGGGGGAACAGTTGCGTCCTTCCTCAATGCTTGCGCAGAGTAGGGGACTCATCGTGAGCCTTATCGGTGCGGAGGTGATGCGTAGATTCAAGGCCTGCGGGCCCGTTGCGGTGCGCAAGATGGCGCCTTGATGCGATGCGATGATCCAGTTGCGATGCGAGAAGATGGCGCCCTTGATGCGGCAATGTGATGACGATGCGATGATGCCCTGGCAGCCTTGCGGCGACTCTGTACTTTTGGAGCCGCGACAGGCCCTGCGACGCGCTTCTCCGGCGATTCGATGGCGACTATCTCGATGGCGTCACGCTTCTCCAGCGATGCGACAGCAGGCAGCTTCGATAAACACAGGCTTCGAGGGAGATGTGGCAAAGGGTTGCTTCTCCAGCGTTGCGATGATTTCAGCTGCGGCGGCGTCACGCTTCTTCCCGATGCGTCGCGCTTCCAGCTCCTAGCGGCACGCAAGTGACTGGAGTCGGAATTCCCAGCAAGGAAATTCAGGAGGGAGCTGGAGGTGAAGTCTTTTGGCCCTGAGACTTCAGCAGGAGGCAAGCACAGTTCAAGTCCCTGGAGAATATTCTGTAGATGGAAGTCCTTACAAAGTTCCTTCTCCTTTCCCTTGGCAATAAAGCAACCACTGCAGGCCAACCCAGCAAACAGCACACTGGCAGAGGGGCAGTCCAAACTCCTGCAGCTTCCTTAGTTCTTCTCCTTGGCAGAAAGGTTTCTTGTTCCAGAAGTGATCTAAAGTCTGTGGGACTGGGTCCCAATATTTATACCCCAAAATCCTTTGTTCTCTGAAGGCAGAGAGGCCTCGGCCTAGTTCAAACCAGTTCCTGAGCACTTTGTTGACATGACTCTCTTCTTCCTTTCACTGTGCAGGGCAGAGACATCAGCCGCCCCACAGGAGGTGGAGCCAGCACAGAGGAGGGAAGATACAGCTCTGGAGCACTCTGTTGACAGGATTCCTCTTCTCCTTCACTGTGCAGGGCAGAGACATCAGACAAGCCACAGGGGGTGGAGCAAGCATTGTAGAGGGAAGGCCCAGCCCTATTCAGGTCCCAGGTGCACTCTCCCCTCCCATCTGGATGTAAATCTCCCTATTCACCACTGGGCTGTTCCAGACTGTCTCCTGGAATTTCCCCAGCCCTGTCACACACAAACCCAGACAAGGAATACACAACTCAGCAGAGGGCGGGCTCAAATGGTTAGGCAAGCAAATACCTACTTTCTAAAAGTGGTATTTGCAAACACAGAATATTAAAATAAACTTTCATAAAAGAAGTATTTTATTATTCTCAGTTCAGGCATACTAAATTCGAATTTCTACCATGTTCCCATAGTCAGTTAGGATTATAAGAATGAAATAATCTTCACTGCCCATTCTGGCCTATGAGAACAGGTAGCCTTCAATAGTGAAAAATGAAAATGGCTGTAATTCACTATTAGAACACTACACACATCACATCAAAGCATGTCCTACCTTATACTTACAATGCACCCTGCCCTTGGGCCTACCATAGGGGTGTCTTAATATGAAGCAAAGGGAAGGTTTAGGGACTGGCAAGTGGGTGCACTTGGCCAAGTCGACATGGCAGTGCTAGACTGCACACAGGCCACACACTTTACAGGCTGCTTCTGTGGGTGGCACAACCAGTTATGCAAGCCCACCAGCAGTGTTTGATCTACAAGCCCTGGGCACACTTGGTGCTCTGTACTAGGGACTGACAGTAAGTCGAATAACCCAATTGTGGAATAACCAATCAGTACATCAATTTAACATAGGGAGCACTTGCACTGTGGCACTGATTAGCAGTGGCACAGTGCCCAAAGCATAAATCCAGCAAAAACATATCAAAACAGAGGAGACAATCTGTCAAAAAATGGAAAGGAGACTCACGCCAATGATGTCAGGACTAACAATAACTAAAAATCTTCCTTATATGGGCAATGCAGAACATCAAGTGGATGTTTATCCCGTAGAAAAGGGTAGGGAACCCGGAAAAATCACCAGACCAATTCAAAGGGTCCCTTCCTCTCCTCCTGCAAGAGATAGATAAAATGACAGGTGAGTACTGGTTGCAGTAACCAAATGCGACATCCTGTTGGTCAAAGGTCTACACATGTAAATCTCACAAATCTGAAACATTTGACAAAATGTAGAAAACTTCATCTTATAACAATCAAAAGACAACTATGAAAGAAGAGAACACAAGCAGATGGCTAACAACGTTCGTGTATTGGACACCAGTAGAAAAAGGAATAGTGATCATTCCTCCTGTAAGTGAATGGCCATCTCCTTGTCAATGTTATAGCCCCCAGGGTACCTGGTCCCAATGTGTCTCGATTCTCTTTTCCCCAGTTCTAATCTCCCTTTACTATCTTTGCTATTGGCATTGACTTGTACGATGGCAAAATAACTAAGTTTGGAACAGTCAGAGAAGTGGTGGGTCTCAAAATGCCTCGCTATTGGATCGTGGAAATCCTTGTTCACAATGGCCCTCATGTGTTCAAGTACTCTCTTTTTGGCCATCAGTGTGTTGCTGCCTACCTTTCTGAGATAACAGGGGCATTCCAATATGTACACTACAAATGGGGAGCTACATGTGAGGAACTGGTTGATGGGAACATTGATATCAGTGATGGAGTTGCAGTACTCTTTTTTTCAGCCGGCTGCTACGACAGGCTTTGCAGTGACCGCATGGAAAAAAGCCTTGTTGATTGATACCTCTACTGAGATCAGTGGTGGTGATGTCACTATGAACGAGTGTATCCCAGTGACTATGTTCTCTTCCGTAAGAGATGCTGGGCCTGTCTGGAATGGAGGTGCCTATAATGGGGTCTTTTGTGAGCATTTCCCAGTTCTTCGTTAAGTTTTTGTGTATCTCCTTGGAATTCTCATTGTAGGTAATGTTAGGTTTGAAAAACCCCATTCTCATTATATACTTGTTTCGCGCCATAGTAGGTTAGCAGTGTATGGCTAAATTAGAGCTCATCTGTATTTATGTATGCAACCCACTGAGTTATCCTTGTGATGTACGTAGCCTCATTTAGCAAGTGTGTCTCCATTTTACATTTCGTAATCCCCATTAGGCTGTGTCTGAACTAGGCCCCGTTATTTGCCTTGCTTGCCTCAGCTGAACACTGTATTTAGTTATTATTTTCTTTTCTGTTCAAGGTTGCCTTCTGACTTACTAATGAATAGGCCATTCTGCCTTTGCATACCTATCCATGTGTGTAGCTCTGCTACCATGTTAGGAGATGCTGAGGCCCGGCACGGCAACCTTGAAACTGTGATAGTGTGTACCCATCTTACAGATGGTAGCCTATCCTTCTGTACCTTCTTTGTTCATGCTCAGCCTAAGCCGGTAACTTTCCTCTGTGGGCATGGTTAGGGTTTCTTGGAGGAATGGTTATGCTTTGCAGACTGTTGGGGGGCCAGTCCCTCGGCAGACCTCTTAGGGTGCAGGTCAGATTGGACTCCTCTGGAGAGTATTATTAATAAATGCTTGTTTGTATTCTCTACTGTCTGAGCGATTTTTCATTATTTGGTAAGGCATAGCAGGTGATTTTCAGAAACCTGGGTGGCACCTAAGCGCCACGTCCTTCAGTTGGTGCCCGAACAGGAACCCCGCAAGGTGGTCTGACTCACCCGTAATCGGAGTGCAGGGTTGAGGCTGCTTCTGGTCCGTTGGGCGAATCGGGGATCCCCACATGATAAGAGCCCTGTTCTCTTGGCTGTCCCACCCGTCTGATCGGGTAGTTCCTCGTCTAGTGGTCACTGGCTGGGGTCCTGAGAAGGCTAAACCTTGGAATTCACCATTTGGTCGGAAGAGTCAGCAGTGGAGAATAACCTTGTTTAACCTGAGTGACTGTAGGGTGCTGTCTTCGGACCTTTTTGGTTTAGTTCTCGAACACTTTTGTTGGTTGGTGTTATATTTGTCTGTTGGGGACAGCCCATGTGTCTTATATTAAGATACCTTGTCTAAGTAAACTGTGGTGTTTTGGCTGCCAGTGTTGTTCTACTGAGGCTCGAATAAAAGAGAGCCAGCCTGTGCCTCCAGAGGGTACCCCAAATGTTGATGTATACGTCAAGCACGGCATTGGCCCTATTATGTTTAGCACGTTGTGGCATAGATATCCGAGGGACAATGCTGATTTACAGTAGCCACTTACTGGCACATTTGATCAGCAAAAATTAAATTTCTTGCAGGACAAATTGTTCGCCAAAAATATCAGGCAGTTAATGTTTGATTCTTTAAGAGTAAGGCAGAAGGGGGCATAGCTAGCCAGCCACGATGGCGGTCGGCTGCTGTTAGAGCTCCGGGTCCGCCTGGGGGCTTTCTCCTTTTTTAAGAGACTGGACGGTCCATAATTGTTGCTGTGGGGAGAGGACAATGTCCGGACCCCCCAGGAGACCCTGTGTGCCGCCAGCGGGGGCTGAGGGCCTCGGAGGCCTGTCACAGGGGCTCAGGCCTGTTGCGGCCTTCTCCAAGGCAGCGCCGAAGGCTGTAATAGGAGCGAGACCCGAACTGGCTGGAACAAAGGACGACAGAAGTGCCCGGCCCTCGGGCCTTGAAGCCCCTACTGGTGCTCCGCTCATCGAGGATTTGCAGAGAGAGCATCCCCCGACTGCTGTGGCCTGATTTCGAGGAGGGTGCTTACCTGGCCCTGAGGCGGTGACAAGGACCGGCGCTGCTGAGCTGCCTGCCCCGAGAGATGGGGACCGATCATGACCGATCATGAACCGCCTGCATTTGGGGCTTGGCCTCCTTTGGGGTAGGGTACCGACCCCTGTGCCTACCTGGAGACTTAACCCACTACTCTTAGAGGATGGCCCTTTTCACACATCCCTTTCTGACACCTTGAAAAATTACTTCACAGAAAACTGGGACTCTGCTTCATCTAACCTGGTAGTATGGGATGCCATGAAGGTTGTGGTGCGGGGCGCTGCCATTGGCCAGTTAGTGGGGGCTAGGCAAGAAATCCATAAGAAACTTTGCGAGGTTGAGGACTGATTGAAAATGATAGAGAGGTAGGCGAGTGTTGACCCTGGAAAGAGGGGAGAACTACAGGCAGGGAACATAGATCACGCGGAAGTACTAGAAACACTGAGGACCATAGATCACAAAGAATACCTCCGCCGTCAACATGCCGAAGCCGACAGATCAGGTACGTTACTGGCCCGCTTGGTACGAGATCATCCGGATCCTCGAGTGATCACCCAGATCCGTGATGGGTCGGGTATCATAGTACATACACAGACTGAGATTAGTAAGGCGTAACACGATCACCTGAGAGCGTTATATACTCCCTTTTCCCTAGAAGACCCAGACCGGGTGACTGGGTTCCTACATGGACTACCATTTCCGGTCCTGTCAGATGATGTAGAGAGGGAAATAGACGGTCCCATTACACAACACGAGATTCGCGCTGCCATCCGGTCCCTTAATCGGAATAAGACATCGGGTATGGATGGGCTTCCAGTAGAGTTTTACTCGACATACTCTGAAACCCTAGTGCCCATCTTAGACAAAGTGTATAAGGCGGCATTTGAAGAGGGTCATTTACCTGCATCAACGATGCAAGCCTTGGTTACATCCATACCCAAGCCGGGAAGGGACACTCTTGAACTGACAAATTATAGACCCCGTCAATGCTTTCTACAGAGTACAAGATCCTTAGTAAGACTATTGCCCTGTGGATACAATCTCATCTCCCCGCTCTTGTACATCCAGACCAATGCGGGTTCCTTCCGGGAAGGAGTACATCCCAGAACACACGGAGACTACATGCCCTATTGACGTCCACGTCACAGGAATACCCTCAGGCAGGCTGTATAGCACTGGATCTTAAACAGGCGTTTGACTCTCTGTCATGGACGTTTATGTTTGAATCCTTGAAGCGCTATGGCTTCCCGGACTCCTTATTGAAATGGATTAGATTATTATACACAGACCCAACGGCCCGGGCAGGCACGAGTCGATACATATCGGAGAGCTACCCAGTCTACAGAGGCACTTGACAGGGTTGCCCCCTGTCACCCCTTTTGTTCGTATTGGCCTTGGAGCCCCTTGCCATAGCCCTTCGGGCTCACAGGGACCGGATGGGTATTCCGACTGGGGGGACACACAACCTGATATCAATCTATGCAGATGCTATTTTATTGTACTTCCGTGATCTAGCGGCAGACCACTCGACATTATATGACATTTTTAGCCGATTTGAGGAGGTGTCTGGTCTGGCCATTAACCCCGAAAAGTCCACGGGTTTCTATTTTAGAGAGTCGCCCCAACCCCCTTTCATTCGCTTTGGGGGACATTTGATCCCGGTAGCACAGACCACGTTCAAATACCTGGGCATACAGGTGTACAGGTTGCCTGAGAACCAGATTGAGGGCAATATCAGAAGAGCTATTACACGCCTCCGTAGCAGTGTAGGGTTTTGGACTTCCTTGACCCTATCCGTTATGGGTAGGATTGCTATATCAAAAATGGTCATGCTTCCTCGCCTGTTATGTTATTTTGTTAATTTGCCTGTTATTATTCCTCCACAGATATTTAATGCATTGAACACGATCTTGATAACCCTCATTTGGGGCTCCGGGCGGCGCCGTATCAGTCTCCGTAAGCTCCAACTAGGGACCAGATTGAGAGGCCTGGAGCACCGGACTTCCGTGGGTATTACTATGCCAGCCAACTTCAGTGGCTAGCACACTGGGTAGCGGGCAAGAACCTGCACGAGCTTGGCTACACAGCAAACCGATTGGCGCGGGGAGAACTTCATTCCCAGTTATTACCCAGAAGCAAGCTCCCTTTGGACTGCCACCCCCTTCTGCGCACAGCTCTACTGTGCTGGAAGAAGGCACTAGCATACACTTCGGCGGTAGTACCCATCGCGGGGAACATTCCCCTGCTGGGCATCCCGACACCACAGGGCAGACTCACACAGCATAAATTGCGCCCCTGGGTGGACGCGGGGGTAGAGGAGGTGGGCGCCTTTTTCAGAGATGACACCTTGATGGATCATGATTCCTTTTTACAGGTCACGGATGCACCCCAGAGGTTATATTTGTTGCACGCCACAGTGTCCCATTATATACGACATACCGGGGCTCCTCAGCGACTTAGACCCCTGCAACACGAACTGGTTCACTTGCTCTATTACATGGGAGTAGGAGGCCATCTGGTGAGATGGCTATACACGGGGATAAGGGAACATGCGGCTATCCCACTCACTACACTTAGAGAATCCTGGGTTCAGGACACGGGTGGGATACTGTCTGATAGGGCATGGCAGATTGTTCTTGAGCATCCCAAGAGGGTGTCGAGGAATGTTAAATTTAAATTCATACAGGTAATGGTGCTTCACAGGGCATATCTAACTCCACAGAGGTTACACAGAATGTTCCAGGACTCCCCCCACTGTTGCCCACATTGCAGGGAGGATGAGGCTGGATTTCTCCACATGTTATGGACATGTCCACACTTACGCAGTTACTGGACGGAGATTTGTCAGGCACTGCGTAGCGTTACTAACCTGCCGATGCATAGGAAGCCTTGTACTGTCTAGTGGGGTCCCATAGCCGTCCCAAAACACAAAAAGCTAAACTGAAATTTCTGGATTTGGCCCTGTTATTAGCAGTCAGAGCGCTGACGATGAGATGGAAGTCCCCTAGACCACCCAGAACATCTTTGTGGCAGGCAGACCTAGTGAAGTGGGGCAGGGCGGAGGGTGTGGCACTTCGACGGGAGAAGGAGAGAGGCCAGCCGAAATATCCCATTGCACAGGACTGGGAGGTCATGCTTTTAGACTTGGAAGGGATGGAACTGGTATCATCACAGGCAGATAGGCCATAAAAACGAACATACTGTGTGCACGAATGTGTAGTCGAAGAGAGCAGGAGCCCACAGATGCGCAGGCTATTCGAAACCCTTGCATTGTAATGTGATTGTTTGACATCACTGTTGAGGAGTGACACATACTGGGAGAAGCGGGGAGGAGGGAGGAACGGGGGTTATGGTTCTTTTTCTGTTTCTTTGGTTATTAAAGGACGTATTGCACTGAATAACGACGCTCCTGTTAGTGATGTTATGGTGTAGCACACCAGTGAAATGTCTTGGATGTTATATCACTTTTTGAGATACGATGTGCCATGATGTTTATGCAATGGTCATTATGTTTCGTTGGGAGGAAAAGAGAAAATGACTATGCTGTACAGAATGTAAGTTCGACTTGATGTAATTCAAGCTGTGCAGTCGAGAATAAAGAGTTAAAAAAAAAAAGTATGGCAGAAGGACGAAAAGCAACAGCGTATGAGAGCAGAGAAGGAGGCCCGGAAGAGGCAGATGCAAACAGTATCGCAGAAAGGGATGGCCTATGATAGAAAAAAGATATAGAAAGGCATAGAATTTGCAGATAGGAAGTTTTGGTTGCAGAATGATGAATGTTATAATACAAGAGAGGAAGGTGATGTTTTTGTGGCAGAGTTACTAGATTCTCGACCACCTCCTCCTTATGCCGCTGAGCAGATATACCCAACAGTTCTGACATCACAGTCTCGGGCTCCTAGTACCATTCTCCCTTGTATTGCTGTTTCTAGCCCGCCTGCTTCTTCTTTACTCATTCAAGTTGCAGGGGCGGGAGCCATTAGCTCTCCAATTCTGTCAACTGGCTCCCTATCTGCTGCTACGCCCCCTTTCAGTCCTACAACACAGTCTCCGTTCACGATGGTACCTGTCTCTTCTTCTGCTCTTTCTCCCTTAAGTGCAACACCTCACACACTGCAAAATGATGAGACGCCTGTTAGTGGGGTACATGAAGTAAATTGGGTGGCAGTGCGAGACCGCATTGAGAAAGTGTTGATGCCATGGGTGATGAGGTAAAGCAAATGGTGGCAAATCATGCGGCTCAGTGGGTTCGGAACCCAGTCTGTTGGAAGATGTGTGGAGTGTGATGGAAGATTATGAGCCATTCATACAGTAGCATGCTCTTAAGCATATGTCGGCTACGCTGATAGGACTGTGGGAGCAGTGTTTTCAGGGTGTTGCACCACAGATCATCTATGACATACGGGACTGGGTTTATGCTACGGGTATGGCCCGCAATGAGGTTTTCAGTAATCCGGGCATATTGCTCCAAAAAGTTCCAAAGAAAGGGACACAGCCCCTCATGAGGAAGGTCCATCCCATTTACCATCCTGAAATACCAGAACTGCGAGATGCAACAAATACTGTAATTAGGCCACATCTCGATGTTCGGTTTCAGGAGCAGTGGATCTACACTCCATGGAAGAGGAGCTCAGTTGCAGGACCCTCGGATAAATCCGACTGCGTACTACAAGAGTTGACAGAGGCGGCCTGCTCCACGGTGATGACGTTAGCTGATATCGAGTTGTTTTTTGGACTGTTGGTACTGGTAGTCGTATGGAGGCAATTGCATACACAGGATCAAGTAGTGGAATTGTTTGGAACATGGGATCAGATTAGGACATGGGACAAGGAACGCAAGCCCGTTGAGAAGCCGAAGGCGGAGTTATTAGCCTTGATGGGTCACATTATCACTTACATGCATTCCCTTATGCCGCCGAGACGAGTGAATTGGGACAAGTTGACTGCATGTCGTCAGAAGAAGGACAAGAGTGTGTCTCATTTCTTTTCTACGTTTGAAGAGGTGTTTCTAGAATTTAGTGGCCAGGATCTGTCATTGAAGGGTGGTGTCCGGTTGTTTGTCAGCAGGTTTGTTAGTAACTTGCTTCCTGAGATTTTGACTAGGATGCAGACTTCGGAGCACCTCCACTCCATCAGTAATATTGAGTATGGCACAGTACTATGAGCATAGGGAGAATGAGGAGAAAGAGAAGGTGGAGAACAGTCCAAGGAGTTGGAGACAAGGTTGTTGATGCAGCAAGTAGCAAGGGGAAGTGGAAGAGGCAGAGGTTCGGCTCAGCCGTTACGCTGGTCTAACAGGGGTGGTGCTTCGGGTGTGCCTATTGGGCTTTATCAATGTGCGTATTGTAAGCAGGAGTGACATTGGTGGAATGAGTGTCTGGAGTTATTGCAGAAAGCTTAGGCCCCAAGAGGTCGGGGTTTTAGAGGATGGGAGGTAAAGATGAGGCCGAGGGGAGATGCAGTCAGAGAATATATCGCGTACTAAGCAGAGCGGGAACTATTTTGATGACCCCCGAGGAAGGCAGTACTAGCATGATGACTATGACAGGGACGTAGTGACGGGGATGTCCCACATCTAGGATAGCAATTGACAGGGCGAGGGACCAGTTCAAGTGCTGGTAGATCAATGCAGACCCTATGTCACTGCGGATCAGCAAGGTACGGCTATGACATTTTTGATTGACACGGGTGCTATGAATAGCTCTGTTTCTCATTCGCTGGTCCCAGGGGCAGCTCTGTCTGGCCAAAATAATGTGTCTGTAGGCTTTTCAGGCACGCTGGTTGTCAGCCCCATTTCCAAACATCTCGCTTTGACTATTGGCCCAGTTACGGTTGATTCAACATTTTTGTTAATGCCAAATTGTGGGGAGAATTTGATGGGATTGGATTTGTTAAAAAGATTACATGCGACCATCTTTTGTTCTCCAGACGGTGTTTACATGAACATTGGGCCGAAGGTGACTTGTACAAAACAATGCTTTGCAAAGGATGCCCTCCACCCCACTGAGTTCAAAGATGTGCCACGCACATTGTGGGATACAGGAAACATGGATGTGGGCTTACTCCGGATCCCACCTGTCTCTATCCAGATCAAAGACAACCCCAATTGCCACGTATTCCCCTAGTACAAGATATCACAGGCCGGTGAAAAGGAATTGTCACGTATTCCCCGGTACAAGACATCACAGGCTCAAGAAAAGGCCTTATTGCACATAATACAGGATCTGATTGAGTCTGGTGTGGTTAAGGAGAGAGTTGCGAATGTGTGTGATAGCCCTATTCTTCCTATCCTTAAGAAGGCACCCTTGGATTCTTCTGATGCTTATCCTGATGTTTATCGCTTCATAATTGACCTTAGAGAGTTTAACAAAATAGTAGTTCCCCAGTATCCTGTAGTTCCAGAAATTACCACGATCTTGACAATGATTCCCCCATCAGCAAAATAATATTCTGTGATCGATTTGAAGAATGTTTTCTTTAGCATTCCAATACATACAGATAGCAGAAATCTGTTTGGATTTGCCTTAGCCGGCAGGAACTTTAGATTCTGTTGTGCTCCAAACAGCTATACAGAAAGCCCTAGTATCTATAGCCAAGCTTTAAAAACTCAATTGGATTCTTTGGATCTTCCCCCTGGTAATGTACTATTGCAGTACATTGACGATCTCCTTGTGGCTTCTGATACTGAGGATGGTTGTAAAGATGCCACAGTTAAATTGCTGTTGCATTTAGCACATCATGGACACAAGGTGTCTCTTTCAAAGTGTCAATATTGTCGACAGGAGGTCACCTATTTAGGTCGCCTACTGTCGAAGGAGGGTCGCAGACGAACCCTTGAACGCATAGCTTCTATCACTAATATGCCTGTTCCTAAGACCCAATGCAAGGCGCGTGCTTTTATTGGTATAACCTCGTATTGCTGCTAGGGGTAGGCGGACATTTCCGTTCCGCCCACGGAATGTGTGGAAATCTGCCCCTTTCACCTTCTGCAAAGAAGGCGGTAAAATGGGGCAAATATCCGCACAATCGGGGCGGAACGGTAATGTCCCCCCACCACCCACCAGACTTCCTCCCGCCGCCTGCCAGCCTCCCGCCCGCCTTCCGCCTGCCATCCGCCCACAGTATTAAAAAGATGAAAGCTGAAATAAGAGTTAAAACACTTACCTTATCGCTGGGACATCTCTTCCTGTCTATCGCGCCCTTCTTCTTTGAAACTGCGCAGGAGCCTGCGCATGCGCATTCCTGGCGAGTTGTGCTGTTACGGAAGAAGAACAGTCCCTAGAAGCCCCACCAAAAGGGCAGAGTAGTCCTGGTTGGTCTAGCTGGTCCACTAGGAGTAAGATAGTAGTAGTGACTTTCTTTCTCATGCACTTGATCACAATGTTTGGGGTAGTGTGGTATTTAGAAGAGAACCATCCAACACACACACTGATAGGGTCTACCCCGGTTGCACCTGAGCATCTGTTTGGTACATTGGCTCCACACAAGGAGAGACATAGACAGGCATATGTCGAAAATGTATTTGTGCAAATGCTTCACCAGGTACACCACATGACCAATGTCACACATTGTTGGGTGTGTGGGTTACTTCCCTCTGTTTCAATGTCACTGAATACTTTAAATGTTTCTATGCACAAAATATTACTAAAAATGAAATTATGCCTGTACCTGTCATCCATACTGCAGCTCGTTTCTGTGTTGAAGGTTCTGGAAAATTCCAGTGGGACTTAGCAGCTGTAATTACACATATACATTGAACACCACTAGTAGCTCACCCTTGCTAACACCCCCTAATGTATACTTTGTTTGTGGAGCACATGCTTATACCTGGCTCCCTAGGGAATGGACTCTCCTTTCTTTTACCTCCCATCTACATTGCACCATCAAACTATCACAGAGACTATAGACTGCAGCGAAGGAGTGCCTACTTGACCCCAGTAAGGAGAATTATTAATACAGCAGACATTGATCAGACTGATACTTCTTCACAGCAATTCACGCCATGAAGGGTAATCTGTCTTTCTGGGGGCCCATGCACAAATGTCTTAGTATTAGTCACCTCACCAGAGTTCTAGAAGGGGTTATTAACCCATTCCGTGCTTATGACGGAACTACGCCACCATGAGCCACGGGCGGCGTGTGCTCATGATGTCGTGGTTCCGTTATGCGGCTGCCGCTCCGCCCACGTGGCATTAATTCCCCGTCTGTTTGGGCGAATTACTGAGCAGGTGGGGCCGTGACAGAACTACGCCATCATGAGCACACGCCACCCATGACTCATGAAGGCGTGGTTCCATCATGAGCACAGCAGTGCCGCGCTCATCCCCACATCCCTATGCCACGGCGAAATTCACGCGACAGCGAATGGTTTAACACTACAGCAGGTATACTCACTAACATTGCAGCTGAGCTCCAGTCTACCAGACTCATTGCTTTTCAAAATGGGATGTTTTTTTATGTCATCCTTGTAGATAGGGGTGGAGCTTGTCGTGTCATCGGTAGCAGTTTATGTGTTTACATCCCTGACCATGCCTCCAATGTAGATTCTGCTATCCAAAAGCTACATAGGCTTGCATCAGATATTCATCAAGACAATGGTTGATGGTCCTTGAAGGGTGGTTCTGGGGGCTGATATCATCCTGGGGTAGGAAGATACTTCTTTTCCTACTAGCTACAGCTGGTGTCCTCTATGCATGATGCCTACGTGTCAACTGTGTTCCAGCATGCTGTACTTATTGTGTGGGCAAGCTCACCCCGCCTCTAAATTGCCAGATCGAGATAATAAAGTTTCCACTATGATGATGCAAGACATACAGGACATGATGTTGATAGATGAGGGCATTTTTGAATATAAAAGAAGTTTAATATATAGGTGCCTTATTTTCTTCCCTGATTAGAATTGTAAATACCCTACCGGATAGCTCCAATAAAGCATTTAGACTCCACTGCTAAAAGGAGGGTATTGTAGGTTTGAAAACCCCCATTTTCAATGTATACCTGTCTTGTGCCATAGTAGGGTAGCAGTGTGTGGCTAAATTAGATCTCATCTGTATTTATGATATGCAACCCATTGAGTAATCCATGTGATGCGTGAAGCTTCAGTTAGCAAGTGTGACTCCATTTTGTATTTCCAATCCCCATTAGGCTGTGTATGAACTAGGCCCCATTATTCACCTTGCTTGCGTCAGCTGAAAACTGTATTTAGTAATTTTTCTATTCAAAGTTGCCTTCTGACTTACTAATGAATAGGCTATTCTGCCTTGTAATACCTATCCATATGTGTAGCTCTGCTCCCACGGTAGGAGACGCTGAGACCCAGCACGGCAACCTTGAAACTGTGAGAGTGTGTACCCATCTAGAAGATGGCAGCTCATCCTTCTGTGCCTTCTTTGTTCACACTCGGCCCAAGCCAGTAACTTTCCACTGTGGGCGAGGTTGGGGGTTCTTGGAAATATAGATATGCGTTGCAGACTGTTGGGGGGCAAGTCCCTCGGCAGACATCTTAGGGTGCAGGTCAGATTGGACTCCTCTGCAGAGTATTACAAATAAATGCTTGTTTGTATTCTCTACTGTCGGACTGACTCTTCATTACTTGGTAAAGCATAGCAGGTGTTTTTTCAGAAACCCCCGTGGCCCCTAAGTGCTTTTCTCTAGGGTCCTGATCTGTTTACATCCTTGACTTTGTTGATGGCCCTGTGAATAACCCAGGTGGGGTAACCCCTTTCAGTAGATCTGACTATCATGATCTGTTTTTAAGCCATAAAGGCTGTGACAGAGCTGCAATTACGTTTGACCCTCAAGTGTTCCCCGTAGGTTGAGGTTGTCAGGATGGCTACTCATGGCACACAGAAGGGGGTTTCCTGCAGTGGCCTTCCTGAACAGCCTTGTGTGGATCTTGTTGTTGAGTATTTCTACCTTGGTGTTTAGAAACTCCACTCCTTTCATGCTTATGTTACTGGTACGTGTAAGATTATACTTGTCGGAGTTGAGTCTACTGATGAAGTTGCTGGCTTCATTATATGTACCACTCCAGATCACAAACAGGTTATCAGTATACCTGAGCCATAGGACCACCTTTTTGAAATCATTCTCCAAGGTGGTGTCAATTCTGATCTCACCCTCCCATGCCCAGAGGAACAGATATGCAAAACTGGGAGTCTAAATACTACTATTGCACATGAAGAAATTGTTGTTAAGGCAATATCTGATCATATCAATAAGCATGTTGGTATATTCATTGTGCAGGTCTCCTAGAAAGGTATTTGGCACAGGCAGACATGCCTAGTTCATGTTCAATGATATTATACAGGGAATTGACATCCAAGGTGATCAGAAGGTATTCTCTCTGCTATTTGATTCTGTGGAACTTGTTGAAAAAATACTTGGTATCTCTTACATATAATGGCAGAGTGACCACCTGGTCCCTCAAAAAGTGATCTACATATCTCGAGACATTCTCCGGAGAGCAGCCTCTGAAGGACACAATGGTCTGCCTGGGGCGTTGAGTATATCTTTGTGTACTTTTGGGAGAAGATACATTACTGGCAATTTGGGATAATCTTTTTTGAGGAAACAATATTCTTCCCATACTAAGAGACCTTTGTCCCTCCAGTCCACTAACCTACTCCATATGCCTCTAACACTGTCACTATATTCTGTGTTGTTGGTACTGATGTATGCCATAGGATCATTGAGTTGACGCATGGCTACGTCAATGTACATGCCCCTGCTTAGGATGACAATGTTACCTCCCTTGTCAGCAGGGCGTATAACAATGCTGTTGTCGTTTGCTAAATCATTAATGACATTTTGTTTAGCAATAGTAAGATTGTGTGTCAGCCTTAGGTTTAAAGCTAGCGGATGCTGCTTTCTCATAAGTGACTTCAAGGTCATCAAGCACTTGGTATGCATTGCTGGCGTCTTGAGTTCCACCGCCCTCTAGTTCATGTAGGGCTACCAGTGTATCAATGTAATCAATGAGCCATTTACTGCACATATTGTTTCCACTGATGTTGGCGGCTTCAATGTTGGTGACTGGTTTTAATTTGTGCCATCTCTTCAATTTAGGTTTGTGACAGAATTTAACACCTTGAATGCTAAGGCAATTCCCGCTGGGTGCTGAACTTGGACTTTTCCCATTGTTCATGACAAGGTCAGCTCGTCATAAGCACAGGTCCAGTAAACTGCATGACGAGCTGGCCTTGTCATTAGCATGGAAGTGGTTAAACAAATCTATATGTATGTTGACATAGTCTACAGGTTCAGTAGGACAGAAGGATAGGCCTAGGTAAAGAGTTATTTTTTCCAAGTTACTAAGAGGTCTATTGGTAAGATTCATGATCATACGGTTTACCATATTGTCATCCATTATGCTGTTGTTTTGGAGTGTGTTGATTTGTTTCCCATACGCCCCTTGTCGTTCTCTCTTCCTTCACCTTTGTTTGAGTCTCTTCCTCCTATTGTGTTGGCGCCCGGCCCTTTCCTCTCCCACTACCCATTTAAGTGGGTACCTTGGTTTTGGTATTTGGTTTGGGAGTGATTCTCACGATTTGCTGGCCCCTGCGCCGGAGCCGGTATTCATCTACAAAACTTTTCGGTCTCATGGTGACATCACTCTCAGAGACTGAGCATTCTGACGTCCTTGATGTTATCTTCTGTTACATATTTTTATATAGCGCTCAGCTGCCCCAGCTGAGGGGCGTCCCGGCGCTTATCAAACAGCAGGAAGAGTAACTGACTCTAGCACAGTGCGGCAGGCCCTAACATAACAGTACAGCGGTTCTAATCTGAGGGGAAAAGATACATTTTAATGGCTTTCCTGAAAGTCAGGAGATCGTTTAAGCCACGCAGCTGGGACGGTACGGCATTCCACAGTTTCGCAGCCAGATAGCGGAATGAGCGGCCACCCATACAAGAGCGTTTCACCCGAGGGACCGCTACCAGGTGCTGGCCTTCCGAACGCAAGGATCGTCGGGGAACATATGGGGTCAGGAGAGGGCAGAGCATAGGTGGAGTCGCGAGCTTCAGGATCTTAAATGAAAGACAAAGAACCTTGAATTGGATCCGTTTGGCCACAGGCAGCCAATGGAGTTTACTCAAGGTGTCCACAACCGGATGAAAGCGGGGGAGGTCTATCAAGGTTCGAGCTGCCGCATTTTGCACCCGCTGCAATCTTCCAATCTCTGCCTGGTTGACCCCTAGAAGCAAGGAGCTGGCATAGTCCAAGCGAGAGAGGATGGTCGATTGCACAATGAGCTGGCGAGTAGAAGGGTCCAAAAATTTTAGGATAGGTTTGAGATTCCGTAGGATCCCAAAACAAGTGGCTGCCGTTTTCTTGATGTGAGTGATAAAACTAAGGGAGGAATCTATCCAGACTCCAAGGTTTTTTACTTCTGGTTTTGGGTCGGGAACGTTTCCTAGGGTCTCGGGCCACCATTTTTCTCCCCATGCAGAAGCATTTTTTCCCACCAATAAGACCTCCGTCTTACTGGCATTTAGCTGTAGGTAATTTGAGGTCATCCAGATAGCCACGGCCGTTAGGCTAATCTTAAACTTAGAGGCGCTCAAAGCGGAGTCCAGAGCTGAGTATCATCAGGGTATGAGAACATTGAAAGCTCCTACCGCTTGGCAACCTCAGCCAGTGGCTGTACGTCAAGATTAAATAACGTAGGGCTAAGTGCCGAGCCCTGGGGGACTCCCTGCTCAATAGGTCTTTCCTTAGACAGAAACAGCGGGCTGGAGACCCGAAAGGATCTTCCAGTTAGAAAAGCCCTGAAGCACTCCAAAGCGAGTCCTTCAACACCGGCCGCCTCCAGTCGATGCAGACTCAGATCCAACAAGATCAGTTCCGATGTTTGACCCACGTCGAAGATGGTCCCGTCATGCTCAAAAGTGACGTTTCGGTGCTGTGACCTGCTCGGAAGCCATGCTGTGAGGCATCCAAAATTTTATTTGAGCAGAGAAAGCTCGTCAGAGTATTATTGACGTGGGATTCTGCCACCTTGGCTGGCCAAGGGAGCAGGGAAATAGGCCTAAAGTTCTCTGACTGGGTAGGGTCCAACGTGGCTTTTTTGATAATGGGGGATACCCAAGCCTGTTTCCATCTTGCCGGTATCACGGCTGATTCAAAGGAAGAATTAATTATCTGGCGGAGGGGGTTAAGCACAAGCGCGGATGCCTCTCTCAATTGGGCAGGTTTTAAGGGGGTCCGCAGGAGAGCCAGATTTGATTTTCCCACATAGTCTAATAAATTCGTCCTGTGACATTTTTAGGAATCGCCGCAACTTGGTTGATCGACTCAGGACTAGAAGGGGTGGAAAAAGGTGCAGATAAAAACGATCCATAGATCACCCGCACTTTATCTACAAAAAAGGAGGCCAATTTTTCACAGTGTGTTTATGAGACAGTCACCGATATTGATGCTGTTTTGGCACTGAGATCCTTCAGAATCTTAAACATAGGTTTTGAGGGATTCGGGCTATGCCTGATCTCTTTGGCTTAGTAAGCAGCTCGTGTCTTACATATTGTTCTGTGGTAGTTTTTTTGTGCGTCAATGTATTGACCTTTTATTTCCGGATCATATGATTTCCTCCATTTGCGTTCGATTTTTTTACAGATTTTCCTTAGTGTAGTTAGTGACTCATTATACCATGGGTTAGATTCTTGAGAGCGGCCTTTGATCCAGCTGGCCGGAATCAAAGAGTCCAGAGCCCGGGTTAGCCAGGTACAAAACAGGTCATACCCCAACTCTGTGTTGTCAACGAATTCAGGAGGGTCTACTCTAAGCAGGGCGTAAAAGTCTTCAAGGCGTAGTTTTCGCCAAGGACGCTTGTATAGAGATTGACTATTAATCCTACCTGATGGATCTTTTAAAGGCAGGGACATGACGACCAGCATATGGTCGGACCAAGGGACCGGAATAGGGGCATCCACTACCGCCTCTTCCATATTAGAGAAGATGGGATCTAATAGGTGTCTTCCTCTATGGGTGGGGCTCGTGACCAATTAGCGCAGTTGGCATGCTGCAAGGTCAGCTAACAGGCCGTTAATCTTTTTGTCCAAAGTAAGGTCGAAATGGAGATTCTAGTCTCCAAAAATGTTGAAATTAGTAGTTCCTACAGCCAATGAGCCTACTGCTTCCAAGAAAGCCTTGGTAAAGCTGCCATCTTGCCCGGGGGGCCTATATATCAGAACGCCAGATAGGGTCAGATGAGGGTTAATCAGAATGCTAAAGCGGGCACATTCGCATCCTTCAATATCCACTTTAGTAAGAAGGCAGGGATAGTGGGAGTTGACCATCACAGCAATGCCTCCACCCCTAGTTTGCCTATTTAAAGTGTGTATTGAATACTCGGGCGGTACAGCCAAATTGAGGACTGTAGTCATGTCATCCTGTAGCCAGGTCTCAGTGAGAAACTAGATGTCCAGTGAATTGTCCTCAATGAGATCGTGCACTTCGACATAGTGTTTAGCTAAAGATCTTACATTTAGCTGAGCAATTGACAGCAGTTGTTGAGGGCAGGTGGTTATGGGGGGCGTGAGTGCCGTTGGATTAGGTAGGGAGAACCCACAAGCGTACTGAAAAGGGCCCCTCAGATGGTGTAGTGGGGTCATAGTACATAGGGTAACGGACGTGTTAAGGCCTAGGAGAGTTTCCCTGGCATAGGTGTGACCGACCAGCTTGTTGCGACCAGAATTCCTGGCGAGAGGCGACGTACTGGCGCTTGGAAAGGCATCCCGCTTGGAAAGGCATCCCCTTAAATTCCTAGGGACCGTCTGACTAGCGCAGGATGTACAACGAAAGTCTAATCACTTCCGGTGTGCTCGACGAGTCTGTCTTCCCTCCACAACAATCTGACCTAAAGTCAGCGTTGGACCGGGGAAGTGGCAAAGATGAGTGTTTAAAAAACGAAATGAAGTTAAAAAGCGCAACGCTGCAATTCAGCTAATCACAGCCCTTCGAGCTGAGCGTCGTGAGCAGCGTCTCCTTACTTTTAGATTCAAGCAGGAAGGACGGGAAGTTGCCCCTTAAGTAGACCAGCCCAGGACCACTAGACTGCTAACTAGCGCAGGATGTACAACGGAAGTCTAATCAGTTCCGGTGTGCTCGGCGAGTCCGTCTTCCCTCCATAACAATCTGACCTAAAGTCAGCGGTGGACCGGGGAAGCGGCAAAGGTGAATGTTTAAAAAACGAAGTGACGTTAAAAAGCGCAACGCTACAATTCAGCTAATTACAGCCCTTCGTGCTGAGCGTCGTGAGCAGAGGATCCTTACTTTTAGATTCAAGCTGATGTTGATGTTGCTGACGTGTCCGTATCTGTGTCGGATGAGCTGGCTTGCTCTTCCTCTGGTGTCGCTTGTGCTGTAGTTGTAATTGCTGTGGTGTCCTATGAGGTTTCATAGAGATGGCTATACTTGTGGCTATATGTGAGGATTCTTCCAGATTCTTAGTCAGCCTAATCCCGATGTAGCTTCCTCTGTTTCCTTGCCTTATGTCCTCTTCAGTGCTCATGAGTCTTGATTTCATGGCATCAAAGAATTTGACAATAGTGTCTTGTTCACTGATTTTGTTCATCCTTTATTTGTTTGATTTCCCCTCTTACGACTTCCCTATCTTGCCACTCATATTTTACCAGAATCTCCAGCATTGTTCTTGAGCTTTAGCTGAGTTAGCTGCTCACTCATCTAGCATTTGCATGTTCGGAGACTGGTATCATAGGGTAATGTAGATCCTCAGTCCTCTCGGTACCATGTTTTTGCCAATATAGTAGGGGAGATAGCCTCCCACCATTTAGAAATCTGAGTTTTGCAGATTTTCACACATTTTCTCAGTTGATCAGTCACTGTTGATTCTCTTGTCACTGCAGTTGTCGTACTATGACCTTTCCCTGGTGTGTGAGCAAACAGCGTCCGAGGTACTGCACGTCTGTTGCTGTCATTATCCATCCTATCAAATAGTAGATGTTAAACATGTCCCAATGATATGTGTATACCATTGGAGTGCCCCTCTGTGTACTCCAGAGTTCCCTCTGTGGCCTGGAATCGTTATACTGACGTGACCAATAGCGTGATAAATAGACACTTGGCTACAATAGTGTCATATGGTTTCATATGGTCTCAAAAGCCACTGTTGTTATGTGTCCCCATGATGCTACACATCAGTGCCCCTGGGGAGATGACATACACTTGTCGCCATATGGTTGGAATTAATTTGGAGAGAGCAGCAGCATACACTGAAAGTACGGTATGGTCACATAAACAGCGTATGCGGATGCCAATCAGAGACCAGTGCTCCTCATGAAGGTGGCTGAGGTCAGGTCCCCCCATATCCTGCAAAACGAGCAGTACCCCCCTCACCGTCCCAAGTGACGATTACCTCTCAGACGCCTCCGCATGTTCCAAATCGTAGCAGCTGTATCTGGTGGTGATCCCCAATATTTTCACACTCTTTCATTATATCAGCCTCATACGAGTTGATACTCGAGCCAGGAGGCCGGTCTTCAGGATAACATCCACTTCATTTTCTGCATTGCCCAGATAAGGAACTCTCCATTTTGCTTTACATAAATATAATTTTGTTCTTTTGTACATGGGACACTGCTGTGTCATGATTGTTTCTTTGGGATTTTTGGTTATGTGCACTTAATATATAGTTTTCGTGTGTAGAACGATTTGAAGTTCATAGGCCTTCCCCAATGTGACTGCAACCCAACTGTTAACATTTCCCACTAGCATGAGTCCAGGTTCGATTTCAGCCCTCTGGTACATGTCTTGACTCTGAGGTAGTTCATAGACACTACGGGCCCGATTCACAGAACTAACTTAAGGCAAAATCCTAAACTTACTACCATTTTCGTATTCACAGAAGGCACTTACTCATTTTGTTATTCACAGAAGACACTTACTCATTTTGGTATTCACAGAAGTTAGGAGTCCTAACTTTAGGACTCCTAAAGGCCTTCTGTCAATACCGAAAGGCCTAAAGTTAGGATTTTTCTCAATTTAGGAGTAGTAAAGTTAGGACTCCTAACTTTAGGACTCCTAAATGCCTTCTGTGAATACCGAAAGCCTTAAAATTAGGATTTTTCTCAGTTTAGTAGTAGTAAAGTTGAGAAAAATCCAAATTTTAAGACTTTCGGTATTCACAGAAGGCATTTAGGAGTCCTAAAGTTAGGAGTCCTAACTTTACTACTACTAAATTGAGAAAAATCCTAACTTTAAGACTTTCGGTATTCACAGAAGGCATTTAAGAGTCCTAAAGTTAGGACTCCTAACTTGTGAATACCGAAATGAGTAAGTGCCTTCTGTGAATAGTTGAGTAAGTGCCCTTCCCGAAGTAGAGGGTTGAGCATATGAGATGTAGGTCTTGTAGCCTTCAAGATGAATTGGGGAGGTTAACCAGGTCTCTTGGAGACAAACAATATTGTGTTTCCTTATCAATTTTACCCAAGAATATATATCCATTTTTGAGCGCAGCCCTGCTACGTTCCAGAATATCATTGTAAGATTAAGATTGGAGTCTTTCGGATCTTTTAGTTTTAAATGGTTAGTAGGTAGATTGGAAACTAGATCGGGGTTCAGGTTAGATACGGATGTAGGCAACTCTGCCATACTCAGGGGAAACACATCATCATCTGGGAATCCATCTGGCACTAAAGGTTGGGGATTCAAGAGAGGGTGTATAGGGAGATTGAGGTTGTCTACAGATTTATCAGGTATTGACTTATTTAGTTGGGTAATCACCTTGCTAGAAGGAGGGTGGAATATATTCCATATCTGGTTGTCCGTAACTTTTAGTCATTCATTGTCATCCAACCCTGATAAAACATTAAATCTATTCTGGGTATTGACCATTTGAAACTGATTTTGGGAACCAAATGGGTTTCTCCAATTAGAGATATTCAGATTTTTCCTTCCAGGGGGATAGAAGAAACCTAGTGGTAAAATATTAATCCCAAGCGGATTGATGGTGTAGTGTGCACCTTGTCTCAGAATCTCAGTAACTAAAAGGGGGAAGCAAACGTCATGACTATGCAATCACCTCTGAGCATTTTGTCCCTGGATCCCACCCATTTGATTCTCCTAATCATCTTAAATTCCTGGAATAATTGATTATTCAAACCTACCCTAGTACTCAGCCAGTGCAATGATTTATTTTTAAGTGCTGACCAGGATTCTTCCTCAGCAGTGTGTTTTTTGTGGCACGTTGGCCAGTACTATGATATAGGGAGTAGTTTCCGGTGGAAGATCCAAGTGTGGGTCTGCAACATTAATTTTTCCAAGCGGATAAATATGTTGAGAAAATTGTTGCACTTGACCAGGGACGGTTATTTGGAATTGGGGAGGACCTACCAGGATTCCAGGTGGCCTTCTATCGGGGACGTTAACCTTGGTGTCAGTCTATTGCTGCGCCCGTTTGTCAGCATTTATTCTTGAGCTCTTTTTATTGGGAGAACTGCTCTTACTTGCATGGTAAGCCCCCCGAGTAGATGAAATCTTCGTTGAAGTGGAATGTGGGGTCCCTGTGCTAATACCATTGGGGACCATAGAAGTAGTATTACCCTATAGGTTTTCAGTAGCCATGGTAGATTGAATTAAGTTATTAGTAAAGAGTTCCTCGATGTTAGCCATTCTTGATGTTAGCTGATCTAACCTAACCCTCACATAGAGGTCCAATTGTTCGACTAGTGAGACCAAGCTCTTAATATCCGATTGCGAGGTGGAATTACTAATGGTTGAGGGCTTTCTAGTTGATTGGGCTTTTTTCTGGCCTGTTCGCTTTTTCCCTATTAGTGAAGGTTTAGCTACTTTTTTTGGATCAGATTGGAGATGGATGATAGCTTGAGCTATAGTTTTGTCAGTGTCGATGGTGATACCTTCAGTTATACTAGGGTTTTTTGGACGTTTTTGGGGGGGTTGTGATGGAGAGTCATTTATTAAAGATATAATCTCGTCGGGACATGGTTGAATACAGCCATTATGTGGGTGATCTAGTAGTTTCCCTGAATCTGGTTTGACCCTATCATCTTGGAGGGCAGAATCCAGACTTAGTCTTGAAGAAGTTCCCTCAATTGACTCCTCGACCGAGAGAAACTGTTTGTCCAGTACTCCCACCGCCCCAGTTAGATAATTCAATAGGGTTAGTTGGGAATTTGTGATAGCCCCATTGCCCTTAGATGGTTAGGGCTCATTAACTTCCTCTTTCCCATAGTAGCGATCAAAAATTAGCTTCAACTATTAAAACAATTGATACTAGGTTCTAACGAAACACAGATTACAACAGGGGAACAAATATACAGAATAACAAATGGAACAAAGAATGGAGTTAGAGCCCGGAGATAAAGCCCGCTTTACTCTGGATAGTCCTGGATGTGTCCCAGATATGTCCAGAGCTCCCCGCCTCACTCGCAACTACGGGGCCCTCTGGAGAGTGTAATCTGGGCTGCACGCAGTCCGCGATACCAGCAGGAGCAGGCCAGGAGGGGAAGGTAGTAGAGGGAACCAGTGGCCAATAATCCCCCTGGCAAATACAAAAACAGATCAACAGGACAGCAGGGTCAATTCTTCCCTCTAGGATCAGTATCCGGGGGAATAGTAGACCAATTAGTCTGGGTGCTTGGGACAACAAACAAAGGTTGGAAATGTGATAAATGTTACCGGTAGACTCAAACGTGTAGTCAATTCCAATTCCGAGGGATATAACCAAGGGACCTGGCCCAACCCAGCCTCCTCCGGCCTCTGATGGCCACAGATGGCCCGCCCTTTGCCCGGGCTTCTCCCGGCACGATCCCGCACGCGTCCCGCGACGCAGGGACTCTCAGGTGTTTTTAAAGTGCCTCCGGGCGCACGCTGATTGACGGTGGCGTCAGTTGCACGGCTCTTGGGGGATGTAGTCCCCCCCTCCCGGCGGCCGCACTGTGATGTCCAGTGGCGACTGCGGCAGCGGGGGGAAACCAGGGTCAGCGTCAGGGGCTTGTGGCGGCAGGCGAGGCAACAGTGAGTACCAGCAAGGTATTCCCAAGAGAGCTCGTACATGTAAATCTCTCTTCCCTTTCACTGTATGTGGGAACAAGGCTGCATGATGGCCAAAACATGTAACGCAGGGTTTATGGAGCAATAGATCCCCATTGTGCTATACCATTGTCTTGTTGCCTGAGTGTGCACTATAAACTTTCTTCGGTGGAATATATATATCGAAACAATACCCTTTCAGGCATAGAGTGATGCACTTGTAGGAAAGAAGCAGTCAAGTTTAAGTGGAAAGGAGCTTCAATTTAAATCAGTCTCAACACCAGCTACACTCTAAATTTCCTCACCTCAAATGTCTGCTTTTCTATCAAAGTCTTTAAGCAGTTTGCCAGTTAGGTTTAAGCATGGGCGGAATTTGCGAATTCGCGATACGCGAATTCGCAATCGCGATTCTCAAAAATCCGCCAAATACCGCAAGCTTGCAAATAGTTTTTTTTGCGAGTTCGCAAGATTTTTTTACCAGTTCGGGAACGAGAACTTGCGCATACGGTCGCAACGGTCGCAAACATGTTGTTTCCACTTAGCCAGCCTGCTTGCAATGCCTTTTTCCTGTTTCGGGTCGCAATGGCGTGTTCGCGTTCGCAATTTCCTGTTTCGGGTCGCAATGACCTTTTCGCGATCGCGGCGTCGCTCGGCCAGCTACCAAAATCTCGCAGCGCACGCGAACAGGGAGAAAAACTCATCAGCGAACGCAGAATCCTGGGAAGTCAATGCCGCGCAAGATTGTATTTTTGAAGCGCGAACAAGAAAAAAAAATCCACCAACTCAAAAATTGCTGATTTTTTGCAGATTGCAAAATTGCCAAAAATTCACAAATTGCGCGAGCGGAACAAATTTTCCGCCCATACTTAGTTAGGATGCTGTCTCCATATGAAGAGCTAAAGTAGTTTGACACTCACTTCAGAGCTGCTGTCTTGAAAGATTCATGGTGGTCCGTCAAGCCGGGCAGAGAAAAAGGGGGTCCCAAAAGGTGTTTTCCCCATGCTAATTTCCATAGAATCTTTAGACACAGGTACAGCCCAACAGCATTATACCAAATTTTACAGAAAGGTAGATGGTGGTCCAGAGAAGTGCCTTTTTATGAATTGGTCTAAATCCGTTCAGTAGTTGCGGAGTTATTAAAAGAAAATGTTGATTGTATATATATGGACGTGGAGGATCCACGAACCCTCCTGACCAGAATGGCTGTCCAAGTTGCAACACTTCAAACAAGGAAGCCATTTTGGGACTCAGCTTGAGCCGATTCTCACCCAAAAAAGTTTAAAAAGAGGGAATACCCTGACCTCCTAGGCCTCTTGGAGGAGACTCACAGAGACCCTTCAGGGCACAAAAAGATTTTTTTTTTTAATTGTGCAGGAATCCTGCTGGATCAGTGGCTCTGCTGAAAAGTAAAAAAAACTAAAGAACAGGCTCCCACGCTTCTGTTATCTTAAGTCGCAAGGTGGGCCAGGTCCCAGGGATGAGAAGATATAAGAAGGATGGGGCACACAGGGCCCCCCTCATCCAGCTCTTTAAAGCCCCAGCTCCCTGGGTCACAGTTTTAATTTCATGCAGGAATTTCCCGAGTGACAACCCCCATGCCCTGATGACTGCCACCTCCCCAGGGCGAATCTGACATTTTCTCAGTTGCCCCCCTGCAGCCCCATTGACTGCCACCTCTGCAGGACATTGAAAAATATGTATGCAGGTAGGTCCACTGGGTTCGCCTTTGCCTCAAGGGCCGCCATCTTCCTGAGGGCTAAATATAACATTCATGCAGGGGGTCACACGGCCACATTGCAGCTCTGGGGACCACCTCCTTGGGACTAAACATAACATTAATGCAGGGGGCAGTGTGCCATCCCGCACCACTGGAGACTGCCACCTCCATGAGGCAAAGTAGTGCAATGGTGGGCCATACCCCCTGGGCTGTGGCTTTTCAAAAAAATGGAGAGGGGTTCCCCTCCCTTAGACCGTGGAGCTGACCTCTGCGACACTGTACTTTCCCTGCCTGCACCAGAGAGGACTTGGAAACATGTGTTGCTCCCGTCTGGTAGGAGCATTTTCTAATTTCCCGCCCGTTTGGAGCAACCACAAAGACTGCTTCCAGTGGGCGGGAGACTTAACGGCGGCCGCGATTTTGCGGAACTGTGGCACCTCTGCAAAACGGGCAGGCCGCGTCGGCCATTGGCAGATGGCAGCACTGGTGAGGTAGTGCTGCCGTCGGCCAATGGCCGACGGCAGCACAGAACGGGTTAAAAAGGCTCCCACTGGCTTGAAGAAGACTTGAGATCAATTTCCCTGATTGCACTGGTGCAGGCAGAGAAGCAGAACAACAGATTACTCCTGCCCAGAGGGAGCAGCATTAGTTTCTGCTTCATCTGGACTGGTGCAATGCTGGTTCCATCAGCTTGCTAGGAGCCGGGCGGGGGAGCAAAGGACCTAAGGCTCCACTTGCAGCCCCAAACATGTGCCGGGCACTCACCAATTTAAAATAGAGGCCCTTGGGGTCAAAATAGGCTCAGGGAAGGGCGCCACATGGCACAGCCCTGGGAAATGGCATCCCCAGTGCCTGAGAAGGCCAGGGAGGGGGCATGCATGGTCACCCTTCCCTTTTAAAATAAAGGTCCCTGGGGATGGGGTTCCTAGGGACTAATGAGTCTCAGGGAGGAAGGCCCTGCAGCCCCTCCCATGTTTAAGAACATTGGGCTCTGAGGATGGGGTCCCCGGGGCCTTAGAAGGCTCTGAATATGGGGCTGCACTTGTCCACCTCCCTTTTAAAATAAAGATGGCCAGGGCCTCAGAAATCCTTGGGAGGGGGGCTGCATGGCATCTCTCCCCTATTTTTTTTATATATTTGGCACCAATGGATGGGTTGCCCGGGGCCTAAAAAAGGCTGGGGGAGAGGGACCCCTGGCTCCCCTCCACCTTTTTTGATAATGTATTTGGTTCCAAGGAATGAGGCCACCAGGACCGAAGGTCAACTCTATGCTGCGCATGCCAAAGGCAAAGCACCATGGGGGTTGGCAGACTGCTGGGGGTTTATCTACAGGGCCTGTTGGTAGGGCAGGCCGTGCTCAACCCCCTGCTTTGCACAGCCAAATGCTGTGAGCAGCGTTGGATTGGCTACCTGCAGGGAGTTGGAAACAGGCCCTGGCTGTGGCTAACCCCATGCCATGCCCAACCGAAGGTGGGTGGCTGTAGGGACTTGGATGGAGGTCCTGTTGACATGCCAAGGCTGTGCACAGAATTAGATTTTCTGCTTGCGAGGGGCGGGTTCAGAGTGGGTAGGCTGAACCCTGTTGCCAAAGCCCCTGCTGAAGGTTGGGCACAGTGTAGTGCTGGCTGCCTGTGGGAGGTTTGAGGCTGTTCCGTGGGATCACAGCAAATACCGCTGATTTAGTTTGGTTTTTTGGGCCCCTAGAGAGTTCATCTGGATCCCCTCCAAAGGGCCAAGGGGGATAGGGCACCCCTATCCTCCCCTTTATCTCAGTTTCTGTTTTTGACTTCGGAAAGGTGACTCACACACTCATGGAGATACTCGCAAACCCACTCAGACACTCTCAAACCCACGTATGCCCCACTCAGACACAGACCCACTGGAAGAAGAGTGTTTGCTTTTGTTTGGGGGGAGCTGTCAAAGTTCCTGCCAAGCTAAAGCAAACAGCTCTGTCCCGGGGTGGGCACCCTTGGACATAGCATGACCTGGTCCTGAGGGTCCCCAGGGCCATGTATGGGTCCCGGAAGGGGGGGTAGCACAGCCCCATCCTTCTGTCTGCTTGAGCCACCTAGGGGAGGTAGTGCTCTCAGGAGCGAGAAAGACCTCTGATGGCATCATGCACACGATCATCTGATGCACCTCCTCACATGATAATATAACCTTTGATACACCTACTGTAAAATACAAACTACAATTCTTGAAAGCATAGACACACCAATACAAGTTAGTACATACCCACTCACTGATTCCTAGGTCTACACACACATCACCTCACTTACCCATACAGTCACTCACACACGCAGTCACTCATCAATATAGCCACTAATATATGCACTCATACAGACACACACACTGCCACTCACCCTTAGAGTTACTCACACACCTAGTCAGTAATGCAAAGAGTCAATCACACTCCCATTTACTAACCTGTACAGTTAAACACACACAACCTGACTTATTCATACAGATACTAACACATAATTACTCTCTTATACAATCACTGACACAAGCACACACTCATCCATACAGACACTCTCTCAATCACTCACTCTCACATATAGTCATTTATATACACCAAAGCTCACATATACTACCTTTCACATATGTAGTTACTCATACATGTACCACTGAAACTTCCATTCACTCACAAACACAGCCATACACACACTCACCCACCCAGTCTATCACAGATGCACTATTGAATCCAAAGACCTGTGAATCACCCACTCACACATCCATGCGGGGAGTCAACCTCCCGTCACCTAGCCGCACAGACACTCAAGCACCCATACAGGTACTCAACCAATCATTAACCCATATAGATATTCATGTAGCTTCTCACAAAGCCACGCAGCCACTGACACACCAACTGACAGACTGATACAGACATTCACACAGATTAGTCGCTAACCCTTGCATTCAGTCAGACACCTTTATTTAGTCACTTATACGGTCAGTCACGCACCAACTAAATCATCTATTCAGACACTGAAACACCCACTCATTCTTCAATACACCTTGGTTTATATATATATATATATATATATATATATTCACTGAAAAAACATAGGTTTCAAGCAGGTTATAGTTAGGATTATCCTTTAAAAAATCTTAGAAATTAATTGAAAAAAACATAGGTTTCAAGGGTGTTATAGTTAGCTGGACATTTCACTCATACAAAACCATTGAAATTCCTCCGTTATAGTTAGTTGTACTAACTGTAACTCTTGCACCCGCAATCCACTGGTGATGATGTCACATATTACATCATTCATGACATGGTCAGTGACATCACTGATGACATCACTGATGATGTTTTTTTCAGTGAATTTGGAAGGTTTTTTAAATGATAATTCCTAACTATAACCTGACTGAAACCTATGGGTTTTCAGTGAATTTCAAAGGTTTTTTAAAGGACAATTCCTAATTATAATGTTCACCACTCCCCATATTTTCAACAAAAAGCCAAATCTGCAATGCTACCTAGAAAAACAGGCAATAGTTCCACTTACCACTAACAAATTAACATCAACATTTAACTAGTGTAAGGACGTCGACTATGTACTGCGTGAATTACATCCAACTCACACCCATATTTAAAGAGGAATATGTGATAGAGGCACTAATTATACACTTCCGACACCCAACAAAATCACAATACCCAGCGCCACCCCCAGTACAACCACCCCTCTTGAACACTCCCCCTCTACTACCTCAGAGGCAGCGCAAAACAGGACAACGGACCTTCCCAAAATAATATATCCCCTCAACAGCACACTAGCTCAATGTTCAGAGATGTGGCAACCAACTATGTATAAGGGAAGGAACTCGCACATCAACAATAATGTACACAATGCTAACACTACCGGTGATATGCTATACATAACTCACTACACAAACCAAAAACGTTTCCATGAGTAGATATACTATTGATACGTGTATTGTACTGCATAGTGGGCGCAACCATATTATCTCAGACACTGAGGAATATTTTGGTCATGTAGCTGTGTTGTCTCCCCCCGTGAAGCAGAAGTGGAGTAGGCTGGTCCAACGTACGCAACGTCAGCGTAAGACTATAAATAATTAGCCTACGCCTTGGGCGTGGTTCACTTCTACAATGAAAAAAGACTCTGCCACAGCGAAGGTCCTCACCCTGCCACGTGGCTGCCGCATGACCACGTGCCTCCTCGATACAGGCCCGTTGTGAGCCCAGCGCCACAGCACCGCAGACTTATGTCGGTATCGACTACTACCTTCGATCTACACTGCAGACAGCAGGGTTCACAACTTGAATTCAGCTTTGGATCTACACTACGGACAGCATTGAAGTTAGCCTTCATTTATGTAAGGCAGAGACAATTCTTCTCTATGTCCTCAGACTTTGTTAAAATAAGTGATACAAATTCTTCGTCGATATACGTGCTGACTACTGCCTTCGATCTACAGTGCGGTCAGTAGAGTTTACAACTTGATACCAGTTGCGCATCAGCACTACAGACAACTTTGAATTCAGTCTTGATTTATTTAAGGCAGAGACAATTGTACTATGTCCTCAGATTTTGTTAAAGTGTGTCACTAAAAAACATTCCTCGATGTCTGTGTCAACTACTGCCTTCGATCTACACTGCGGACAGCAGAGTTCACAACTTGAATTCAGCTTTCCATCTACACATTGGACAGCATTCAAGTTAGCCTTGATTTATGTAAGACAGAGACAATTTTGTTAAAGGATGCCACAAAAAACATTCCTCAATAGCTATACTGACTACTGCCTTCGATCTACAGTGCGGTCAGTAGAGTTTACAACTTGATACCAGTGGCGCATCAGCACTACAGACAACATTGAATTCAGTCTCGATTTATTTAAAGCAGAGACAATTGTACTGTGTCCTCAGATTTTGTTTAATTATGTGACAAAAAAAGCATTCCTCGATGTCTGTGTCAACTACTGCCTTCGATCTACACTGCTGACAGCCGGGTTCACAACTTGAATTCAGCTTTGCATCTACACTACGGACAGTAGGAAATTCAGCCTTGATTTATTTAAGGCAGAGACAATTGTAGTGTATGCATTTAAATTTTGTTAAAATAAGTGACAATAATCATTTGTCGATATCTGTGTTGACTACTGCTTTCCATCTACAGTGCGGACAGCAGGGTTCACAACTTGAATTCAGCTTTGCATGTACACTATGGACAGTAGGGAATTCAACCTTGATTTATTTAATGCAGAGACAATTGTACTGTACGTGTTCTGATTTTGTTAAAATAAGTGACAAATCATTCGTCGATATCTCTGCTAACTTCTGCCTTTGATCTACAGTGTGGACAGCAGGGTTCACAACTTCAATTCAGCTTTGAATCTATGCTATAGCCTTATTGACTCAGATGTCTTATTTAAAGAAAAACATATCATAGTTTTTGGAGCTCTACTGCAACTCAGTCCTGTAAAAGGACAAAAAGTATTTATAAGAAAACTTAATTTTATTAACATTGTTGTTTCACGTGCCACTAACTCTGTGTACCACTTATCATTGCTGGTTGCACACACGCTAAATTATCAATACTGTGCAGCTCTACTCAATGCCACGTGGGCGTGGGCTCTTGCTAACCGCTGCCTCCTGCTTACACTGCGGTCATCAGAGCTCACAATTAAATAGACTATTGATTAATTATTTGCAGAGTACAATACCAAACTAAGTATAACACCTATCAAACCTATACAATATCCCTTTAGTATGCTTCGTTCAAAAACTTCTTTTACATCAGTTATAGATTTAGTTGAATCATACAATTCATGCTGGAAGTGCAAAGGCACACTTAATGGCAATCTACACTGCTGACAGCACAGGTCACAATTTGAACCTCACTTTTTCTTCATTGGAAACCTGAATTTCTTTTTTGGAGACAAAACAGCTACACTACAGGAAGAATCATCTGATTCTGATCATTTTGTTGCTGAAGAATTGATAATCATCGATGGTACTTTTTTTTCTCCCTCAAAGTACATGCAGTCCAGTATGCAACAGTCAATGCTTTGAGTGCAGCCCGTTCAGACCATGCATCATTGCAGGGTGAGCACACGCTAAACACCAGACGTACCACTAACTCAGTACACCATAAATAATCTCCACAAGGCTTTATTAAGGCAAAATTCAGTAGTCAAAAAACATTACCCCCACTGCGCCCTGCCCGGACCACGAATGATCACAGGTTATGTACACGCTCAGTCGCAAATATACTACTAACTCAGTGCACCATAATTCATCGCCACCTGACATTCAAGCAGAACTCAACTGACTCTTCATTCATTATTTGTAGAGTGCAGTACCAAACAAAGTATAACGTCCCTCAAACCTACACAATATCCCTTTAGTAGCCTTCCTTCAAAAACGTCTTTTATATCAGTCCTAGGTTTAGTTGAAAAATTATATTCAATGGTAGTCTACCCTGCGGACACCACAGGTCCCAACTTGAACTATAATGTCCCTGAAACATACATTTTTTCAACAATGTATGCCATACATGTTTTATCTGTTATTTCAATCGTGATTACAAATGATGCAGTCCAGTAGGCAACAGGCTGAGCACCATACGTAACACTAACACAGTGCATCATGAATAATCGCCACGTGGCCTTATTAAGACAAAATTCAGTAGCCAAAAGACATTCTTACCAGTGCGGTCTGCCTGAACCACGCATCATCGCAGATTCCACACAAACCAACTCTACCTCAGTGCACCACAACTCATGAACCCTTTACTATAAAATCTTCTGTGTATAATTTCACATTTAGTGCTCCTACCTTTGTACAGCAGAAGTCATAAACCATTTATTATTGAATATCTGTTTATGATAACATGATTACTATTCTACTTGTTACCAACAGCAACGTAATAAAATGGAGTCGAGCACACGTGCCCGTACCCACTTCAACTATCTATCTGTGTCTGTGTATTTATTATGTTTGTAAAATGCTGCACCCTACCACATTATATTGTACCCTAAACAACGTATGCAACCATCTTACCTGTGCCAGTAACAAAAACTTTGATAATACAACTTTCTCTCGCTCATTCTACAATTACGAAAGTGTAAACTGGATCATTACAGTACTGCAAAGAATGTGTATAGTAAATGTATAAGTGTGTGCTATTTCAGCATATTTATATAGCACAAAGGCGACCCAAAACTATATCAGCAATTTACATGAGCACCGTATTTACAGTACATTTTCAGGCATGCGTAGATTACATAATTTCTCTACAATAACAGGATGTGGACACACCTCAAACATTGATTTCCAGCACCAAGTTTGCAGTGTACCTGAATGACCACATACGTATATATATATATATTAGCTGCACTTCATGTGCCAAAAACTACATCCTAAAGCTTTCATAGCCCTGTATTACTACAGCTACAACACTCCACTAAATGTACAACAAACATTCATATTTACAGAAATGTGTCATGTCCACAATCTTTTATGTGTGCAACTATGGATAAATATAGGGTCAGTGATTCCTCGTAACTTCCATGTTGGCCATGTTGTGGGACTTTACAGATATAATGACACATTTGCGTTTAAGACCTGGGTGACGTCAGCATTACCACACAGACACCCGAATCACTTGATTTCTCATATAGCTCACGACGGAACCACGCCCATAGCTCCGGAGTCATCGTTCACAGCCTCACGCAGCACTGGCATACGTTAGTCCAGCCCACTCCAGTTACGCTTCCAGAAAAACACAACAACGCTACATGCCCCAGATTTCCATTGTAGTGATTTCTTAGTTCCAGGTCTAGTTGTCAGAACAGCACAAACACACACACACACACACTCCCTCATGGCTGGTACATACCCACACCACACCCATCCACTGCATGCGTCACTACACACGTGACCCTACCATTAAAAAAAAGATGGGGCGCACATGCACTACACCATTTTAGAGTTGCTCCCATTGCAAGCGCTGTGATGGCCCATCCTGGTGGTTTGGACGCCTCATGTACACCCGAACTACCGAACAAGAGGCCCACCACCACGTGCGTGGCCTCTTTTGTCACTGACTTAGTGGTACCGCTAAGACTCAGCGGGTGAGGAACCTGCGATGAAGATAGGTGCATAAGTATGTCCTTTGGCATAGCTACATCAAGACTCAGCACCAAATGTGAGACTTCTTGGTGGCAGAGCAGGAGTGCATGATGTAGAACGTACCCTGTCACCAAAAAAGGTGAGCAGTGAGGCCAGGGTGCACAGTGGAGGGAGTAGATGGGATGCAGCAGACTGGATACAAAATGCAACGGAGCGATTTAGGCATACACAGTCTTATATACCGTATCTGATTGCATTTGTATTTTTTCTTCCTATAGCAGGAAAGTTTTTATAGTCGGTCAAAAGTCCGTTGTTGGTGATGACTGAAACCACGTGTATCACTGCGCACCACTTGTTTTCACAAGCAGATAGAAAATATTACTTCTCTAATAATTCTTCATAAATCGAAGCCCATTAAACAAGTTAGAACTATAAATAGTTGTATTTTTAATGTGGAAGGGAAGGTGAGGGAAAGGGCGATGTTATTCTACTCCAAATTAACATAGTTACAATTACCAATCATAACATCTTTCTTTTACTATCTTTTAGATGTGGAGCTTCAGGGTGCACTTTGTCCCGGCACGTGGTGGAAGACACACCGGTGGCAGAAAGGTGAGCTGCGAATATTCTTTTCAGAGTCACTCTCTCACTTCCTCTCTCCTTTGATAAACAAATGACGCACAATCTTATCTTCTTTTTATCTAACAGGTTGTGTTTCACAAATTGACGTCCCGCCCAACACCTCCAAAGCTCAACGTTTGAGGATTCTGCGATGATGCGTGGCCATCGTAACAACGCCTGTGAAGGTTGCTTCGACACGTGGTGCATCCTCTTTGAATCATGCCAATGGTACAAGGTGAACAAAGAAGCTTGTTTCCGAAGCAACGAGATGTCACCTGTGGGCGGAGAGAGTGGATAGTGTGCAGCAGCTTGACTGCGTAGGAATGTACAATTACCTCCTGACAGTGAGAATGGATAGGTTGAAACAGTCTGGGTGCGCAAGAAAAGGCACTCACCTCCAGACACTGGGAGTCAATGGGGTTAAACAGGCTGGGTACACTGTAATAAGAACTCACCGCTATGCAGTGGGAGTGCATAGGGTATAGTACTCTGAGAGAAAGAGAGCACACAGATACCACCTTGCAGTGGAAGTTGATGTAATACAGCATCCTAAGTGTTCAAATACATAAAGCAGAAATATACTTGTGCAGTTGTATGTAGCCTGCTATTACTAACTCTACACTATCTTTCAGATCACTAAACTTGAGGGTGCACTATGAACCAGAACTTGCTTGGACACACAATGTAGGCAAAAAGGTGAGCTACCAAGATTCTTTCCAGTTCCATTGATTAGTTTCTCTCTCTAACAATTTCAGTGTCATTTTTTTCTCTCTTTTTCTCTCTCCCTCTCTCTCACATTGTTTCTCTTTCTCTTTTCAAGTTATGGATGCTGCTGTCCACTCTGCAGATAAATAAATGAAGGCTGAATTTAAGACAGTCTGCAGTGTAGAAACAAAGCAGAACTCAAGTTGTGAGCTCTGTTGAACACAGTGTTTACAAAAGGTAAACCCAGTGACCTAGATACACAATGCCTCCAATTAAATGCATTGCAAATAAATGATATTGTCCTGCATAATGACGTGATCTCTCACCTAATTCTGTCTTATCTCTGAATCATTTTAAAGACCTACTGAAGCATACTGCATATCTGAGGCAGTAGGCACTTCCCTACAGATATCTCTTCAACACGGGCCTATGAGAGGGGTGGGATGTATCAGGCACACTGCACATGTGCAAATAACCAATATTGCCAAGTGTTATGTTACTTTGTGATCTTTGGCCTCACTCAGTCACATCAATATAATTTTAAACACTTATTTTCATTTTTGTTTTGCAGGTTACCTACCCTCCTTCCATTGGAGTCCATTTCACATTTTGTTTATTATGTTGTTATGTTAAAGTTACGTTTCTAGTTATTTATTATATTGTTATCTTAAAGTTAAGTTTCTAGTTATTTATTTTGGCTGTAATAAAAGTAAATTTAAAAAAGTATATATGTTTTCTTTTTCTGACAACATTTCACTATTATTTAGTGTGATAATCATATGCTTAGAGAAGATTTAACAATTAAAGTAGAAATTATGTTCATAACTAGAAGTATAAGACTGAGGTTAACTCTTTACCAGCTCTTTACCAGAGTCTGTAGCTGCGAGTAACGGTTCCTATGGAAAATGTTAAAAAGTCCAGCACAGTTACTGTTTGGATTAGCAACATTGTGTGGTGAACTTGTGACCTGTGCGCTCACTTAAGTGTTCCATGAACTGTTACTATGGTAACAAGCAATAAGCTGTTTGGGGGTAGAGTTGAAAGGTACTGGCTGTAAAGAAACCGTTATATTTACCCAGGATCCTCTACATGACAGGGGAAAGCAAACTAAGACGACAGAACACTGTGGAGCAGATTTACAATCCCCTTGCGCCACTTTCGCGTCACTTTTCCAATGTCAAAAGTGATGCTATAGTGGCACATGGGACTTGTAAATCTGCCCCTATGTACATTACAAGCAAAAGAAGTACACAACTCTTCAAATTAACCTCTATACAGGGCTGGAGGAATAGCCACTGACTTTACAAAACCCCATGTACAATTTACCTACTCTGTACTCAAGAACGAGCAATCCTTTATCGATGACAATTAGACAGTGTTGCTTCACGATTCACAGTGTGCACTGCACTAAATACTTTGTGCCTATTTAAATGGGAGACGGGATTGTCGACATTACAAAACTTAGGGCCATATTTACAATGACGGTGTTAAAATTATCATTACTTTAGCAGCAGCAAACTACAACTAGCAAACAGCAGTGTCCCTGGGGTAGGCACCCCAAGACACATCAGGAGCCGCACCTGGGGGGTGGTGTTCCCTAAGGCTTTTGACTACTCCAGAATGGAGACCATGCGGCCCCCCTCCCAAAATATAAAAAGACCCGGAGGGTGGTAATCCCCGGGGCTTAGACCGACCTATGAGCTCCCGCACCCATTTATTTTGTAGCACCAAAGAATGGCAGTCCCTGGGCTACAGGGCCACTCTGAACCACCATCAAATTTAATATTTTAGACCCCGGGATTTGACCATCCCAGGTAGCTAATTTTTAAATAAGCACAGGAGACACGCGCTTCGTTTTTTTTTTCCATCCATGCACCCAGCGCACATTTCTCCAGTTTTCAAAACAAATAAATACTTTTTTGGGGCCCTAGGGGTCCTTGTAGGACCCCCTGAGCAGGTCTAGAGTGTCAAAATATTTCATACCTGCCACCTTTATACCTTTTGAACACTTGTTCCACTAATTTCTAGATCCTCGCTTCTACCGAGGCACAAAATGACTGCCAACACTTCCTGGTTTCGAATGTTGACAACCACTTGACAGCCAATCAGCATTCGGCGCGTGATCGGAACGGTACGCTTAGAGTGCACGCAAGATGCGCGGATCCACTGAGGCCATATATATATATGTACTTTTAATTGTAATTTTCTCAGAAACTACTGAACAGATTTACACCATTTAAGCAAAAGGCACGAGTCTGAACCAAAGACTACCACTTTGGCAAATTTGGTGTAATTCCGTTCAGCCGATCGGGCTGTAGCTGTGATGAACGGTTCCTATGGAAAATTGCATGGGGAAAACACGTTTTGGGACCACCCTTTTTTTTCCGCCCCTGCTTCAAATGCAATATTTTAGACCCCGGGATTTCTCCTTCCCACATAGCTAATTTTTAAACAAGCACAGGAGGCCGCGCTTTGTTTTTATTTTTTTTACGGCGGATCCATGCACCCAGCGCACATATCTCAGTTTTTTCAAAAACAAAATCTTTTTTGGGCCTTATGGGTCCTTGTGGGAACCCCTAAGCAGGTCTAGAGGGTCAAACTATTTCTTACCTGCCCCCTTTATACGTTTTGAACACTTGTTCCACTAATTTCTAGATTCTCGCTTCTACCGAGGCACAGAATGGCTGCCAACACTTCCTGGTTTCGAATGTTGACAACCACTTGACAGCCAATCAGCATTCTGTGCGTGATCGGGATGGTGTGATTATAATCCGCGCAAGATGCGCGGATCCACCGAGGCCATAGATATATATGTACTTTTAATTGTGATTTTCTCAGGAACTATTGAACAGATTTACACCATATAAGCAAAAGGCATGAGTCTGAACCAAGGACTACAACTTTTCCAAATTTGGTGTAATTCCGTTCAGCCGTTCGGGCTTTAGCCGTGATGAACGGTACCCATGGAAAGTTGCATGGGGAAAACACGTTTTGGGACCCCTTTTTTTCTCAGCCCCCGCTTCACGAATCACCCCAAGACTTTCAGGATAGGAGTGGACTGGAGCGCCCCACCAGTTTTGAACATTTTGCGAAGATTCGTCAACCGACGCCAAAGTTATTCTAAATAGAATGTTGCGGATTTCCTATAGAAAATAGGTCCTAACTATAACTACCTACTGGCGACCGCCAGTAGGTAATATATATATATATATATATATATATATATATATATATATATATATATATATATATATATATATTACCAAAGCTTCTTCTTTCCACGGTTAGTAGACAAAGACACGGCACAGCAGCAGATGATTTCTTCGCGTTTTTTATTTACACACCAGTGCAAAAAAGAAAGTGCATCAATTGGACGGTCCTAACTATAACTACCTACTGGCGACCGCCAGTAGGTAATATATATATATATATATATATATATATATATATATATATATATTAAACAAACGCACCAGGAATAAGTGATTTGCACAGAAACAAAAGTTACAATATCTACTTTAACGATATAAAAAAGCAGTAAAGTGTGCTTAAAAATGGCATTGCCAAATCGAACAAAAATTTGCATTTACGCGGTATTTAAAGATTGTTCAGATTAATTAATGTAATTACTCTTTAAAAAGTGCTCACCTACGAAGAAGTGGATACGAACACTCTCAATGGCTATGACTGCGGAATAGGAAAAGTTCAAGAAGGTTGGCAGCTTATAAATGCTTTGCAGAAGGATGATTGGTTAAGCATGATGTCACTGGGTGTGAGAGTTGTGATTGGGCATGGTGTAATTGAGCATGCGCAAATCAAATGAAATACGTTAGGGGTACATAGCCAGACGGTGGGATGTATTGTGGGCATGCGTAACATTAACACGCATGCGCTACCACAAACATGCATGCGCAAAGTGAAGGTAACTCCTACGGGGTACATACATAGATAGAGTTCGGATGTCCCCGTGGTCTTGAAATGGCTTCAGGAGGGGGGCTTTGCAGCCCTCCTCCATTAAAGAATAATAATATAATTAGCCATGACCCGGAGGCTGGGGCCCCCTGTGCCCAGATTTGGGCAAGGGAGGGGGGGGCCATGCGGCCCACTTCCCATAAAAAAATGTAATACGTATACTCCGCTTATTGTCACCGTACCATAAGCGCACCCTTCCAATCATGCGCTGAAGGATAATTGGCTGTCAAGTGGTTGTCAACATTTGAAACTGTTGCCAGCCATTGTATGTCTCGGTACAAGGGAGGCTGAAGAAGCGTGTGAAATGTGTGTTTAAAAGGTGAAAAGGGGGAGGGTAGACACACTCTGATCCTCTAGGTCTCCTCAGGGGGTCCCACAAGGTCTCCCATGGCCCCTATTGTTTTGGGAAAAATAGCGGGGTGCGAATATGATCCGTGCATTCTAGCGATATTTAAAAAAAAAAAGACGTGGGCTTCCGCGCGTCTTTGGTAATTTGCATTCTTTCAACTGTTTAGAGGAGATGCAGCAGTGCTGTATCCAGGATCCACCACTGAGTAAGAAAAGGTAACAAAAGCACTATTCACCTGCTAAGTGAATTTCTACCCTTAGGATAACAGTGATGTACTTTTTAAGAAAGTTAAAGAAAATTATTAAAATAATAACCTCAGATAATTACTTGTCTTAATATTTAAATTATGTATATGACATCACGCACTACCGCGCATCCGTCACGTCACAATATACGTACATCTCCCGTATGCGCAAGGTGTCACGCACAAGTCGCATAGCAACCGCGTGGGAAAAGTTGTACCCGTCGCTCACCCTTCGCGGATCCTAGACAGCGATCCTAAAATGGCGGACATGTTTCGTGCAGTAAATGAGTAAGGTGTTCGTAGGATGCACAACTGCAAAAAAAAGAAAAATATTATAAAAATAATTTAAGTACATTATAAACAATATAAAATAATGAAAAAAATTATATTTTTATGTAAAAAAAATTATTTAAAAAAAGTGTAATGTAATTTAAAAAATAATATCTAAAAATGTAAAGAATAAAACAATGTAGTTAGAAAATATTAAAAAAACAATAAAAATATTTACAAATTAACATTTGAAAAATCTTTGAAATTCACTGAAAAAAACATAGGTTTCAGACATGGTATAGTTAGGGAATAGCATTTAAAAAACCTTTGAAATTCAATGAAAAAACCATAGGTTTCAGACATGTTATAGTTAGGAATTAGCATTTAAAAAACCTTTGTAATTCACTGAAAAAACCATAGATGTCAGATAAGTTATAGTTATGAATTAGCATTTAAAAAACCTTAGAAATTCACTGAAAAAACCATAGGTTTCAGGGGTGTTATAGTTAGCTGGACATTTCACTTGTATAAAACCATTTAAATTCCCCCGTTATAGTTAGACTTTTAAATACTGTAGTTACAGTTGTTGCAATGGGCAACATAATTTCAAACACAATGCAACATTGACCTCAATATGAATTTCTAGTTAAATGCAATTAGTTACTTTATGGATTACTTTTCTAACCACAGGACTGGATCCTAGATTCAGTCCTTGGACATCTCCTGTAAACGGTTGAGTAAAAGCGTTTTAGTTACAGTAGTGATTTTCAAGGAATATTATTGTATTTTAAAAGTTGACACTTGTGTTGGAATTTAGAGTGGTTAGATGCACTATTCCCACTGTAATCCATGCAACACTAGGGAAAATGATGGATTTTGAAGGGAGACATTTACCATTCTCACTCCAATCTGAACAATACTAGGGAAAGTGTAGAGTTTGGAGGGGTTAAGTTTACTGTTACCGCTCGCAAGTAAGCAAAATTAGGGAAAGTGTTGTACTTTTTTTTAAAATCTCTTTATTGAACAGGCAATTGATCCACTCTGATATACAAAAGAATCAAGCAGATGTATGTTGGGAAACATTCGGAGCACAACATGCAAAGTAAATAGCCGTGCAGAGGGATCTCTGACATCATATATGATACATCTCATTTTTATATCTTGTAAACAAACCAATGTAGCGAGAATACAATGCAAAGAGACAAATGATAAACAAACAAAACATATTCGGAAGCTTGTGTGGGAGAGAGAGCAGTTCGATCAGCACATCAAACACCATAAGATTAATCCGTTCATAGGTTAAGGGTAAACAACATTACATCGTGAGCCAAGCCTGTTCGTGATGAACACTTATGTAAGGATATGGAGCTGTCTAGAAGCATACACCGTATTCCAGATCCTCCTTCTAAATTCCGATTCAACCCGAGGTGACTACAATACCTGAAGCCTAGTATTCAGTTCCAATATGTGTGATGCATGAATCGAGGTGTGGGTGACCACGGCGCCGCCCTGCATGTGTACCTAGCCCACCCCCTCCGGAACAATGGAGCTCATCGACTGAGACTGTGCTTCCTGGGTAAGTTTCGCAATATATGTACGATATGGTCCCCATATATCAACCGGTCGGGACGCAGTCGGGATCTGTGTGGAGTATTCTACACAATTGACATTGCAGTAGGCCATGCTGCGAAGCCAAGCATGAGAGCTGGGAACGCGTCTAGAGCACCAAAGCAGCGCAATCTCTCTCTTTGCCAATAGAAAGCCAATGGCTGCCAGCTTGCGGGTAGAATGTGAGAAATTTGCGACATAGCCCAATAGTGCTATCTCAGGGATGGGTGTCCACTCCAAGTCCAATATGTCACCTAAAACACAATGCACCTGCGCATCCAGTAATCATGTAAAAGAGGGCATGTCCAGGAAAGATGGGCGAAATCAGCTTGTGGGGCTTTGCATTTGGGGCAGCAATGAGGCCTGTCAGAGTCAATCTTGTGAGCAAGGGCAGGGGTATGATACATCCGTCTCAAAAACTTAAAGTGTATGAGCTTGTGTGTACTATTAATGGAGACGTTTCTAGTGGCCGCGCAGCACGCCGCCCACTGGTCATCAGTTATTGGGTTGCCCAGGTCTTTCTCCCACGCGGCTCGCACTGCAGTGTCCGAGGAGGGAAGCGCGGCCAGGCACAGTTTGTATAACTTAGAAACTACATGCGAACCAGTCTGACTCTGTATTATGAATGTGAGGATTGCAGCGTCATCGGGGGAAGTGGAAATGTGGGAAACTTAGCACGAAGCATGGACCGAAGTCTCGTCAGTATGAAAGAGTCCATAAATGATCGGTCAGCAAAACGCTGATCCTCAGTCACGGAGAAAACATGTCCTTCCGGAAACAGGCCCCCAACCGTGTGTATTTGGTATTTGGATAACATGGGCTGTACCACAGACTCGCCTGTGATGGGGAGCCAATGGGCATTGGGCAAGGGAAGGGCGGAGGAATATAATGTCTCAATCTGAAGTAGCCTGCGCAGCTTTTCCCAAGCCCAGCATGTGGTGGAAACTGTCTGTATGTCTTGCGGATCCCGGGGAATCCCTCTGGGGAGAATGGAATTAAGGGGTACATGCAACACCAGGTCAGCCTCAGGCTTCAAATATAAAATCCTAGCGTCCGGATGAAACCAGGAATAGGCGTACGAGCATTGTGCAACCAAGTAGTAAAGAAAAAAGTCGGGCACACCGAAGCCACCCCGTTCATAAGGAAGCGTTAAGGTTCGCCAGGACACTCGGGGGGTTTTACCACCCCATACTAAACGCAACAACAAGGAACGAAGTTGCGAGAAGAAAATCTTGGTGAGGGGAATCGGAATATTGATAAGAGATACAAAAACCAAGGAAGTACGATCATTTTGATTATGGCGATCCGGCCAGCCATGGATAAGGGGAGGCGAATCCATCGCTCCAGGTGATCTTCTAAGAAGTCCAGGGCATGCCCGTAGTTCAAGCGAATAATGGACACCGTGTCAAGGTGGACATGAATTCCCAAATATCGCACCGAATCTGTGTTCCACTCAGGAGGAAAAGCACAGTTCCAGTGCGAGGTGGAGGGGGTAAGCGGACAAAATGACAGATTTGTGCCAGTTTATGCGAAGGCCTGAGTACTCTCCAAAACGGGTGATCTCCAAAAGCAGAGGCTCCAGATTGGTCTGAGGCGTCCGTACATACAAAATCGTGTCGTCCGCATATAAAGAAATGAGGAGAGGCCCAGTGCGAAACTGAAGCCCTCTATGGAGGTGCTTCTCTTGAAAATGGCGAACTAGAGGGTCCATTGCTAGGATGAACAGCAGAGGGGATAGGGGGCATCCCTGTCGTGTTCCACGCGAGAGTGCAACATTTTCCGAGATGGTGCCGTTTAAACGTAGCCAGGCCGTAGGGGCAGCATATAGTAATTCGACTGTAGCCACAAACATTTCCGGCATGCCCATTCGCCTCATGATTGATAAAAAAAAGGGCCACTCCAGTGTGTCGAACGCTTTCTCAGCGTCCAAAAACACTGCGGTGGCTGGGATAGAGGGGTCCATCCTGTGCAACACAGAGAACAGTGTCCTCAGATTTAAGGAAGTGGACCTGTGCGGAACGAATCCAGACTAAGCCGGTGAAATAATGGACTCCATTAATAGCGATAGACGGATCGTGAGAACTTTAGCCAAAATCTTGTAGTCTAAATTTAGTAGTGAAAGGGGTCTGTAAGAGCCACAGAAGGAGGGATCACGACCTAGTTTGGGAAGAAGAACAATAACCGCTTCTCTGAGTGTGGGTGGCAGAACGCCGGACTCGAGTGCCTCAGCTTATACCTCGACTAGCCGTGGAACAAGCTCTTCTTTATATTCTTTATAAAAATCGGCTGAGAAACCGTCAAGGCTCGGCGCCGAGGAGCTCTTCAATGCATCAATGGCTTCAACTATAGAATCAGGAGTGATGGGCATGGCAAGGAAATCCTGCATGTATTTTTCGAGATATACCATGGCGATCTCATTCAAATAAGGGCCGGGGTCACGTTGTCCCTCTGAAAGTGTGGATGTGTAAAGCACCTTGTAGTATGACAAAAAGGTGTTGCATACGTCGGGAGTGGATTGGTATCTTGTGCCCTGCGTGTCAACGATAAGGGAAAGTGTTGTACTTAGTAAAAGTTACATAAACCATTCCAATTCCTTACCATTTTTAAACAAACATTTAAATACTTAACAACATAAAATGACTAAAACATATTGAAAAAATATATATGCTAAATATAATTGTGATTAAATGCAAAAAATGAGCACGTACAACAAACTGTTTCCTTCTGTACTACTCAAAAAGCCACAATCGTTCCCAAAAATGATAATAAAATATAAATAAATAAAATATTAATTGAAATATAAATGCAACACAATTAAAACCAAGAAGCAACAGTAAATACACTTTACAAATTGTAATAAAATATTATTTAATCAATTAAATAGAAAACAAACATTAGAAATTCAATAGACTGTAAACAATTTACAATAAATAATTAATTAAAACAACAAAATGAATTACTTCCATCTCTGTTCCCCCACAATACTGACAACCTGCCACTAAAATGTAAATGAATAATAACTATACAAAAAAATTACATTAAGAATCACAAATACACTTAAATAATAGATTAACATTTAATCAAATAATCAGTTTTCACATGTAATCATAATTAAACATTGAATTAACATAAAAGATGAAATACAATTAAAAATTGTAATTTAAAATTAAAATAACTTCCTCCCTAATTTACTAAAACAGCCTGATACTAAACTCCACATTACCAATTATCTATAGACAAAACTTGAATCACTTATTAAAAATTAAAAACTATACTTACAATATTTAAAACAAATGCATTCATAATATTAACATCTAAAATTAGTATGAAAAATTATATATTAAATTAATTGAAATAATATTGAGTATATGGATATTGAAGAAAATAATATGACACACAATATTTTCAAAAACAACATGATATCCAATATTCTTACCTTTTATATTTTGTCATGTCAAGATTAGTACTGAACCTCCTGTTGGTGACCTGTGTGAAGGCCTGAGGGGCTGAGCTTCTATCTAATTGCACCCAAGACAGAAACTGACTGAAAGGACCAGTGTGCTGGCCGTCTGTTGCTACAGGGGCACAACTAGCTACAGAGGGTTTATCAGTTGGAGTGTCCAGCTGAACAATAACAACTTGACCTACACTAGACCCTGCTGTTGGCCTTTGTTGGAGTGAGTCCTGGTCCTAAATGCTGTCCCTGAGGTACCGAGAGCCTTAGAAGACACAAAGGATATTTACTAAACAAAGAAAAAAACATTGTGACTGACGAAACCAACTGCTTCAGCAGGACCACATTCAATGGGTTTCTGACTGCAGGAATACTTTATTGAATACAGACTTGCCATGTGGGAGGATTTTGATTTCCAGAAAAATGACAATAGTCTCAAATTTAGAGTTTTTAGGCAACCTTACTGTCCCTGTCACTAAAAATGTCCTTGGGCTGCCCTACCTCCATTGAGCCATCAGAGGAAGGACATTACATTGTCTGCCATATTTTGGGTATATGTTCTAATTTCATTTGTATCCTGTCCATCACCAATAGGAAAAAAACGATGGTGAGCTACAGAAGAATGAATAATCCAAAGAAAAATAAAATTAGCCTACACTTTTAGAGAAAACTCAAAGTGTTTTGGAGGTTATTACTTTTTTGTTTTTATGAAATAAAGTCCTACTTTGGGAGTTTGTTTATGAGAAACAAAGAAATGTCAAAACAACAATCCAAACTGACAGCAACATTCTACCAAACATTTTGTACACTGAAAGAAACCATTGCGATGATGGCTCCTTTCTATGTACAGTGATACTGTGATCGTCTTAAAATTTGACGGACATTGTCAGGATGATGGAGGTAATATCCTCTGCCACCCTGGCAGAGGTACCTTCTGTTAAACTGTAAATCAGCCCCTAAGTAATAAGGTAACAACTTTAATGGGGTCTTCAAACTAGGCTTAGCTGGCTTTGGGTGCATCATGGTCGGCCACAACTTGTACCTTCGTCCTGGTCAATGCATTTATTACCAACATGCTCTTTCATGGCAGCTTTTAACCAAAAAACCTTTTTGAAAATCATGTCTCTTGTTGTGGCATTTTTAATGTTTACCTTTTCTTGACTTTTTAAATTGTGTGTAGGATGTTGGTAACTGTTTTGCTGCGACTATATTTATTTTAACTAAGTTTAGCCTGACTTCTTTGTGCCATAGTTACCTAGGGTTGTGTCTAAGTTTCAATTATTTTTTCTTGTAGTGAACTCACATCGACCCCAATTATTAAACCACTTCCCAATTGTTAAGAAGGCTGTCTTGAATGGGAAAATCATTGACAAAGTCAGAGTCTTCGTACACTTTTACAGAACTGTGTTATGTGAAAATGTGATATATGTGATATGATATGATAACAAACATAGGACGATGAGGAACAGAATACCCACGCTGCTGCCTTCATAGGTTGACATTAAAGAGTGGCTGTCCTTCATCCTCGGATGACTCCTCATGCTCCATGGTTTTTTGAAGTAGCAAACACAGATGTAGGTACCTGTGTTGAGGAGACACTAGAGGGTGATGGTGTAGTGCACATGCAGAGACATTTTAAAGCTTTGGCAAAGTGGGAAATTGCTCATGTCCCCCAACTTCCAAGAGCCTCTCTGGCAAAGACAGCGAGACAGTCAAAATTCCTGCCATAATAAAGTTGCTCACAAAAAACAGCTTGTTTTCGAATTAGATTGCTGAGCATGTTTAACAGTAAATTATGGACACATTTACTAAGGGATGTGCCAGGGCAAAGTCACACAAAGTCATGCAAAGCAGTGCAAACTCTTTGAAAGGGCATTTACATTCCAGTGCTAAAGTTATTGTGCCCTGGAAGGTGCTCTCTCCTCAGTGCAAGCAGTGCGTTGCCCTGCAGTTCACTACTTTGCATCAAGGAAGGATTATTTGGGTGCAATTTGTCCAGTTTCGCGCTAGCACTCGAATTTGCACACAACAATATAACTATGTGTACTGCAACACGTTCACCGAGATTAGGATCATGCATCCCGCAAAATTCAGCGGGTATGTGATTAGACCCGATACCTTTGTAGGTTGCCCCACCCTGTCCTGAGGAAGACCCGCAAGGCCAAGGTTCAAATCACCCTCAAGGCTACAAGACGGGTCGAAATGTCGACGCCCCCCCCATGATTGTCCTAAACCCTGAATTTCACCCCACACGGGCCACACAAGAATATAGTTCTGTGTAAACTGAAACTGTACTTTTTTGAGGAAATGAACAGCACCCTTCAGAGTAAGAAACACAGTGTTTGACGAACAATGTCTCAGTATTTGTTTAGTACACATATAGCATTGTCATATTTGTTTTCCCACTGAAATATACACAAAAAAGACTTTAAATCTTCAATTTTTCTTTCTTTTATTCAGTTTTTCAATTTCTTTTAAAACAATCGCTGATAGCCAACGTGTTTCGTCTGTAACCGGACTTCTTCAGGGCTGAATAGACGTCTAATAATCAAATTTGTGAATGCTTCATGGTTTCGCAAAGAAAGATCATAAAAGGTCAAGGAGAGTCCTTTCTTATCTATCGATTTATGATGATTCAAAATGACGTCATAAGGTGTAGCAATGATTTTAAATTGGCCAAGGTAAGCCAGCAAAAAAACGCACCGACAAACGTAGCAACAGGTCCTTCTGGTTCGAGCCAGAAGGACCTGTTGCTACGTTTGTCTGTGCGTTTTTTTTGCTGGCTTACCTTGGCCAATTTAAAATCATTGCTACACCTTATGACGTCATTTATTATCTTTCTTTGCAAAACCATGTGTTTCTTACTCTGACGGGTGCTGTTCATTTCCTCAAAAAAGTTAGTTTGTCAAGGAAGAAGGGTTTCCCTATCTTCCTTGTTTGGGTTTGTATAGGGATTACATTCCTGTTTCTAGCACCTTCATTTTGGACTTAGTCTGGGTACTTAAATAGTGGTGCAAACATCGTTGCCTTAATCCCTAAAATTAAAAAAATTTAAACTGAAACTGTAACCTACTTGAACGTTATACAAATGTGGCCAGGCCCTACAGGACGGTGAATTACAACCGGTCCAAGTGTTTAAATGAATAAAGTCTCTTTTTGTCACTGAAGCTTTCTATTGTCACTGCCTTGACTTTCCTTTACTACTTTACACCTGAGCACCCTTCTTCTTATGCATGTTCTCTGGAGCAACCTTCCTTATAGAATAATTAATGTACAGTCAAAGACAGTTTCACCAATCGACATGAGAATAAAATGCATGGTGAACTGACTGCCGGTTGCTGCACATCTTTTTGTTTTGAATAACGTATTGAGTATTATGAGCGTTTTTTACTGTTCCTAAGCTGGCTCATGAAATAATTTGCAAAACAGACCATACAGGGAATTGATTCACCCCACCAGGCAGCTGGTGGGAATTACATAAAAAAACAATCTTACTTCACCTCACTTATTCTACTTTAACACTATCTCTCTATTTCTCTATGTCCTGTTGTCCTCTTTTTTATTTCTGATTTTTCTACCTAATCTTTGTCTACTGCAGCACTATCTCAATATAGCTCACTCAACTTCATTTACGAGTTTCTCATGGCCTTTCCTTCTTTCTATTACTGTCTGCGTCTATTTCTCTATCTATTGCTCTTCATCCCCTCTTTCAAAATCAACTTTCTATCTCTTCCCTCTCTTTAAACTAGGGGTGTGCCCAACTTGCATAATTTGCTTTCACATAATTACACAAAATTATTGCAAAATTAAGTAAAACTATGCATAATGCAAATCCATCATGTCATGCCATATTTTAGTGTTCCATTTAAACAAGATTTCGGTGAGCCACTACTACTCACGTTCTGTTGTTTCTATGCATTCCCTGTACATTTCTTACCACAATTTTGCCTAGCAAGCATAATGTAAAATTCCCTAAATTAATTATGCCAGCATCATTTTAATTTTGCCCTTACTTTACACCTCAATGCACTTTTTTCAACTGGCCTCCACGTATCTCCCCTCTATCTACTTCAGGTCTCACACAATCTCTCTATCTTTGTCTCACCTCTTTCTATATGTCTCTGTTACCTAAACACATTCTACCTTTCTCAGCATTTTCTCTACCTCTACCTCACCCTTCCCCTTGCCTCTCAATGTCATTTCCCTATTTACCACACATCTCCTTATCTCACTTCACCTTACCCCACCGCTCTCTCACTCCGCATACCTAACCTCACAATTTACCTCACCGTAAGTTCACTACCTCACCTCTCTGAATATCGTACTTCTTTCTGACTGCCTCTATTTCTCAATCTCTTTTTTCTATCATAAACTCCTTTGCCTCTCTCTCTCTCTCTCTCAAACCCACACACAAACACATATCTTTCCCTAGACCTCCTTCACTAATTCAACTCGCCCCCTACACCTAAACAAGTTTTCTCTTTCTTTATAGATCTCTCTAACTCACCATATCTTCCTCTCTTTCTGTCTCCCAGTTCACTACTCTTGTGAAAACCTCACATCTCTTTCTCTGTCTCGTATGTCTCTCAACTTCTACTTTTCGCTCTGCAACACATTTCTCTTTCAGCTTCGCCCCTCTCTTTACCTTTTTCTCTTCCCCAAAACTCTTTTTACCTGACCAGTTTTCCTATACCTCCTCTCATTTTGGCTTCTCTCTACCTTGCACCTCTTTGGTATTTCTCAAGTACCTTTGTCTACATCTACCTCTCGCTACCTTTCCCTCTCTCTAACCTGTATATTTTTTTCTGGATTACCTGTCTTGCTTCTCCCTTGGAGTACGGTATTTCTGTTCCCCTCTTTACATTTCCTTTTCACATGCTAACATCTTACCTATTCCTCCTCCTCTCTTTCTGTACCAACATCTTCCTTTTTTACCTCTCGTTACCTTACCTTCTGGCCACCTCATCTTTCTTTACTTTACTCCTCTTCCTGCTGCGCATATCTTTCTACATGATCTCTTCCTCTACCCACTTTTCCCTCTACTTCACGTCTCTAGCGGTACTGTTCTCTTTACATCTTGCTCCATCTCTTGTATAGTCCCTACTCCCATTTGTCCTACTTGGCAGAATCACAGGTAAATGTCTAGCCAGAGTAGTGTGCACATAGAAAGAGGGAAGTGGAAGAGAACTTAAGAAATAGTTATTAGATTCTTACCAATTGAATCCTTAAAATCCTCAGAGCGGTGCTTAATTTTCACTGTTGCAGCTAGACCACGAGCAGTAAAAGGGGATCTATTTGTTACTGCAAATATTTTGCAAGCAAAGCAACAAATATAAGTGCTATGTGGATATGTCTTTCTTTAAAATTATGTACTAGTCCACTATAGTGAAGTGAAAGTGATTTTTTTTTATTGTTTCAGTTAATTAAAACCACAACAATACATTTAAAAGAATCAACTGTGTTTAAAATTTCTTAATATATAAGTGCAATCTCTGTTAATAAGTTCTAAAACATTCTCAGTCTAATACAGTGTTTGTTATTTAAAATAGAATGAAGTGAAATTAAAATACAGTCTGTCTAACTTAGTTTGAAAGTTCTTGGTTTTTTTCCTCTGTTAGGTTCCGGAGAGCACTCTCCCCGAGCTACCACTGTCGTGTTATCCTTTTGTGGACAGGGTGCCAAGTTGTGTTTTAGCGCTTGGGAGTGGGCTGCAAGGAACTTTAGTAGTAGACAGTTCAATCGCGTGTCTATTGGGTTTAAGGTTGCCATGATTGCAGATCTGCACGTTCTTATGCCCCGCTCGTTCATAGACTTTTTTAAAAGAGAGATTCGAGCTTGAGCTAGGTTCGGGCAGATACAGACAAGATGAATAAAGTCCTCATTGCTCTTCCCACATAGTCTACATATTTTGGGTCCGTCGTGCACCCAGATTGGTTGGTCCATAATCGATGGAAGTTTCCCCAAATGGAGTCCCATTAATTTTTGTTTTCTATGAACTGGGAATGTGATTGTTAGGTATGGGGCTGCCACGTTTTGTAATTTGATATGACCATCCATGCGTGTTTTCTGGTACTAAACGTAGCTTTATCAACTAAGAGGGAGTGGAATTTTGTCGACTTGTTTATAGCATGTTGAAACGCCGGGTAAGGCAGGTTGAGTTCCCAACGTTTTCTTGTTCCAGTCTCAGTTATGGCCTTTTCAAGATACTGATTATATGGGGACTTAACATCAGATCTTATTTCTTCCCATAGTGCTTGGTGCAGTTCCGAGGCTGACGTATTCTGTTTTAGTGTATACCAGTACTTGATATGTACTAGTCCACTAAATATCTAACTTGTGTGGTGTCCTACCATGGGACTTGCACACTAGTTAGACCCTGATGTCCACATAAAATGTTCTTGCAGGTCAAAAAAATCTAAACAAAACTCAAAAATAAATGGCTTTGCCAAAGCGTGACCAAGCTTTCTTTTGATATCATTGGACTGGCAGACACCTTCAGCTGAAGCTTCTGGCTGTTTTTGTGCACCCCCATATCTGAAGGTTTAACAAATAAGTCAATGTCATATAGTTTTGCTTCACAAGGGATTGAATTTTCTGAAAAGGGGGAATCAATTTGACGTCCTTTCAAGCAGTGGTTCCCAAAATATCATTTGCCCATGGCTCTACAAATCCTTGTCACTGTGCATATGACCTTTAAAACTTCAGTAGGATGACTAAAGCCTGTAGTTATATTCCTGACAAGGGTTTGTTGTAGCATTATGACTGGACCTTATTTAGTGTTTGGCGGCTGACCCATCCATCCTATGAGGTGGCGGAGATCATTAACTGTACCGCCCTGGCAGACTACTGACCACTATATTTAGCGATCATGTTGACCCAGCTGTGATTTTTTTGACCTCAGAGAAAGTGCTCTCAAGGTGGTCTCTTTGATCTGATGGCACTGAGAGCTTAGTGCACACTAGGGGTGAGTGGAACTCACAGAGTTTCCTTCTGTGGAATCCAGCAGAGTTGCATAAAAAATTAGCCAGACTCTGTGGAGCTCTTGAGCAGGCAGAACTGGCATGTCACGCTTTATTTTAGCGCTGAGAGCTTGGTCCACGCTACAAAATCAGTGTGAACTAGGTCACACATTTGGAACCGAGTCTTCATTTCTCCATGGCAGTGTTCACGTCACAGTACGCAAGGAGAGGAGTAAGAGGAAGATGCGCTTCAGTCCGGAGGAGCAAAGGGTCTCTGTACGGGGGTGATGGGACACTACCAACAACTGCACTGGTGCCACTAACTCTATGCATCGCAGGTCTACGACACGTGGCTGTGGGCCACTGCTGATTGCTGCCTCCTGGACACACACTGCAGTGGAGTAGTTCACACAATTGGAACTGAGTCCTGCTCTCTTCATGGCAGATTTTATGTCATTGTACAGGCCTCATCACAGACTTCATCCTTTTTCAGCTCTGTTGCCACTAAGTATGTGCCCTGAAATTCTTGGTCACTCTCTGGTTGAACTTTGGTGGTGTCTGAGTCAATGGGCTGGGGGTTATTTTCATCATCATGTAGCAGATACTGACATGGTGGTAAAGAGGTGCCTGTAGCATTCAACTCCGCCACTTGCCTGGTTCTGCTTGCTTCTGCCCTCTGCATCATGCCCTGGAAGGACACCTTCTAGTGTCCCCCGCAACCCTCCGCGACATTCACCTTGGACATCAATGAGGACCCGCTCAGCTCGCATGGCCCTACCTCAGTGCAGCGCAAGTCACCGTCCCGTGGCGATGTGCCTGTGGTGGCCGCAGTGCATCCGGGGCCACTAACTCTGTGCAGCTCAAGTCATGGATCCTTGCCATTTGAAGCTTGTACTGCTGATTGTCTGATCACTGTTGTGGTTGTTGCGAGCACCAACCAACCTCCTGAGGGGTGGCTTACACTTCCGAACACCCATCCAGCAGAAGCGTCACTGGACATGTGTCCCTGGCAATAAAAGGGGCTGGGCGCACGTGCCCGTAGGCAGTTCCACAAACTCACTCAGTGTGTCTGTGTGGTCATTATGTATGCATGAGGCCCCGGGTCATACCACATCACATTGTGCTGTGTACAGTGGCTGCAACCATGACACCGCAGGCAGTGGGGGGGACCTGAGACATGTAGCCATGTCGTACCTCCCTGTGAGCGTAAGCGGAGTGGACAGGCATTTGACAGTACAGCGTAGGGGTGTGGCTCTTCCTCACATGGATCGGGGTGTGGTTAGGTTTAGGCCTTACCAAGGAAGTGACTAATGCATGTGTCTCTGTTGTAGTGTCTGTGCCACCCGTCGCAATGGACAATGTTGCTATGTGGCATGCCCCCGGAGTGCGGGCTCGGCCGAAGGGGTACATGGGGTAGGGTATGCCCTCTCGTGGTCAGGGATCACACATGCCAACTCTTGTGTGTGTTGCTATTAGCGCAGCATGCGCCAAATGCCTACCCTCAACCGCATGGCGAGTTCAGCCAGGCAGGTGCTCTTCATCTGTCTCACTCTGTCCTTACAATGGGCCTACACACGTGGCCGGCCACCTTCAGCGCCCATCATCACTGTGTCGTAGTCAGGCTTGTGAACATTCGCGACAATGGTCTGCCGTAGGGATGCAAGTGATGCAACGCGCTGCGCACACTAGTGACTATGCTTGGGGGGAGGGAGGAGCAGCAGTGAGGCTAAGTAATACACATTGATGCCGCTCATTTGCAATAGGCAGTTCATGTCATGCAGGAATCACTAAGTCACACGTATCACACACCAATGAACCAGTGAGCCTGCCAACGGATGTATGACGTTACAACGCATACTTTTACAACGACTACCATTACCACGCAATTTTTACAACGCAGGATCCATTACAACGAAGTACCATTACAACGCATGTATTTACAACGCAGATACCTTTACAACGCATACCATTACAACGTAAGTATTAGTAAGTATATAATATTTTTTGAAATGTAAATTAATTAAAATTAATTTAATTTAATTTAATTAATTTAATTAATGTAATTTAATTTAATTTATTTTAATGTATTTAATTTAATTTAATGTAATTTATTTAATGTAAATAATTTAATTTAATTAATTTAATTTAATTTAATGTAATTTAATATAATTAATTAATTTTAATTTAATTTAATCAATTTAATGTAATTTTATGTAATTTAATGTAATTTATTTAATTTAAATAATTTAATTTAATTAATTTAATTTAATTTAATGTAATTTAATATAATTAATTTATTTTAATTAAATTTAATTAATTTAATGTAATTTAATGTAAGTTATTTAAATTAATTAATTTAATTTAATTTAATTGTATTTATTTTAATTAATTTAAGTTAATTAATTTAATGTATTCTAATTTAATTTAATTAATGTAATTTAATTTATTTTAATTTAAATAATTTAATTTAATTTAATTTAATTTAATTTAATTTAATTAATTTAATTTAATTAATTTTAATTTAATTAAATTTAATTTAATTATTTAATTTAATTTAATTAAATGTTTTATTTTTTATTTAATTTAATTTAATTATTTAATTTAATTATTTAATTTAATTTAATTTATCCTGTACCCCTTTACCCAAAAAACCCCAAACTGACCCTGAACCCTAAAAATACCCCTTTACCCAAAAACCCAAAACTGACCCTGAACCCTAAAAATACCCCTTTACCCAAAAACTGAAAACTGACCCTGAACCCTAAAAATACCCCTTTACCCAAAAACTGAAAACTGACCCTGAACCTTAAAAATACCTTTTTACCCAAAAACTGAAAACTGACCCTGAACCCTAAAAATACCCCTTTACCCAAAAACTGAAAACTGACCCTGAACCCTAAAAATACCCCTTTACCCAAAAACTGAAAACTGACCCTGAACCCTAAAAATACCCCTTTTACCCAAAAACTGAAAACTGACCCTGAACCCTAAAAATACCCCTTTACCCAAAAACTGAAAACTGACCCTGAACCCTACAAATACCCATTTACCCAAAAACTGAAAACTGACACTGAACCCTAAAAATACCCCTTTACCCTAAAACTGAAAACTGACCCTGAACCCTAAAAATACCCCTTTACCCAAAAACTGAAAACTGACCCTGAACCATAAAAATACCCTTTTACCCAAAAACTGAAAACTGACCCTGAACCCTAAAAATACCCCTTTACCCAAAAACTGAAAACTGACCCTGAACCCTAAAAATACCCCTTTACCCAAAAACTGAAAACTGACCCTGAACTCTAAAAATACCCCTTAAAAAAAACCAAAAATATAACATTTTAAATATAATTATATACTTACCAATACTTACGTTGTAATGGTATGCGTTGTAAAGGTACCTGCGTTGTAAAAACATGCGTTGTAAATACATGCGTTGTAATAGTTTTTGCGTTGTAAAACTTTCGTTATAATGGTAGTTCGTTGTAAAAGTTGCGTTGTAAAGGTTGTTTCCCCTGCCAACACATTATGCTGTGCGCATTCTTGACTCATGCCTCTCTGCACTGTCAAAGGTGACCAAGTCTATGCACTCTGCACTTGGATGATGACACCCCTCCGAGCCCCGAACACACAGGCCCAGAGGCAGTACAATTTGGCCCACAAACACACTAGGAGCATTGTGGAGTGCACATTTGGCATGTTGAAGTCATGTTTCAGGTGCCTGGACATCACAGGTGGAAGGCTCCTGTACAGCCCAGACATTGTGTGCATGTTGTGGGTTGCACAACATATGTGTATGCAGCAATGCCCCATGGATACCAGTGCCAGATGCACCAGACGATGATGATGAAGATGATGCAGGTGGACCACACCCCACTGCAGCTACAGCAGGAATTGCCCATAGGAACACCATCATTGACAATTTCTTCTCATGTTGACGTCACATTGTGATGGTCCTTAGCAATCATGGGACAGTACGATGAATGACCACAGGCACAGCATGTGCCAATAAATTGATTCCAAGACACATTCGCTGTGTGCATGTCACTCATCTGTACAGGTACATCACTCAGACAAGTGTGCGTGCAACATGTAGTGCTAGCAATTTTGGAATTTGTTAATGGATGGTGGGTGTATCACTCCTGTGCAGTGAGGCTGTTTAGGGTGTCACGTATTTCAACTGCCAGTTTAGTGTGTCACTTTTGGAAGGGTATCCCACTCTTCGGCATTTCACCTGTGTCCTAATTCATACAATTTTGGCCGTCATTTGTGGCCTACAAGTGACAACAGGGCTTCTTTTGGGCTCTGATATGTGCCACCATGATGCAGGGATGCACTCTGTGCCTCAAGTACCACAACATGTACGTAAGGGGGAGTCACTGCCCCTACATTAGGCCATGCTTACATTATTGTTTGATCATGGACATGGCATGTCTGGGTGCAGGGGGTGTTGATTGTCCCTCTGCAATGTGAAGAAGAGATGCGGTTTCACAGTGTGTTCCATGTATGTTTCGGCATTGGCGCAGATTACATACAGAATGCATGTCAATGTACATTTTGACTGTTTGTGAGGAGATGCCTATCTGATGCGGGACAATGCTCATTTGTTCTACGTCACAACTGTGGGGTTGCGCTCATATGTTGTAATCTCACTGTATTTTTTACTCTGCTTTTATGGAGCATTTTTCCGCATGATGCATGGGAATCGCAGGCCTGTCACTGGTTATTGCTGATGTTTGTATCTCGATTGGCCTCATCGCTACTATTTTCGCGTAGGTGTATCACATTTTTTTGGCTTTGCATTGATTTTAACGCGGCCATTTGACGCGTTATTGTGAGCCTATTGCATGGTACTGCTATGTTGTGAATACGCCATTAACATGGCGTTGTTTTCCCACGATAGACTGCGATGTGCAATGTTGCCTTATGCTTATTTTGCGCTGATTATCACACGTTCTTGAGAATATCCCCCCAGAATAATACATTTGAATGAATGAGGTACATTAGATTTAAGCATGCTTCTACGTACGCATGTTCAGTGTTCCAGATCGGTAAAAGTCTTCTAATATGAGACATAGACAGAGCAAAACTGATTGTTAGCGTAAACATAGTATAGCAAATTTTGGACCAGATGTACAAACATTTCATTTTGTGAGTTTCAAATTGTGATTTTTGGCAATTTGCAATTAGAGACTTGCAAAATGAAATGTAGTAATGCGTCTCAGACACATTAGTGATTCCCATATAGATCACAAGGGAACTGCCTCATCAATATTCATGAGGCAGGTCGCACTTGCGACCCATTGGGAATTGGCAGTAGCACAGGAATGGAGGCCTGCTGGGTACAGCAGACCATATTGTTTGTGTTTGCTTTTTAATAAAACAACTTTTTAAAAAAAATACAGCCACTTTCCTTAATGAAAAATGGGATGTGATTCAAAAAGAAAAATTGAACGTTTTTGTTTTATACATTTTTAAAGGTAAGGTGGTGGTCTGTGGGACTACTGCCTGCTCGTAAAAATGTTTTCGCTGCCATTCACCAAGGCATTCCCATTTGGCCTACCACCTACTTGAAGAAGGTGGCAAATTGCAATTGTTTTGCAACCCCATTCTGGTTGTAAAGCAATTGTACATCCCCCTCCAACTCGCTATTAGGAAGGGAAGCCCTTTACATGCCCCTTCCTAATAGCGATGTGCCTAATTTATGTAGGATGGGGTGGCATAGCAGTCACATTTTTGCATAGTGGCTGCTTTGCAACCTAAACCTTGTTTTACCCTGTAACAGATGTATAAATTAGTCACAGTGTAAAACTACAATTTGGGAGGATTCACAGACCACTTATTTGATGGATGGTAATGAGGCAGGATTCCATATGCGAATCTGACCAAATGGTAGACAATGCATTGATAGAGGTCTGCAATGAAAAGCAGACCTTCATCACTGCATACATATCTGCAGTGTGCCAACATTACAGTAGCAGTGTTAAATAGACTTGGTTTAACTTTTGCTAATGAATACCTCAGCTTTCCAAGCACTGAATTAAAGTACCCCTTGAAATGCTTCTTTTCAATTAATGGTTTGTGAATGCAATTGAGGTCACAAAGCTCTTATACATATCCTTGCCTTTCACCCGAATGAACAGGCGCGTCATTGACGAGGAGAGAGGATTCCAGTTGGCGATGTGCTGTGGCACGGGAGGTTTGAGGGGGCCAAGGCGTAGGGTATTGCCCACATAATGCGGTGTATAGTTTTGGCTTAGGATCGCAAAACTTTTTCAATAAATGTATTTTAGATTAGGGGGGCTGTGCCTGTTGCAGGACAGGTGTAACTAGCGGTGCGTCCCGCTGCCAGATGTGGGGGACATGGAGGATGCGCCTCACTCTCAGAGTGGAATATGTAGCAGTGAGCAACCCAAAATACCCTTGAGGGCTTGGGTGATTATTTGAAAGGGTAAAGGTGCCTTCAAGGGAATTTATTTGAATAACAATTGATAATTCAAATTTAACTAAGAAGGATAACTTAATAATCCTTAAAGAAATTAATTCACCTAGAATCAAATAACCATTATGCAAATACAAAAAAGAAACATGAATCACCAACACAAACACAAACACAGAGGTGTATAGAAAAATAGAATTTATCTGATAGTAAAAGGTTAGTTTCATATACAGATACACACAATTTGAATTAATTAGGTCTGTAGGTATAGGAACAATGTATTAATGAATAACTCAACAGAACCTAAAACACCTATCCACACAACTAGTGTATATCATAGAATATGGAAAAGGTGGAGCTCGACGTTTCGGACTCTTAGAAATTGATTAGCGAGACCATCTTCAGGACTGATGTCAATTGGGAACTGTATAATAACCAATGTAATCTGAATCAATGCAGGGCCACACCGATAGACTTTCAATTTCCGTGGTAGCGACGATCAAGAGGCCAGGTAAATCCAAACTAGAGGTTAAGGCCCATAGAGTAGGAAGTCTTGTGAATTTCAAAACGCGTGATTGAAAGAAGTAATTAAGAAGACCTAGAAGTCCACTATTGATGTTATCTTTTCTGCCCCCGGGATACGATTTTGACTTCTGTAGGCGACCTCAGATACAAGACGACAAATTAGATTAACTACTCTGGAGTTTCACGTGATTCCTCACGACAGTCCATAACCAAGATTCACATTCGGCAGCCGCACTTTACAACGCAGTGGATTACCTTCGGCGCTTTAACATCAATAGTGGACTTCTAGGTCTTCTTAATTACTTCTTTCAATTACGCATTTTGAAATTCACAAGACTTCCTACTCTATGGGCCTTAACCTCTAGTTTGGATTTACCTGGCCTCTTGATCGTCGCTACCACGGAAATTGAAAGTCTATCGGTGTGGCCCTGCATTGATTCAGATTACATTGGTTATTATACAGTTCCCAATTGACATCAGTCCTGAAGATGGTCTCGCTAATCAATTTCTAAGAGACCGAAACGTCGACCTCCTCCTTTTCCATATTCTATGATATACACTAGTTTTGTGGATAGATGTTTTAGGTTCTGTTGAGTTATTCATTAATACATTGTTCCTATACCTACAGACCTAATTAATTCAAATTGTGTGTATCTGTATATGAAACTAACCTTTTACTATCAGATACATTCTATTTTTCTATACACCTCTGTGTTTGTGTTTGTGTTGGTGATTCATGTTTCTTTTTTGTGTTTGCATAATGGTTATTTGATTCTAGGTGAATTAATTTCTTTAAGAATTATTAAGTTATCCTTCTTAGTTAAATTTGAATTATCAATTGTTATTCAAATAAATTCCCTTGAAGGCACCTTTACCCTTTCACTCTCAGAGTGGCGCTCGCAATTGTGGAGTCGTTTTTGTGTTGTTGCGGGATATATAGGTAAATAATTTCTTTTGGATGCCCGTGTATGACACTGTCGGGTGGTGCATTTTGTGGGGTCGATTGAAAGCGCGTGCTTTTGGATGCCCACGTGGTGCGAGGCATCCCGCTGCCATATGCGGGGGGCGAGCCTCGTTTTCGAAGCGGTGCTCAACTAAGGAGCATGCGGCTGTTGTGGTATGGTGGGCAGTATATATAAATAAATGGTTCCTTTTGATTGCCCGCGTGGTAAAGGATTGAGGGGCCGCGTAATGGTAAAAGGCAAAACCATAGGTTACAAAATTAGGGCTTGCACATGATCGGAGAATTTGAGGTCCTTGCTCTCACTGTTTTGGAAGGTCAGATAATGCTCCATAAGTTTGAGGCTTATAGTGTGAAGAGCTGCTACGGTCTCATGAGCGGTGTGCTCCTCCCACATTTAGTCACAAACAAAAATAAAAAGTACCCATACTGAAATATCTACTTAGTACAGTGTGCACAATTCCGATGTATGTAATTATTCTTACTCACTAGGGGCCAGATGTAGGTCAAATCAAATTTGGAAATCCTTAATAGCAAATTTTACTGATTCGCTATTAAGGACTCGCAAAGTGGAATGTAGGTAGGAATCGCTAAAATATTAGCGATTCCTTAATATTCCTTAATAATGAATCGCAAATTTAGATCAGCTAATAAGGAATACCTACCCATTCATTCCCATGGGTTAGGAGGCCCAGAGGAATGAACGGGAAGATATTCACTATTTGCGATTCGCTATTAAAGAATCGCAAATAACTGGAGCTATTTCAAGGGTGCCAGAGGGTCAAAAGGACACCCTGTTGCATCCCTGAAATGTGCATGTGTGCACATGTGGCGCACAACATGCCCAAAGGGCATGAATGTGTGACACATGGCACTTTAAAAAAAGCAAACAAGTGCTTTTTTAAAGGAAATCGCTAATTACCACCAACTTTAAGTTGGTGGTAATTAGAAATTCCTTAAGACTAAAGTGCACTTTCTTTTGTGCTACTTACATTGCATTTAAGGAATCGCAATTTGTGATTCCTTAAATGCAAGAGCAAAATAAGGAATCACAATTTTGCGATTCCTTATTTTGCTAGTAGGTTTAAACTCACCTACATTGCTCGCTATCAAATTTCAGCGTTAGCGCTCGCTATTTGGCCACCAACATCTGGCCCTAGATCTTTATGTTCAACGTTGTCGGATGAAGCAGGCTTACTCTGGAGTCCCGGAATTCCAATCTGTGACCAGTAGGATGATCGGTGCTCATGTGAATGGCTTGAATCACCTTAAAGTTACTCATATTTCTGCAACATGCTCTCTGCTCCACTGATCTAACTATGATTGACAGCGGTGGTTTGCACTTTGTGCACAGATTTTAGTGTTTGTATATTTATAAAGCACCCACAGCCCCCTAGGTATTAGAGCACTTTAAAGTAAGAACTTTATTTACCTACATTTTCTTAGTGGGGTTGAAATATGTAGGCTATAGTTACACGATAACTGCAGGAAAATAAGCCTTTACCTATCACAGAGCAATATTTCCTAGAATTTGAATCTGTTATTAGTAAATTCCTTTCAAATGTGGAGTAGAGTATGTAGCCTTACAGCTAGAGCAGTGGATTTCGAAGCGGGTGAACCGGGTTTGAGTCTAGGCACCGATGCTCAACATCCCGTGAAACTGGCAAATCACTTAACCTCCGGTTGCCTAACAAAAATGAATGTGTTCTCAAAACTGGTGCTCATGTAAGGTGCTCTGATACCTGATGTCTCGGGTCTAGTTCGCGCTATATGCAACTCTATGACAAAAAAAAACAGTGCATGAGCTTATGTGTGAAAAAAAAATTACAAATAGTTGGGCGATGTGTTTATTAGTTAGTACATTCCTGATTTGGCTGGTTTCCAGTGTGCTTACTGCGTTATTTCAATGCTTTGTTCTTCATTCTCGGCAAACGTATTAATGGTCAGGGACAAATACAATCTGAACGAAACAGGCGTTGACATGCCTTAAAATACATGCCACAAACATGTACCTCTTTTGGTGTACACTTTAATATATTGGGACATTTATATAACCGTGAACGTGGGCTCTAATTTATGCTATGTATGACTTTCTGTATCAAGTTAAGAGCTAAATGATTCTAGATGTTCGTCCTCTTGGTCACAGGTTCAACTCCAGGCAAGGCACACGTAGCCTTTCATCTTGGCGGAGGTAGACAAATAAACACCATTCAGTTGGAGGAATAAGCTTCTGTTACTCAGCGCTAATATGCCCCTTTGGGGGTGAAAGTGCACGGTGCAGATATACGCTAGGTGTCAGGAATATGGAGGGGTTGCGGCGACCTGGTAGTGATCCTGTGCCAGTTAGGACGGTAGTTTGAACGTTTTCGGTCGCAGCCCTAAGGTACAACATTCTTGGTTGTTATCTTCATGGTGTTCTCATCCACCTGTTGACCGTGTGGTGTGATACCTCATCCATTGCAGAGGCCAGAGTTCAACATCATGGTCACGGGTTCAATTCCCGGTGGGTACATTTAGCTTTTCATCTTGGCGGTAGGGCACTAAAAAGCTCCTTTCAGTGGGGGAAATAAACATCTGTTATTCAACGCCAAGATGCCCCTTTTGGAGGGGGGGGGGTGCATGGTGTAAATACAAGTCATGCTATGTGACAGGAATATGGATGGGCTGCTGTGATCTGGTAGTGACCCCTTGCCGGTTGGGATGGAGGTTTAAATGTGTTTTCGAACTTTTACGGTTACAGCCCTGAGGCACAAGAATTCTTTTTTGATATGTTGATTTTTTTTATGCTGTTCTCGTCCAAGGGTTGACCGTGTGGTGTGATTCATTTAAGAAAGGGTGATACAATGATTTCCGTTATACAAAGCAGCTATTGTCAATGTGGGGATCTTCAATCATCCCTACGGCTACTCTTAGCTCTATATAAGTGACAGCTCGAGGTTAGTAGTGCTAGCTATAGAAAGTAATTAACCGGTCCGGGGGGTGCAGTTGGTTTGGACTGTTCATGTAAGCAATTTTTTAGGTATCTTTCTGACATTTTTTCCATAATAGAATTCAGGTCCAGCAATAGTTACAATTTCTTATGGTGCGGTTAGCCATGGGTTGGTGGCACAGGGAGATACCAGTTTTACAGGGCGATAATACTGTTGCTAATGCACTCTTTTGTGACAAGTTAACAGTATACAAAGCACTATGGGTGTTATAATTTAACAGGATTCAAAGCACTTTGGTCGCAAGCAAACAGTTAGAACCTCAGTTTTACCACGGTATCACCAAACGTCACAAAGCCACACCCAAGCTGCTCCGGTGAGGTTTGCCCTGGGCGCTCTGCGTCAAAAGGGTGGCAAGGGGTCAAACCTCCTTTTTCTAGGGGGAATTGGGAGGGGTAGCCAATGACTATATCATCATCCCAGGGGGGACTGTGGAATCCCGGTGCAATACTTTATCCCAGGGAGGTAGTAAAAAGTTTGCAATATATGGCTTTACATTGGGTTCGGCTGTTTGGTTTCAGCACATTATCACCCAAAATGATGTCCTGGCGGAGCGCTACAGAGCCTGTCTTTCCCCCTATCATTAAGGAGCTTCATTTTGAAAGATCATCCCAATAGCTGTTGAAATCTATTGCTGATATAATCCATAGGCCATGTGGGGAATAGCTAAGAATTCAGTCAATATTGAGATAGCTTTACTTAATTGCTAAATATTTATATGCAGAATTTCTCTTTTCCTTTTACTGTCTGCAGTCTTTTGTGAGGACTTATGGTGTACAATACAATCAACAAGGAGGGGGCCTTGGAGAAGGGATACAAATTTAAAAGCTCGTCCCAATAACAAGGGGCAATTTGTTTGGAGATTAATCCGCAGGTTATGTGGGGAAATGTTAGCAGCCTTCAGTAAGGACTCATTGTGTGCCTTGGAAGGGAAATTCATTCTAAATGCTCTTCTTAATAATGTGTAGAGATTGATTGGGCTTTGCTTAATTGGGCTTTGATCAATTGCCAAATATTTATATGCAGAGTATCTTTTTTCTTTTAAGGGTCAATGGTCATTAGTGAGGACTTATGGTATACAACAGAATTGGCATGGAGTGGGCCTCGGGAAGGAAATACATTGTAATAGCGGGAAGGAAATACATTGTAATAGCGGGAAGGAAATACATTGTATTAGCACATCCCAATAAAGGGTGGTGATGTATTTCTGTCATAATACACAGGCAATGGATATTCAAAGAAATCAATCAACATTAGGGTGGCCTTTACTGAATTGTGCAGCATGGATATGCAAAGTTCTGTTTTTTCTTTTTTGTTACGTGTCAGCAGTTCCTGGGGGAGGACTGACGGTGTGCAACACGATTAACAGGGAGTGGACCTTGGGAAGGGAATTTATTTTAAAAGCTCATCCCACTAACGTGTACAGATTTATGGGACTGTATGTAATTGCCTAATATTTATCTGCAAAGTTTCTCTTTCCTTATTAATTGTCAGCAGACTTTATGAAGGACTGGGAGTGTGTAATACAATTAACATGGAGTGGGCCTTAGGAAAGAAATATGTTGGATAACCGCATCCCAGCAACAGGTGGTGAGGTATTTCTGCCATAATCCACAGGCAATAGGAATTTCTGAGGAATCAATCAACATTAGGGTGGCTTTACTGAATTGCCAATCATTGATATACAGAGTTCTGCTTTTCATTTCTGTTATGTGTCAGCAGTCCTTCAGGAGGACTGAGAGTGTGCAACACAATTAAGATGCAATAGGCCTTGGGAAGGAAATCCATTTTAAAGGCTCATCCCACAAACAGTACAGATTTATGGGGCTGTAATTAATTTCCAAATATTTATCAGCAACGTTTCTCTTTCCTTTTTTAATTGTCAGCAGTTGTTAGTGAGGACGGGTAGTGTGCAACACGATTAACAAGGAGTGGGCCTTGGGAACCACTGGCATTTAAAAGCAAACCTCAATATAAGGTTGTGATTTATTTGTAGCATAATCCACAGACAATTGCTATTGCTTAAAATCCATCTACATTTTGGTGGCTTTATTCAATTGGCAATGCTTAAATTCCTTCTACATTATGGTGGCTTTATTCAATGGCCAATGATTCATATGCAAACTTCTATTTTCTTTTTAGAGGTTGGCAGTTTTACTGAGGACCGATGGTGTGCAACGCAATTAACAATCAGGGGTCCATGGGTGCTCCAACAGCTTTTCAGGATAGCGTTCTCTGGCATTTCCTTCCTTATTCCTTACTTTATGGTTTTCTTGCACCTTTAACGGAAATACAGTAATGTCTAACATCCCTGGGCTGGGGTTCCTTGGTTTCTGTTGTGGCTGTCAGTGACCACCAAGAGAGATATAAGCAGGGAAATTTGGGGCCAGGGTCCCACCTTTTAGGGCATCAGAGTCCAGAAGAGGGGGAGACGTGGTCTTCTGATCGGCTTCCCTTCACAGATGACGCCCACGTTAGTGGTTAAATAGGTGGCATTTGTTGGCTCTGTCTCCAAAATTTGTAGTTGGGCGGTGGCAAGGCCACCCCATTAAATGGGCACAGCCCAGTACGTGTACGTTGGTGTGGGCATTCCTTCATTTGCAGAGCAAAGAGGCAAGTCCGGTAGAATTGATGGAGTACAAGCATGCGGAGGCTGCCTGTGTTCAGGTACCCCGGTGGGCCGGAGTACTATGCGGGACCCTAGTTTTCAAGTAATTCAACTGTTTGCTGTAGTACGTTGGGGCTTGCAGGCACAATGGGTGCAGCTGATCGAGTCTGTAGGAGGCTGAGTGAAAAAAAATCAAAGTTCTAGTGTACAGCCAAGTCAAAGTTTGACTGTATTGTCTTGCTTAATTTCCTTACTGACTTTATGATGGGGTGTGTAACATTGGAAGGTTCTGTTTGGTTGGCTCTACAATCAAACGCAGTTCCCCATCCGGTCCTTTTAGTCATGTACTATGGTCGGAATAATATAATGTCATTAGGCAGGCAAAAGTGGGGGAGGCCTAGTTCGCAGCCCCTTTCAGGGTTACACAATTCTTACCAACAACGTCAATACTGGGGTTGGAAGTAATACTGCAAGTAGTTTGGGCTGGGGGTGCCCTAGTTAAGGCAATAATCACATCTGTAAAGCTGAACCATTTAATTAAAGAAATCTTAGCAGGTTCCACCCATGAAAAGGCATGAATCGGCACAACTTGCTCCAGTTAGGTAAAAGGGAGCAGTTCTGTTGGGAGGGGGTGCATCTGTCAGGAAAACCACAAGGGGCTGTTTATCCACTCTATACTGATGGCTATTGGGGAGCACTATCAGCGCGGGGGGGGGGGGGCAAGTGTGCCGGGTAGCTTCTCACCCTGTGGCAGAGAACTGACAGTTAACAACAAAGGGGGATGCAACATAATGGAAGTTCAGCAACTGGATGGACCCCTGGAGGGGATAGGATCCACGTATACAGAGGGTGGTGGAAAAGGGGTACTGACCTGCCGGTGGTCCTGGACTCTAATGCCCTAACCCGCAATGCATGGACTGAGTAGGACCTTGGGGAGGCTGCCTGTGTTCAGGTACCCCAGTGGGCCGATGCGCTATGCGGTGCCCTGGATTTTAAGTAATGCAACTGTAGCTGTAGCGCGTTGGGGTCTGCTGGCACAATGTGCACAGCTGAGTGGGGAGCTTGGCTGCTTTGCGGTGCCCTGGATTTCAAGTAATGCAACTGTTTGCTGTAGCGCATTGGGGCCTGCCGGCACAATGTGCGCAGCTGAATGGGGAGCTTGGTGGGCTGAGTCAGCCAAGTTCAACTGCATGGCCAAATTGAAGTTCAAGTGTAATGTTGTGCCTAATTTAGTTAATGCCTTTGACAGGTTGATGCGGCTAAAGCATGATGCTGTGAATAATTTTATATATCCAAACAGGATGGTTTTATCCTATTGGTCTGTGATGAATTACCTGGTTTGATGTGAGTAAAAAGGCTATGCCTTGGACAAAATGCTCTGATTCTGAGAGTTCTTGAGCAAAGAAGGGGTGGAAAAATGTCGGAAATGGGGAGGAGTGAATGTCACGTTGTGCGCATACTATGGGTAGATACTCTTCCTTTATTTGTAATTTGCAAGGAGTAGCAACATAGACATTGCAAGTCACAATCGCATTTGTGAATTGCATTGTTAATTTAGTAAATTTAGGTTTGGACATTGCAACAGCAGAGATTGCAATTGTTTGCACTGCAGGCTTTCCTACCCGAAAAACGCAAATAGAATCATGAGAAAGAGGCACACGTCTGAAACCAAGCTTTCTTCTGGATTCACTACGTGCTGACAATTTTTTTCTGAACTGTCGCTGCAATTTGTACATCACCTGGCGATGCTAGGGACACTTGTCCTTCCGTAAATGCAGTTAGAAAGGAAACATTGATGTATCTTCCTTGAAACATGTTCATATCTCATCGCTCTAAGATTTAATTTCGCACCGTACACTAGAAGGCTAAGCCACAGGTTACTCTTATTGGCACACAGCTGAGATCTCTTTCTCATTACAAACGTTTACCGGCCCTCCTCAAGTCACTGGCTGAACCAGCGTAATGAAAGACAAATGTGTCATCCATTTTAATCAGCCTTCCTATGCTGACGTTCTTCCAGTTCACAAGGATCAGACGATATTTGTGATAAATGAAGTCATTTTGGAAGCATTTTTACATTGAGTCTTGTCTATATGAAGCAGTTAAGCCAATAGCATGTGAACACGGCTGTAGAATTCACTGTTGTTATTCGTAAACAATTGGTGGACCTTGAATACCTATACATATTTACTTACAGAGATGTTCTGTGTGGCAGTTAGTTGAACGGATCATAAACATAAACATTAAGTACTGAAAGACTGCAAAAACGTAATGGAATATGAGTACTTTTGAGAGCAATTGACATTTTGAGGTTTGTATTCTGTATAGGTTTAAAATGTTTTAGATAATACTATTCAATTGTCAATGAAGACAATGAAAGTGATAATCATGCAATGTTAAGTCAACGTAATCTAAAAATGTAAAACAGGTTAATAACAGTGACAACAGCTCCAAAGCATTCATAGTATTAATCAGTATGATAAGGTAGACAGCCTGCTATAATTCCACAATTATTGAATTTAAATATTATACTGCAGAACTATTGTAGACATAATTTCAAGAGCAAAAATATTCTGAGGTAACAGTAAGAAAATAGTTTATTAGTTTGGGTGGGATGCAATCTCTGTACAGTGAATGAACTGCCCATGATTGCAGTTTCTTCCAAAATACAATGGACTTGGTGGAGGGATGACACTGGTTTTGATGAAATTCATCAAACTTTTTTAGTTTTTTTTCTGAAACAAACTCCAAAGGCAACCTCCTCTCAGGTTGTTAGTGCCATTTTTTTAAGGCAGGAAAAAAAGACATTATACTGTCCACCCTAAATAAGTATGGCACTGTAATGTCCTTTCTTCAACAGCTTAGTCTACTTCATCATGCCTTTAAAGGAAGTTTTTCATTTGCAGAACCAATGGGCATTTCGTCAATGGAAAAAGTAAGATCTGCTCATCTCTAAATGAGGCAGGCACACTGAGTGTTTGGTGTACATGGTACTCCATCATGTTTGCCACAAACTCTAAATTGGGTTTTTAGTCTCTAATATGGAAGGAGAAAAAATTCAGCAGAGCAAGGATGTATCTGACAAAGTCCTCTCAAAAAGTTGGCTAGCTTTTGGATGAGGTCCAACTGTAGCCATTAGTTTAGGTTGGAAAAACGTCAAATGGGAAAATTGGAATTTTGTGCCCGCCAAAGTCTATACTTCGGTCAGACATTTTTATGCCTTAGCGCAGTCAAGATTTCTACCTTTAGACTTGTGATCTTATTCATAGTTTGGGGTATTCGATACTCCATCACAAACATAGAGGACATCTCACCCACTGTACTATGAGTGCATCCTAGCCTATGGAACTTGTAATGTGGCAGCTAGGATAGTTATTATGTTCTGACACAGTAGCACAACAGCCAAACTCTAAATTAGGTCTTTTTTTAGCTTAAAATGCTCCAGCAAAGCAAGTCTGGAAGCTGTGTCCGACAAAGCCCCGACTCTATCATATACATTTGCCACAAGTCCCCTCTCAAGCTCGGGAATTGTGGGAAATCACAAAAATTAAGCCCTCCTTTTCCAACTTTTTAGGGCAGCTCCTTATAGTCACGTCCAAGGTTCATATGACCTTATGGACAGCACATAGGGGCCAAGACCCACTCCAGAAGATGCCACCAGCAGGGTCAATTCCAGGTCCAGTTGAAAATGGTCAACTGTTCAGTCCAGGAAAAAGGCTTCGTGCAGCTTTTGATATCATTGTAGGTGCACAGGAGGCCATCCAAATGATCCAGTTTTAGGTAAGGAGTACAAATGGGAATAGGTCCAGTTCTCCAGTCATCCATGGCGGTCACGAACCGTTTATCAGTACTCCTGTATTCTTCCACAGGTCTAGATATGTTTTGAGGTGCTGGGGATGAGGTGCCAATTTTGTACAATTCACTGCCCAGAGGGTGGATCGGACTCCTGGCGACTCACTAATAAATGGGAAAAGAAGTTCTTAACATCAAATCTTCCTCCTTTTGCAGCACAACCTGTTTACCTAACTGCAAACTATCCCACAGTGTACCATTCTTAGTGTAATCCAAAATGGCAGAACCGTCTGTCCAACCATAGTGGATGTAGGACATGAGCAGTCCTCTTCTCCACAACCTCAATAAACTGTTTCAGGACTAGGTCCCACTTCCACTATGAAGGTGCCAGGATAGCTACACTGTGTCCTGGGATCAAAAACCTCTCTTCCTGTTGTCTCACTTTGAATTTAACTACGAATGGGTAGGCCTCAACTTGGACACCATGGTCCCTCTCAAGTTAAGGAAGATCCTGAATCCACACAACTGCCCTTTGCGAGAGAACATAGTTGAATTTCTCACACTCAGATATTCCTGTCAAATGGCCAAAGCCATTGTTTCTGCTTTGAGAGCAGTTCTCATTCCTCATTAAAGGGAACGTACTGACAGGGTGTGTCTTCTAGCAGGCTATGTTCTAATTTCACCATTAAATTACAATTTTTAATAACTGTGGTTGAATATATCCTGTAGGTTAGCCCAAATCAGAGCTAGCAAAAATTATATTTTATTTATGGAGTAAGCTGCATCCCTATACCACGAAAGTACTTTTTTGTGGACTAATCGCTGTAGAAACATGGCAACCTTAATTTCCTACACGTTCCACTGTTAAACATTGGGCACCCTATTTTGTGGGCTACAAGGCCTACTTAAGGGTGACTTATTTAATTTAAAGGTATGGTTGTTTCCTCTCAAAAAGTGTTATTCTGACAGGTTCACTTGTATGTTTATAAGATGCAGCAGTCAGGCTAGACATGTGGACCTGAAGCCAAGTTATTCTTGTCAGCCTAATGGATGGCACAATTTGGGATTGAGTAAATATGTGACATTCAACTTCCCGTGTATTTTCCTGTAAAAAACACTGAAATTCACCATTTATAGTTAACCTAGGAAACTATACCTCCCGCCTCTGCCATGCACAATGTTGTCATCAATGATGTGATTTCAGATGTCATCAATGATGTTATCAATTATGTAAATAGAACATTTCATGGGTGACATATTATGTGAGGTCCTATGCAGTGCATGGCGAAGGCATGAACTATAGTTTCTTCAGTCAATTATAACTTGTGAATTTCAGTGTTTTCTTAGGTTAAAATATTACATTTTAAATCATAACGATCCCATTCTGTCACACCTACAGAAAGATTTCCTTCAATCCGTCACTCCCTTATTGAAGAAAGTCAAAAACACATCTCTCCAACAAGGTTCCCTCCCAGAATGCCTGAAGATGGGACAAGAATGTTCCCTACTACTAAAACCAGGAACTGACCAGAAAGAATTAAACAACTTCCAACTAGTATCCATACTGCCTTTACCTGGCTAAATTGGTAGAAAAATGCACACAGAATCAGCAAGGCGAACACTTCAAAATCGTTGACCTAACAGATAAACAACAATCAGGATTCAAGCCTGGACACAACACAGAGGTCAGCATTCTAAACATCCTAGACAACTTACAAACTTTACTAGATCAAAATGAATCCTGTCTCCAAATAGTTCCAGTTCTGTCAGCTGTATTCACACGATCAGCCACAAATGCCTCAAAGAAAATCTTGAATTCAAAATAGGCTATCAGGAGTCATCCTTAACTGGTTCACCTCATTCTTGGAAAACCGACAACACAGAGTAAAAATAGGCACCACCTTTCTGATGTAGCAGGCTTTGACCAGGGTGTTTGACAAGGACCTACAATTTCACCAACACTCTTCAATCTATACATGGAAGCACTCACTGACATTCTTCAACAATCAAAAATAACATCACATGTATGCTGATACTACTCAGCTCTACATCAAACTATCCACTCAAGAGGATGTCCGGAGTCTGGAGGAAGTACGGACAAAAACACAGGACTGGCTGGCACACAACAAGCTAAAACGAAACCTGCTGAAAACAGAATTAATTATTTTCTCCCCACCCTTTAAAGCAACCTCTTAATATCAAATTGCTAAATTGCACACACTATACGCGACATTAAATGCAGCAGCAAGACATTTAACATCACTACAAGCGCAACTCTCCATCACACAGCGCTCTCAACTGACTCCCAGTTGAAGCCAGAATCCAACGGAACGTGGCATGCATAACACACGTTTGTGCTTTAAAAAACACAATTAAGAAATAAATAAAATAAAATAAATAAATTACATTTTCACCTAACTATAATGTCACTTTAAGCTATGCTTTTTCAGTGGATTTCTAAGATTTTTCTTTAATGTAAAGAAAGATATTATTACCATACCTAACTATAATGTAACTTTAACCTTTGTTTTATTCAGTGAACTTCTATGCTTTTTTAAAACATAAAGTTAGATTTAATTACATTCGTAACTATACCAACCCCAGCTCTGCACGGCATTTGACAGTGCGCAAGGTGAGGTGCCTACCCCTCTAGGGGTGGCAAACCCACCATTATTTTTATCCTGCAAGACTCTCTGGAAAGTCTCTGGTGATAGCACACCCCCCTGTTCTCTCACAAGACTTGTATGGCAGCAAAGGGGATCCCGGAGGCTTCAGAGAGACCCCCTTGGGATGGCGGCACCCCAAGTAAATTCTTTTTTTTCAAATTTGACCCTGGGTACTCCTTCATGGACTAGAGGGTCAGAGTGTCCCTACTCTTTATGCTTATATGCGACCCCATGTCCTAGGGGCCTGTGGTTGAGGTTCAATCATGGCAAGTAAGTATTGGACCATTCCTTCCATTTTCAGAATAAGGGCCTGATTTAGAGATTGGTGGCCAGACTTTACTTCATTGGGATTGTGCAGGATAATACTTTTGTCATCCCAAAGGACCTACACCAGCAAAATTTATAGATGTCAATGTAAGAAAAGTTTGTTTGACTGTACCACCAACCATGACAGCTGCTATCAAACTTTTAGAGTGTTTTTTATCCTTCAGAAACAAACTTCCAGAGCAGGAATATATTTTTGAATAGCAAAAAAACCTAATGGCCCCACACCCAGGTAGAAAACTCCTAGTAGTGCAGGTTCTGACATCCCAGACTATCCTAAAAACCCTTTTCCAAACTGCATTAGACTCAGAATACAGTGCTAAACTGTTCACTGCCATTTCCACTTCCCCCAAAGTTATCGGTTGCTCAAGTTCATCTACTATGGCAGGATCTAATTTTTTCAAATCTGTGAATATCCTATCATACCATTGTTCCTCAGGCGCTACAATGTCTTCCCTCGCATACAGTTGTGCATAATAAGTTTGGAAAATTCCCAATATACTTTCTTGATCATGGTATATATTGCCATGAGAATCTTCCATTGCCTTTATATATTCAACAGACTGTTTCATTCGGATTTTTGTCGCCAAAATCCGACCTATCCTTTCACCGTATTCATGGCTTGTCACTTTAGACGTTAAAAACTTTCTGGCAATTTCTTTGTCCCAAAATCCCAAGATGTTAGACCTAGCTTTAATAACCCCATTCTCCTCTTCCACCAAATCCGCATTAGCCAATGCAATTTTTCTGGTTAAAGAAATCTCAGCATTTCTCAGCACCTCATATAGCATATCCATTTCCCTTTTTAATTTCTTGCGCTGGCCAAAAGCAAAATTAATACATTCTCCCCTAAACCCTGCTTTGAATGTATCCCATACCACGGAGATGCTAGCCGTACCACGATTTTCATTGAAAAAGGTTTGGATCCAACCCTGCATGTGTGTAATAAATTCAATATTTACACCCAATTTGCGATCATATGAAAAACTAGTTTGTATCTTACTTTTGGGTAAGTGATGTATATCTACCACTAATGGAGAATGGTCCGAAGAAGTTCGGGGATAAGTTCTAATCTTCGTACCTTCAATCAAGTTTCGGGGTAGAAAAAAATAATCCAATCTTACTAATTTCTTGGCTGCCTGCTGAAGTATATAAACGTTTTATGCTTAACATTAAGGATGAGCTACACCGGGTAATTTTAGCTGCTCAAAGTGGCAGTCCCCCTGCTACATGGGCCGAAGCAACAATTGTAGTGTTTTGCAAAAAAGATAAACCTGCGGATAGGGTAGGGTCTTACAGACCTATCTCCTTGTTGAACGTTGACAACAAGATTTATTCTAAGATTCTGGCTATTCGACTGTCCGGGGTAGTGTCATCTTTAGTGTCCAGACATCAGCACGGGTTCATTCCTAAAAGAAGCACTACTGAGCACATCAATAAAGTCATTACCCTGTTTGATTTGGCTGCAGTTAACAAAAAAAAATTAGCGCTTTTCCTATTAGACGCGGAAAAAGCATTTGATCGGGTGGCATGGGAGTATTTATGGATCTTAATGGAAAAAATGGGTTTTGGTCAGAGATATGTTAAGGCCATCAAAACACTTTATCTCCAACCCAAAGCTAGGATATCCACTTTGGGCGGACTGTCCGATGTGATTAATATCACTAGAGGGACCCGTCAAGGTTGCCCATGCTCCCCTCTTTTATTTGCATTATATATCAACCCTTTTATTGAGTTATTAAGTCAGAATAGGTTAATCCCCCCCTTTATAGTTGCAGAGTTTTCTTTTTCTGTCTTCGCATATGCGGATGACATTGCAGTTGTGACGGAAAACCCGGAAACTGCCAGTTTGGAAATTGAGAGGCTAGCTAAAGAATTCGGCAGGATAACGGGTTACAAGCTTAATGCTTCTAAAACACAAATACTTTGTTCCAGTGCTATAACTTGGGGGGACGAAAGGGTGGTTGATGAAGTCACATATTTAGGAATACGTATCAAAACGGACATGGATGAGTTGGTCAATGTTAACTGGAGCAATGTTTTCCATAAAATCAAAACCTCACTGGAGAAATGGGAGCGGTTATATTTGACTATTATTGGTAGGACTAACGTTATCAAAATGAATGTTCTTCCAAAAATTCTGTATGTATTCCGATCAATACCTTTGGATTTTCCGAAATCTAAATTGCAGGCGCTACAGTCTCTTTGTGGTAAATTCATTTGGCATCCCGGGAAACCCCGGCGGGCAATGAAACATCTTACATTACCAATTGAAAGGGGCGGAATGGGGGTACCTGATTTTTTCTTGTATTATGTAGTATGTTTTTTGTTAAAAATGAGATTTTTGTTAATAAGAGATGCTCAGGAGGATATGCATAACCATCCCTCTATATTTGAGATTTTGATGGGGTCACAATCCAAACAAGTGTTTTTTAATGAATTAGATGGCAATTATTACAAAAGGACACGATTTAAGGTTCTTATAGGTGCTCATAAAGTGTGGAAATGGGTGGCCCGTCTCATTGATGTAAGAAAAGTCTCATATTATACACCATATTGCTCGGCCAGCTTTTTACCCACTATATTTTCGGATGGAGTTGCTCTGAAATTACAAAGAAAAGGGGTATTTAGGCTGGGAGACTTTTTCTCGAATGCAGGAGAATGTAAATCGTTCTCAGAAATGACTGAAGAATTTGGGTTGACCAGGGATTTTTTTTTCAAGTTTTTACAGATACGAGATTATTTTAATAGATACAAAATCTCTTTAAGGGCACATAAAATCGTAGAAGGTATAACACAACAAGTTAAGATAGGGGTTCTTTATCGGATGTTTTTAGAAGACAAAACTGATGATCTGGATAAAGTACAAGGAAAATGGAGGGAACTATTGGGAGATAATGATATTGAGGTGGGAAATTTGATTTTGATGTCTAAAGATTTACTGATGTCCGCTAACTTGAAAGCGCAATTTTTCAAAAGCCTTTTTGATTTATATTATACACCGGTTCGAATGCTAAAGTGGGGAAGAGGCCATGATGGCAAATGTTTTCGTTGTCAAATGGATAATGCCGACTGTATACATATTTTTTTTTCTTGCCCCATATTAGGGAAATTCATTCAAGATATCGAAAAGTTTGTATCTATTATCCTAAAGGTTAATCTAAAAATCACTCCTTCAATGATGATGTTAGGAAGGACACCGGAGGATGGTCAAAATAAGGAAATCACAGGTTGTCGACAGTTTATTTTTGTTATAATGACAGTCGCTAGATTATGTATTGCGGGAGAATGGCTTCAAGAAAAACCTCCATTATTTCAACAATGGCAAGCTCGATTATATAAACTGTATAAGCTAGAGTGGAGTCTCTTCTCGCTATCTGAATCAAGAAGGAAAAAAAGATTAGGATTGAAAATTTGGGGGGCTTTTTCTGATTTTTATGAGACTTAAGTATGTATAATGAAGTGGCTACAGTTATGTATTTCTCCTATTTTGTGTTACACCCTCTTCTTATCCGTTAGTTGTATTTGATTTGAGTAGGTGTGCTTGTATGTTCCATTCCGCCTAGGATGTAAAATTGTTTTAAACTATGAACTCTGTAATGGTTATCTTGTGTATTTTGTATGTTTTAAGGGCTTCTTTTTTTTGTTCTTCTTGTCGTGTTCCAATAAAAAAAAAAAAAAAAAAAAAAGACTCAGAATACATAAGTAAGGCAGTTCTTAGGGTCTTAGAAAAGGGAACATGATAGCATCACAAAACTGTTATGTGGGTTCAACAATTTAACAGTAAGAATACATTTGCATCATTGATGCATGTGTTACATGGGAGGAAACATTGAGTAATTAGTTCCATGTAATGTTTGGTGTTTAAATATTAAAAAGTATATACAACGCATTTCTTCCATTGTTCAAGTCTCAGATACTAATCTGTGTTTCTAATCATCCAACATAGCCTCTGTCCATTCCTCCTCAGAAATTTACCCCAAACCAGCCTGTTCCAAACATGCTACCGTGCCATCTTCTCCACATTCCACACTTGCTCCCCCATTCTTAATGGTAATCTCGGCAGACAGTTGTCAAAATTACTTTTTGTGACAGAAATGTACTCCAGTCTGAACTGGTACTCCATCATTCTGTAATGCCGCTTGGCAATGTAAGGAGCAGCCATGCCTGCCCACTTGGTGGAAAATACATTCACCAAAAGCTTGTGGTCCATATGGATCACAAACTCACAACCTCACAAGTAGTTCCTGAAATGATACACCCCCACCAGTAGGCCAAAACCTCTCACTTGATTACTGAGTATGTAGATTCTGCTCCCCGCAATGCTCTTGAAGCAAAAGCTACTACTTTCTCTTTTTCTTCTCTTTCAACCGGTCACGACTGGCATCAGTAACCAAAATAGATGAATTGTTATTATCAAAAGGCTGAAGAGGAATAGCATTTTCTAATTCACGTTTGACCTCTTGAAACTCCCGTTACTGCTCAGTAGCCCACACAAACTGTTGATTTTTCATCATCAGGACTCTCATGTTATATATTTTTCCACTACAATTTGGAATGAACTGAGCCTAAAACTCCAACATCCCCAAAAACTATAGTAATTGATCCTTATTCTGTAGAATAGGAAATTCCTTCCTGGCCTAGATTTCTCTGCCACAACCACCCTAGCAAACAAGACCCATCCTTCTTTATGTAAACCCTGGCAGTAGTGCTATGTCCCTTAAAACTTGATACACTGTCAGATTCTCCCAGTGCCTCTACTGGCTTACCCCCATATGCAATTGGTTTACCTTGTGACTTCTTCAATTGGAATATTGGGTAAAAAAATTACCTTGAATATGCCATCATAGAATATAGAAAAGTGGCAGGGTTAACTTCAGTGCTAAGTCTTTCCCAAAAGTTACAATGATCAGTTTCAAGCTGCTCAAAGGATAAAAAGAAACGACCATCAAACATTTGCAAAATTAGGAACACAGGCCTCCAAAGAATAATGAAGGGTGGATTTATCGTGAGCAATTGTCCAATTTATAAATGTCCACAAGCTTGATGCCGTAGAAGTTTTCTCTACTTTATTTTTAATCTTGCATTAATCCAGAACCAATATTACCGTAGCCAGTATAGTGCCAAAATCGAACTCATAACTGGAAAGAATGTGATCGTCAAGAAAGACGAAATGAAAAATGTATAAATTGAAAAAATTAGAAAAAGTAATGATGAGAGTTCAAGCAGAGTTATTAAAGTGCAGGCTCAATCAAGATAAATCACCCTAATGTGTCAGCCTTTGGGTATCATTTAAGGTAAGTAAAAATAAGGAATTCCCTGTGAAGATGTAGAGGAAGTCATATGCACAGGCAAGTGCCTTTAAATGTGCTGCATGTTCGTAAGGGAAAAAACAACCAAGATTAACTAACACCTCATCATAGATGTTTTAGACTACTCACCAGATCTATCCCGTTAAGTAAATTACAACTCAACATGTGCAAGTAGAACCAGACTTCTTCTCTGACTGCTACATTTTAATTCATAGCATTAGAATACAAACTATGATTATAAATCAGCATGATAACACCATCAAAATTCACATTATCATAGCAGTACCTCGATGACTATCTATTGTATTGTATAATATATAGATGAATGTCTCATGATCTGTTATGTATCAAGAGAGAGTGAGAGGAAAAGAGTGAGCCTCCCCTATTAATGTAAGCAAAAATCAATGGGAACTAGCTATGGGGTAGAAGCTCCATGTTTATGTTGCGGAAAAAACATTTGCTTTTTATGAAGACCCTCACCCACTAACCTTGTTGGTGGCATGCTTCATCATCGGGTCTCACCCCAGGCGCTGAATGCACCTAGGGTGTGCTGCCTGATTACAGCAGAGCAGGTTGTGTACAGTGAGTATGCAGTAAAAGTGGAACGCGTCTAGGTTAAAAACGTTCTTAAGGGTCCCAAAGTTGGAAAACTTTAATAATGGGACATTGCCAGTATTAAAAACAGAGAGGTGGATATTTGTGGAGGTAAATTATATCTCCAATATCTTGTGCGATCTACATGTTTCAACCAGGACTCAGGATTGTGCTGGCTTTCGTCAGGACCTATGTGAGTGGAAAACTAGTGTTGGTCAAAAAATATACATTTTGTGTGTTTAAGACCAAAATGTGTTGCATGCGCTAAGGTGCAGTACCTGGAAGAGGAGGTATTCCTCTAATGGCTCATTACCTGTTTGGGAGAAAAAGTAGACAAACAGAAACATAAAAACATAAACATTTAGGAACTGTGGATTTCATTTTCCACATGAAAACATATTTACCTTGGGCCTTATTTATGAAAAGTGACGCATCGCTGCGTGAAAACAGCGATTCGTCACTTTTCACTGCGCTCTCCCTGCGACATGATTGATGCGTCATATTTATAATATGACGCATCATGTCGCAAGGAGTTACAGATACGTCAGTATTTCTGACGTATCTGTAAGCGCAAAAGTGACGCATTGCTGGGGTGTGTCACAAAAGTGACGCAACTCCAGCAATGCGTCCTTTAACATGGGGAAAGACCCATGTGAAAGGGCTTGCGTCAGTCTTACGACTGCTGTGAGGCAGGCGCAAGATTTTGACGCAACAGCGTCCTAAAAGTGACGCAGTGAAATCTCATAGATTTCACTGCGTCACTATTACGAGGCTTTTTGCGTGTGAACGCCCCCTTTGCATACATTATACCTGACGCAGGTATAATGTAGAGCAGGGGTTTACAAAGTGACGCATCTGCTTAGATGCGTCACTTTGTAAATAGTGCGCATCAGGAGGCAAGTTTTACGCCGCCGATGCGTCACAAAAAGTGACGCATCGGAAGCGCAAAACTCGCGCAAGGCCTCATAAATAAGGCCCCTTGTCCTTTAATATGACATATAGTAAGGAGCAAATTATATTTTTGGATGTTGAACTCTACACTAACCGAGGGAGAATTAACAGTCAGAAGTAAAGGTAAACGACCCCTAGTATTTTACACCACCCATCTTGGACACACTGTTCTTTAGTTTAAAATGTTATATTTTTCACTTAGGGACTTTTATTTTTGTTGTGGTAACTGGTACTATGGAATGTGGAGATACCACATTCCTGTGGAACTATACTGAGTGAGGCAGTTCCATGAAAGAATGTTCGCGTTTGAATTATACTAGCTGGGACCAGCTTGAACTTATGAATAAACCTTGTGAAAACAGCATACAGTGGTGACCCTTCTTTGTGGAGGAGCCTTACTTTTCTACACTTTTTTACTTCCTGCTCTGCATATGCTCACTTGTATATTTCTGCACAGTAACACCATTCACAACCTTGAGAGAATATCTGTGCTCAGGAGAAGATTTTTTAAAGGAATATAAAAAATCATCAGAACTGTTTCGATGTTTTTGCATCGTTGTAGGCATCATTTCTCAATTATCCATTACTTGGAAATCCTCTGTTTCTGAATATCTTTTTTGGATACTCTAGAAGAACCTTATACAGGGCTTCTCCTATGGAAGATTTTGTGCTGATCTTTCAAGTGGGTTCAATGAAAAAAGGGGTGTCCCAAAAGTGTGATTTCCCATTTTAATTCCAAAAGGGAAGTTTGATCTCTGATAAAGACATGGTTGAACGGATTTACACCAAATTTGGCACAATGTTATAAATTCACTCAGAAGAATGTTTTTGTGTCATTTGGGTCAAACCGCTCTGATGTTGCTGAGAAATTGTTGTCTTAAGAGAGCCTTGGGCATGGGAATGAATGGGTTACACATCAAAAAAATTAAGAGATATCTGAATGGTTGGACAGTATCAAGTATTAAACAAATAGCTGTTTTTCCTTCCATTGGCCATTTTGTTACTGCAATACTGAAAACAACTGATTCACTGGCCACAGCATCAGGGAACAAGGAGCACACCCTGACCCCCAGGCGTATGCAAGGGAAGTTAAAAGGTACACCCCTTGGTGTCAAAAAGTAAAAAACATTACTAAATAGACACTGTACTGCAGTACTACTGTGGGACCCAGCACAGACCCCTGTGTGGTGCCACAGGCATCACATCGATATCAAATAACCCTAGCAGGGGGGCGTTGCGGTACTGTGCAAGTTTCATTGTGGGATACCAGGAATGCCAAATCAATACTGTGGTACAGATAGTATCTAATGAGTCTTCTCAGGGAATTTGACCCCATGAAGTGAAAGCTTGTGGGTTGACTACCTTTTGATGGTCCAACTTGGGGGAGGTGGCATGGTAACTCATTCAGGTATTGGACATAATGCACCCTACCTCTTGTTGTGTATATCAAAATGCCATGGACAGCAGGAGGTTGGCCACTAGTGTGATGGGTTTGGCGTGTGACACCATGGTAAGGAAGACTGTGGGTTGGCAACTTATTGTGGGTTCAACTCGGGGGTTGGGTGCTCATTTAGGACTAGGCCCCGGGCCCTTAGCAGGCCATGCACAGCCAAGGGTTGGGTACAGGGCCTGGCTGCAGTTGGGAGTTGGCTACTCACAGAGTTGTGTGTGCAGGTGCTTGTCTCAGCTGGCTGTGCACAGCTGTGGGGTTGACTGTTCACAGTGGATTGGGCGCAGTGTATGGCCTAAGACAGTGTGCAGTTGTGGAGTTGATGTTTACAGGGGATTAGCCACCTGTGTGCAGTTGGTAACAGATTGCTGTTTGGGGTTGAATGCATGGCAGGCCCTGAAGTATTTATGCTGTGCAGGAGTTGCCTGCATGTGGAGGGGTAGTGTCAATTGGTGATGTAATTTTTATTTGTAGGTTCTATGGATATTGTGGTACTGGTAAGGGATTTACAACAGACACCATTTTTATTTTACGTATCCACTGTAGTACCGTGGAAGCTAAAATAAAAATGGTAATCTTTTTAATAGAAATGAGATCTGTGTATAATAAATAAGGGGTGGCTCAGACAAGAGCCTTTGTGTTTATAATGTGTTGTTAACACTTCGCGGAAGAACTGGATATGTTCTTTTAAGTTGTTGAGAAAGAACCTATTCCCTTCTGCTGTCAATTGCACTCCATCTCTTCTATGTACAGTCTTGGAGAAATTAGAAAATTACCAGATTGACATGTTTCCAAGAGTTTCCAATTGTTCATCAAAATGGTTTGGACCACTGCTACTTTTGTTTTTAACTAAAGTTGGAAAAGACAAAGGCAGTGTGGGGGAGAGATTCATCAACTCTCCTAAACTTTATTTTCATTTCAGAAAACTACCCCTGTGATTGTTTTCCAATTGTTTCCTCCACAATGCACTATCATCACATGAGGCTGCCCACAATTTGAAAGGCTTTCAACAATAGGTAAAATGTGGTGTCATTTCAGGTCTCTGTTTCCTTTTTTTTCCTTTTAATAAAGTACAAAAGTCAAATACAAAAGTAAAAAAACATTTAGAAAAAGTGCCTCCTCCCTGGCCTCTGTCCTCCCCACCCCGATGCTTAAAACATTAGAATAAGCACTTGGTGAGTGATCTAATACAGGAATTCAATGTCTAAAGTTTTGAAAATCGAGAAAACAGTGGATATAGAGGAGAGAAAAAGAAAGGATAAAAGTAGAAATACCAGTGCATTATAACTTATGCAATTACATCTTGTTATGGCTTAAACAATAAAGATAACAGAATGTCTCATCTGAGATCAGACAAGGTCAGGAACTATTGTGAGTACCCTGAGAATGCCCCAGCCAAGACTTTCCTAGGCTTGGGTTTCGCCTATATTTCTAGATTCAAGGAGTAGCTAAATCCTGCCTAGAATGGAAAGCATGATTTATTACTTATTCATATGCCTAAAGCCCATGTTGAGTCCATATATCTTAGCCAAGCAGATAAGGGTTGCCAGATGGGCAGACCATTCTTTTTTCCCTGGCTGCCCATTCTGGAAAATATATCCTTTTCCATATGACAAGTAAAAACAGTTGAGATAGCCAATGAGAGAATAATGGAGGATTGGGGTCTTTCCAGGATGAAGCTATGCAGAGACGTAATATAGTCATGGCCACAAAAATAAGTGTGCCTCCGTTCTTTCTACTAATCTTGTCTTGCGTGCCTAATAAAACAATTGTGGGGGTTAGCTGAAATTCCTGATAAAGAACTTTAATAAAGAAGTCTTGTATCTGACCCAATAGAGGTGTGAGTTGGGGACACGTAGCAAACATGTGTATTAAGTCTACACTCAACTCTGTTCATCTGGGACAAAGCGTTTCTGCCCCTGTTCCCCATTTAGCGACTTTGCCAGGTGTGATATACAATAAAGGCGGTTTTAAAAAATTGTGCCTGTAGTTTGGCTGAAAGTAACTCCCTCCTGGCGGATAGGACGGCCTGGTTGAGTATGTTAAAAGAGATGTTCAATTTAACTTGCCATTTGTTAGCAATAACAAGAATAACGCCAGGCATTAAACTAACTAATATAGCATATATGTATCCAATCCTGGGTAGGGTGGAGCTTTTAAATTTGTCAATGAGCTTTACCCTAGAGAAACCAGCAGTCCCCCCGGTCTTGCGGGTCAGGAAGTCTCTTATAGCCATGTGTTTGAAAAATTCCTGTTCCCCCAGACAAAATTCAGTTTTAAGTGCACAGAAGGATTTGATGCCATCAGTAGTTATCAGGTCTCCCATTTTTAGTATACCTGCTCAATGCCATTCATGCAGGTAAGAAGACTAGTAAGTAAGTTAGGGTTGTTCTTAAGAGGAGAATACAAATTCAGGCTACTCATGTTGAAGAAAACTTTGAAGACATTTGTTAAGGTCTTAAATCTCACCCGTTTGTAATATCCTAAGGAGAGCTGCCTCCAGAGACAACCACTGGTCTCTTCTCCCAAAGCAATTGTTAAGGAGATGGTACGCCTACATTTCGGGTATGTGAGTGCTCTTGAAGCAGCTCTGCACTATATTGCATGAGCGAGGCCCAATAGTAAAAACTTAGATTAGGTAACGCCCAGCCGCCGCTCCCACATGTAAGAGAAAGCAGTTTATGCCCAGAAAAATTGGGAAAAAATTTGGTTGAATCTCTGTAACATTATTTTGCCCATCTCCAAAGGGATGGCCCAAAAGAAGTATAACAATTTAGGAAAGTAGTAACATTGCATCCCCCCACTATGGTAAGACGAAAGTTAGTTTAATCGTTTAAGTGCTCGTTTAATTTCAGTAGCCAGAGGGGTCATATTCCTCTCTACTATCAGGTCGATATTGGCAGTTAAGGACACCCCCAGATATCTGATTGTACCACCCGGCCATCTGCCCAGTAAATTTGATCGTTGATGATAATTTGGGTTTTGCCTTGATTAAGGGCATAGCCTGAGATTTTCCCAAATTTCTTGGCTTCTTGTTCTAGAGCATTAATGGCGCTCAAATGGTCAGGGGTCACTACCGCCAGGTCGTCAGCGTAAGCCATGATATTAGTGTCTGGCCCAAATCTGCTCACCGCTCGAATAGATTGATTTTTTCTATAACCTTTATGAAAGGATCTATATAGAGAGCCAAGAGTAAAGGTGAGCATGGACAGCCTTGGCGGGTTCCCCGTGAGATTTTATTCTGCTCCGTCAGGATCCCATTAATTTATATGTTAGCTGTGGGATTACTGTAGAGAGCTTGTATGGCTTGTATGGCCTTAGGCCCAAGACCCAGAGAAATGACCAGGAGACCTGAACAAACACTTTCTCAGTGTCGAGTAGAATTAATGAGATAGGGTCTCCTGCTACTTGAGATGCATCCAGCAGGGCGATAGCTCTGCGGATATGCTCCATCGTGCTCTTTTCAGGGATGAACCCATGTTGCCACTGCGATACCGAGACTCTATTCTCAAAGATAGTCTTGTTGCGAATATTTTTGCATATATGTTAGAATCACAGTTAATTAGGGTTATTGGTTGATACAATCCCATTTCTAGAGGAGATTTATCTTTTTTTGGGAATATTGCTATCTTGGCATTTGACCAAGAGCTCGGAGGGGGTGCGCCATTAAAGATGGAAGCTACCAGTAGAGTAAGGAGGGTATTTATCTGAGAGCAAATATTTGATGAATCTCAACTGATCTGGGCCGGCCGCTTTCCCATCCGGAAGACATGCCGGGGCTTTAGCTATCTCATCCCAACCGGGAGATTCCTCAAGTTGTTCGTGATCTTCTGCACTAAGTGTTGCTAAGGTGATCTGATCTAGATATTCCAACCTTTCCTCCTCCTCCATTTTTAAGGAACCTGTGTTGTTGTAGTATTGAAGAAGACAGCACATTAGTTAGGCTTGTAGATTAGGTTTATTCAGCTTAGGAGAAGCACAGCGACAGGAACCAGGCAAAGGCTATCAACTGCCAGAAGGCAACATTCTACTACAGAGCCATAGAACATAGGTACATAAAGGTTCTAACTACAGGTGCCAGGAAGGCACAGAACAGAGAATACTACATTATCCTCTTTTCTGTAAAACAAAAGAAGAAACGTCCGTACTAGGAGAGGAAGAAGAAGAAGAGAAAAGAAGAGAAAAGAAAAGAAAAGAAAAGGAAGAAGAAAAAGAATGACAGTGGAGGAAGAAGAGCACAACTGGTAAAAGGGAAAAACAGAACAGCAGCAGCAGATTATCTGAACCTGGCAGGAATCTTACACACTCTATGACTCCTGCGAGGTCCAGGAACAGAAGCATCAACAACATCTCCACCATTACCATCAATAACAACAGTACCAGAATGTTTGTTACTTGGAACAGAGCAGGGATTAGGCTGAGAAACACCAGCATGAGCATCATCATTACTGACTTTAACAATTTTGCAGACGTTCCACCAATCCTTATTGTTAACCCGTACAGCATTACCACAGATCTTGTCAACCACAACAGGTTGAGAAAATTTGCTCCTACCTTTGGTAACATGGACAGGATTTTTAATTCGAACCACATCACCAACACAGAAGTCATGGGCAACAGATCTCTTCCTTTCATCAAAATAGGACTTTTGCTTCTTCTGAGCCTCGGACACATTGTCTCTGACAAAAACATCAACCCCATCCATAACATTCATTTTTACCCACTTGGACATCCAACCCGGACAAATTTTGGTGGAGGGTTTCCTGCCCCTCAGAAGCTCAAAAGGGGAAACCCCAGTAGAAGAATGGGCTGTGGTACGATAAAACCACAACATGGAACGCACAGCATTCTCAACTACACACTTGTTAGCAATGGCCCACTGGATGCAGTTGTTGAGAACACGGTTCATCCTCTCCACAAGGCCATTGGCCTGGGGGTGGTAAAGGGAACTTTTCTTGTGTGTCACACCACCTTGTTTGAGAAAAGATTCAAACTCACAACTGACAAATTGGACACCATTGTCGGTCATGACAACAGAAGGAAACCCCTCTCTCAAAAAGATATCTTTCAAAAAGGAAATTACACTTGCAGAGGAGGCTTCACTGACAAAACGAATTTCCGGCCATTTTGAGTAGTAATCAATGGCAACTATGGCAAAACGGGAACATGAAGGTAAAAGGTAAAAAGGACCGACCAAATCAATCCCAATCTTTTCCCACGCCCTTTCCGGAAATTGGACAGGCTCCATGGGAGGAGACCTAATCTTATGACTTTTATCTGAGGACTTGCAAATTACACAGTTGTCAATCAAGGAATCAACGCACACGTCCATCTGCGGCCACCAGAACACATCTCTCAACCTGCGTTTGGTGAAGGTCTTCCCTAAATGCCCTTCATGTGCACCATCGACCAGACGCTTCCGCAGGCTTTCAGGAGGGATGAGCCTCCCACACCGCATGAGAATGCCATCCTCAACAGTGAGCTCGTCAGCAACTTTGACAAAAGTTTGAAAGACCCCAGTAACATTCTTCTCCTTGGGCCAACCAGACTTCAGATAGTCAACAACTCGTAGAAGAATAGCATCTTTCAACAACTCTCTTTTCCACTCACTCTCACTAATTGCACACATGCCCTCAAGATCCAGACCCGCGACAAAACAGTCCTCTTGGTCTTCATCCTTTTCAACTTCTGATTCATTATCAGCTAATGGAAAACGAGAAAAATAGTCGGCTCTGACATTCCTTGAGCCTGGCAGATAAACAACCTTAAAGTCATACTGAAGAAGTTTGGTGGACAGCCTCGCGATTCTAGGGGTGTGTTCCTTGATTTTTTCCCCGGACAAAATAGAAACCAGTGGGCTGTGATCAGTACAAATAGTGAAATGACTACCCCAGAGATAGGGATTGAACTTCCTGACCGCCCACCAACAGGCCAAATGGCGAAGCAGTTAGATGTCTAGAAGATTGACTCAACACCACCTGGTGATAAGCGGAGGCCAAGTCCAGTTTAGTATACCATCTTGCCCCCCTGGTAAGGGACAATAAATCAGTAATCTTGGGCAAGGGGTGTGAGTCAATCCAGATGTTCTTATTGAGGCTGCGTAAGTCTACACAGACGCGCAAATCCCCATTCCTTTTTCTGGCGACAACAAGGGGAGACAACCACAGGGATGACTCAATTGGCTCTATGACTCCTTTTCTGCAAAGACCCATTAACTCTTTTTCTAGATCATCCCTCACGCTGAAAGGAACACTCCTCACCTTGTGTTTCACTGGGATGGCACCATCCTTAACTCTGATTTCATGGTTAAAACCCTTGATGATGCCAAGGCCACTCCCAAAAACTCTTGGAAATTTGGAGATCAAACCCTCTACATTGTCGCCTGGAACGATAACAGCTAAACTTCCTACATTATCACAGGATTCATCAATACTGATTTGTTCTTTGGAACCTGGTCTAAGGATCATCTTGAACAAACCCTGGTGGAACCAACCCAAAATGTTAAGGCCCTTCAAGGAAACGTACACTTTACCAAAGATCCTCCTTCCCCTGAACTGAATAATTTCTTCAAAGAACCCAAGAAGAGCTATTCTACGTCCTTCATAAGAAACAGGAGTTCTATCAGGAGGTAGGAGGTTCCTTTCAGGCCAGGTCACATCAAACAACTTTTGCGTGATCATAGTTACTCTGGCTCCAGAGTCCACTAGTAGGGTAACTATCTTGTCACCCACACCAAAATCTTCGAGAGGATCAACACAGTCAGACGGATCACCTATGATGACCCCATCATCTCGTACCACTACAACCATGTCTCTGAGGTCGTCTTGAATGCCATTTATGGAGTCAGAGTCATCTTCAGCATCACCACAGGACTCCGAGACATTCCCAATAGTGTTGACAGTACTTATACCCTGAGACTTGTTGTTAAAAGTAGAATTTCCCTGTTTGGAGATTTGGCAAATTTTCGCAAAGTGCCCAAACTTCCCACAGTTGCGGCAAGTGGAGTTCCTGGCAGGGCAAAACTTGTTACTTTTATTATGGGAGGGATTTCCACATCTGTAACAAATGTCATTCCTTGAAAAAGCGTTCCTCTCAAAGCGTTGAAAACCAGGAGTGTTATTTCTGTCAAAACGTTGACTGCCAGTCGCTTTACTGTCTTTGTTCTCCCTGGTTCTAACTATCGAAACTCCATCATCACATTTCTTTTCAAGTTCCTTTACTTCTTTTTTCGACAGCTCTATACTCTTGGCCACACGAATAGTCTCCTCAAGTGTGGGATTGCCCAAAGTAAGAAGCTTCTGCTGAATAGATTTATCAGAGCACTTGCAAACATATTGATCCCTTATTAACTGCTCTCGGAAACCTTCGAATTCACATTCAGCACTTAGTTGTCTGAGACAGGAAACATATGTTTCAACATCCTCCCCGGATAGTTGCTCTCTCTTGAAGAACTTGTGTCTTATGACAACAAGACTTGGCTTGATGTCAAAACGCAACTCAAGCCTTAATCTTGTTTCAGTGTATTCGTCTACGTCCTCTTCAGCATTGTTCCTTACTAAGGGAGGTAAATGTTTGAAGATTTCTCTTCCTTCGAAACCCAAAGAGTGCAGTAGAAGACACTTCTTCCTCTCTGCGCGATATCTGGACGCGCCTATAGCTCCCAAATAAGTCTCAAAGGCATCAAACCATTTTTTCCAGACTATAGGAGGATTGCCTGGAGTCTCGAGAAAAGGAGGAGGAGGAGAAACAGACTGCATACTGGAAAAGATAGGAATAGATTTCCTTCTTTACAGACTCTGCCGCTGTGTAAAACAAAAATTCAGTATGCAAAGAAAAGTGTTTGCCTTTGGAAAAGACCATGAGATAATTTTCCTACCACTAGATGGCACCAGCGTGTTTAGAAACACCTTCGTTAAAGAAGAACTGAAGTCTGTGATTAAAAACGCTATGTTTTGTGTTAATGTCTTTATTTGTAATTGAATGGTGCCAAATCATCGACGATGTGGGCCGCTTTTGATGAACTAGCGTTGGAAAAAAAAACACGAGCAAGTTTGAAGACGCGTTGCGTGTCTTTGTAATGAGGAGCGCACGTCAGGCAGGCTTGGAGACGCGTTGCTAAGGAGCTGCGTCTTTGAAGAGAAAAGCGCACGTCTGGACGCGTTGCTGGGGAGACGCGTCTTTGAAGAGAAGAGTTCAGGCAATTGTTGACAGTCGCTATGGAGACGCGTCAGGGAAACGCGTGCGACTGGGTTGAAATTGATGACGTGACGCGCTCGCGCTTGGGATGAGCCTCGCGCTGAAATGAATGACGTGGTACACTCGCGCTCGAGCTTCCTCAATGAATAGTCTCGCGCTGATCCCAATGACGTTGCGGGGTCTTAAATTAAGCAAATTAATGGCTTAAAATTGCTGAAGACGCGCAAAACCAAAGCGGGCCACTTATCTTCACTGGAGAACTTCACCAGAGGGTCAACAGCTGGGCTCGAAGTACACTCGATCCACAGTGTATTCTTGGCAGGATTACGAGGAGAAACGAGGTAAAGGCAGGTTCTTTTACCTTCTCCTAAGCAGCATCGTCGCCAACAATTTTGTAGTATTGAAGAAGACAGCACATTAGTTAGGCTTGTAGATTAGGTTTATTCAGCTTAGGAGAAGCACAGCGACAGGAACCAGGCAAAGGCTATCAACTGCCAGAAGGCAACATTCTACTACAGAGCCATAGAACATAGGTACATAAAGGTTCTAACTACAGGTGCCAGGAAGGCACAGAACAGAGAATACTACAGTTGTCTTCAGAGAAAAGATTCTGGTAAAACTCGCGGAATGCGGTATAGATCTTAATTGTGTCCTTTGTGATCTCGCCAGAGCGGAGCTGAATTGACAGAATTTTACTAGCAGACACCTGTTGTCTGATTCTGAGAGCAAGTTGATGGGCGATGTTATCACCACATTCATATATTTTTTCCCTAGCAGAAGACCATTTCATAGCAGTTTTTTCAGCAAATATGGTCCCTATTTCTGCCTTACTGGCTATCTCTTCTAACTGGACATTTTCAATTTCGATATCCAATTTGACAGCTAAGAATAATTTTTCCTCTGCCTTTTTCATCTTGCCTTGTGCCTTTACTAGCTGTTCTTTGGCTTTTTTGTTCTTCCTTATGTAATACAGCAAGGTCTCCCCTCAGATGCCCGCCTTCATTGCGTCCCATATGGTTCGCACTGCTGCTGATCCTATATTAATTTCCAAGAACTCTTTTAATCCACGCCTGCATGTGTGATCGGTAACCCTCATCATACAATAAGGCTTTTTCGAAGCTCCAGCTCAAGCTTTCCCCCCTGGAACCTAGCCCACTGATGTTTAAGATGAGAGGATTGTCAGCTGACATAAAACATGGGGCGATCTCAGTAGAACAGCTTTGGAGTAGAGATGAAGAGACAAGAAACAAATCTAGCCTAGCAAGGGAGAGGTGAGGAGCTGAGAAATAAGTGTACCCCGGATGGGTTGGTTTTAAAGTGGCCCAGACGTCGCTGAGCCCATGTGTTTGTATTAAATTAAATAGGGCCTGATAGACTTTAGGCTTCCTTCCTGTATAGGGCCAGTGATCAATTGCTTTCCAATTACTGGGTAGATTGATATTTAGATCCCCAGAGATTACCAGTGGTAGAGTACAGTGGGCAAGTTCTCCCGAGATCCAATTAATGACCCCGGGGTCGTCAGTGTTGCTCCCATATATAGAGCACAGTGTAAAGACCGAGCTGGGGGGATATGGAATTCTGCAATAACCCACCTGCCAATTTAGAACAAAATCCTAACTTAAGACAAAATACTATTTTAAGACGGAATCCTAATTTAAGACAACATCCTAACTTAAGTCAAAATCCTAACTTAAGACAAAAAACAATTTTAAGACAAAATACTAACTTAAGACAAAATACTAACTTAAGACCAAATACTAACTTAACTCCTACTAAATGCCTTCTGTGAATACCAAAAGTAGTAAGTTTAGGATTTTGTCTCAGATTAGTTCTGTGAATCAGCCCGATGTGTCTTTGCATTTTCAGCATACTGGCAATAGGCGTTGTGCATGGTAACATCTGTACTTTACAGAGGCTTTTAATATTATTGGAACAGTGAACAGAGGGTACAGTAACTTCAACTAATTGTTCTTATTACAAGTATTTTGTTTTAAAAGAAAAGTTATGGTCATTAGGCGCTGAGACCTAGGCCTCAACATATAAGTATTACATAACTTTCCTAGCTAAGTTAAACTCTAACAGGAGTGGAGCTATATAACTTTACCTCTATTGCTTGTGCACTGAATTGTGACTGAGTTTTGCTTTTCTACATATCTCTACATTAACTTATTTCTACCTTCATGTTCTATTACAGGTAAGAAAACATAAAGTATTAGCAAAGATTATATGTGTGTTTAGAAGAGATACTTAATATTTATTTTAAACTACATTCATAATGAAATGTTTGTTTGGAGTGTGCCTTCACTTAGTCAGAACACCGTTATAGTGTCTATTTAAGAATATACACATATTTTTTTCTAGCTGTCTTATATTATTTAAAAATGTTTGCCTGTGTTTAAAACAATGTACAATGTATGCATTTTATATGACAGTATAGAATGGCATGATCAGTCCATTGAAGAAATCAAACTAAATACTGTTTTTAGATGGTGCTTTTACACAACACAGACTATTTAACAAAGTACTGCTTATTTTAAATATCATTGTCCAGAGTATTGATTCAGCATATTTGATTAGTTTCTTGGATAAAAAAAAATATTGGGTGTAGAGTATATGAATTATTACATGTTAACGTATTGAGTAGTACTATTTTCTTCAGTTAACAGTCATGTGTTAGTGATTAGACTTGGAGGACAATCTTTAGTTGAATTTTTACTTACGTTTTTTTTTATATGGTAAAGTAAGCATGCTCATCTAAAAGTTACATAGTTGTATCAATATAGAGTTCCATACACAAATGAAAGATGAGGAAGGCACTGTTCACTACTGGTGTGGATAAAGAAGGGGAAAACTCATTTTCAAAGTAACAGTTAAATGCATGTATGACATTCTGATCCAGATCTATGACCCTAAAGTTTATTATGACACCACAAAATCATGCAATTTATGAAAACAAAGGAAAGAAGTGCAGTTTAAATTATGTGCAATCACACTGTATATCACTGAGCTACAGTGTTATTTTTGTATTAGCTTACTGTCTCTAGTACAGTTAGAAGATCACTGAATATACTGGTGTTAAACATATTGTACTGTACAAGCTGTCTGATATAATTGAAAATGTATGCATTGCTCTGACTCCTTGGTCACTGTCCCCTGTCTTCTCTCTGTCCTCCTCATTTTGCCATCCATATGCACTACGATTCGTACTCATTATCATGACAGTGCAAGTATCTAAAACATAAACACTCTTGGTTAGGATAGCACATAAATCCCCAGGTATCACCATAAGTAGAGAAATCATTATGTATCATTAACCATGTGCCAGAAGTAATGAGCACACATGGATACAGGGACCCCTAACCTCCTCCTAGTGGGGTTATGGTACTTCTTAGCAAACCTGGTGGAAATAGGAAAATAGGGCCCAAAAGCACCTGGACGCCTACTACATATATTACCGTAATTCCTCCTTTTGGATGCAGTGTTACTACATCTGCAAATCCTTGATGGGGGCCTCCGTTGAGGACTTCCCCCATAATGCTCCTTGAATCAGTGCCCAAGGTACATCTCAACGGGTTGGGGACCATATACTTAGCCGGACTGAGCGGGGTCAACTTGTTGGGTCTCCTGCTTGTAAGAGAATCCAAGGCAAATGACCACAAGTGTGTGGCACAGCTGCTGCAGGCATCAGCTATCGGGAGCCGGTCCTGGTGATGGGATTCCCTCCCAGCTTTAGAAGGGGGCAGCTGTCGGCGAGATCCTCTTTGTTTGGGCTGCACGCCCAACAGGAATATGGCTTTCAGGTTTGGAGGCTAGGTTGACTTCCACTCCTGGCTTCCACGCTACATATGGGTCGTGCAGCCTCTCCTAAGAAGTATAGTCCTGTGGCAACAACCAACAGTGATGGGGGTCAGCATCTACCTCCTTTCCTCAGAATGCGCCTCGCAGACACACAAATACTTTTACATTTTACATGTAAGCCAAAGGCCTTCGTTACTAATAAAGCCAGAGTGGCCTTTTTGGTATCTTATTTGGCAGGTAACACAGCCCAGTGGGCGGTACCTTCGATGAGACGAGATAATCCTCTTTCATATGATTGGGAAGGATTTAGGGAAGAGTTTGAGAAAGTGTTTAATAGAAGGACAGCTTGGTTCACAGCTGATAGAAAATTACTGGAACTTAAGCAAGGAAACAAAGAACTTGTAGTTTATTTAAACACGTTTCATAGATTAGTAGCCAAATCTGATTGGCCAGAATCCAAGCAGGCCATACTCTTCCATCAAGGTTTAAAGGATGAACTCAAGGATATTATTCCCCAAATAGACCCCCAGCCTAAATCATGCAAAGACTCAATCGACCTGGTCTTCGGCTTAGTGAACGTAAAGGAGAAACCAAGCATAGTGAAAGACCCATCCCTCATTATGAAAGCCCCAGATCTACTGAAAATAGTATTGGGATTTATCATGAACCTATGTAAATAGGCACAATGTGTGCTTCCCTAACTACTGAGGAACAAGGGACACGATGCAAACAGGGTCTTTGTTTATATTGCAGAAATAAAGGTCATTTCGTCAAAGACTGCCAGGTGAAACCCAAAGGGAAGTGAGGAGGTTCAGGAAGAGGTGCGGCTATCGCCCCCACCAGCAGGATGTCGGGAAACTGAAATGCTCAGGGATGTTAGATGGGGATCCTCCAAGTACCGTAGTAATCCCTTCGGTACAACAGACAGAGACACCTCATAGAGAAAAATTCTTTATCACTGTCCAGTTAAGGATCCACATGGAGTGGAAAGAAGTTCAAGCAATGGTAGATTCTGGAGCTACGGGGTGTTTCATCGACAAATCCAAGGCCTAGTTTTAGAATTGAAAGACAAATCAATTCCAGAGGAAGTTGTGGCAGTAGACGGGAAAAAACTGGTTTCTGGTCCCATACGTTTTGCCACAGAGGTAGTTGATGTCAGATGTAAAACTAGAGGTGGGTGGAATTTGTGTAGTTGGTAATAAATCTCCGCAAGCATGCAAAAGTTCCAGCAACATGCGTAATTGCTTATTCCCCCCGTTCGCAATGCTTTTTTCCTGTTCGCGAACGCTGTTTGCGTGCTCGGGGAGAAATATCTTGCGAACACACATTTTGAAAGCGCGAACAAGCAAAACATTCTGTGAAGCCGAGGATCGCGGAATTTTGGGCAATTCCGCGTTCTCCGCGGAACGCAAAATTACCCAATTTCCACAAATTCCGCGAGCGGAACAGAATTTACAATCCAGGCCTATATAAAACTCAGCATTTGAAAACGTTATCAATTAACATCATCACGGCATTGCACTATGAGATTGTATTGGGATTACCCTGGTCACAAAAGCACAACCCTCAGATTAATTGGACGGAAAAGGCTATACACGTGAATTATGAATATTGTAAGGGACACTATTTACCTGCCATAGAGATTCCGTCCAAAGCCTTTGCCCTTAAACAGTGTATTGCTACAACTGTAGAAAAAGACATTACCTTCCCTGACCAATACCTAAGCTACTCTGATGTATTCAGTGATAAAAGCACAGAAGTATTACCCCTCTCATCGTCAATATGATTGCCAGATTGATCTGATCCCAGGAGCCATAGCCCCATGTGGGAGAGATTATGCATTGACCGAAGTAGAAACCCAACACCTTCGTTTCTACATCGATAAATACCTGGCACTAAGATTTATTCGGCACTCTAAATCTCCTCAGCCTCGCCTTTCTTTTTATCCCAAAAGTGAATGGGGAGCTCTGCTCATGTTTCGAATTCAGAGTTTTGAATGCTATAACAGTTAAGAGCAGGTATCCACTACCTTTAATACCTGTGCTATTGGAGCCTGTAAAAAAGGCTGTCATCTACACCAGATTGGACCTCAAATGAACTTATCATCTAATCCGATGAGAGAAGGAGATAAGTGGAAGACGGCGTTTAAGACCCAATTTGGCCTGTATGAGTACAGGGTCATGCCATTTGGGCTATGCAATGCCCCAGCAGCCTTTCAGATTTTCCTCAATGATGTATTGAGAGAGTATCTAGATCATTATGTTGTGGTCTACATTGACGAGATCCTTATATATTCCGCCAATGAACAGATCCATGTGCACCATGTAAAAAATGTATTGAAGACCTTACAAGAGAATTCGCTGTTCTGCAAACTCAGCGGATGTGAGTTTCACGTGGATAACATGGAGTTCCTTGGGGTCATGCTAACCCCTTTAGGACAAGCGATAGCAGAAAGGAAGGTCCTGGCTGTAAAGGAGTGGCGGAGCCCCCGGAACATAAGAGATGTGCAATGTTTTCTGGGATTTGCCAACTTTTATAGGAGGTTTATCCATCACTTTTAGAAAACTGTGACCCCTATGACCACGTTACTAACAAAGAATACACCCTTTCAATGGAAGGAAGAAGCTCAACAAGCCTTTGCTACTTTGTGTCAGCACCCATTCTCACTCATTCGGATCTTGGGAAACCCTATGTAGTGGAAGCAGACGCCTCTGAGGTGGCCTTCGGAGTTTTATTGTCCCAGAGGCATGATACAACAGGACAGCTACATCCTATAGCCTATATGTTGTGAAAATGGAATAAAGCCAAAATCAACCACAACATAGCGGAGAAAGAATTGTTGGCAATAAGGGACGCTTTCAAAGAATGACGGCTTTGGCTGTTGGGCGCTATTCAAGTGGTCATGGTCTACACTGACCACAGAAACCTACAGTTCATCAAAGCAGCTAGGCATTTAGCACCTCGACAATTGAGGTAGATAGAAGAGTATAACTTCATGGTTACTTACAGACCAGGGAGTGAGAACAGGAAAGCATATTCACGATCACAGAGAGAAAACGAGATCACAGAAGAAAGAGCCATAATTGAACTGGCCAAGGTGGTTTGTGTGATACAAACTGATTTACTTCTAACAGAAGTAGCCCAAGGAATACTGTTCTTTGAGTGACGCGATTGGATAAAAAGACATGGAGAATGGCAAATGAAGAAAGATCTACCATTAAAAGGATCTCAAATATAAGTTCCAACTCAGACCCTCAGGAAACAAGTGTTTCATTGGTGATACAAGATCCCCAGTGCAGGGCATAATGGTGGAAAGAAAATGATTGAAAGGGTTTTACACCAGTTTTGGTGGCCATTGGTACATCCAGATATTCTCAAATGGGTGAAGGAGTGTGTAGTCTGTAGCTAAATGATTAGAGATAAGAAAAAACAACAAGGACTGTCACAACAGCTTCCAATACCAGAAAGACCTTGAGAAAATAATATCAGTGGACTTTGTGGTAGGCCTACCAAACGACCATGGTTACTCAGTGATCCTGGTGGTAATAGACTATTTAACCAAGATGGGGAATTTTATAACATAGAAAGGAATACCCACTGCAGGGAAATTGCCACATTTCTTATGACCACACATAGTGAGTATACACAGTTTGCCACACACTATCGTGTCAGACAGGGAAATGCAGTTCATCGCACAATTTTGGAAAGTGTGGTGCTTAGTTTTCCAAATCACTACAGCCCTTTCCACCAGTTTTCATCCCCAAACTGATGGACAAACGGGGGGTTTAAACCGGACTAAGAAGCAATATTCAAGATGCTGTGTAAACCACGACAGTGAAGCATGGGTAGAAAGCTTATGGTTGAACGAGATAGAGTATAATAGCTCTTCCCACTTTTTCACTTTTTTATTGTACTTACGTTTTTATCCGCGATTCATTCTGTTTTTGAACCCAAGTAAAACACAAAAAATCCCTGCGGTTTAGACAGAGTCACTCATATTGAAGCAACTTTGAAGGCTGCAAAAGAACATCTAAAACAAGCCTAAGCAACTTATAAAACATATGCTTATAAACACCGCAGGCCAAGCCCTCCATATAAAAAATGAGACAGGGTATGGTTGTCAACAAAGAATATTTGTTTCAGAAAATACAGTATTTTTAACCCTAAATACAGTGGGCTCTACAAAATTCAGAAATGTATAAACCCTGCCATGGTTAAACTTGTTTTACCTTCATATTTAGGTATTCACCAGTGTTCCATGTTTCACTGCTCAAACCTGCTTCCTCACCTGTCAAAAAGAAACCTATTCCTTTATGGGTAAACAATGAACAGGAATATGAAGTAAAAAAACATTTTTTATTCTAAATGCAGGGGTAAGAAACTCTGGTATTTGGTTGCTTGGAAAGGGTATGGACCCAGGGAAAAATCTTGGGAGCCATCTACGGCCATACATGCTCCAAGGCTTGTTGCTTCATTAAACAAACATTTTCCTACAAAGCCATGTGCCTGTCAGTGTTCTCCAGGGAAGGGATGTACTGTAATGTCCTATTAGCCCTTGTTTCTCTCTGTGAACACTGTCAGGCCAGACAAACAAGATTCGAAAGGATTCAGGTACCGGGACTCTCAAAGACTATAATTCCCAGGTACCGAAGTGAGTTGCGGGAGGAGAAGCACACACGTCAGCATGAGGTAAGCTCTGGCTGTAAAACATGGCAACTGCCGTGGTCGTGGCTGCTAATTATTGATCTGAAAGGGAGCTAACATGTCCCGGTCTGGTAAGGGTGCTTCACGCACCACCTTCAGTTTATTTTTCCTTTGAGTTTGGAATATTTGCTACTGACGCAGCTGGTCAAGTGTCTACAGATAGAAGAACGTATCCTGCAGTTGTAAAAAATTGCCATGAAGTAGAGACAACAGCATTAGGACATTATGCAATACATCTGAAAAACAGGGCAGGTTGGATTGAGTGTAATGACACTTGTCTTACGTTCAATGAAAGATTGACAATAATCTAATAAAAAAATTGTATCTGTTATTTCTGTAACCAAGGTGTAGACTTAGGGTAAGAGTTTGAAAAAAGACATGCAATGAGGCGCAGCAGCCAAGAGGCTGCATTGCGTGCCATTGTGTGACAGAGAAGATGAAGCAGGGCACCATATCTACAGAGATATGGCTTTCTCCTCCCCTCTCCATAGCACCACAGCTGATTTCCACTGCCATATGCCAGGCACACACCTTAGCGCCATAGCTCTAGGGTGCTTTCCTGAGTCTACCATAGGGTTTGTAATGGAAGGGTACCCTCCCTGTACAAAATACTATGTCTAGACAAGTTTAAACACTTTTCCCACTTCATATGTGTACTGCACAGTGCAGCATGCATGCAAAGTTGGAAAAAAAGGAGAAATAAAAACATTTCTCCTGATAACGCCTCCTTTGAAGTGGCCTTAACTTTTGGCACTAAACTCTGTCTACATTTGTTTGTATCTAGGGTTTTGCATGAAAAGGCGTGGGTGGTTTCATGGGAATGCCCATGTATCAACCGTGTAAAGCCCCATTGGTGCTTAGAAATGCAAAGCAGTGTTTTGTTCTGTTTTTCGTTACTTTCAGGGTACTTTCCAGCACAAAACCAGCTTTGCACTGGAACGTTGATTAGAAAAAAAACATTTTGTGCTGGTTAGCGTCACTTTTGTGACACTAACCCAGCACAAAATGTTAGTAAACCTACCCCTTAGTATTTTAGGGCCAGTTTTAGAGATATAGAATTTCTTCATCTGCTAAATACATGCCATCATTTGACCCAAGAAGAGTGATGACCAGCATTGGCTTACAATGTTTTTGTACAAGTTGTGCTGCTTAAACAATAACTTTTTTGTTCTAGATCAGAGCAGTATCTACAACCTTTAGAAATGATTGTTCTTTGTCAAAGTTGAAACTGAATACACTTTTACTGAAAATGATGTCCTGCAGGTAGTGAAATATACCTGCACTTTACAGTTGACATACTAACCTGTACAGATTTTATGTTTTTTTTTTTTATCCTGAGGAGGTTTCCCTGTTGATCCATCATGACTACGTTTCTTTGAAATGTTTTGAGCGCTCAAGACCTACAGCTAGTCAGGGGTAGTAAAAAAGAATACAAGGTTAAATGCCACTCGCTCAGAACAAAATAAAATCTGTTTTAATGATATTAAGCCTTAAATTTATAGAACCAAATTTCACAAACTGAATTTCATACTACTTACTACAAAATGCGATTCACAAATGAACACATGTAAATCTCCACCTACACCTCTGATATCTTTCTACTGGGATCCTTATACATGTGATCTAACTACTTAATAGAGAATAGGGGAGGAATGAGAGGGAGTGTTTGGAAAAAGGGGCATATATTTAATTAGTAGGGTGTTAGGGAGTAGTAAGGAGGGGTTTAAAGAATGGTAGGTATGTGCGCCCATCCACAAAAGAGTAAACCATTGCTATGCACAAACTGCACTTCTAAAGTCGTACAGCCAAAAAGAATCCAAAATTGAAGTAAATGTACTCCAACTGTGAGTTTGAGTAAGTCAAGCATCAGGCATGGTCAACCACTCGTACTGCACCACCATTCTGTAGAAAATAATGATGGTTGGGCTCTAAAATAAAACCCCAAATATATATTTTTTTAATTAAAAATTAATGTAACATTATTTTTATTAAAATATAATTGCATTTCTTTCAATTAATTCAATGTGCTACTTTTATTAAATTGTAATATGTCAAAAAAAAATCTCTTTACTGTAAGTGATTTTTTAAATTTAAACTTCAGAAAAATAATTGTAATTTAAAATATTCAGACATAATTGGTATTCACAGGGTGCAATGGGTAGGGAACAATGTAAAGAGTTAAAATAGTGACTTTCTTGTAATTCACTTTTGCCACCTAAAACTGGGGGAGTTTACCCTAAATTGAGTAGCAAAATGTCAAGGTCTTCCTCAAGGTATACTGCTGGTCCCTCTGGGTTTCTTCTACCATTCCAATCTCGCAGACTTTCCTCCTAGACATGGTCCTGGGCCAGGTAGTAGCAGGACTTATTCCATGCTTACTTTTATTCACTTTAATGTCCTTGAGGAGGTAGACTGACTGCTATGAGATTCAGAGGTTAGCCCTCTCACAGGGGCTTTCTTACATCCCACTGTGCGTGCCAGGTTGACACCCACCATAGCTTTACCTAACACATCAGTGAGCTTTTCTAATTCTGTTATGGCTACATATGGTTGTGAACAAAGTGATATAAACATGGTCATCGTTTCTCAACCACCTCTGTCCAAGATCAACGTTCTTTTTTTCTACCACATTGCATTCCAGAAGTTCTGTAGGTACCAGTTGATCTTTTTCAAAAGACTTGGCCATTCCACCTGTAGGAACTCTAGATCTTTGTGCCCTGATTTGAATATACTTTTCTGGTAAAACTGTGGAAAAGACCTGGATATCACTAATTAACAGCCAACAGATTTTATTTTTCCATGAAACGTCGTCTCAGACAGCACATCTTAACGATTTCTATTCAGTGTTCATTCCAGAAGCCAAATCGTTATCTGGGCACCACAGTGGGAGTCTTTTGACTTTTGTAAGTGTTACGTTGACTGTGTCTATATTGAAATTGTGGAAACTCCCTCTTTCAGATCATTTGTTTGTCTTGGCTAAAGGTCCCCCAGTGGTTCTCGTTAACTTTCACCAAGATAACTTTAAGTCATTGAATCTTTTGCCTCTGCTTTGGACACAGTGACATCAGGCCTGGAACTGGATTATGTTATCTTGTGGGGAGGGGACTTCATTATGAGACTGTGCCCCATTTCGGTGAATAATGTTTGTGGTGGGGACAACACTGATTTTTGTGATCTTTCTCACTTTAATCATAATCTATGTGGTGATAGACTAAACATGTTGTTGAAAACTCATAATCTGATTCTAACTGTTAATTTGGTTGCCAATGAAGCTCACAGCTGGGTAACGTAGACGGGGAGAGGCACTGGGTCGATGATCAATTTTATTGCTCTCTCAAAGAGCTAGGCTAGGAAGGTATGTGGCTTTCTGGTTCTGCCCACTCTGCAGAGCAATCACAACCCCCTGGCCAAAAGCCTCAGTGTAGGTTTGTCAACAACAGAATACAAAATGTCTGGACAGATTAGCTATACCACAAACAGGGGTGCACGGAGGAGGTGGCAGGACATTGAGCCAGATTCTCTCTTTAGCCAACTTCTAGAACCAAAGAACGAGCACTTTGATATCTGCCTGAACCAGGATCTGACCATGAATCAATTTTAGGAGTTTTCACTGACATGTGTACACAGCTATCTGTCTATTTAACAGCTCCTAAGTGCCAGCAAGCTCCAAAATTAAATAAGTGGTTTGATAAAACCTGCACATAAACCCATAGCAGTCTCATCAAAGAAATAAAAACCTCCTTTAGAGACCAGGGCAAAATCTGAAGCTGTAGGAAACTTTATAAAGAGGTGAATGAGGAAAGGAAAAAATGTATTAGGCGGGAAGCCCAGAAGCAGCTGACTGCTACATCTGCTAGCAATGACTCTACTCTTTCCAGGAGGACAGACAACACACATGTTTTCCCACTAGTCCTTCTTTGAGTATTGATGTAAACATCCCTGATCAAGCCTGATGTTGAAAAGTGGTTTCTTCAATGAAGAGGATAAAAGCCTTGAGTAGTTTCAGAGTTGTAGTTTATTTGTAAATTGTAATGACAGAACAGCTCAGCCACCCAACCTTCTCTAGCCTGGTTGATCAGGAAACTCTCTATAACATTCTGCATATCACTAAGAGCATTTTAACAGTTCTAGAATTCATGCAAGCAAGATACAGCAAGATTAAAGGGAAAGCACATTACAACACATCTTCCTCTGTAATGCATCGAATCATAAACAAAGGTACAAGGAAATATAAATGAAAGAAGAAAACTGGTTGAAAAGAACAACAAAAACTAGAAACAGGAAAAACAGTTGTAAGCGAATTTACACAAAGTAATCATCGAGGTATGATGGAGCAAAAGTCTCCCTTTTAGGTCTCTTTGAAATCATCGAGTCACATTTGTCACCATCATGGTAATTAATATTACTCAGATAATCAAATCTCCTTTCTTTACATACAGAAACTCTGCCGAGATTCGATACCCTATGATCAGATGTTCTCACAGCGTTGTCAAAAACTTTAATAACCTTCAAAGGCTTTGAGAATTTAAAGCCAGAAACACAAAACCCAGGTTTCTTAATCATTACCAGATCACCAACAGCAACCTTGGTTGTCTTGACAGCATGTCATACATCATATTGTTTTTTACTCTTTAAGCATTTCTCATCCTCCCTCTCCTTCCAAGTATGCAAATCCGGAACACCACATTCATCAGATAGAAACTTGTTGACCCACTGGGGTTCTAGAAAGGTATCAGGGTGTCTACTACAGAACAAAAATAATGTGGTTTTACCTGTTGTTGAGTGAGGTGTAAATCCGTGGACTCCAACCATCTTAGAAACCTATTCCTTCAAAGACAGTTTTGCGTTGCCAAAGAAATGGTTTCCTTTATGACTCTATTTAACCTTTCTCCTGTCTCATTCGATTCTAGGTGATAAAGGGCACCATTTTTGTGAATAATACCACAATTGAGAAGAAAATCTTCCATTTCTTTGGAAACAAGTTGGACACTATTTTCCATCAATAACGTTTCTGGTATCCACTCTCTTGTGATCAAGACTTTGAGTATTTCAATAGCAGTTTTGGTATCCACACTTCGAACAAAGGTTATTTCAGGCCACCTGGAGTAGAGATCTTTTACAACAATAACATAGGTGTCATGGGCATTGCCATGTACAGGACCCAAAATGTCTAAAGCAATGTCTTTCCAAAGGCCACTAGGGCGAGACCTGGATTCCATGGGTTGAGTTCTGGTCTTCACAATTTTCTCACTCAGTGAGCATTGTACACATTCTCTAACCAAGTGCTCAATTTGGAGATCCATGCCAGGCCACCAGTAAGTAGATCGCACTCTCTCTTTAGTCTTAGAGATAGCTACATGTGCATTATGTGCTAGATCCAGGAAATCTCTGCGCAAAATATTTGGAGAAACTGACCTATGGCCCTCCATAGCATGCCGTCTCCAAAAGACAGTTGATCTTTCACACACCAATAGTCTTTTGAGCACAAGTCTCCTTGCTCTTTATGATGCCAACCATCATGAATGAGTCTCATCAGGCCTTGGATAACCTCATCTCCATTACAAGCATTGCGCCAACGTTCTTGTGAAATAACTTTATAATCAATTCCACAGACAAAATCCTGTGATTGATCAAACGCTGAATCATCTTGACAATCAGATTCGGCAGCAGGGAACAATCTAGAAAGTGCATCAGCGACAATGTTCTGTGACCCAGGAATATACTTGACGCAAAAATTAAAACCCTGTAAGCCAACAACCCATTTGGAAATTTGCGATGAAATGGAGTCAATACCTTTATTGGAAAATACTTCACACAGTTGCTTGTGATCAGTTTTGACCATAATTGAAGTACCCCACAGAAACTTTTTAAACTTCTTAATGGCCCAATAGACCGCAAGGGCCTCCCTTTCAATGACCGAGTACCTAAATTCGGCTACTTTGAAGCCCCTTGAAACAAACATAATGGTTTATCAGGACCTGTACCACCCTGATACAAAACGGCACCAAGACCCTTAAGACTTGCATCTGTAAAAATAACAGAGGGTTTGGTGGGATCAAAGCTGTGTACTTTTGGAGAATTTGAAAATTTGAACTTGATCTCAGCAAACACTTTTTCACAGGCTTTATTCCACTCAAATTTCACTCCCTTCTTTAATAAGTTCATCATATTAAATGTGACCCCAGCAAAATTTTGGACACAATTGTTATAATACTCAGCCATCCCTAGAAAGCACATGAGTTCTTCTTTTGGAAGAAGGAGCAGTTAGGTCTTTGATAGTGTTAACTAAATCTGCTTTGGGAATTACACTATTATCCATAATTGAATGACCTAGATAGTCAATTTTGTTAAATCCAAATTTGCACTTTTCAAGTTTTATTGTAAGATTATACGCACTAAGTCTATCCAGCACTTGTCGGACCCTACTGACATGTTCACAGTCGTCACTACCATAGAATAAAATGTCATCCTGGTATACACATAATCCTAGGACATTAATTAAAAATGTCTCCATGGCACGTTGGGAGACAGAAGATGTAACAAATGCTGTTAGATCTCTAGAGGACTGGTTTAATAAAATCTAATTGTAGGCTGCTGTTAAATCAATGGTGCTAAAATATATGGCACCACACACCATGATTAACAGGTCTGAGATATTAGGAAGGGGATATTTGTGAACTAGCACACATTTATTGAGCTGCCTGAGGTCAACACATAACCTTAAAGAGCCATCAGATTTCCTGGCGGCCACAACTGGAGCCAACCAGGCGGTGCCCTCAACTTCTTCAATAATACCATGTGATTTCAACTTCTCTAACTCACAACGCATTTCTTCCTTTACAGTGAAAGGGACATTGCATACTTTACTTGAGACATGGATTGAACCTGGAGCCAATTTTATTTTGTGACAATATCCCTTCAAACAACCTAGTTTATCACCAAAAACCTGGGGGTATTCTTTCATCAAATTTGGTTGTAAAAGCGCATCATGTCGAACAAGCTTGACAGCTTCTCTGTCCTTTAGAATAATGGGAAGGATGTTATTAGGGTCTAATATGACGCCAAGGTCCTTCTGATGCCACCAACTTATGATATTGTCTCCTTTCTTGAATACGTAGATATTACCTGAGGTGAATCGCTCCTCATACTCAATTAGACCAATAAAATAGCCGCGCAACTCAATGGGGTCACCACCATAAGCAAAAGGACGAATATCAGTTCTAAGTAAGATGACTTTAGTTTGCAATTTATCTTCAAAGAACTTACTAGCAACAATAGTAATTTTGGCACCAGAATCAAATAAGACTTTCGTCTTTTTACCTTCATCATTGATATAATCCAAAGGGCCATCACCTCCTACTGTAGAATAATTTGTCCACACTCAAAATCATGTGATTCGGTATACAAATCATATTTAACTTCATTGATCTATTGTTTGGGACCCTTCATTCTACAAGCAACAGCAACATTTCACCTTTTTTACAAAAGGTACATAAAACATTTAAAGCAGGACAAGATTTGTCATTTGCCCAGTGTCCAGTCTTATTGCATCTATAACATTTTTTCTCCCTATTACTTTGGCCTTGGAATTTGTTAGTTTCTTTGTCCCTGACTTGAACCTTAGTTTGAAAATCCTTGGACAAGGGATTGAAATTTGAAGATGATTTGATGACAGATACTTCTTTATTGAGATCTTTCTTGATCTCTTTCACACACTCCAAAGAGTGTTTGGTTGGCTACTACTTAGACTTCATCAAGAGAAGGTTCATCTTAAGCCACAATTCGTCACGCACTTTTTCAGATATGCATCCCAACATAAACTGATCTCTTATTTTCTCATCTATTAGCAAACCAAACTCGCAGGAGGAAGCTAGACATCTGGCCACAATTATTATAGACCCTTCGACAAACTGTGACCGCACTCAACTATCATTCAGTAAAACTAGAGGTGCAGGTAGACTTATTAAATACCCTGGCACTTTTTACGTCAGGGATTGATGGCAAATTAGATAAATTGAACTCGCTAATTTTAAGGGCGCAAGCATCCGCGAACTTTGTCCAACCATCGTGCTGCTGCTCTCCAATCATTGATTCCCTCTCCCTGCTTCCAGATTGCCTTTCCACCATCATCAGGGAAGTAAAGCAGCTGAGGGGAGGAAACGTGTTAGCCAAATTGCAACTCCCTAAACATCAAGAACAGGACAAACCCCAGGAGGACCCCGAAAACAAAAATACAAAAACAAAGGAAGAAGAAGTGAACACCACTGGAACAATCAACCGCCCTTCACCGATGAACGGTCACCCTCAGAGCACTTCAATAAAACCAACTCTGACGGCTGAAAACGGCCCCCTCCCGTCACCAATTGGGCCACCAATCCAGCATGCCCAATCTGAAGATGGACGAACCAACAGTTCTGCCTCTTCGCCCGCTCCATCAGTCCCGGCCCCCCCGGGGCCCATTCCTCCTTGCAGCAAGAGAGAGCGCAAACGTCAACGCAAAGCCAGAAACAAGCTCAGGGCTAACTCCAACTAGGCCCATCAGGATTTCTTTCCCATTTTTTCGATAGCCGAAAATAAAAAATCTCCAATAGAAACCAGTACAGTGGAATCAACGACAAATCCAACAATAACCCCCAACGAAGCCGCCCCGGATTCTCCAACTCAAGAACCGGCGAGGAGTCCTCAGAGTCAAAGAACACTAACAATTGCCCTGGCAGCGACAGCAGAGGGCAGCGACCCCGTAAAAAGCACAAGGGTGAGCCCAGCCAGGTCAAGTTACACCGGGCATGAGACAGCGGCAGGAAAATCTCGACCTTTAACGGCTCTCCCCCTTTCTGGGAATGAAAACACAACGCTAAAACTAAGTTTCACTAAAACAATCTGTAATGACACAGCTACTCGGATCAGTCACACTTCACAACTAAAACGGGTCCCTCTCCAACCACCACAGCAGTTACACAAAAACAGATCAGATGCAATAATCGAAAAACCGGTCTCCAGACCCACAAGTGCACCAGAGCCGCAAAGCGACATCCTATTGTGTCATCGGATTTTACTAGCCCCTGAATACAAATCCAAGGGGCGGCACGACATTCTTAACAGATCAAATCTGTTGAAATTAGTGGAAGGCATACCGGGGCTAGCAGGTCTGGACACGAAAAGCATCAAATCCATTGAATTCCTTCCCCCACGAGGAAACCAACCCTCCGAGGTCACCGTTGTAACTTTTGTACAGGTAGGCTGGGTAGGAGCCTTTCTTGAACACAAGGCCATAGTGCGGAACTGGGGAATTAGAGTGTACCCTTACTCAACACCAGGGTATCCAATCACGCTGCTATCCAGAGCGACCACACCCAGCAAGTCGGCCCCCACAAAAAACACAGAGCATGGGAGGCCATTCTCTGTTTTAAAAAACGACTCAGGGTCGGATATAGAACTTAAATGTCCCGAAATGGCGGCGAGAAACGAAGAACTAGACCACGTCTGGGGATGGCTGCCAGCAGTACTGGCCTCAAAACACCCAAACTGACCATCGGCGGCTGGGACACCCGCAGTAACACACAATGCATCCAAATTACTCCTCCCAACAGAGGTACCACAGCACAAAGTGGATAATAGCAAAGGGGGGCTACTCTTTTCATTGTGCTCATGGAATATCAGCGGCCTACACCAAAAAACCTTAAATGAAGACACCATGGCTTTCCTGGGGGAACACGTGGCAATAGGTCTACAGGAAACCTGGGAACTAGAGGGCCGCCCTATAGAAGGATTTATCGAATATAGGAAACCGGCACTTAGGGACAGCCGCTTTGGCCACCCCAAAGGCGGGCTGTCCACATACATATCTAATAACCTAAAAGGCAAATTCAGTCAACTTTACCTGAAAGAAGACTGGCTACTGGGGGTCAAAATTAACCTGCGGAGCAGACAGCGATTACTCTTCCTTATAAATGTGTACATTGACCCCAACACCTGCACAAAAAAAGACCACCTGGCCAGACTTTGTGAAATTATGAATGACATAGCAACAGAATATCCCAACACGGACCGTATTATCACAGGGGACTTTAATACAAACCTATTTCAGGAGAACACGGCAGACTCAGAAGGACCCAACATGACCAGCATTATTGAGGCTATCCCCCAATCCAAACCTCCTGTGCAAGTTTCCAATACATCAGGCGAGGTCACTGTGATGAGACTCTATAACGCAGGTTACCTGGTGGTGAATGGTAGATCGGCCAGCGACTCCCCTCCAAACTGGACCTGGTCAAATGGAAGAAAAAGTCCTACCTGGACTTTACTATCTGCAATTCGGAATTCCTGTTTAATCTGGATAGCTTCTCTGTCCTGCCAAGGTCCGAAAGCGACCACAGGCCGTTGGTTATCTCCTTCACCACAAATTTAGTTCTCCATAAAAAGGCACCATCTACTTACAAAGGAATACATTCAGATAATTTAAAACGCCTGAAATGGAGTGAGTCCAATTGTCAGAGCATCTTAAGAACAAGCAAGGATTTTACCAAGTGTGTTCCAGACCAAGTGGCCTCCCCAATAGTAATATGGTCGCAGTTATGTGCACATCTGATCAGTATTTACCCAGTGACAAGGCAGGGCCCAAATCGTACTCTACCGGTAGGAGCAACAGCCCACCCCATCATAAAATCATTAAAAAGAACAAGAAACAACGCACTGAGGTTGCTATCAAAATTTCCAGGGAACAGCAGCTTTCTCGTTACATACCGTCATGCCCAAAAGGCACTTAGGAGGGCAGTTGCCCAAGAGAAAAAGGCCCAGGAATCCCAATTCTGGGTCAAATTGGTATGGGAAAGCAAGCAAAAGAACTCAAGGAAATTCTGGTCACTTGTCAACTGCACCGATCCAAACATAACATCGTTTGGATCAGCGAACATTCAGGAAGCAGACTGGATTTCATACTTAACGGAGCATTTCCAGGCACAAGACCATCCTGACCGTCCTGAATCAACATGGGTTTTTGACACTGGCATGGGCGTACCATCGAATACCCCACCCGATTTAATGCAGGGGCTCACCATACTTGATGAATTGTCTGAAGAAAGAGTAGCTAAACCACTGACAAAAGAGAGGCAAGATGGAGCACCAGGCCCGAATGGCCTGCCACAAAGGCTATTCAAGTCCGACGTCCCCTTCTGGTCTACGGTGCTATCAAACCTCTTTAATTACACCTTGAGTACTCAAATAATTCCGGACTCTTGGAGAGGGGCTATCATTCATCCTATTTATAAAGCTGGAGCACGAGGCAATCCAAACAATTACAGATCAATTGCCCTGTTGGATATAGAGGCAAAGCATTTTGCAGGCCTCATTTTGGAGGATCTCAGACAATGGGCAAAGGACAACAATCTGATTCCCCTGAATCAAACAGGGTTTGTTCCCAACTCAGGTACAATGACAAATCTATTGACAATCTCTACCATCATTGACAAAGCTCTTTCACGCTCCAAGTCGATTTTTTGCTGCTTTGTTGATTTCAAAGCAGCATTTGACAGGGTGCCCAGGGCAGCACTCTGGCAAAAACTGAGGCAGTGGGGAATCCCAGACAACATTCTGAATCCAATTATCCTGCTGTATTCCAACACATGGGTTCAAGTGAAGTTAGGGTCTGGCTCGCATCTCTCCCGGAAGATCTCGACCTTTCGTGGTGTCAAACAGGGATGCGTGCTGGCCCCCCTTCTCTTCAACCTATTCATTGCTGACCTGTCAAGTACTCTAGAGAAGGTAATCAGCCATCCACCCAAAGTAGGAGGTACGGCATTATGTAATCTCTTATATGCCGACGACCTGGCACTGTTCAGTCTCACCAGAGTGGGGCTACAAAGACTCCTTGATGCCCTAATGCAATACACGGCCAAAAACCAGTTAGAAATTAACATGAAAAAAACCATGATTGTCCCGTTTGGCAAAAAACGCTACAGCGGTGGAGGCTGGTTGAGAGATAAAGAAAGCCTCTTAATCTGCCAATCTTACAAATACTTAGGGGTCCATCTCGACTCCAGGGGCAGTTTCACCAAACAGAACACTGTGATTGCAGCCAAGGCTACAGCTTTATTGGTGTCCTTGGCTAAGTTATCGAGGAGACTCTCAGGCCCCACTGTCTTGCCCTTACTGGAAGTGCTTAGAGCAAAGATCGGGCCCATACTTTCGTATGGCATAGAGATTTTTAAGGGTAAAATGAATAATACCTTAAATAAACTTACAACAAAACTCTATAAGAAATTGCTTCACTTGCCGAGTTCTTCCTCGCCAGCACAGGTCAGACTAGAGCTGGGCTTAATTAATTAGGAAGCCTCCAACGTTGGCTCATATCTTAAGCTGATCCACAAAATAAGACAGGCAGAAGCAGGTTCCCTGGAATTCCTAGTCTGGAAGGAAATCAGTGTGAACAAACCGGGTGGATCATTTGGCCGCCTCCTAAATGACCACATCCAACAAATGTCTGCTGCGGATCTCTGGGCTCTTAATCCAAGCCAGACTGTCTTTAAAAACACAATTAAAAAAATGCATAAGATTGAAATCCCTGACTATGGACAAAGCCCTTCTTGCGAAACGTAGTCATGCTTGGGCAGTAGCCAACTCTTATAAATGACTATCCCCGGCCAATTACCTTTCGGTAACATTTTCTCATCATCTAAAGCGATGTCTGATCGCCCTTAGACTGGGAGACTGGCGTTTCCTTCAAAATCTCCCAGTATAGCGTTGAAAAAGGGACGATCTAATGTGCAGAGGGTGTGGGGCAGCAAATGAGACTATTCTGCACGTGCTTTGTATATGCCCTCTCTTTATTCCTCAACGCAGGTGCCTACTCAGGCCAGAATGGAACAGGCTGGGAGTCCGGACTAGTAGGCACGCCCTTATTGCTGCTCTGTCTTTAGAGAATACTGTTTTAAATATAAAATTGGCCAAATTCGTTCAGCAAGTTTACAGTATTTTAGAAAAATTGGAAACGGCTAAGGCTCCGCTGATAACTGTGTAGAATGATATGTATTTTAACTTCATCTGCATTGTCCGGGAGCGTTAATTTTTAAATTGATACGTCGCAGTAAGCACTGATAAGAAAGGCCAAATTCTATTTTGCTTTTTTTACTCTTTTAATCTATAAAATTGTACTTAATGTGTTGGAAGAATCTTTTAAAGATATGTTTTTATATATCTAAATAAAGAAATGTATTATTATTATTATTATTATTATTATTATTATTATTATGCTAGACATCTAAGATCTGTGACGCAATTCTCAATTGTCTCACCTTCTTTTTGTAGTCTTCATCCAAAATGGAAATTTTCTAAGATTGAACTTACTTTGGGTAAGTAATGTGTATCAAGTTTGTAAATGCATATCTGATATTCATTAAGGTCTATTGAAAAACTATCTGGACCATCAGGGAGGTGATCAAAAACATCCTGTCCTTCCGTTCCAAGACAGTGTAGAAGTAAAGCTGTTCTCCTTACAGCACTGAGGGAAGTACAGCAAACGCGAGCATATAGCTTATAAACCTTTTTACATTTTGACCATTTAATAGGTGGGTCCCCAGGTGATTGGAGGAAAAAAGGAGGTGCCGTAACATTCTGCATGGTCAAAAACAAGAAGGATAATACAGAACCAAATGATGTCTGCGATTATCAATAATAAAGTGAGACTAACACTGAAATGATGAGTTCACTGTGTGAATAGATCAAATTTGACACACTATAATCAAGTAACAAAGAGAAACTAAGCTGTGCATGTCAGCGCAGATGAAGAAATGCAAACAAAAAAAAATCTTACTTCTCTGTGTGGATCAGGGTGTAGTTGAAGGTAGGTACAAACATATGCTTGAAGCATGAAGGAAGTTGACAAACTTTTTTTTAAATTCAATACATTTTTTTATTGATAATATAACAATCGTCACTTACAGATCTTTGTGATATACAGTTTGTAGTTTGAATGAGAGAAATGCTGTATTATGTGCAACAACACAATCAGGTATTACATTGCTGTGATTCTTCTTTGTGACATTTCAAGTTCTACAGTTGGCGAAACGCATAGTTCCCCACGATAGGCATTCCAGGCCCCCTACTTTTTGTCCCACTTCTTAGGGCATCATTTAGTTTTGTAGACATTTGTCCATTTCTGCCACCCAACCAACCAGCAACGGCTTGTCTGTGGCCTCCCATTTCATAGCAATGGCTCTCTTAACCAGGATGTATCCCAGGGTGGTGAATTGTTGTTCTATATCTGTGAGATTATTTGCCTCCCAAATGTTCAGGATTCCCAGTGGGGGTGTCAGCACGAGCGGTTTTCCCAGTGCCTCTTGCATCTTAATCGTAGCTCGTTCCCAGAGGGGCAGTCCCATAATATATGATAAAATGTGGCAACGTGGTTACAGCCACGCAAGCAAAGCGCATCTTGTCAAGTCCCTATCTTGGCCAACATCACCCCGGTGAGGTATGTCCTATGGAGGACCTTCAGTTGAATTAATGGAAAGTGTTGGTTAATAGTAGCCTCTCTAGGGGACATCGGGGCAGTCTGCCAGTCCTCATCATCAAGTTGTCCTAGATCTAATTGCATCTGTCTCTGAGAGTAAGGAAAGAGTCTGGTAGGTTATTACACTGTTTATGATATGTAAGGGAAATGGCCTTAGTCGGGAGGGGCTAAGACAGAAGTCGATCTTTCAGAGGGGATGAGCCCAGGAAAGTCGTGAGGTCTATTAGTGTTGCAATAAGCGCATGACGGATTTGTAAGTATCGGAAAATGTCTTTGGATGCCAGTTCGTTTTTCACTTGCAGTTCTTTAAATGTGAGTAATTTCCCTTTCTGTAGAAGGTCCCCAACAGTGGAGATCTCTATCGTATCCCACCTGTCAAACCCTGCTTGACAGCATAATCCCAGTTGTTGGGAGGACCATAGAGGCGTAGCCTTTGTCAACCTCCCCTGCCAACCCATGCATTTGTTAGCTAACTGCCAAATGGAGGTTGTGTGAGCCATTGGACCCAGGTATCTCCCCTTGCGAGGTTTGGTGTATAAGGCTCCTAGGTATCCCTCCCGTCCAGTCTGATATCTCTCTAGGCGGTATGCCGGGTTCGATGGGGGACTGTACAACCATTGGTTAGTTGCCACTAATTGTGATGCCCAATAATAAAGGTGTAGGTCTGGGGGGTGATGCCTCCGTCGTACCAGCTCTTTGTCAATTTCCCTAGGGCTTTACGTGGCATCCCTCCCACAACAGTGTCCGAACCTCCACCTCCACACTAACAAAATACGAGTCAGGGATAGGGTATGGGCCATTTTGGAGTGAATAGAGGAACCTTGGTAGACATTTAGACTTCGAAGTCAATTTTATTGCAATTGTTGTTTCCTAAAATGTTTGAGAGGATTTTTGAATGATGTATTTGTTTCACAGCAATCAATGTTTCTCTTTCTTTATTATTTCTTACATGATCAGCACCACCCAGGGGCACGAAGACGGGGTCCGAGTCGGCGGGACAACCACCAGAGGAGTGCTCCTCTACCGAGGATCCGGCTCTGGCCCCAATAAGTCCTACAGTGCTTATATTATTATCAATTATATTTCCCTAACTTTTTAACGCACCTTATTTTTTCCAAACTATTAAGCCTCCTTCCTAATTAAATGTTCGCTAAACCTTCTTTGGTCTTCAATTTGTTTTCCAAATTTTGGGTATCTAATGCCATCCCTGGCTTTCAATTCCTTCAAACTGCCTCTGCTCGATGACTCTCTGTGCTACTACTATTATACTGTCTTTAGCTAAGTTTGCCCTGTTGGCCACTCTTTAGTTAAGGTATTCTTTGGAATAAAGCTGTGATAGAATAGCTGTAGCCACTGGGTCCACTCCTGTCTTTTGCGTTGTCCTCTGTAATCTCTAGTCTTTGTCAATTCCCACCCCAAAAATGCGCAACCAGATGTTTGCCTACTAATTTTTGTTAGGTTATTATACTACTACTACTGTTGTGGTTATTCTCTGCACAGGCACATACAGAACTATGCACAAGAAAATATGATGATGGTGATAGGGAGGTTGGACCTTACTTACACCCTAGTCACAGAACTCAGTCAGAAGAAGAACCCACAATTCAACGACAGTCTACCTACCTAAGTGTCTCAGTCATAGTCATTTGTCCCACTCCCGACCCCCACACGAAGATAGTTAGATATAGCCAATGATTCTATTACACAACCCAGAACAGAAGAACAACCTTTCGCTCACTCACTCGTTTAAGTCGACAGCACCCCAGACACTCAAAATATACCACAGAGTCTATGTGCAAGTTCAAAAACTTTATTTTTTTAATAACAAGCTTTGTATTTTTGTAACTTGTAAGTTGTTCCATGAAAAACATCCAGCTCCACCATGCAAAATAAAGAAGATTAAATACTATACATTTTTGTACAACTAGTGCACGATAGAGAACTGTGGGAATTGTGGGAGACCCCTCACCGTTGAACGTATACTGGTTACACATGCATCTTTCGAAAGCTCTGCTAATCTCTGGTTCGTAGAAGGCAATCTTCTCATCTGCCTATGAGAAAAATGTTGCACGTTAGACAGTGAATACAACTATGCCAGTTTTTAGCAGTCATGCAAAAAAGTGTAACATTATGGATAAGCAAAAGGGATTAACAATACTGTAAGTAAGTACGTCAAGCTCTTGTATGCAACACTCATGTGGCCTCAAAGGTGTCTTTCTTACTGTGCAACAAGCTGCAAGGTAACAACATGGGCAAAACAGTAGACCCGGATAATTCTAAGATGCTTACATGGCTCAGGCTAACTTTCCAAAGACTAGAGTAGGAGTAGAGATTAGATGACCCTAGGGACCATCTAATAAAGTAAAACTAAACTCTGTCTAATGACTGCTGTACAGTAGTACGCAATTTGGACTAGTTAAACTTACAACGCTTTATGCTGTACATAACTGTTTTTTCAATCTTCCTTCCTGGTGAAGTACAACTAGTAAAATAGGGGAAGTTGTGCAGGCATCTCAAAAGGTGTACTTGCTTTTATAGGTGCACAATCACTACCAACGACCAGTGCCACAGCCGACGGGGCCAGCGGCGATACTAATGCCATCCAGGAGGGGACAGTGGCTGCGGCACCTGCAGTAGCACCAGTGGGGGAGGAAACTTCAGCGGTGGTAAGTTATATTCATTACTTATTTGAATTACTAGGTGAAAGGGGAACATTTCCCTCACTGTGCTATGAGACTTATTAAGAAAGTATGAATTTGAAATTGTACTGGACAATATACAATGGTTGAAGAAGACACCCTTTGCAGCATTACCAGCGTGAGTTGAGTAAACAAGGCCTCTTCTATCAGACTCCAACTCAACTGTGAAAGTTATGGAGAAGACTAAAAGTCAGATCAGATGACATTGAGGGATGTGTTGAACAAAAAGGGAAAGAAGTGAACTAGGGTGGAAGGAGGAAGGACGAAAGATGTAATAAGACTACCATAGAAGGATACTTTGGAAGGTTCATGCACGTGGCTGATATGAATCCGATGCATGGGTTGTTGAAGGATGGGTAGAACTGGAAGGTGAAAGAGAAGATGCATGCCTGGTTGGGCAAAACAATATGGGTGCATGGATATAGGGGATAGCAAGAATCATGAGCGGAGTTTGTGTCAATGAAACCCAAGGCAAAGAAGGAGTGGACGCATGGGTGGTTGTTGGTGAAAGTGAAACCAGCTAAGGCGATAATAAAGAATGATAGACATTTATTTTTATTGGTTGTTTTCCCCCTAAATGTATTGTATTCATCATAGGTGGAGACTGTCACTCGAAGCAGAGTTTTACTTTGAAAATATAAAAGGAGATACAAAAAAGACTGGTGTACTTCTGTGTACTCAAGTCCACCCATAGTACTAGGGCAAGTATAATGCCAGAAAAAACTTCAACAAAAGTTACAGGCAGGGGAAGCAGGAGGATAGATTAGATAGATACTAAAAGTTGCCACCAATTGTATGTACTGCGCTTGGTAGTGCTACTATGCCACTATGTGTTGAATTAATTTGGAAGAGTTTCGTTACAATTCTGTTTCTTTTTTTATAGATACTCATACTCCTTCCCAAAAACCATCAAGGAAGGAGTTGGCAGCCAGGGCCCGGCAAAGGAAACTGCAGGCCATTGTGGAGGAGTACCGCTGGCTGGTGGCTGAGGCCGAGGAGGAAGAGGTGGCGGCAGCAGCTGCTGCCTCTACCAATGCCCCAGGCCCAAGCTAGGCCCCACCTGCAGGAGTACGGCGCCGTGGTCAGGCAGCCGCTCACCGCCGGCATTTAACAACATCTGCCGCCCCCCCACATCATGGATGCAAATGTAGGTGCCGTGCATTTTGGCAAAAGATTCTCCTCCGGGTGTCAAAGTTGAAGGATCAATTAGAGGAGCGTGTGAAGATATTGGTGGACAAACACCTTAAAGCCCGCCGATTGTGATGGACCCTGTTCATTTGCCCCTTTTTTAATACTTTTGTTGGTGGGTGGGAATTGGGTGTTGGGGTTTTTTTTGTGGGACATTCTTTGGACTTGGACATTGGTTGGGGTTAGGGTGGGGATAGGGGTGGGATAGGAGAGGAATAGGAGGATATTTTTTTATGTACATCAATAAATGGTATTTATTTTCTTTTTTTTTTTCTTTTTTTTTTTTTATTGAGCATTCTTTAGATATACAAAAATGATCATGTATAGGAACGCATAAAAGGCTGAACATAATACGTTAAATGCAAATACAAATGCTGATACACATTACATTTTGGATGTAACAGATATGTGGCAGATATGATAATATATTGATAATAGAATTAGCTATGAGTAAACAATAAGCATATAAACAATAACAATAAACATATAATGTATCCTCATTTTCCTACTCCACACTTCTGTATAGAAGTGACAACTATTACTAGCTAGTTTAAATAGCTTTAAGGTCAGGCCCTTTGCTGTTCATACCAATTAGCAACGGAGGCCCAGATCAATTCCCCTTTAGCTCTAGATTTTTTCCCTCTGGTTTTATAAATTGCTATTTCTTGTTTGTATATTGCCAGGAGTCTATTAATCCATCCTTGAAATGTGGGGGCCTCTGTATCCTTCCAGCGGGCTGCTAAAATAATTCTGTATATGACTGTGCATAAGTAGATTGTGTAGATTTCTGAATTATTGAGTTCTAGGGAGCTATCAAAACCTAATATAAACAAGGTTGATGAGGTTTGAATCTCACGACCAAAGATCTCGGTCCAGTATTTACCTATACTTTCTTTTAGTTGTTTGAGTTTCGGACAGTCATAAAACATGTGTATTAAATTTGCGGGGCCAAGTGCACATCTAGGGCATTTATCATGACTAGCCTTACCCCATGAAAATAATTTAAATGGTGTGTAGTATAAATTACATACCGTTTTATAGATTTAGGCTTTTAGATTACTTGCAAGTATAACTTTAGAAGATAGTTGTAGCACCATATCTATGTCAACATTAGAATTATTTAATTTATTAGCCCAACTTTCTTCTATTCTTTCTAGATCATCCGGGTGGTTGTTTATGAGGATCCCATAGATATCGCTAATTCTGACTGATAATTTTTGCATCAGGTCTAGTAGTGATGGCGACTGTAACTCGGTGTTTATGATATATTGTCTTAGTGAAGTGTAAATTTGAATGAATTTAAGGTAGTCTGCGGGGTGAATCTGATATTTGAGGCGTAACTCATCGAAAGTTGTTCTGCGATCTGAGTTTAGGAGATCGCCAATAGTGGCAATACCTAAGTTTTCCCAGCGTTTAGTGATGTTATCATTAAGATACTGGGGGATTATAAAACTGTGCCATAAGGGTGTATATTTGGTATATTTAGGTATTGATAGTATTTTAGTGACTCTGGTCCAAATTTTAAAAGCGTCTGTAACTATTTTAAATTTAATCTTTTTATAATATGAAGGCTCAATTTGTCTTAACAATAATCCTCGGGCTGTATTTCCTAATGTCAGTTCATAGATAGAAGGGATGTTATATAGAGGTCTGTTTTGATCTGGATTTTTAGATGTGATTAAAAAGGCCATCTGTTGTAGAATGGCGGCCCACATGTAATAGGTTAGATTTGGCACTGCTAATCCACCTCGGGCTGTCGGCAGCGCTAATTTGGTTATGGCCCTTCTTGTCTTCCCATAACTCCAAATAAACGATGTTATTACTTGGTCTATCTTCTTCATATAAGTATTGTCGATTAAAAAAGGGATTGCTCGAAATAAATATAGTAGTTTCGGAAATATTGTCATTTTGATATAGTTGGTTCTACCAATTATGGTTAGGTGAAGGTTATTTACTCTAAAAAGATCTTTTTTTATTTTTGTGACTAACGGGTCGTAGTTTAGTGTGATGATATCGTTAGTATTAGGTGAGATGTAAACCCCTAAATATTTTGCGTTTCCTACTCTATATTGGCCTGTGTATGGGGTGTTATCGGTACAGACTACCATCGTTTTGTCTTGATTTAATGAGTAGCCAGAATACAGACCAAATCTTCTAGTGACTACTTCTATTTCATCTATGGCCTCAGTAGGGTTGGTTGTTAGAATCGCTACGTCATCGGCATAGGCGAGTATTTTAGTGTTATACATTCTAGTTTTTACTGGAATTATCGCTGGTGATGTTAATAATTTAATAATTAATGGGTTAATATATAGTGCAAATAAGAGTGGTGAGCACGGACACCCTTGTCGAGTCCCTCTCTGAATATTTATACTTTCGGACTCGCTACCTCCAGTCAAGATTTTGGCTTTAGGTTCTACGTATAGGGCTTTTACTGATTTTATAAACCCCGGACCGAAGTTATTAAGGGCTAAAAGCTCCCATAAATACTGCCAGGAGACCCGGTCAAAAGCCTTTTCGGCGTCTAATAAAATCAAAGACATTTGACCTTTCTCTATCTTCATTATATCAAAGAGTGTTATTACTCGGCGTATATGGTCGGTGGTGCTTTTGCCTGGTATAAACCCATGTTGCCAGGGAGACACTAGTTGTTCTATGTATTTACCAAGTCGGTTGGCAAAAATTTTTGCGTAGGTTTTAGAATCTGAATTAATCAGCGAGATCGGTCTATATGATGTTGTTAGTTCAGGGGGTTTGTCCTTTTTCCTGAAAACTGCTATGTTTGTTTGTTTCCATGACTCTGGAGATTTTCCGTGCCATTGGATACCTAAGAATAAATCTTGAAGAAATGGAATTATTATCTTACCTAGTATTTTATATAAGTCTAGAGGTATCCTAGCAGGCCCTGCGGCTTTCCCTGCGGCTAGTTCTGCTATTGCCAGCTCAACCTCCGTTCTAGTAATCTCTTTCTCTAATTCTTTCCTTACGGCATCGTCAACAGGTTGTAACATATTAGTTTCACTAAGCCAGCTAACTAGGAACTCCTTAGTCTCGTGAGCCGTATGTTCATCTTCGTTCTGATATAACTTTTGGTAATATTCCTTGAAACAATTAGCAATTTCTTTCTGGGTGGTATATTTATGTCCACAATATTCAATACTTTGTATATTGTTGTGGGATTGAGTCTGTCGTGTTTTTAAGGCTAGATGTCTCCCAACGTTTTCCCCTATCTCGTATGACTTGTTTTGGTAAGCTTGGACAGTTTCGGCGGCTTTAACAGCTAGCTCATTATTTAACTCTGCCTTAAGCACTAGGATCTTTCTTAGAGTATCCTCAGCCTGTTCACCATGTTGTATTTGGTTAGCATGTTTGTATTCTAATTGTGTTAATTCGTTTATCAGTAGATTATGAGTTTTCATTCGTTCTTTCTTGCGAGTGGCAACAAATGTGGCAGTTTCCCCCCTTAGTGCAGCCTTATAGCTGTCCCATACGTTGAATTGTGAAGCACTATATTGGTTTGCATCAAAAAATTCTTTTGTCCATTGGGCTATGTAAGTTATATATGCCTGGTTAACTAGTAATTTCCTATCGAATGTCCATTGTGTGTGGGCTCGATTATATCCAGGTATTTCCACTGTAGTGTAAATAGAATTGTGGTCGGAGATTGTCTTCGGGTCTTTAAAGATCAGGGTATTCAGAGCAATATCGGGAGTTGCAAAGAAATAGTCTATGCAAACATATTTCCGATGTGGATAAGAGAAGAAGGTGTACCCTGGATCTTTACCATTTCTTAACAACCATATATCCTGAAGGTTATGGGTCTGAATTAGATTTAATACTGCTCTGAACACTCTGGGATTCCGCCCGGAGTATGTATATTGGTTCTGAAGAGACTGGGTTTGGTTAAATGTTAAATTAAAATCGCCACAGAGAATCAAGATGCTTGGCCATGATGCCAATTCCGATTCCAATTCAACAAATAGTGTGGGGTCATCAAGATTAGGGCCATAGATAGAACATATTGTAATACCCAAGTCTAGTTGGACAATGGCCCATCGTCCGTGGTCATCAGCTTTTTTACGTACCGGGCTACCTAATCTTGTTCTTGCTAACAGTGTAACACCCCTAGTTCTTGTAGTTTGAGTTGTTGTGATTAGTATGTGGTAGCCAGGTATTTTTAGTTGGTTAATCTCTCCTATTGGAATATGGGTTTCTTGTATGCAAATGATATCCCAAGTGCTATGGGCCATTATTTGACAAAATTGGGCCCTCTTTCCTCGGTCGTTTAGTCCTGCCACATTCCAACATCCTATGTTTAATCTACCCATTTGGTTGTACTATTTTTGGATCAATATTCATCAGCCAGCGTTCCCTCGTAAGTATCAATTTGCTCATTTTATAGTTCTTTGCTTCCCCCCCCCACCCCAAGTGCACTCGGTGCACCCTGATTTCCACCCCCCACCCTCCTCTCTCCACTCCGCCCTCCCCACCCCTTGCCCTCCCAGAACAGGCGTTGAGACTCCATTAGAGTCTACAGTGATGGATTAGCCTACTCTGATCAGGACTAGTGCAGCATGCATTTTACAGTGTACAGGAAATGACAATTACCAAAGACAAGAAGAAAGTTGTAAAACATATTGTGAAACATATTGAAGTAGAGAAGATAAAGAATAAGAAAAAGTAAGGAAAGGTGGAGAGATTAATAATTGAAGATTGTAGATAAGATCTGATCGATTTCTTGAATCTTATTTTCTTATTTTCAGGTACCACAGTTGATGTTCTAATATATTAGGCTATATATATATGTAAAACCAGTAGCCTAAGTCTATTTCTATCTCAAGCCTACATCGGATACCTCCCCGACCTACTCACATATGTGTCCAGCTGTTCTTTCATAAGCTCTCTAAATATTCCTTAGCCTTGACCTCGGCTGTAAAAAATTTGGTTTGTCCCATGTGTATTACTTTTAGCTTTGCTGGATTGTTCAGGTATACTACTGCTTTCTTCTCTTGAAAAGGTTTGATGAGTTGCCTAAGTCGCCACCTCCTTTCGACAGTCCAGTGGCAGAAATCAGGGCGCACGAAATATGATATCGAGTCCTTTTTGCGGTGTTTATCAGGAGTGACTTTCTCCGCAATAGCCTGGCGAAGCAGGAAGTTTCCGAAGTACACTAGGACTGCGCGTGGGTATTTACCTGTAGGTGCCGTAGGTTTTAAAGATAATGGAACCCTGTGAGCTCTCTGCACCTCGTATCCCCAGTCCCAAGTGTTTAGTTCAGGAAGGGTATCACGGAATAATTGTATTATAAAGGTGCGGCAGTCGTCACCTTCCATTTTTTCTGGAATTCCCAGCACTCGTAAATTGTTTCTGCGAAGTCTATTCTCGTAATCTTCGAGCTTCCATCTGATGTCGTGAACCTGTGCTTCGGTGGCTTCAAGTCGTTCATTTGTAGCTGCAGCTGCTGTCTCATTAACCACAATGCGATCCTCTATGTCGTTTAACCTTTCTGTGAATGCACCCATGTTTTTAGAAAGTTTACGGACCACTCCTTGAACTTTTTGTAACCCTGCTCGAGCTTTGCGACTATCTTTAGAAGTTTCCTCTCGGTGTGATGCTATAGCTTGCAGGACTGTCTCCATTACTTGTGTTAGTGTAGTTCCTGAAGCCTCGAGAGTTTCTTTGTTTAAATTTTGATCTGAAGATGGCCTTTGAGATCTTGGATCAGGAGTATGACTCTGGTTTAATGCTAGGACTGTTGGAGTGTAATCCCACGATAATTCATTGGCACCATGATGACCAGTTTTTTTCCTTTTTAGTATAGTTCTTTTTTTGTCACGTTGTTCTTTTGGTGGATTGGGTTCAAAATCTGAACTTAAGTTAGAGTCTGAGTCGTTCTCCAAGTCTTCCGCATCCTCTAATTCGTCCGTATCACCTGACCAGCTGATATCCTCGGAAAAAGAGTAGAAATCGGTTATGTCTTTATCGGTCTCTAGTACCTCGATAGCATCGACGGGGTGTACGTCTATTGTAGAACTAGATTGTGGTATTTCTAAATCAGGTTTGAGTGTTTCTGCAATTTTTAGAGTCTCGTTCCCTTCCCCCCTCTCAGGGGCTTTGCTGATCCCGGCTTGTGAGGTGTGATTTAGGTTGGTGAGTGAATTTGGTTGAATATCAGTTATTAAACTCTCAGGTAAGAGGTCTGCAGGCATCTCCGTGGCACTTTGAAGGTTTACAGTAGGGCCCTGGTTAACATTCCCATTGCCCGTACTGCTTTCGGTGTGTAAAATGGAAAGATTTGTAGCCTCCTGCTGATCGAACTGTTGATTAACATTCTTAGATGCAGGTTCAATAGTTACATTGCGATTGTTTTTACTGCCCTCCTCTTGGTTTGCTAGGCTATTTTTATCCACTGAGTCCTCGTTACCTGTGCCCACCTGGTCGTTAATACCGGATCTAGGGAGTGCAGAGTTAGAAGGGGTAGGGTGGCTTACCTGCCCACCAGTAAGACCGGGTCTTTCGGGTGCACTGCTGGACACAGTCTCAGTCTCTTGTCTTTGTTCCTGCTGCATCGCTGGTGCTTTCTGTGCCCCCGTCTGGCCTGATACATCATTACCATCAGCCAATACTGATACCGTGGGGCATGTCTCACCCGATATCCCCGTCATAGTACTGTTACTTCCTTTATCCCCTGTGTTTACTGACATACCGCCCCCCTCCGTGGGGGCAGTCACTTGCTGCTTTTCGGCATTCTGTTGTGTCTCTTTCGCCACCATTCTTTGATTAGCAGCGCGAAACATTGTAGCCACTGTTGTAGTATTTATTGAAGCGTTCTTAGCCGGTTGAGACACTAGTGGTGTTTTACCAGAAGAGGCCCCCCTCCGGGCCGGCGTTTTTTCCACCGTTTTCTCTGCCACCATTACTGCTGTTTCTACGTGTGTTCCTTGTCCTTGCACTCCCCCACTTGTGACACCACACTGCTGCTTACTTGTCTCCTGGTCTCGCAGCGCCTGGCGTGCAGCCCTTGTCTTGGCCGCTGCCGAGGCTACCGCCGCCGCGTTTTTCGGGGCCATTGGTGATGACAAGATTAGCACACTGCTGCTGGTTGCAGGTCTCTGGCTTTCCGTATCAATCACGGAGTTCACGGAGTTCACAGCATCTGCGGAGTTTGTTCGATAGAGCCAGCATAAGGAGCGCAGTACACTCATAGATCGGTGATTGCCGATCAACAGACGGAGAACAGCATACCCAATTACGGAAGAGAGGAGTGAAAGCGGCGTCCTTGTGGAAGGCGGGGCCGCTGCGGGTACAGTTTCCAGTTCGTAAGGCTGCATTAGTCGCATTAGTCGCATCTCGGTATCTCTCGGGACTTTGGCACACTCATCCGTATGTTCTAGTCCATTTCCCTCTTGGTCGGAATATTGGTCTCTGGGTTAATTACGGCATGCTTCCACTATCCTGTCCGGAGCTGCTACCGGCGTCTAGCCTGATGCCGCCATCTTGCCCTGATTACCCCCTACTAACAGTCAATGTTATTTATTTTCAACGTACACATATGATGTTGTTTTGTGGTGGGGTTACTGTTGTACGCCACAAGGTTTACTCTACATGCAGGTCAGCGGCCAGTGTTTGATTGAAATAATTTATTAATTGACCACATGTAACACCATCATGCAAACAGATAGATGCGGTACCCCTCACTGAGTTATATTTGTCCTATTTGTACTACAGGTTTCTCCTCCATTATACCCCCTAGCAAACTTCTCTTCTTACCTGCGATTGATGATGATTAAGTTTGGCACTGCAAGCACGGCTGCATGGTTTCCCAAGACAACGGAGAATATGCCGTGGTTGTGTGATGGTAGTAGTAGACTAGACACTGGCACTAGCATTGGAAAACAAAAACAAAGAGACAGTCATTTGCCTGAGTCAGAATGTGGGAGAAGTTGAAAAATACAGTACATAAGACTGACCCAAAAAAATACAAACAATATTGCAACTGCTAGTGCTAAACTCAAAGAAATCAATGGTATCGGGGACTGCCAAGTACAAGAAGATAAATGTAGTTGTGTTGAAAGAGTCAGTAAACACAATCCAATTCGTAAACTTAAATGCTGTAAAATTAAATTCAAACAATGCCACCAATTGTTTAGATGTATTTGTTGGGTCACTTTGGGAAATTAATTGCCTTGTACATTAGTACATACAGTGAGCTTGGGTGGGCAAGCAGAAGACGTTCCTCGCCCTGCCTCGTTGACATTTGATTTAATTAGTGTTGCTTTCACCACATCTGCCCCAGCAAGCGTGTGATCAATTGTTGGTGTAGATTTAATGTAGTAACATCACACCTCAATATAAAACCACACAGCCCGGCGGAAGAGGGTTAGGGTTTGATGAATGGATGGGAACGGGGGTTTGGTGCAAGGTTTGACAAAGAAAAACAGTACGCATGGAGACAACAAAAGCAAAACAATGAAGACGATGATTGATGATCCAATACTACCCAATAAATATAACGTCAAGTAAGAAAAACGAAATGGATGCATGATGAAGGTTTATTATTAACTTGATGGTTGATAATAAGTGGTAATTACTTAACTACTACTACACAATTCAAAGGAAGTATTTCTTATATATGATATGTATATGACTGTTGCCTAGGCTGTATGCCATCTGAGAAACCGTAATACCTGATGTAGCGGGCTGAAAGCTAGCAAAGAAAATTGAGAGATAGTTTAAGTAAACAATCAATTACCAAATACAAGCGTAAAATAAATGTAGAGGAAAAAGGAATCAAAGAAAATTACGAAAATGATACTAAAGTTAATGTATTATCCAGGGCCAAATGTGTAGTTGTATCTCGTCATTCATCTTTGTCCTCCCTTCCAGGGACACTGCGACTGAATATCATTCTTGGGCGCCTCTGGCTGGATGATGAGGAGGATTGGTAAGGTAAGTGTAAGGTAAAGTAAAGTAAAGTCCACATTTGTAAAGCGCACAATCACCCGTTAGGGTCTCTAGGCGCTGGGGGCCATCAGGAAGATTAAGCGAGCTATTGCCCAGAGTCACATGGTGCTGGGCTAACCTGCCGCCGGAGCCGGGGATCGAACCGTGGTCCCCAGATTCCAGCGTCAGTCGCCCCGGCCGCGGCGCCACACCTCTCCCCTGTGTGAGTTGTTGCTCCACGTATAATAGCGCTGGGTGAAAGGCCGGCCTGTAAGTGTTGATGAAAGAAGAAATGGGGTATTACAAAATAAGTTAACTGAATGAAAACATAAAAATCAATTACGGTGTAGTGCAAAAAAGACAAGACTCATGAGCGAGAAGATTTTCAGACTGAGGCTGCTTGGATACATTGATAAACTCTACTCTTCTAGTTGCACAGCAGTCATCGAAAAGAACAACAAGATAGGAGCCAGCACAGAACAGTTACAGGGTCACACCACAACACCAGGCGGTGAGTCTGTGGCCCAAACTCCATTTACCTACATTTTTCACAGTTTCAGACAAAAGGCATATACAGCAACCTAGCATTTTCCAAAACAAGTGATTAAATCAATGCGCCAATGTCAGTCAATCATACCACTATTCTATTCCACCACTGCACACACATGTAGCCTAGGTCTGCTGTGGTTCTAGTTGATTGGTTGTGTGTTTACCTTGTATTCCACTTCCTGAACATATTCCATCAATCATCTCAGATCAAACTGACTGACAGCGTGCAAAGATGGTATGGTGGTCATCATCATCTTCCGGTGTGGCACGTGTACGTGTTCTCCAACAGACCACCAACAGCAACTCAGTCTGTAGTGAGTGACTACGATTAAGTCCAGACTGCACCTGCAGTAGTAGGAGTACAATTGGATACATATTGTTAAACAACATGGAAACATTGACCATCACTTGAGACACAAGTACTTTGTTATTATAATAAACTACTAGTATAGTTTTACTTCATGCACATTTGCTCTGAGTCAGCAAGCATCCAATGCAATGCATGGCATCATTCATTTCATATACCTGTCTTTCTCTTCTTTGTGGCTGTCAGATCACAGATGCAGCAGAGCCTTCTGAAAGTGATGGCGAGTTTACTTTAATTTTGGAGCCCTGCTCAAGTTCTGACATTGAAGAGTTGTGTATGCCTGCAGACAGAGGTGTAGCCTTAAGACAGTGATTCATTTCAGATTGGAAACAAAACAGAAGATGGCTATAGTCACGTACGTTTCACTTGTTATGGAGGGACTGTTAGAGGCTACATTATTGCACTATTGTCCATCTCCATCCAATGTATGGCAAGATGGAAATGTATTTAGGGTGAGTCAGGAAGATGGAGCAGGACTCTGATGAGTGGAGTGCACAGTAAATGCTCAGATGTGCAACTCCAATAGGTAATTAAAAGAGAAAGGAAGATGGTGTTGCTTTTGAAGTTTGAGCCAGAAAGACAGATACACACAAATAAGGAAGGGAGAAATAGAGGAAGGGAGAATGTGACAATTTAAAAGCCTAGTTGTCAGGGAAGAGGAGCTCGTCCTCAAACCCTGGTGGTTCTTCTGACAGAAGTAGGTAATGTAACCCACTAGTTATGTCTTCCGACTCGCTCTCCTCTTCCAGCTCTGATTCACGTATTTTGTAGTCTGGTGGTATGAAGTGCTGATTCATTTTGATCATGGTTAACCTCTCCACGCTTTTGGGCGAGAGACTGGTCCTTTTCACAGTTACAATGGCACCAGCAGCACTGAAAACACGCTCAGAAGAGACACTTGCAACAGGGCAAGCTAGATACTTTATCGCCAGCCTGCTGAGCACTGGGCATTGCTTTCTTGTCCTACACCAATACACCAATGGGCTTTGCTCCATGAACACCTCTGTTGTGTCATCCAGATAGGCCTGGACCAACCGCTCAATGTTCATTGGTGCTTGGGTTTGCTCGTCCTCTTTTTGCTTTGCGACAGCAATGGACTTACCCATCCCTTTCTGTAGAAACGAAGCAGCTATTTTTTTGCTTGTGTGTGATGAATCAGATCCTGTTGGTACGGTTGTTGTTATTGGTTGTGTTGGTGACTGCTGGGAAGCAAACGCACTGCTCGCATGCTGTGAAGAAGAACTTGACTCTGTAGGATGCTCAGTACTCCTTGCACTGTCCTGGGCTGGCACTGGCAGGCCTCTAATTGAGAGCCGTTTGTTTTCTAAATCAGTGGCTTCCTCGGCTATTACAGTTTTGTACTTGGCAACATCCCCTTCTGAAAAAGGAATTACTGCATTACTGTTCACAAATAATTTGTACCGTGGATCCAAAATTGTGGCAGTAATGTAATGTTGATGTGACACAATCTTATTTTGAATCCTTGTATTCTCAGATAAGCGGCCGGCTAAGGCCTTCGCCAAATTACATGCTTCAAGTTTTCCTTCAACACCTTCATATGTTTCAGACACCTCCTTCAGCTCTTGCATGTACAACAATGGGATAGCTTGACCCATAGTACAGTCCTCCCTGCTGACTGCACGTGTGAAGACCTCAAAAGGAAGTAGCATCTCTGTCAGGCATTTAATGAGGTCCCATTGCCACATCTCAACTGTCATGGCTTTAATAACGGTTGGATCCCCTGATCTTCTTGTCATTGTCATGACATAAGCATTAAGTTGTATGTACTGCTCAAACAGCCGATCAAGCATGTAATAGGTAGAGTTCCAACGTGTTGGTACCTCCTGGATGAGAGCTTTGACTGGCATTTTATACTCACGTTGAATAACCTGTAGCTGCTTCCGGGCTTTAAAAGAATGGTTGAAATGCGTGCAGATTCTTCTGCAAATGGTCAGTAAGTTGCTGACTTTGCTTTCATTTTTCAGAAAGTCTTGAACCACAATGTTAATGCAGTGTGCCAAACACAGGACCCTGAAATAGCGACCATCTTCCATGGCCTTAACTACATTACTGCCATTGTCGGTGGCAACAAAACCAATGTTAAGGCCTCTTGGTCGCAGCCATTCAAAGACCTTGCTGTTAAACTCATCCAAAATGTTTGCAGCAGTATGCGTTTTCTCCATAGCAAACATAGCTACAGTAGCATGTCTGCGAGTATCATTAAAAATCTCAGTATTGTCAATGCCTGCAGATATCTTGTCTCTAACACCTGAAAAAGAGATCCGGTGTGCAGTGATGCACATGTAATCAGTGGCTTGGCAACTGGTCTACATGTCTGTTGTCAGGTGGATACTATGCACAGCACTCTGCTGCAAGGGTTTTCCAAGCAATTCCAGCACGTTGTGGTGTAGTGCTGGAACAGCAACCCTGGCAAAATGGTAGCGGCTGGGAACATTTCATTTTGGGCAGAGGGTTGTCAAAAATTCCAGGAAACCCACCCCTTCAACAAAAGAAAAAGGGAGGAGGTCCAGTGCTAACATTTTAGCAAGCTTAGCATTGTACAAACGTGCTATTGGGTGGGTGCGTTCATACTTTCCCTCCTGCCTAAACATGCTAATAATGGTACGCTGCTTGGTATTTCCTTCAGTTATGCTCGATGCAGTACTTCGCGTCGCAGACTTCGCACCCGTACTCCTTGGTGTCTCCGGGTTACTCTTACTCTGGTGCCACTGAGATGTTGCTGATGCGGAGGATGTGGGATCTACCACTGTAGTGCTGGGGACAGGGGTACTTAGTGTACCACTACCAGATAGAATGTCTCCCTCTTCTTCCTGTTCGACCCATGGACCTTCTACTGCTTTCCCACCAACATTAATGGTTCCTGCTTTTATGCTACGTAGGTGGTCCTCCCACTTGATTGCGTGGTGTTTTTTCATATGGGTCATTTGGCCTCCGGTACCATAGTTTGTACCAAGCTTACCACGACTAACAGAGGAATGACAAATGGAGCATATAGCAATGTTGTCCTCATTTGCGCTAACTGTAAAGAAGTCCCACACTGGGGAGCTTAACTTTTGTCTCCTGCTAGAGGTGCCACTTCCAATACCGGATGAACTGGAGGTTGTGTGTTGAATTTCACTATGTGGCTGCGCAGTAGTACCACTACCTACTTCTGCTGAGGTGGAACTTGTGCTGGATGTAGGACGCTGCCGGCTCTGTGCAACTGTGAAAATGGAAGCTGGAGGTAGTTTTGGTGTGGCCTGTGTCGGTGGTATGCGTGCTACATCCCTAGTCACAGCCATTCTTGATAGGGTTAAAATGTTGGTCTCCATGTCCTCAGGGCCAGGAGTAATGCTTGTGATGACTGGGTCTGACTCGTCATCACCATCATTATCTGGCTGTTCAACATCACACTCCATAAGTGCAAGGCTTCCTGGAACCTTCCTTTTTCCTAGCCTGGTCTTCTTGGGATGTCTCTCCCTCTCATGCTCAGATTGTTGTGGCTCCCAATTGAGATCAAGATTATCAGAAGGGATGCTTGGCGGAGAACTCGATGGACTAACCCTCCTTTTCCTTGGTGGGGATTTGGAAAACAATAGATCTCCTGCATGAGGTGCTTCCTCTTCTTCTTGCTCTGCATCAGGCTCAATTTCCTGAACTGCCCCGACTTCGGGAGGAACAACAACTACTATTGCGGGTGGTGGTTATTGAACAACAACTATTGCAGGCGGTGGTTGTTGTTTTCGTTGAACATCTACTATTGCAGGCGGTGGTTGTGGAACAACTACTATTGGAGGCGGTGGTTGTGGTTGTTCTTTTCGTTGAGCATCTACTATTGCGGGCGGTGGTTGTTGAACAACTACTATTGCGGGCGGTGGCTCAGGTTGATCATCCACTATTGCGGGTGGTGGTTGTTGTTCACCACTTTTCTGCTGTGTTCCCTCTTGCTCGGAATGTGTACTACTTTGAGATAGCGATGAGTTCAGGTCAGGCTCAGTATCACTGCTTTCCACCATTAGGCTGGCTACCTCTTCCCCACTCATCTGCTTGGGCCTGGGTTGGTGGCTTGGGCCCACTGATGCGGAGGTGCTGTCCCCAGCTTGGACCCCGGTCACTGCTGCTGCAGGCGTACCTTTTGTTTTCCCAAAAAAGGTTTTCGGGTCAACACCAGACTTAAGTGTCACTTCCTTCTTCTGTTCTTCCTTCTTCTTCTCAGCAACTTTCTTGGTCTTGGAGGACCTGGTACCTGCTTTCTTTGGGCCCATCTTCTTCAGATGTCAGCAGCAGCACTCAGTTGCACAAGTTGCTGAGAATGATGTCTGGTCAGGTTAGTCACACCACACGTGACGTAGTACAGAAGGACGTCCGTCTGGCAGTAGAACAGGCGATGAAGGATGACAGACACCTCCTCTTCAGTCTTTTGTGCACCTACAAGCAAAGAAGGCAGAATAACATCAGTCAAATGTGGATTTTTTTTAGCTTTAATTTTAATTACTACTAGAAGTATTAGTACACTCAGTAAGAGTAAGAATAGCAAAGAACTAAAATGCAAATGTAGTGGAAGTGGAACTTGTTTATCCTTAATTTGTGTATCATTTCGGATGGATGCAGCATCATTGACCTGCAGCAGATAGCAATGGGGATGTGAACAGTAGTAAGCCAACAGGAACAATGGCAAGACACAGGCCAATTTGTCAAAAACAAAACAGCACACTACTACTACCACCACAGCTCCACATGGGCACTCTCATCACAGGTACATGGGTAGAGGCCAGAAAACAATAAACTCAAGCAGGCCTATATCCCTATATGGCCAGAAAAAGGAGAATGCCTGTTACACATCACAGCTTAATGCAAAAAAGAAAATCCCCGTTGCTAAAAGGTTTGAAAGTTACACAACAACACAAACAACAAAGGCATTTAGAGTTTACACCCAAACAGTTAACTACACCCCAAACACCACGTTTGAAAATTCAATGCATTGCCACCCATGCCCTAAATTATGTTAAATTCAACAGACAAAATGGAAACCGCTACATCAAGCATCCCCGCTGACTAACTCTGGGACTCTAGGCCTACTGGCAGAAGAAATCACAAGTTTGTAGGCCTGCGACAAAAAAACTAAAGCACGATGGAAGGTCACACAAAATGGCCGCCCCCACATGGCCTGGCCACCCCCAACAACATGAAAAGAAAGAGAAGACAGACAATACATGCCTATGGCAAAAGGACAATGCTTGGCTTCACAAAATTGCCGACCCGCCACCCACATGGTTAGGCCATCCTCAAACAACAAAGTACATAGAGGACAGAAACAGTAAGTGGTCCATGCTCCAAAAACTACAAGCAAATGACAACCTGAGGAGTTTCTTTAGCAAAATGAACAGCATCAACATTTCGGGAAGGTTTTAGGCAACTCGAGACATATTGCTCGCGAGAATGCAAATTCGGCGTGTTCGGCAGCGTGAACTGTACAAAACGTCGTTATAGCCTGCCCGAGCACGCACATTGAGCGCGCGAAGAAGACAAAAACTGTAAGATCGCGTTGTCGCACTGTGCAAAGTTACCAAAACTATGCGAGCTGAATTCTAGGGTTACCTAGTGCGCAGAAAAAGCCATATTATTCAACACACACCCAAAACCTGCAATTCAACACCAAAAACAAATTTTGCTAATCAATCCAAAGCCATCCATGACCTACAAGATGTTACACTTACAACTTAAACACCACAATAATAGTTGAAAAACTTTCATGCACCCATGATGATGACTCTAGTAGTACCCTTGGGCCTACTGGCAGAGTAGGCCACAAGCTTGGAGGCCTATGGAAAAAACACAGTGGCTACAAACACAAAATGGCTGCCACCACCTGGCCAAGCCACCCACAGAAAGTAAATGAACTCAAGCAGGCCTACACTAACTACATGAACTACTAGGGTTACCTAATTTTACTAAAATAAAAATAAATTCCACTACAACAGAGTATGCAATTAAATCCAATGCCATCCATGATGTTTTACAGACACCACAGAAACATGGTTGGACCCCTGGGTACCTCTAGGCCTACTGGATGAAATTTCATAGACATACAACTTGGCCCCTCATGAAAGTACAGGCCTCCCTCAATAATAATTTTCAAGAAAGATTGAGAAGCACAGAAAACTGTAGTTAAAAAACCCCAAACCAAACAAACATTTACAGTACACCAATTCTCAATTCTCAAACTTATTTGTAAAAGAAAAGTTCAAATCCAAAATTCCTCAATAAATCCAATTAAATGCTATGATGCAGCAGACATACACAAAGAGTGATCCTTCCAGCTCCAAATCCAAATGAAAGTGAACACCACATGGACAAAGCACTGGGAGGAGCCTGGTGGACAGGAACAGGAAATTGGAGACTCAGGGGCACTTCCTTTCTCTTGAAAAAAAGAGTAGAAACAAAAAGAGGACTCCTAGCCCAAAAAAATACAGCCAAATCACAATCTGAGGGGTTTTCCTGAGCAAAATGAACATTTTTGAGAAGATTTTTTTTTTTCACAACAATTTGATTGATAAAGATGTGCATATGAAATAGAGTGGCACCCCACAGTCAGGATGGTACCACCAACATACCGACACAATCATGAAATAGGACTGAGTGTCCAGTCGAGGAACCAATGTAACTCAAGGATACAAAGAAACATTTCCCCCTTCTTTATCTTTTCGGTTACTTACCCACCCAACTCCCAGAACCCTCCCTGGAACCCACCCTAACCCCATGCATGTGTGTACGCACTGTGCCGATGCAAAGTCCTGATGTGGCAATCGTGTGTGTGGGAAACGGGGTCACCGGGCCACATGGGGCTAAAGGTCTTCCTCCTGTTCCGCCGGGGGGTCCAGTGTCAAGCCCCTGTAATCCGCCCACCTCCTCCATACCTTAAAGTGCTTACGGGGGCATCCCCGTGCTCCAAAGATCGGTCTCTCCAGACCCATGCAGAAGTCCATGCCAGCCTTCCATGCACTCAAGGGGGGGGGCCTCACATCTTTCCATGCTCGGGCTAGGTCTCTTTTGGCTACCACCAGCCCCAGAAGAAGCAGGTGTCTCTTGTAGACATTGCCAACAACCCCCTCCAGGATGTGCAGTAGGCCCAGACGGTGAGTACGGGGGAGGGTCCAGCCCAGCACCTCCGACAAGCAGCCCCATACACCCCTCCAGAAGCCAACCAGTCTGGGGCACGACCATACTGTGTGAAGCAACGTACCCATCTCCACCCCACATTGCAGACACTCCGGGTACTCAATCAGTCCTGCCTTCCACAGGTGCTCACGTGTATAGTAGGCTCTATGAAGAATTTTAAATTGTATGAGTCGAAACCGTATTGCAATAGCCGCTCCCTTCGGGGATTCCAAGGCCTCTCGCCAATCATCGTCATCTAGCTGACCGATATCAGCCTCCCAGGCCGTCTTCAGTGGAAGAAGGGTGGAGGAGCAATGAGTGACCATTGTCTGGTAGATGCGTGAAACTTTTTTATCTCCAAGGTCACCCATAAAGACCTTCGCTTCAATTGGGCTAAAGTCCGGGAGTGAGTCAAGGTTGGCAAGACTGGGCATCAGTGCATGCCGGAATTGTAAATATCGAAAAAATTGAGATTGGGGCATATCGAATTCGGTACTAAGAGCCTGGAAAGACTTGAGCGTCGTTCCGGACATCACATGTCCCAGCTGCGAGATACCGATTGCGTCCCAGCCATCGAAGCCTGATAGCTTAGACAGTTCGGGCAGCATGCCGTTACGCCACAAGGGCGTTTCCGCGGTCAGTCTGCCCCACCAGCCCATGCGACGCAAGGCCTGTCGCCACACTGCAAAGACAAGTCGAGTAACCCTCGGCAGCGAGCGACGCAGTCGGGGTGAGTAGAGGATGGTGTGGAGCGAGTTATCGCCCATCAAAGCACGTTCCAGGGCATAGGCTGGATCCCCACCGTCACCATACCACCATTCATTCAGAATGAGAAGATGCGCGGCTTGATAATACGACTGTAAATCTGATGTGGCCAAGCCCCCACAGTAGGTGGACAAAAAACACGTACGCAGCGCCACTCTGGCGGCACCCCCAGCCCAAAGAAAGCGGCCCAACACTGAGTTGACCTGCTTAAACCATTGAGGCGGGATAGGATACGGATGATTCTGCAGTTGGTATAGGAGGCGCGGTAGCGCCACCATCTTGAAAATAGCGGATCGGCCAAAGATTGACAGGGGCATCCGAGACCAAGTCTTGACATCCGTCTGTACCCGCTCCCAGACGGGCATTAGATTACGTTCCCAGGCAGTGTCCGCCGAGTCCGAAAGAAACACTCCAAGGTACTTCAGACCGGTCGTAGCCACTCGCAACCCCGAAGCCCAGGGATCCGTCACCGTGCCTCCTTCCAGTACCCACAGTGTGGATTTATGTAGGTTCAGATATAAGCCTGAAGCCTCCCCAAACAGTTGCATAACCTCTAGGACACGCGGGCCCGAGTGCTGCAAGTCGGTAAGGAAGAAGAGGACATCGTCCGCGTATAACGCAATCCTATCCGACAGGGTGGCATTCCACTGAAAGCCCCGTATCAGCGCATCTTGGCGCACTCTGGCAGCTAGAGGTTCCATGGCCAGTGCAAATAAATAGGGGGAAAGAGGGCATCCCTGTCTGGTCCCACGGCCAATGGGGAAAATCGCCGATACTGCCCCGGCGACCCGCACCGAGGCCGTGATGTCTGTATAAAGGAGTTTGATGTATGACAGGAAAACTGGGCCTAGGTTAAGACAGCGCAGTAATGCAAATAGGTACGACCAGCTAACAGAGTCGAAGGCCTTGTTGATGTCGGCCAGCAACAACGCCGCCTGGTCCCCCAAGACCCCAACAGCGTCGATCGCCGCCTGTGCGCGTCGGATATTATGTCGCGTTGCCCTGTGAGGCATAAAACCTGCTTGGTCCGAATGGACCAAGTCCGAGATATGCGGAGCCAGACGGTTCGCCAGGGCCTTGGCCAAAATCTTGGCTTCAACATTAATTAATGAGATGGGTCTATACGAGTCATGGCTATCTGGGGGTCTGCCCGGCTTCAAAAAGACCACTATTTCGGCATGGCGCCAGTCCGGGGGCAATACACTCTGTGCACGTGCCACCTCAAGCACCCGGCGATAATGAGATCCGAGCTGCACATGAAATTGTTTGAAAAATTCGCACGGGTAGCCATTTGGGCCAGGGGCCTTACCAGTATTGAGTTGCCCCAGTGCGTCTCCCAGCTCTTCGGCTGTGAGGGGTGCATCCAGGGCCGTCTTGGTCTCATCTGAGACCGGTACAGGCGGCAACTCCGCGAGAAAACGAGCTAAGTCGCCTTCAGACAATTGGTCGCGTGGAGCGTATTGGGCTGTATAGTACGTGGCGAAGCTCGCCGCCAATTCGTTTGGGTCGGTCAGGACCTCCCCACCGCCATTCGTGAGACCCGGCAGTATGAGGGGTTGGAAGTTGTGTTGGCACAGTCTATGGAGCATTGAACATGATTTGTCCCCCCATTGGTACACCCGACTTCTGGTGGCCAGCCATGCCTGTTTGGCTTCATCCATCAAGAGGGACGCGTATGATTGCTGTGCCTGCAGAAGCAGCCGCAACCCGACTTCACCACCTCCCTCGCGGCTGTCCTGCTCCAAGGTCGCCACTCGCGCAGCCGCGTCTGTAGTCTGTTCTCGACGCTTCTGACGGGCCGCCGAGCACCATGCGATATCTACCCCTCGTATGGTAGGCTTCATAGCCTCCCACACCACTCCTACATCAGCACCCTCTACCAGGTTTTCTCGCCAGTAATGGTCAATGGTTTCTCGCAGGTGTTTAGTATATGCCGGTTGCAGGAGATGCCACGAGGACATCCTCCATCTAAACGGCTGTCGTCTCCGGAGGAGTTCCACCCTAACTGAGACGGGGGAGTGGTCAGATAGGCCCCTCGGCAAGATGTCAGCGCCCTTCACCCTATACAAACATTCCCTAGGCACAAACACACAATCAAGCCTCGAGAACGAGCCGTGTACAGCTGAAACATAGGTATATTCTCGGGCTGCAGGGTGCATATGACGCCAAGTATCTACCCAGCCCAACCCCTCACTCATTGCATGCAATCTGGTGGGTGGAGGGGAAGGGGGGGGACCGCGGTCTCCTTCAGGCGCCTTCGGCGATCCACACATATATCCATCACATCATTCCAATCACCCCCAATCACTGCCAGCGCTCCGGAGATGTCCTCCCACACTGCAAACAACCTCTCGGCCAGGGCCCACTGTAGGGGGGGGGGGCGTAAACACTGCCAAATACCACAGATTCCGTGCCCACCATGCCCTTAACAAACAGGTAGCGACCCTGCAGATCTACCCACTGCTTCTCATGGACGTACGCCACCCTGCGGTGAATCAAAATGGCCACCCCCCTGGACCCCCTAGAAAATCCCGCATGGAAAACCTGTTGATAACCAAACCTCTGCAGGCCCAGAGTCTTTGTGCCCATCATGTGAGTTTCTTGAAGCAAAAGTACATCTGCAGCCTCTTTCTTCCCCCAGCGTAACACAGCCCCGCGTTTAATTTTGTCCAATAAACCCCTGACATTCCACGTAATCACCCGCATAGAGTCTTCAGGGTGTCTATGAGTCGATTCAGCCATGGTCCATTAAGATCCACCACATGAGCCCTCCATCCCTGCGCCACCCACCGCACACCACATGGAACATTATTGCGACACACACATGCATACTGCTGTCTACCCCAAAAAAGAAACCCACCAACCCCTCAGTCCCACAGCCCCAAACAGTCCCCATCCCCAACTCAGCGGCCACATCCCCGACCGCCCCCATCCCGCCTCCCCCCGCCCTATACCTCAATGAACTATGAAGTACCTGTCGCGGCATGGGTGGTCTCGAGACCAAACATAGGGCCCAGGCCCACCCATACCAATGGATCCCAACATCCCCAAAAAGGAACAGTAAAGTCACCCCCCCTCCCTCAGTGTCCCTCTCTCTAACGGGAGAGTGGAAGCCCCTATCACGTAGTCCCCGAACCCCCACCCCACAACACTATCCACGATCAGGAGACAGAAGTAGTACTGTCCCAGGGCAGCAATAAAGCCAGGTAATCAATGGGTCTCAGGCGACCTGGCGAGCCCAACCAGAATTCACAGCATTAACAGTAGAATAGGGGAGCCGAGGCCCCGGAGTCCTCAGTGATCTGTCCCAGATTGTTCTGAATCCTCGGTTCTACCACTGTTCTGTGTGCCATCGACCGAGGCCGCGCGCCTGCGCGAGTTGGAACGCTTGTTCCGACCATTCTTCGTCGTCCGGTTCCTCTGCGCCCGTGGTGACCCCTCAGGAGAGCCTGGATTGAGCCCTGGTTGAGAATTCGGTCTGAGCCGCACCGTTTCATCCGTCCATTTGAAAAGGTTCTCCGGTGTATCAAAGAACAGTGTCTGTGTTTGGAAGATCACCCTCAGGCGCGCCGGGTACAACAGGGAATATTGGAGTTTAAGGCCTCTCAACTTTGCCTTGGCGGCCAAGAAAGAACGACGCTGCTGTTGCACAAGTTTAGTATAATCAGGGAAAATCATGATCTTACTGTTTTCATAATGGAGGGCTTCCTTGGTTCTAGCTTCCCTCAGTATGGCGTCCCTGTCGTGATAATTCAGCAGTCTAGCGATTACCGCCCTAGGCCGCTCGCCCTCAGGTGGCCTTTGCGTCAAGGCGCGGTGCGCTCTTTCAATAATGAAGCAAGCAGACAGCGTCCCCGGGGGCATCCAGGACTCCAGCCACTGTGTGAGGAATTGTTCCATGTTGCCTTTGTCACAGCGCTCCGGAAAGCCAATAAAACGGAGGTTATTGCGGCGTGCCCGCCCTTCGGCATCTTCCACACGGAGCGCTGTGTTTCGTTGCGCAGATTCCATCGCCGCCATTTTCTTTTTAAGGGTATTCACGTCTTCTTCTACCACCGACACCCTGGATTCGGTCTCGGTGATTCGCGCCACGGCATTCCTCAGGTCCTGGCGCAACAGGGTCACATCCGCGCCAACTGCCCCTATCTTGACGTCTAGCATGTCCCTTGACTGGGTGATGGCCGCCATAAGGGCTGCATTGTCCGGCCCCCCTTCAGGTGGAGCACCCCCCAACGGTCCAGGGCCCCCACCGGGCCCCGTAAATTTATCGATTGTCACTTGCTTGGTGGGGCCGCCGCCTCCTCTGGTCATGACTGCCGAGGGTACAAGGGCCCCAAGATGAGACTGAGTGTATGGGACTCCGACCGCCCCTGTTGAAGTCTATCCAATATATTGGAAGGGCGGGGGGGGGACGGAAAAGCAATGTCCTGTCTCTGGCCCCCGGGTGGGACCTGGAGGGTTCGCTCTGGTATGGCCCAATGTCAAGTTCAGAGTGGGGCAGGCCGCAATGACCGCCAACGAGCAGGGTCTCCCACGACCAGCAACCCTCCCCTCGAAAGGTGGATAGTCCAAGTGTAGCCTGCGCCACAGCGCCGGTGTCACCTCTGGTCCGGGGGGTATGGGGAGGGCCACTACTCACTGTTGCCGCCAGTCGCCCCGCCGGTCATCTGTGTCCCGGGTCATCCACCGCCGGGCGGGATCATCAAGGCGTCCGACCCCCTCCGAGTCCGCAGGCCCCTGGTAGACGCGGGGCCGCGAAAATCGAGGTCCCGGCTGTGCCTGGGCCGCCAGGCCGTCTCGGCTGCCTCCGGTGGTCTGCTGCCCCTGTGTCTCCTCTCGATGCAGCTGGGCCCTGGAAGAGGCACCCCGCGCGATCCTATCGCGTCTTCGGTGCCCCGGATCGCTGAACGTCGCGGCCGCCACTAGGCCAGGCGACTCACTGCATGTCTCCCCGGCCGGGGAGCTCCAAAATCGAGGCCCCGGCTGCTCCTCAGCCCTCCAGGCCGCACCTCTCGCCTCGCAGCCCAGTCCGGTTCTGAAGCGCGGGACCACCGCTGAGCACACCGGAGGGTCCCCCGCACCTCTGGCCACAATCGCCCCGCTTTGGTTGTGGGTTTCGGGGTCAGGGACCAGGATAATTAGTCGGATTAATGGCGGGCTGGCGGGAGCTCTAGCAAGCTGCGACCGCCATCTCCGCTTGCGTAGCCACGCCCCCTTTGAGAAGATTTTTAACATGCTCGAGAGATATTCTGGGCCAGATTGCAGTTTCTGCGTGTTCGGAAACGCGATCTTACCAACATGGCGCTGCAAGGAAGATCGCGCGTCCTAATGACCTGTTCGCGCGTCTGAATGATGTTATCGCGTTCTCACAGTCGCATGGGATTGTGCGGCCGGATTCCAAACATCGTAGCGAACGCGACCAGGAGGGAAAAGCGAGAAAACGAATGCAGAACCACGGTAAGTCATTACCGCGCACGCGAGAATGCTATTGAGCGCAGGAGGAAGAAAAACTACTACGCTACGCTGTAGATTGCGAAGTAGTCGACAACTGCGAAGTGCGAAGTTGCCAAAAATTCGCAAACTCCGCTTACGGAGCGTAGTTCTTCGCCCAGGGTTAATGACTACTATAGATGCTAGTCTTTGATCTGGTGGCAGTATGCCCTTCTCAAGGCTTTCCGAGTACAAAAGGTTGCGGTGGGGGGCTATTTTCACCACCATGGATTTGAGGAACTCTATCGGGATACCATTAGGCCCCATCACTTTCCTCGATTGTACACTAAAAAGGGCTTTGCAGAGTTCCTCATCTGTGATATCCACTTCCAGGTCAGCTATTTCAGTTTCCGACAGAGAGGGCAGATTACTATCCATCAGTAGTTGCCAGGAGTCTTCCGACGTATAAGTTGTGGAGGTTGTGTATACCTTCTCCAAATGACTCCCGAACATATCTGCAATTTCTTGTGGGTTAGATATTTTCGTGCCCATGTCGGTGGATAGTTCAGGCACTCATTTGTGTTCCTGATCCTGACGCTCGAGCCAGGCCTACCTGCTCTTTCTCCCATTCCATACACCCTGTGTCGTGTGGAAAGTATTCGCGCCCTTGCCTTTTCCCGCACAAGGGCTTTACACTCAAGACGTTTAATAGTCAGGCGGTGCGCTGTGGCTACACTGGGCGAGGAGTTATGAAGTGACTCTAGTTGTTGTAGGTCACTCTCAGTCTCAAGTATGTGCCCGTTGTTATGTTGGATATACCCCTTTTTAGCGCTAATGCATGGCCTTTCAATACTGCTTTATATGCCTCCTAATTGTCTGCACTGACTCCACCGACTCAAGGTTTTCTGTGAAGTAGTGGTCTGTCTGTTCAGCTAGTTTTTCTTTTATGTCAGGTACCTTATGAAGCCATTTTTTTGTCGGTGGAAGGTAAGCTAACACCCACATCAGGGAATGGTCAAAAATCCCTCGCGGGAGCACGCGGGGAATCTGAAACTGGCCCACATCCATCAGAAGTGTAAGGTAGTAGTCTATGCAGGACATGCTCTTGTGCGCATTGGAATAGTGGGTATAATATGTAATTTGTGGTTGCAATAAGCTCCATATGTCCGCAAGTTCCATAGCCTGAGCAAATTCCGCCATGAGAATGTTTGGTCTAGCATTTGGTCGCTGGGGATGTCTATCTATTGTGTTGCCCATAGTCAAGTTAAAGTCACCTCCCATTAAAAGGGTGCTATCCTGCAGATCCAACAGGAATTAACCTAAGTCGCTAAGTGCCACTTTTCCCAGTGCGAGGGGGAGATACACTGAAATGACATTCAACACCTTCCCCTCCCAGGTGACTTCTAGAACAGTAAATCTGCCTTGTGGGTCTGCCCAGGTACGGGTGAGCTCAAGAGAAGGCTCTTGCACACTAGGATACCAGTCCCCTTGAGCCAGAGGTAAATCTCGCGTGTATCAATAGCTTATAACACCACCTGCTGAGGTCCTTGTAACTAATACCTATGAGATGTGTTTCCTGCAGCAGGACTATATCTGGTGCATGTCTCTTTAAGTACTGCAACACTATGCCCCTCTTTATTTGATCCCCTAGCCCGTAAACATTCCACGTCAGGGCGGACAGTTTTATATCAGTGATAGTAGTCAGTGTGGAGTAATGGTGTAATCAAAGGGGCGCAGTCGGTTTCCCCCCTATGGGGGAGGGGGACCAAGTCAGCCAGAGCAAACATGTGTTTCAGTAGGGGCTGGATACCCAATATGGGTAATCGAACAACTACATACCTCGTATATGACATCACTTGAGATTGGTCACAAATTATCAAGCCAAGTAGAGTTCTCTTTGCATTGTGACAATTAACAATAACAAAAACATGAACCCTCCAACCACCCCTCCCCTCCACCCCCGCCCTGCTCCCCTGCCAGTGGATTTTATACTACCCACCCCCCAAAAGGCAGAGTGCCTGTCGCCCCCCCTCCCATATGTGGGTGTCTGGTGTACAACCTTTCCACCCTCACTGTGAATGAAGGATAGATACATGTTACACAACAAATCAGGAAAATCCTCGTGAACCTCTCAGCGCTTTCAATTGAACATACCTCAGAATGCCAGTGATGCTGCCCAATTTGACAATGATAATCTCCCTTTAGTCAACCAGGGGCCTCTGTCGTACACCCCATTTCCCACCATACCTTCAATTGCTCGTCAAGGTCCGAAGTGTCCTTCAGATTGCAATAAGCAGCATTGTCCTACCTTCTACCCTCTCTTCCTTTTGAGTCCAAGATGTTCTCCCCCCGAGCCGGGTGTTCACGAGGCTCCGCCTCATTGTTCAGTGGATCGCCTCTTATCCTGTTGTGCCTGCTGCTGTTGTGCTTCCCCCACCCCTCGCCATCCCTCCAGCCAGTCCCAAGTGTCTTCTGGGGATAAAAAGAACCAGGTCTTGCCTTCCGATTCAACCCATAGCTTTGCCAGGAAGAGCATAGAATACTTGATTTCCTTGTCCTGTAGTACTTTCTTGACTGCAGTGAAGCTGCTGTTGCTGGGCCTGCACCTTAGTTGTGAAGTCTGGGAAGATGATTGAACTGTTCTCTATCTGTAAGGGCGGTCTAGCACGAGCCGTTTGGAGGTTCACATCTTGGTCCCGAAAGTTGAATACTCTTGCTATGATAGGTCTCAGGGGAGTCCCAGGCTTGGGCCGACCCCCTGAGCCTCGATAGGCCTGTTCAATGGAGAAATAATCGGACAGGCGTTTCGGATGAAGCCTGCTCGTTACCAGTTCTTCTACAAAGAGGTCTGCCGCAGGTCCCTTCGCTAGCTCCTGGACCCCCGGTATGCGTATGTTGTTTGTTCGTGCCCTTCCTTCATAATCATCAAGGCCTTCCATATTCGCTTGCCGGTCTCGGAGTTGGGCTACTTGCTGTTTAAGGAGGTCCGTGTCAGATATTAATGTAACTGTAGCGTCTTGCACATCTTTTACTCTGGCATCCATTTTGCGTAGGTCCGCTCTGATGAGGGAGATCTTGATGTTGACGGTGTCAATCCGTGATTCTAGAGATGTCCAGACTCCAGCAATGGCCTCCATGATGTCCTGGAGGGTAGGGTCAGACTGAGGAGATTTGGGATGAGGGTTGTTTGCCCCACCCTTGGCAGCTGTGTCGATCTCATCGCCTTTTTTTCTCAATGCAAATTTAGCTAGCGTCTTTTGGGCCTGTGTTTTAGATCCCCTGCCACTGGCAATTTCAGAGTGTGAGCGCTCACTATGTAGTCCTTGTATCGGTACTCGCCGCCGCCTGCCCAAGGTAGTTGGAATTACTGAGTCCCTCCCCGTCGGTTTTCCTGGTCAAACAGACAGTGGTATAGTCCAGTAAATGGGCCCCACTAAATTCTGACTCTGGGACTTTCTAATGGCTGTTAATAAAAAGGAGGTTTGTTGCACTTTTTAGGCGAGGGTAGGGGCTCTCTCGATGTATAGTTCTGTGGGTTTGATTTTGGGTGAGCTCTGGTGTCCCCCAGTGACTTCCCCTTGTTTGCGCCCCTGCATGCTTGTGCTCTCGACCCTCAGGGCCTCGCTTAGCTTGGGCTGTCATCAAATGTTCAGACCCCTGCGATGCTGCAATGCAGCAGTTTAGTAATGTAGCTTAGTGAGGTGATTTCTTGAGGCAGTGGAGATCCCAGGTCAGTCTGGGGCCTCAATTAGTAAAGGGGCTAGGGGGAAGGACGCGTGCCACCCTCCGTTTGTAGGCATCACTTCCCTCTGCCCAAAGGATGTGTGTGCAGCATCAGGTAAGTCTTTTGTGAGCTAGGGGCCGCCCGAGCCCCCCAGATGCTTCCCCGCCTCTATGCTCTGGTCCACTCACTGCCACAGTCTGGAGCGCCGGAGCAGGCCACCATGTTGTTTCCCGTAGTTCTCAAGGGGTGCTGCTCACTCACTCAGGCCCTCGGCAGTGCGGCAATGCTGCAGTCGGTTTCATGGCCCAGCAAGATGGCATTCCGGGCTGGTGGAGATCTCAGGGCAACCAAGAGGGTTCCTACTTGCAATTAGGCCTCAAGCCGGGCCTCAATTTGTAGGCAGGCCGGGGGGAGGAACGCACGATGCCCTCCACTCGTATGCATCACCCTGACTATCCAGATGGTGCATGCGTGGCTCTCGGCAGGTCCCAGTTCTGTGAGGGGTCGCCCTTGAGCCCTCCAGTCGACTCCTTACACTGATGTTTAAGCTCTCTCCCCTCTGCAATCAGAATTGCAGGAGCGGGCCGCCTTGTTGTCAGCAGAGCTCCAGGGGCACCATGTTGCTGCTGCTATTGCTTCTGTCTGGGCTTGGGTCGCTCGGATCAAGCTGCTCTGATGTCCTCGGGATCTATACCCCTCAGATCAAGGAGATGGCTATTGATTTCAGGCCGGCTAGAGGAAGAAAGACAGCGAGGATAGCGGAGCTGCTTCAGAGCACAGCCATTCCGGTCAGCTGCTAGCCACGCCCCCGAAGTTGACACACTTTGATTAAACAGTCAAACTATGCGTATCAGCAAGGTTAAGCAACTAAATTAATTTGCTGTGTGCAACAGCGCATTGTAGCAGGCAATGAGAAACAAATTAACTGTTGACACGTTAAAACAAACAATCCAGCTGTGCTTGTCAGCGCAGAAGAGATATGCAAAACTTTAGCTGTGCGTATCAGCATGTTATGCCAGGCATCGAGAAGGAAGACACGCAAAGGACTCTGTGGTGATCTGCTCTGCGCGTCAGCGTGTTCTGCGCATCAGCGAGTAAGGAGAAGCAATAAAGCGCGTTGCCCAGGAAACATAAAAAAAACATTGTATGTACACACTGCCAAAGCGCGTTGTCGAGGAAACGGTAACAAAAGCTGCGTATCACTGAGGCAACTGAAGAAAGGAGCGCTGCACGTAGACACTGCGTCTCAAAGCCAGAGTTCCAGGAGAGCACTGCGTGTCACCGATGAAACTGAAGTAGACATGACCAAAGGCTGAAGCTAAGAATGCAGTATGGACGCATGATGCCAAGGGACGAGGGAAATGTCTTGAGGGAAAGCGAGAGGTGAGTAGAAGGAGCATGTTTGAAAATAAACAAACGGGCGATGGTAGTTACCATAGCGTAACTGTTCCATGTATAAAATAGAAAGAAATTGTGGTATGCAAATCATGAAACTTAAAAAAAAAAGTTGTTCACCACTGTCAGGATTAGCTTAGGTGATGGGATGACAGTGGGAGAGGTGGAAAATAAAAATAATCTTACTTGACTGAGATTTAGAAGATGGCCAAACCGCCAAACTACTTGCTCCAAGCAGTCAGACTTTTGGTGCTTGATTGATGAAAGGAAAAGGTTTCCCATAAACGTCGCAGAGAGCAGGCTTGTAGTTGATTATAGAGAGTGTAATCGGTTGGTCATTCATTTGCAATGACTTCAGTTCGTCAATCTTGGAGTTGAACTATTCTTGTCCTTTCCCAGTCGTACCCAGTGTTGGAAAAAGGGTTCTTCAATGAAGAGGATGAAAGACTTGAGTAGTTTCAGAGTTGTAGTTTATTTGTAAGTTTTAATGACAGAACAGATCAGCCATCCAACTATCTCTAGCCTGGTTGATCAGGAAACTCTCTCTAACATTCTATATATCACTAAGAGCATCTTAATAACTCTAGAATTCATGCACGCAAGATACAGCAAGATTAAAGGGAAAGCACATTACAAAACCTGGGTTAGTCATTTCACCAAGCTATCTGACTTTCAATGACCCGACATCTCTCAAGACTGTTAGTGCATTTGTAACAACTAGTTTGGGAAGTACAGAGGATTTAACTTTTACTGTCAAGGATGTAACAATGGCAATAAATAGGAGCCCATGCAACAAGGTGCCTGGGCCAGACAATGTCCTTGTTAATCTATTCAAGGGCATTCTGGCATTCTGGGCTCCCTTACTGACATCGTTATTCACAAGTATGCCCCTGGCTGGCCCCACTAAATCCTGGTTCAGTGTGATTATTGTCCCGAGTGATCTTCACGGCTACCAGCCCATATCTTTAATAGATGCCATGGGTGACTATGGGCATGATACAGCTGGACAAGCTAGAATGTTGGGCTTTCAAAAAGAACATCTTAACTCTAGTTCAATATTGTTTCAGTCCTGGAGTGAGTACTGCTGACCAGTGCCTGAACATCCACCTATTTATGACCAAATATAACCTCATTACAGAAGGTTGTCTTTAGTTTGCCTTTATGGAACTTACTGCAGCATTCAACAATGCAGTCAGGTCAAAGTTGTGGAACATGCTATTAACTAAGGGCGCTAACCCACACATCAACCATTTTCTTGCTCAGTTGCATGATGATGTTGAGGGAAGTATGAAATTTCACCCTAGTGGGGAATGCACCTCTTTAATAAAGATCAGAAAATGTGTTAGACAAGGCTGGGTGCTGGCTCCTTTTTTGTCCAGTTTCTATATTAATGATCTGGACAAGAAACCTATTGCCGCCACACCTGATCCCTGAGGGCTGGTAGCCATTCGCTACTAGTCTTCCTGTATGGGGACATCTGTGTCCTCATGGCTAGGACAGGCCTGGGCCTTCATAAACTGTTGGACACCTTTGTATCCTTCATGTCTGACTTAGGCCTACACACAAATATAACCAAGTCTTTTACTACGGTTTCTGACTTGACCAAGAGTAGAATTACTCTTTTTCATATTGGTGGCACAGTCCTCCGGTGGGTCACCACTTTTACCTATCTGGGGGTATAGTTTGACACAAGGTCCACTTTGAGGCACTTAAGGATAGCCAGAACAACTCAATTTGAATATTGAACAAAACAGAGCCACCCAATAATCCCCTGAGGACTGGGTATAATCAAGAGAAAAAATCCAAATTGTCCCCGTAGGAGTCACTTTAATACTTTTTCATAAATTCTTCGTTAGTCACAACAGTGATCTATCATTCCATAAATGCAAGAAAAAATACAGTATTTTACTGTTGTTTATTTTTTTGAATTATTTTCATGATCAAAAACGATGAAAAGATGGCAACATAAATACTACTATATGTACTGATTTCCTTTCAAGTAGTATACAACACATTTGTTTTTAACATGGAAAAGCAAAATGCCATGTAAAAAAGAATTTATCACAATATGATGCATTCATTGTAACATCACAAGAAAGTGGTACAAATGACAACAAAACTCAATTTGAGGCAGCAACAGCCTCTTTGTTCAAATTGGCCTCCAAGTTAGGGTCTATGCCAGTGGATGCTGCTGTGACTATTTGCACATCCAGACCTGACACAATTGTTTCATATGATGTGGGAATTTGGGGCTATATTGATCACTCCCAATTTCAGATCTGCAAAAACAGATTCCTTCACAGACTGCTGTCACCTCCTGCTAGCGTCCCTGCTATCATTTGCATATGCAGAACTAGGTTTCCAATCTTTGGGGGACAAACTGAGGATGGCGCCCACTATGTTATGGTTATCTATCTGGTCCAGACAAGAGACATCATTAACTGACATAGTGATTACCTACTTAATCAACTTGGCAGGGGCCCATGAAAATTAGATGGCTTACGCACATTAGATAGGTCCTGCAAGGAATTAGTAGGATCAATATTTTTGATTCTCCACAATCCATTCCTAGCAAAGACAAACCAGTAGTGAAAGGAGAACTATTAAAAATCCCAACAGAGATGGGAGGCTGATATGAGAAATACATCTGTAGAACTATACTCTCCACTGCGTACCACCCCCTCATTTGGCCATATCTACTTAGGACACCTGGCAGCCAAAGGTTTTACCTAACTAGATTTCGGCTTGGAATGGCAGTTTATTTGGTGTCCTATTCTTCAAACGCATGCACGAGCAAAGACTTGGTCTCTTGCCTGTGCAACTCCCTAGTCCTTGAATCTCAATTACATTTATTGTTTTTTTGTGAGTTGTATACTGTCCAATGAAAACATATTTTAATACAATTTTTAAGAAAATAGTGGATTTTGAAATGCAAGGAGGCCATGGAGCATCTGCAACTGTTACAAACTGATGCTGTTTGCTAAAAAAAAAAAATCTTGATATCTGTCATTAATCAAAGAGAAAGGGTGGGGAAATTATTTTTTCTATATTTTTAAGATTCCTATGAAAAACTTGCATTCCAACTGTTATATGGGTGACAAACAAATCTGCACTGATTGTTTTTTTTATGCATAGGATCACTCTATCTTTTAATGTTTGATAGTTTTAACGATTTTATTTTTGGCTTTTCGCTGTATTTATTCCTGTGCTTGTATGGTTTTGTAACAAACCGAATAAAGAATTTGAACTTTTATATTAAAAATATTTACATTTTAAATTAAAGTTATGCTAATAGTGTTGCAGCATTTTTCTTATAGTGTTATACATTTAAAATAAATATATACATGAATGTACTTTTTTTTCAAGTTTACGTTTCCCTATAGTTTAGAACAGGGGGACCCTAACCCTATATTTGCAGATTTTCAGTGATTTGGTGTTTTCAAATATTAGTTTGGGCCTTATTCTGTCTTCCAACTAATATGTCACTTTAACCTTTCTCAGTGAATTTCTGTTTTTTATGATACATCAATATATTTTAGTGATACCTGACTATAACATCACTTAAATATTTTGGTTCTTTCAGTTACTATCTAGATACGTGTATATGTTGTGCTTAAACCTTTTTAATGTAGCTTTGTGTGTAGATATCTATATCTGTATGGGTATATGTAGATATATGCACACATACCTACAAAGTCAGATATCTCTGCAGCGAGGAGCAGGACCTGGTTTGCCTGACCCTAAAATGCCGGAGGTCAGGCGGACTCAGGCTTTGAAGGTGGCTTCGTGGCTGGGCATCGGACTGAGCTGGTTGCTTCTATTCAGTGCTGGGGGTCCCTCACTGTGCCCCGAGGTCGAGCCCCAGCGCATGGTCACGCCCAGGAGCTCGGGCAATTGCTCTTCTCGCAGTAGACCATCCAGGCACTTGCAGGCTCCCATGGTCAAGATGGCCGACATGTGAGGAGCTCCGGCCGGGAGATCCCCGGCTAAGAATTTCCTTTCCTGTTCTAATCCCCTGAAATCTACCCCCTCCTTGAACCTTCGGACTCACCTGAGGTTATATGGACGGCGGCCCTTCAACTCTCCAAATTCCGCGATTTTTGTTTGTGGTCTTACGATGGACCTTGAATTTTGCAAACCGCGGAGGCCGAACAATCATGGCCGCTGCCCGGTGGAGCTGTTTTTTCAGCTATAGAGGAGATTAGGCTCTGGTTCACCCCCTCGGCCATCACATACCCTGCCGGACATTGGACATGGTTTCCTCAACTCTCCGCTGTATCTCCTTTTCTCCCCCGCCCTCCGACGAATCCATTCCCTGAAACACTTTTGCCCTTGCCGGACTGCCTGACCCGATCTGCTTTCCCTACCCCTTTTTACCTTCCCCCCTCATCCTTCTTTGCTTCTTGGACGTGTGTCTTGGGTATGCTATGCGCTAGAAGCTCATTTTAAAGTGTAACACTGTCTGTTTCCCTATGTTATGCCTGGCTCCTGTAACTGTTGGTAATTTTGTTAACTTGTAACTCGCTGATCCTCATGTAAAGCGCTCTAATACCCCCGGGTCTAGCCAGTGCTATATAAAACTCTACAAACAAATGAATAAATAAAGTAATAAACACTGTTTTGCAGTAAAGAGTATTTGGACAAATAATGTGTGCGGCAAAGTGTTTGTATTTCTGCATCACCTTCTGGCATATTGAACAGCTGGGTGGTGGGGCCGAATGGGGATTAGGACAAATAGAGCTGGGGCATGAAGACGATCTACCCCCCTCTAGAGATGCCTGTGTGTTCCAGTGTCAGAAAGTCCCTCTCATACACGGAATCCTAGAACACTCTCAGAGAGAAGTTTTAAAAAACATATAATTTCGAAGTGCATTTCAGATTACGTTAACATACTGTCAATTACAGTTATATTTAAAAAGCACCAACGTTGAAATAAATCCACATTTAGATTGGATCAAACCACAGATCTAATAATTAGCACTCCTTTTAATAATGAAATAGAACAGAAATACAAGTAAAGAAAATGAACCCAGGTAGGCAGCAGCTGGTCAAACCTGAAAAGTTGTAAGTGCACTGCTTAGAGAAACCTATCCCTCTGCTGCAGGACAATTCACATACTGGATCTTAGTCTGTTTATTTTATGTCTTCCATGAGCAAGACACAGAACCCCTCCTTGAAAAGATTTTTTCAGATATTTAGCTTTTTGCACCAGGCATTCAAACTTTGACAGTGTCTTCTGCCCTTTCCAGTTATTTTTAATTGAATTATATCCTATAGCACTTGATAAAAGAAGAATTAAAATTGCACAACCCTCATGTTGCTCTCTTATCTGAAACACATATTGCAGGGAAGGATAAGAAGGTACTCAACCAATTGGGATACGACATCGTAGTTTGCTCCACTTTTGGGCACCCCACAAGAGGGGTTGCTATTCTTAAGGACAAACGATTTAGGGCTGAAGTAATACAAACCTCCAGTGGTAAGGGTGGCAGATGGGCAGTCGCGCAGATTAGTTTCGAGAATCACAAATATGTTCTGTGCGTGGTTTACAGCTCTAATACAGATGAGGCCATTCTTTTTGACCAATTGAACATTAAACTTTTGGACTGGGAGGGAGAACTTATTATCATGGGGGATTTTAACTGTATCATGGACTACAGAATAGACAAGACCAGGCTCGGTAGTTATCAAAGGATGCATAAAACCAGGTCATCCATTCTTGACCTATGCCGTATCCATAACATTAAAGATGCTTGGCGATATTTATACCCAAAAACACCGAGGTATACTTACTACTCCGCGCCCCATAAACTGTGCTCAAGATTAGATATGGCATTAATAAGTGACAATCTATTGAAGGTCAGCTCCATGGCCTTATGCCCCCGTATCTCCTCTGACCATAACGCAATAATGCTGACTTTTACAACCGCATACACCAGGGCTCCTCCCAGATCTTTCTCCTTTCCCAGACACTTAGTTTCAGATACACTTTATATGACGCAGCTAAAATTACATATTACAGAATTTATAGACATCAACTTAAATACAGCCACACTTTGTATGGTATGGGATGCTTGCAAAGCAAGTATAAGGTGTTTCACCCAGGCCTACGTGATTAGACAAAATTCGGAACGTAAAAAACACAACGACACGCTGATCTCAAAAATAATCACCCAAGAAGAGCTACTGTCCTCAGCACTCCGATTAAATCTATCAACGACTACAGAAATTGGCCTTAAACTTGGTTTATTAAAAAACGAGGCGAAGACTAAGTTTATACAGAAAAGTATCAATAATATACATAAGTTTAAAATAACGCAATACGAGGGGGGGACAAAATTGGAAAAATCTTGGCCTACAAAGTTGCCGAGGACAGAGCAGACTCTACAATCATAAATATTCGGGGGGGCGGCAATAAGATCTATAACCAGCCACAAGATATATTAGAACAATTCGCTGATTTCTATAGAATCTTATATACTCCAGAAACTGAGCCCAACTTAGATGATATACAGGAATATGTCGAAGAGCATTCTATAAACACTCAGAACACTTTAGAGTTGGAGTCATTATCTGACGATATAACTATGACAGAATTACATCAAGCCATGGCTCCATTACCTGTAGGAAAAGCGGCAGGGGAAGACACAATACCTCTTGAGATATATAAATCATGCTCAGAGGAGCTAGAACATCTTTTGTTGAAAGTTATCCAATCTGTAGGTTTAAATGGAAAAGCCCCCAAATCCTGGAATAGGGCGAAAATAATATTCTTCCTGAAGAAAGACAAGCAGAAGGAAGAAAGAGGGTCATATCGCCCTATTTCTTTGATAAATACGGATGCAAACATGTTTGCAAAAATTTTAGCATTAAGATTAGCCCCCATTATGCCTCAGATTATTAACCCACAGCAACACGGGTTTATAACTGGGAGATACACCACAATACACGTTAATATGGCCATCGCGGCATTTGATGTAGCAGAGACTGAATCCACCCCACTCGGTATGATTCTCTTAGACGCGGAGAAGGCTTTTGACCGAGTCGGTGGGACTTTCTCTGGTGCACACTGTCCAAAATGGGGTTTGGGGGACAATTTCTGCAGAGTATACAGGCACTTTATAATAATCCAACGGCCTGCATTAGCTATGGGGGGCTGACCTCTCCAGACTTTCCAATCCAACGTGGTACTCGTCAGGGATGTCCCTTATCACCTCTTTTATTTGCCCTTTCATTAGAACCTTTTTTGTTTGCCCTCCAGTCCCAAATCCAGATCGTACCCTTTAGATCAGGCTCACAGGAGCTAAAAATAACAGCATACGTCGATGATATCGCGGTCTATTCAGAAGATATTGTTGAGGCACTAAAGGGAATTGCCCTAGAGGCCGGAAAATTCGGGAAGGTGTCTGGTTACATACTTAATTTACAAAAGACACAAGTCATAGCTAATTATACCCCAGCTGTGATAGTACCTGAGATCTGCAAAATCGCTACCTACTTAGGGGTCAAAATAACGGCTAAACTACAGGAAATTAACAACATAAATTATAATGAACTAATTAAATCTACTATTCTATCATTAAAAAAATGGCATAGACTACCCTTGAACCTAATAGGCAGAATAAACTTAATCAAGATGAAGGTATTGCCTAAATATGTGTATTTATTTCGATCTATCCCACTGGCGCTAAATAATCAGTTCTTCAAGAAACTAGATGGAGCACTTAGCAGCTTCATCTGGGGCTATAAAAAAGCGAGAAGGTCGTTGAATCTCATGAAAAATAATATAAACGAGGGAGGGCTTAATTTTCCTGATTTTAAATTGTATTTTTGGTCTGCTTTTGTTATTCGTCTTCGCTCTCTACTTAACGGAGGAGGGGCATTATTCTTCCACTCTTTCATGTTAAAATCCGATTCAAATATGTTTTTGTTTAGAACAAACGACCCCAATTACTACAAAAGGGTTAGATTTAAGACCGCAAGGGACATCACAAAGATTTGGGGGAATATACTAACCTTTTGTAAAACTAGCTTTTTTCACTCAAAGTTGCCGTTGTGGGGCAATCCGGGCCTTCCAAGTATTTTTAATGACAACATCGCACACGGCTGGTCCAGGTCAGGCATTAACGTTTTAGGGGATCTATACGGCACACAAGGATTCTTAGACTTTAACACCCTTAAATTGCTATACGACCTATCTGAAAACATGAGGTACAAACATTTACAGCTACATGATTATCTGATTAACAAAAAGCAAATTCTGGAGGTTTTTGACTGTGATATCTGGACCTGCTTATATTCCCTAAAAAATAAGTCAGTAATAAGCGAAGCTTACAGACTCCTAATCGATCTCAAATCAAACGATTGTGTAAAATTGGCTGATAAATGGAGCAGACTGTTGGGCTCAAATATTACACCCAAACAGATAGAGTGCTCCTTGACAAATATCAATAAACGAATACGCTCATCTAGTCTAAGGCTTCAACAATTCAGAACAACCTGCATGTTATATTACACCCCCGAAATAATCTCTAAATGGTCTCCTAATAATTCCTACAGTGATCGCACAAAATGCCCTAAATGCCTTGTCGACGCAGCAGATTTGGCACACATGCTGTTTTCCTGTCCTAATCTTAAGGTCTTTTGGCTCGATATTCAGAAGGTTTTGAAAATGAAGCAAATCCAGCTGCCTACCCTTACGGCTGCTTCTGTTTTGTTAGACACCTATCCTGTCTCTATACCACATGCAGCCTTGGTTACAATACTTATGTCGTGTGCCAAGTTAACTTTGGCTAGAGCCTGGACCTGCTCTGAATCACCCACGGTCTGGGATTGGTGGACACTTGTAATTGAGATTCACTCAATGGAACTAGCCTTAGCAAATATTAGGGGAACCCGCACATTAAGTAAACATGAAAAAAATTGGGGAACTTTTGTGGAACAATGATGCTCCATTTTTCTTTATTGAGTATAGGCAAATATTATGCTTTAATGAATTGACACTCACTGTCTTTAGCATAACATATTTTGTATGAATATTGAAAGAAACTTTTACAACTCCTTTTTTCTTTTAATAGAAAAACTCGTATTAGGGAATTAATTTTTTGCATCTTTTTCTTTTTCTTTCTTATCTCATGTCCCATCTGCTTTACTGAACTATACATTTATGTCCGTTAATATATGTATTAATGATTTAATGTACTTTTTGCCTTGTCAGCCTGTTAACAATAAAAAGTTTAATAAAAAAAAAAAAAATGAATTATATCCTTTTTACTGGGAATATTATTGTTGTGCCCGGCAGAAATTGCCCTTGTGTTTTGTGAGGAGACCTTCACAGGAAGAAATCAGTGAAGAATTCTCCCTGTGTTTTGTTGTGGACACCTGATTTGCACACACATTAAAAGTGTGCTTCCTGCCAAATAGAACTTGGAAAGAACACTAAGGGGCACATTACGATCGCGGACGGACTTGCGTCCGTCCGCGAGCCCTGAGTAGGAGACATCCTCTATTTTTAACATTGCAGCGGGTGCGCCTTCAAGCTGCACCCGCCGCAATGTTAAAAAGGCATGCATTGCATTTACATGCACAAAGCGGCAGGCACCGCGCGGTGCCTGCCGCTTTCTGCATGTAAATGCAGGGGGGTACCATAGGTACCCCCCATGTGCACTCCTCACCTCCCTTCACCCAGGGGGCCTGCAACGGGCCCCCCGAAGTGAAGATCCGTATGCTTTTCCACGGCGGAGAACCCGCCGCGTAAAAGCATGTCTGGGAAGCCACCCTAATATGTCTGGCGGTGTCTGAGAGACACCGCCACCATATTAGAGCTTTTCCGCCGCGGTTGTAAGCTGACCGCGGCGGAAAAGCGGCGGACTGAAACCAAGATCCACCAGCCATCCCAATGTGGCGGTGGGTCTTTGGTGGGTCCGCAGCGGATTTCCCGCATCCTCCGGGCCGGCGGTGGCTTCCGCCGACCTGGAGGATGGAGGAAATCCGCGATTCTAATCGACCCCTTAGTCGTTAGGCTGTGAGGAGAATTGGAAGACAGGTAGTTCGCATCTCCACATGAACACTAGAGCTCTATTAAGAGCTACCTAAGAAGAGGATGTGAAACCCATATCAATACCAGAATTACTGTTCCCTCGTCAGTTGTCCTACTAATCAGCTCTTTTCACTTCAAATCCACACAATGGCATAGCCACAATACATTTCATAGAAAAAGTACAAAAGCAGTTATTGTTAAACTTTGCCGCACTACGTATAGCTCCCACACAAGGTGCTCCACTCCTGCGGCCAACCGTCCAAAAGAAATGCCCCAATATTTGCATATGTCACAACTGGAGTGAGAATCACTCATACACTAGTAGTTAATTATATTTAAAATAAGAAAAAGGGTTCTAACATCCCACACTGTGGATGCCATAATACTGGCTCAGCCTATATGGCAGGACTCAAGAGAAAACCAATTGAAAAGATAACACTTCTGTGCCTTGAAAATCATGGCTATATTTCATGCCCAGATTATGTGTTTTCTGAAACCCATACCAATGTTACTAGGGGGAGTTATTACAATAGACTAGAATATTGGCTAGTCACTGCATACCATTGTCATTTGTGCCCTAAGGAAGTCCCAATGATTTCAGACAAATGAGTTGGCTGTGTCCTTGTACTTATTTCAACATTTCAAGCTAGAAATGAAAAAGGTTTTATTACATTTGTTCCTGGAAATTTCAACTTTTAATTATAGATTTGTGTAACTCTGTTTCTTGACTTATTGTGGAATATTTTGCCCCTTTTTCTAATTTTCAATTTTCAATTTTTTTAACTACTAGTGTATACGTGCTTCTCCCTCCTGTTGTGACCTAGCCACAGTACATAACCTAAATAAGTTAGAATAAATAAATCTGTTCTAGCTTACCTAATTGGACACAAGGATGCTGCATTTTAAAATATCTTACAGAGTTAAGACACAAGCTGCAGAGATCTTTGTGTGCCCAACAATTGTCAAGATATTATAAAAGATGTAAGATAACTCTAGTGGTTAGTGCAGTTCTAGGAGAGTTCTGTGTTTTGTCCAATCACAATTTTGACACTTGGTTTAGCATAGAGGTTTAATGTGCCTGCTGAACAGCACATGCCTAACATGCAGAACACATTTTTTTATTTTATGTAGGTTTTTTTATGGGTAAGTGGGCTACTACTTGTGACAGTGAAATCATTTTATTACTTCCAGTTCATAAGTTGCAATCCTTCTATGGTATATTTACAGGCATCTTGGAGCTGCATCTAAACTGTAAATCATGGGGTAAGATCCTTATTGTTTTTTTTATCAATCTGTTGTTAGTCTACGATTGCAAAATATTGTTCCCCTGGTAATTTAGAAAGCCCAGTTAGTACAGAAAACCACAATCACAGTATTATGTTTTATATCCTGACTTTGTGTTTCCCTGATTGTTTGCTCTTACCATATAATGTGTATTGTATGGACACTATGTGTTTCCTACTCCTTATAACCTTCATTGTCTTATGTAACATTTACTGTACGTTGTTTTACACACATATCTGATTAATTGAGTCTCAATATGGGATCTAAAGTTCTATGACACCCTAGACTGGGATGAGTAGTGTTAAAACAGAACTACTTAAAAATTAAATTAGTAGGTGCCATTTAAATCATTATTAGTGCAAATACTTATACAGAGAGATACATCTTCCATTCTTACACTGCATGCACATCTCCTTCATAAATTAGTTGAACACTTTCCTTCAAGTCATATTTTCTCTAAAGTACTTGTGAAGTGATAAGCTATGTGCCTTTGTTTCCCTCCATTGCAGTGGCATTTAGGTGTTAGGCTCCAGATCGCTCCTAGTCAGGATGATACTTGAAATAAAGAAGGGGTGATGGCCCTTTAAAACAGGCCTTTGTTTGTTCCTGGCTGGAAGTGAAAATAAAAAGCAATTCTCGATGTCTGCAGACTGCATAAAATGTGCTGGCACCAGGGTTGTCGCTACAAAGGGGGTATTTGTGGTGCAACACACTCCAAAATAAATATATTCTTGGCTTGGTTGGATCTGGGGTCTCTGCATCTGATCTGCTCTGCCTTTGTTGTTTTTTTCCTCATTGTCCTGGTTTCACAAAGTGATTTTATCTTGTTCATTTTGAGGTCTCGCCTAGCGTTCCAGCTCAAAGCGCTGTTCGCTCGGCAAGGGGTTTTGTGGATGAGGGATCTTCAGAAAGGGGCTCTAAGCCCCGCCCCTCATTTCCATTGGCTTGTGCCACCGTTTATGCTAAACGGTGGCCTGCCATTGGAAATGGGGTATTTTGGTTGCCGCCCTCTCGCTTTTGGTCCGGCCCATCCTGACTGTCTAATTTGCTTTGCGGCTGTCGCAAAGTATTTTCTTATCTATATCGGGCCCTGTTCGCTCGGCAAGGGGTTTTGTGGATGAGGGATCTTCAGAAAGGGGCTCTAAGCCCCGCCCCTCATTTCCATTGGCTTGTGCCACCGTTTATGCTAAACGGTGGCCTGCCATTGGAAATGGGGTATTTTGGTTGCCGCCCTCTCGCTTTTGGTCCGGCCCATCCTGACTGTCTAATTTGCTTTGCGGCTGTCGCAAAGTATTTTCTTATCTATATCGGGCCATCTGTTTTCACTCAGCCCCGTGTTTATTTTTGAATCACGCTTTCAGTGAAAGACAAAGCACGATGTAAATATAAACAAGCGGCTGAGTGGAAACAGATCATGAGCTCTTGTTCTTGATTGCACCAGGGGGCATGGCACCCAATCCAAGCTCCTGCTCCCTCTCCCTTGTTCTGTCTGCCCCCCACCCTGGCTCCTGAAGCTAGTATCTCCCGGTACACACTCGGGCATGCACCATTCATCCATCACCATCCTCCTACCCTCTGCACATTGCCCTCCAGTGATTTGTTCCTTTACCCTCAACTGCTTGTGCATTTAGCAATCCCCCTGACACAAATGTCATTAATCCAATGTGAGTCAGCAACCACAGACTACGCGATCCCTCTTCAGAGACTTTGCTGATGAGCCTGGCTTTCATGTTTAGCCATGGGTTTCAGAAGTGGGCCTGGAGTGGGGGCGGCTACATTTGTATCCCATTGGCCCCCGTCCCTGCCCGTCCTCATAATGCAGTTTTCAGCCCAAGAACCGCGGCTGTATTCGTGGTATTTTGACATTGCATGTGTGTGCTGTAGCTCGGCTTCTATGCCGGGTGATTTCAGGACCTGTCTGCTGCAGTCTCTGCTCTATTAGTTTACTTCATTCAAGCCACAGAAGATAGTCCTCTGGCCTCGTGAAATCAGTGTAACATTTTGACATATGGGATGGGGGAGTAGAGCTGTATGAGTATTTTGTAGTGCATCTTGCGGATAGTGGGGCTACGTGTGTGCGTGTTTAGGCTGTCTCCATTGTAGGGGTTGTTTCTGCAGGTCCTTGTGTACTGTGTTGCAAGAGGTTCTAGTGCTGGATTTAATTGAGGCAGATGTTCCTGTTTCTGGATTATATCGGTGTATGTTACAGATGTGACTGATACTTGCTGGTGTGTACTGTAGTGGTGGCAGATGTTGGCTGTGCTGTGCGTAGCAGAGCTCACTACTACAGTGTGTTTGTGTTGTGAGAGCTGTTACTGCCAACTGGAGTATGTGGCAGAGGTAGTCTGTTCAAGCGTATGTGTTTTTGCTTTGGCTTTTATGCTGTGTTTACGCTGCAGTGCAGGGGATGATGTTGCTAGTGTGTGTGTGCTATAGAACTGGTGTTTCCGTCTTGTGTGTGTATGTAGTTTGCTGAATACCTACAGTGCCGGTGTGCATTGTACCAGGCAACATTGCTAGCTTTCTAGGGTTTCAGGAGTTGCTCGTGCTGGCTCTTGTATGTTGCATGGCTGACCTGTGATGGCTTGTGTCAGTTGCTGTGCTTTCAGGTTGTGTGTGCTGTATTGGATGCTGTTGCTCTTTTGCCATGTGTGAAGCCCTGCATCCTGGGCTGTTGTTTAGGCCGCTGTAAAAGTAGATCTATAAATCCCAGAATGCAAAGAATTAAAAAGCCAGGTCTGGCTGTGTCACACTTGGCACGGACTGCAGGAATGCCATGTGTTGGCTTGTGTTTGCTGCAAGGGTTGCTGGTAATGATAGCTTATGTGTTGCGGTAGCTGCTGCTAGTGGAAGTTGCATGGCTTACTGCATTTACAAGTGTGTGGGTTTAGCAGGGGGGTTGCTGTTGCTGACTCCTGTATGTGTTGTGTTTTTTTTCTGGAGTTTTATATAGCGTGAACTCGACCCGAAGGTATCAGTGGGCTTTACATGAGCACCCGTTGCATATTTTGTTAGGCACAGGGACATTAAGGGGCAGATTTACAATAACTGCCTAACCCCAGGGATGCGCCAGTTATTGTGCGCCGCAGCTCCGCCACCCATGTTGCGCCGCATTTACAATGCGGCGCACCATGGGGCAAAAACGGCACAGATGCGTCACGCATCTGTGCTGTAAAAGTGGCGCATTGCTGGAGTTGCGTTGCAAGCGCGACGCATCTCCAGCAATGCTGGGGGGACTCTATCTGTCCAATGCTGCGTCAAGCCTTACGCCTGCTTCAAGCAGGCGCAGGGTTTTGACGCAGCATTGGCCTAAAAGTGCCTGTGTGAAATCTTGTAGATTTCACGCAGGCACTTTTGTGAGGCGCACCTGCCCCGGAACGCCCACCCTGCACCGGAACGCCCACAGGTGGCGCAGGGCTTTACAACGTGACGCATCTGCCTAGATGCGTCACGGTGTAAATGTGTCGCAGGGATGCGCTACGTTTACGCTGCTGTTGCGTGACGCAACAGCGGCGTAAACGTGGCGCAAGTCTGACATAAATCTGCCCCTTAGTCATTTGCCACGATTCACAGGATGTTGAGCTTCCCTGCCGAGACTCGTACTCGGTTCCCCAGCTTCCAGGTCGACCGCTCGGATCTAGTCATGCATGCTCCTGTTTGTGTTTTATTTGGATATGAAGATGGCATTTTTGTACTCCTGCCTTGGCGGTAGATTATAGCGCTGATAATCAATAGCAACACACGCTCAAAGCGCACCGCTTTGACATGCAATAACGTGAAGTGGCCGTTGCTTGGTTCCTGGTCCTGTTGGATGGATGAGGTCGGTTGCTCCTGCGCCACCAGGGGTGTCTCAGGCGAGGGGTCAGCTGCTCACTGTTAAATGGCCAATGACTAAAAAGGCTGACTCAGCTGATGGGCCCATTGAGTGCCGGGGTGTTTTTCAGATGTTAAGCACGCGCCCTTAGGCTTTGCAGCACAAGATCATTTTATCATTGCTTTTAGATTGACCCACGGAGGGCGGGCAGGGGCACAATCCATTAGCAGGTACAATCGGATAGATAAGGGATTCTGCCGGTGGGAACGTTGTACCCCCTTCATCACTACAGGTTTATCAATGACTGATTATAGCGGGCAGAGTCTAGGCATACAAGTGGATGAGGTAAGCAGATTCAGAGAAGGGTGTGGAGGAGCAAAGATGCGCCGCAGGTGTTTGTAGGTGCTTTGAATGGTTTGACTGGGGAGGGCAGGTTTTGCATGCATTCACAACATTTGCTTGCAGGAGCTGAACGTGACCTGTCACATTGGGCCTGATGGAGCAAGGTTTCACACGTAAAGTGACTTGCTCATACTCAACCCTCTCGAAAATAATATTAATGTACTAAGTAACATGTTTTGTCTTATTAATATTGCATTACGCAACATATTAGGCATATAGGGGAAGCGTGCCAATGTGTTTTTACTAACTATAGTCCGCTTGCACTAAAATGGCTGCTGCTACACGGGATTTCCTACTGTGCATGCGTCTGTCATGCCCACGTGATATACTTGGTGGGAAAACTTCTGCTTCTGCGCAATAGAACTAAGATGCCTATTATGTGTCCTAACGTGCAAGTAGCTTGCATTGCTGCTGAGCTAAGATGTTTGTTTTCGCTTAAAATCTAATGCAATAGTATAAAATAAATGGGAATAGAGTAGAAGGAAGTGGTATACAGTGCATTCATTTATTCTGTGTCTCTAAAATTGTTTCTTTTCTATTTATGCATGTTACAAAATTACGGGCCTAAATGCTTTGCTGAACTCCATCTTTGGAGAAACTGTGCCTGCGCGACAAGTCCTGAAGCCACAGAAGCTGTAGCCTTGAATCATGGCCAAGACGGACATGGAAGGTGGAGAAGAGTGAACTCCTTGCCTTGCCAGAGGAAGCTGAATTGATTAAATTGTTTTAAAATGATCATTGATACATTTCACTACCGGGAGGAATAAAGAACATGGGTAGATAAAGTTATGGGAGGGAACGACTTGAATACATGATTGACAAGTTATTTCCAGAAAATATGGTGTGATGGATACTCCTCATTCTTTGTCCAATAAAATTGTAGGATTCACATATTTGCAAAATTTGGGGGTGGTACACTGACCTGAAAAATAGTCTAACTAGGGTACGCTTAGCTAGTTAGTTTGTCCGACTTGTCCGAATAGCTGACCTGTCACTGACCCAACGCACTCAATAGGTGATCGAGAGCAGAGTTTTCTGGTGGAACACTCTGTCAGAAGATTCGAAAACCCAATCGGGGATCTGGGAAGGAGATCGATGACCCAATCGGGGTTCGGCTGTTAGCTGCAGAGAGGGTTTACAGCGCTGGCGTTTTGAACTTTAGCTGTGGTGATGGTCTTAGCCTGTGGTGGTCCTATCCTGATCCAATTTGGTCCGTAACCTGTCCTGAGTCTGGCTTGCACCTGTTCTTTCCTGCTGGCACCTATACTTTGGGATTCTTATTCTTTGACTCAGCCTATGACCAGGGTTGGTCATGACACCGTTCAAGGTAACTATAAAGTGTGGGTATGTCATTGTACTGTTTTCCCTTTTCTCTTACCCACCCTCTGTTTAAATGCTTAACAACATTTTCTCTCCAAAATCAAGTTGAAATGTTTATGTTTTAAAATCTGCATTAGTCTAAACAAAATAAGAAATTAATTTGAGTTTCATGTTTTATAAATTTTTCAAGATTTTACTTAGATAAAGAATTTAAACCTTTCCTGAGTTTGTGGTCATTTATGAAATGCTAAATGTTATTATTGATACCTATTTTCTCTCTAACTCCCTTGATCCTTTAGAACTATATGTATCGGTGACTTGGATTGGTAAGATAAATGGTATAAAAACCAAACGGTAAAAACCCCAATTGATTGAGTGTAGGTTTACCTGTTTTAATGTACACATAGATATATGGGCCCAGGTGAGTATGTTGTTGAGCAGGTGAGCCTGCGCTCTATCAGGCCTCTTGCACAGAGCATCTCGGAAACGGAGAGCACGTGGAGGGTTCACACAATTTCCAATCCTTCACTGCCCTAAAATATTAAGCCACAGAACTTGGGCTGTGGAGATTGTCCTTGATTGAAAGTGTGTGTGTGGTGCAACCTAGCTCTATGTGGTCAGGAGTGAGGACATCCTGTGTCAAGTCCTGGGCCCTTCACTTGTAAATCATTGTTATCAGAAGTGTCTATCTTATTGGTTAATCGTAAGCTACACACGGTTGCCACTTCTGAGCACATCACCAGAGCACATTCTATGACAAATGAAAGACAACAACTGGATACATTTAGGATGTGTTGTAAAAGAATATAGAGTTTCGAGAGAGAATGTACTATAGTACAAATGCAATGCAATAGATTTGGCAATCACAACAAAGTGAGCTATTGCCATTTTCAATTACACCATTTGATTAATCATTCACAAAGGGAACAAAATATAACTTTTCAATGCCAATAGCTCAAAACAATGTCATTGCATTGTAAATGCTTGTTTATATAGATAGTATCAATTTTACCACAAAAGTAACAAATCTGTACCCATAGAAGTACTCCTTGAATAGATGCAAATCTACTACTTTTTAGAATTCACAAACATTAGCAGTAGTAAGCATAGAAAGTTGTGTCAGTCCTAGATTTCCAAGCATGATACTGGCAAACAAACATCCGAAATGGTATGGGACAAATGCTTGCAAATAATCTAAGCCCTGGCAATCCCTCAAGGTAGCATTCTATACCATTGTTTTTCCTCCATTGTGCCACTCTAGACATACGGCCTGATATAGGGTTTGGCACAGTATAAATGCAGACAGGTAGGCCGCCGACATTCACTTTATGCCATCACTATGCCTTTACTCTGCCAGGCAAATTTGCAGATGTCTGCCATGTGCTGTGAACATCGCTGTACATTGGCAAGAACTGACCCAATTGCTATTCAATTCAATGGAGAAAGCATTTGATGAAAGACTCCATCTAACAGAAAAGTTGTTTGTCAAACGTTTTCAAAGTTTTTATTTTTCAAAAACAAACTCCCAAAGTTGAAGTTTGCTTTTGCAAAATAAAAATTCTAACACCATGGAAGTCTTCTTCTATAGTGTGGAAATAACTTTTATTTTTAGCTCTCCCTCACTGCTGGGATATACCTGATAGGGACTGAAGTAAAAAAAAAAAAAGCCATCCGACTGTGCACTCTAATTAGGATGGCTGAATGGCTTACTACCAACGCCCGCTACTCCATTATCATTAAACTCGAGGTACTCCTTAATCAAAGTCAGGCATGCAGACCTTGAGTTTGGCTGGCAGGTACTCCATTGTCATTGCAAACTCACTAAACTCTGAATAAGCCCCATATGCCCACATAATACAAATCAATGCTCACCCTGCTCCTCATGGAAACAGGCCATCCTGAACGTTGGCCTTCGCACCCATTCACCCTGCAGTACGTTTCTTTTTAGTTGGGAAATCTGGGATCAGGCCCGGACTGGCCATAGCGGGCACCGGGCAATCCTCCGGTGGGCCGCATGGGTGGGGGCCGGTTTTGGTCTCCTGGGGGCGATTTTGGTTCAGGGTCGATTTAGCAGCAAAATTGGCCCTGTACCAAAATCGGCCGAAAACCGGCCCCGGCATAGAGCTCGGCGGCACCTCCAACCCCCCCCCCCCCCCCCCCCCCGAGTGGGAAGGGGGGCCGGCCGAGCACTTTGCCAGGGCCGGTTGTGGTTTCCAGTCCGGCCCTGTCTGGGATTCACACCCCTTGAATCTCGCTGACGAAGCTACGCCCCTAGTTGGCGCTACTGAATTGTGTCCTTGTGTCAGAAAATGACACCAGTACAAATTCATCATATTTCCCTAGGTTAGCTGGATCCTAGAAGCGGACCAAAAATATCTGCCAGAACCGGGAGCCTGGGCGATCCTTTACTTTCCAGCACTGCTTCGATCTGTAGCGTGTTACTTGTTTGCTAATGTGCTTCTGCACCTTTCAGAAGCGCTATACAAATGCAATTGCAAATACAATACTTTCGATTAAAAGTGTAATTCCTTGTAGAGATCACATTCTTACAAAAGGTCAAATGAAAGTGGCAATTAATTTAAACAGTTTATTAGTTCACATATTCTTATCGATCACCCCTTATTAGGCCTTCCTATCTCTTAATATCTTTTTATTTTTACCTCCTGGTATATTACTAGTGATTTAGCCCTTACTTCATACATTATAAATTTCACCGCCTTAAGTTTGAAATAGGATCCATGCTCAGTACATGGAATGCTGCAATTAGATAATATGCTGAAAGTTTTTTCCAGAGAGGAGCTTAGCTTTTATGTCATTAGAATATTGTATGGTATAAAAATCTTTACGCAGTACCATTGCATACAGGCGAGATTCAAGTTTAGTAAAATGTGTAAGCAATCACCAAATACTCTATGGCAAAGCATTACATATAATGCTCCACTGCTGAATAGGACAGTGGCTGTTCTTTTTTTCAACTAACAATTCAGTAATTGGATATTCTTGTAAGAGCCAAGCTAGACATCGGCCAATCACTGTAAGTCTGCAATAATTTATTTCAAGACATGGCCATTATTTTGGCTGCAATGCACTCATGTCTATCAGATAGAGTGCGAGAATGAACTGGATGGCCTAGGATTATGTATTAGGGAGCCATTAACACATCTGGTAGAGCAATCACTATGTAATGTACCCGACTTAATTGCCTTTTAGCTACAAACTTTTCTGTGGCTACGTTTCCCGAGAACCCTTTGTATGTCCGGCCTAAAGACAGGTTTAGCTGTCTCATCAGCATCATGTAAAGAAAATAATATATATATATATATATATATAGCAAGCGGGGGGCCGAGAAAAAAGGGGGGTCCCAAAACGTGTTTTTTCCATGTTAGTTCCCGTAGCAAGCTTTAGACACGGCTAAAGCTCAAACTGCTGAATGGAATTACACCAAATTTGGCATAAAGGTAGCTCTTTTTTCAGAAAGAACTCTTTTTCTTAAATAGTGTAAATCCGTTCAGTAGTTGCTGAGAAAATCAAAAAATAAAAGTTTAGAAATATAGAGGCACGGAGGATCCGTGCACCCTCCCGATCACAAGCTGCATTCTAAGTGGCTGTCATCACTTCAAACCAGGAAGTGTTGGCAGCCACAAGAAAACAGAAAAATAAAGGCGCAAAACAAGAAAAGGGGGCAGGGTTGAAACACCCTGACCCCTGGGCCTGCTCAGGACCCACAGGGCCCAAAAAAGCATTTTTTTTGTAAATCGTCTGAGTTTGCTCTGGGTGTGCGAATCCGGCCGAGAAAAGAAAAAAAATGTGCTTTGTTTATTTGAAGCCCCCGGGTGGGCCAGGTCCCGGGGGCAGTAAAAAAATGTGTGAGGGGACCCAATCCACCCCACACTGCCACGGGGACAGCCACCCCTGGGGCTTTGCAACAATATTTGCGGGGGGCACATGGCCCCCCAATAGCCCCGGGGACCGCCACCCACATGGGCTTGTTTTTAAATCTGTGGGGGGGCCTCAGAGGCCCCCCCAAGTGCCCGGGATCATCACCCCCCAGGGATTTTATTCAATATTTTGCAGGGGCACAGGCCCCTGCTGCCCCTGGGACCGCCACTCCTGGGGCTTTTTTTAATTAAAAACACCTGTGTGGGGGGCTCGCCCCTCACCCACCCCGGGAACCGCAACCTCCCCGGGGCACTAATATTTATATGTGGGGGTCCATAACGGACCGCCGAGCCCCGGGGACCAGCACCCCCTGTAGCTTTGTCAATGTTGGGAGCAGGGCCATGCACCCCCCTCTTGAAGCCAGTGATGGCCCTGGGGACCGCCACCCCCCAGGGCCGGCTCCTATAGTGTCCCGGGTTGCCCGCCCCCTGGACACTGCAGTTTGCTATGGCAGGGCGGGAGTAGTGCGTCTCCCGGCCTGCATTAGCCTCTGGTTTGGTTTTTGGAAGTGAGAGCAGATTGCTTTTCCACAGGGGGAGCTGTATCTTAGCAGCTCCCCATGTGAATGTGGATGTCATCAGCAGTGCATTGCCGGGGCGCGAGTTATAGTTAGCTGAACTAACTATAACTGGGGAATTTCTCTGGCTTTGTATGAGTAAAATGTCCAACTAACTATAACGTCCCTAAAACCTAAGGTTTTTTCTGTGAATTTCTAAGGTTTTTTAAATGCTAATTTCTAACTATAACGTGCCTGAAACCTATGGTTTTTTCAGTGAATATATATATATATATATATCCAAAATAAATTAAGGGTTACAAAATTCAATAGGTTGGGTTTTTATAAGCTGGTGCGATGGATTTTTTCTACACTTTTTATTGAGAGCTTATGCCATAAAGATAAAAAGAGAACAAACAAGAACATACATCTACCTAAAAAAGACAGCCATATGTTTAAAAGTTACAGATGCTTTAAACATAACCATTGCTGATATTTTAAATATAACAGTTCAGCAATTGCTTTCCACTAATCCTCCGACTCATCTGCTTTCCGGGCAGAACCTGATTCTATGGTTAATATGGCCTCCTTATCTCTCCCATAGGACACAGACAAACCTCCCATCTGGTTGCAGACAGAAACCACCGTGAGGGATTCGCCCATCAGTCACTAGCCCATTCTCAAAAATACATTCTGACGATTGGAATCACCCATTCCATCACAGTAGAAAAAGCTTATTTTTAAATAAAAAATTAAATGAACATCATTTGCTCTGTACTTTTTGTTTATGTTTTTTCAGAAATGCATAGGACTGAATGTGAGTGTATAAGGGTAATATCATGGAATGTATTGGAGAATTAAGACCACCCTTAGGTCAAAATACACACTGTAATCTAGAGTCTCAATGTTTGTGTTATTTACAAAAAAAAAATACATTTTATATGGGCTAAAACCCACTCACTCCCACAATATTTCAACATATACATGACTCCTCTGGCAAACATCATCAGATCCCACAGAATCAACATCCTCTCCTGCGCAGACAACCCTCTCCTCATTTTTTCGCTTTAAGATGACACTCTTATCACCAAGCCAAACTTCAAATAAGATATGACTCGTGTGGCCAGTTGAATGAAAGAAAATTGCCCCAACATCGACAAAACTGAAGTAATGATCTTTGGGAAGAAGTACTCCCCCTGGGACAACCAACCAAATTTACCAGGCGAGGAACCTAGGCCTCATCCTGGTTACCAACCTCACCATGAAGTTCCAGGTAAACGGTGTCACTTGCTCATGCTTCCACAATCTCTGCATGTCTTCAAGTTGCTCCCACTGGATACCAGACCTACCATCACGCAGGCCCTAATCACAAACAGATTGGACTATGGCAATGCACGCTACACTGACATCCCAACCCATCTTCTTCACATCTTCTTCACAGACTCCAAACCATCCAAAATGCTACTGCCAGACTCGAGGTCTATTGTTCTTCTACCAAGCCGCCAAATCCAGGAACGACCTTCCACAACACATTAGGGTCTCCTCCTCACATCTTGAGTTCTGCAAGAAGCTGTGTAGCCGGCTATTCAATTAGGCTTCTTTTGGGACCATTGAGACTACCTTTATTTAGACCCAGCCTCACTACACACCCACACTCACCTACTCAGTGCCTGGAAGCCCTCATGGATGACAAGCAGCACTCTACAAATCCACCTTTAATTACATTATATTTCTGGGAATGTTTTAAAAACGTCATCTGTCCGATGGGATGGCACAATTGTCAAAAAAGTGCCCGAGTCCATGAAGGGAGAGTCAATTTGGAGGGGTGGCCAACTGAAAAAAAAGAACATTGGGAATGTCACTCGAAAAGTGTATACATATTGTTCAATGGGAAAACCGAAGAAGGTTAAGTTAAATGTCAGATGAATAGTCCAACGTAATGTTCAAATCCCAAAGTGCTGTCCATCTCCAAATAAAAGTCCAACAATTTCAACATAACACAAAAGTCTTCCCCAACCGAGATGCTGTCTGAGAACTACTATTCTGATTCTAGCTCAAAGGTAATTTGATGATCACACGGATCTCCCTCTGAGACATTGCATTGAGGTGTGCAAAATCATGTACATTTTTCCCAAAACTGAATGAAAATTGAGCAAAAGTGCATTTTTAGAGTGAAATGTGGTCGTTAGTAACTTGCATTACTTTTTCCCCACGACTACACACCTTGTGTGAAACGTCTTGTGGGACACAGGCAGGTGTCTGGTTTGAGCAGAAAATAACTTTTGATGAGACATTACAGCATGGACAATTTTCCAGTGTGCAAAAATAATATGAAATTGTATAATGTAAAATGTTACAAATTTTCGCAAATAAGCAAATGTCTCTGTTTTAAGTAAAGTTGAGTGTCGCAGGGCTGGGCCTGACACATTCTAAGGTGCTCCAGACAAAGGGGTATTTTGGGTAGAGAGGAAGAAGACACACTGGGGCTCACAAACACAAAGGTTTTGAAGGAATGATTTTTCACACTAGAGGAAACAGCTGTTGTCCCAGACTGTAGGAGACAGGAGAAAGCCTGATGTTGGGCAGTATGCAACTGGGTCTTGACTATTGTTATCTTCTCTGCAAGGCATCAGAGAGTGCCTACTAACCAGCAACCAACTGTCTCATGGCCTCCTACAAAAGCAGCCATGGTGACATATTAAACATGTGAGGCTGGGGTCATACAAGAGGGCTCAGGTATGCCTAAGGTGAATCTCACTTTTATCATGTTGCCCTCTTCACCATCCCATACAGCAATGAAGTTTCCTAATGCCACTTTCTATAGCGGTGGCTGTAGGGAGCACATGCTACTGCTTTACAACATAGTATTCCTATTTCCAAAATAAACATTTGAAGAGATCTCCTTAGAGACACTTCCCCTTATTTACATATATAGATATATATACATACATACAGATATAAGTGTGTGTACATAGATATACAATTATATTTACATATATATATATATATATATATATATATATATATATATATATATATATATATATATATATATATATATATTCACTGAAAAAACCATAGGTTATACACCATATACAGTTAGGAATTACCTTATTTTACTCACACAAAACCATTGAAATTCGCATATATAGTTAGTTGCACTAACTATATATCGCGCACCCGCGATCCACTGCTGATCATGTCACATATTACATCATTCATGACATGGTCAGTGACATCACTGATGACATCTCAAATGACATCACTGATGACATCACTGATGACATTATCCAGTGACTGTGTGTTTCTGTAAAGTTTAAATATATTTTACATTTCGAAGAATGAGTGGATGTATAAGTGTCTGAATGAAGGTTTTAGTAGGTGCGTGATTGACTGAATGAGTGAGTGATTAAATGTGTCTTACTGAATGCATGGGTTAGTGACTAAACTGTCTGAAAGTGTGCATCAGTATGTCTGTTGTTGTGCAAGCTGCTGCATGTGTTGATCAGTAGCTATATGAGTGGCTATGTGGGTTATTGATTGGTTGCCCAAGTATTTGTATGGGAGACTGAGTGTGTGTGTGGCTGGCTGGGAGGTGTGTGACTCTGTGCAGATCAATGTGTACTTGTATCAGTGATTGTATAAGAGAGTAAGTATGTGTTAGTATATGTTTGAAAATGTAAGGTGTTCTATGTTTAACTGTATAGATGAGAAAATGGAAGTGTGATTGATTCTTTACAGGACTGACTAGGTGTGTGAGTACCTCCATGGATGAGTGGCAGAGTGTGAGTGTCTGTATAGGTGTATGAGTGCATATGATAGTGTTGTAAAGATGAGTGATTGTATGTATGAATGATTGTATGGGTGAATGAGTGAATGTGTGTGTAGACGTAGGAATCAGTGAGTGCGTATGTAGTAACTAGTATTGGTGTGACAATGGTTTCAAAAATTATACTCTGTATTTAACACTGGGTGTAACAGAGGTTATATTAGAGTGTCAGGAGATGCATTGTATTATCACATGAATGATATCATCAGTGATGTGATCAGTGATGTCATTTGAGATGTCATCAGTGATGTCATCAGTGATGTCATTTGAGATGTCATCAGTGATGTCATCAGTGATGTCACTGACCATGTCATGAATGATGTAATATGTGACATGATCAGCAGTGGATTGCGGGTGCGCGATATATAGTTAGTGCAACTAACTATATATGCGAATTTCAATGGTTTTGTGTGAGTAAAATAAGGTTTTGTAAATGCTAATTCCTAACTATATATGGTGTATAACCTATGGTTTTTTCAGTGAATTTTCAAGGTTTTGTAAATGCTAATTCCTAACTATATATGGTCTATAACCTATGGTTTTTTCAGTGAATTTCAATGTTTTTTTAATAGCAAATATTAAAAGCTGTTAAATGTATTCTTTTTTTAAAGGAAAAATATATTTTATATGTATTTAATATAATTTTTTTATGTATATATATATTTTTATTTTTTTTGTTTCGCTACCGGTCCGCGCACCGGGTAGCTTCCCGTTAGCTCAATTTGGTGCCGCGACCCGGTCCGCGAACCGGTAAACGTTCCGTTAGCGCAACTGCCGCGTTAGAAAACAACATCGTGACGGTCGCGTAGGCGCGACGTATCGCGTTGCCGCGTAATGCGTCTTATGACGCGCCGCGTTAGCACACCCGGAAGTGCTCCGGTGCGTGAACGAGGCGCGAAGCGCAGCTTACCGGAAGTGCTCCGGGCGCGGAGTGGGACGCGTAACGTAAGCGTAACAGGTCATGTGACCTGTAAATAACACTTTTCATTGGTTTAGAACTTTTTTTTTCCCAAATGATGAAAACCCCTCCTTCTTTCCTCACTCTGACTTTCATCTTTGTGAGAGGAAGACCTGTTTTTGCTTATTAAAATAATGGCATCTGTAGTAGCTGCAGCTGGTGGACCCCCACCACCACCACAACCACCTAGGAAGGAAGGACCACCTCCACAGTTCCTTCCCAACCCAGAGGAGGAAGAGGAAGAAGAAGAGGAAGAGGAAGTAGATCCGAGGCAGTTCTTACGTGAAGAGCCCCGGAAATCCCACCACAAAGACAGTTTTATTTGGCAGTTTTATTCTTTTCCTCGAGGCCCAAAAAAAGTGAATGCCCGACATGTGACATGCCTCATTTGTAAAGATGTTTTATCTAGAGGTACAGACAAAAAGTATAGTTATGGTAACTATACTATGCACCGTCATATGCAGAGGTGGCATCCACTGAATTACAGCGTTGCAGAGATGCATCACCTCCAAGACAACCCACCAACTCCTGTGGCCAGTACATCGGCACAGGTAACTCTGTCGGGACCAGAGGCAAGGGAAACGGTCCCAAACATCCAACAGAATTTTGTGCACATGAAGATAGTGTGCCTTTATTGTGGTGACCTACTCTCATGTGCAAATATGAGTATCAATTTGATAAACAGAGCATTTGAAAACCACAAGTGCTCAAAACGCCCCAAAAAATAAAAAAATTTTTTTGCTCCTGTTGAGCCCTTTCTAATGCCTGTTTTTCGTTGTTCCCCCTCAAAAAAACAAAAAAAAATTTAAATTGTTCCAAAAATTCAAAAAAATAAAAAAAAGTTCAGAACAAAAAAAATATATATAAAACAACAAAAACAATAAAAAAAAGTTATTTTCAGAACTACCTCCCATTTATAAAAAATTGCTAAAATGTTTAGCACTCTTGCAAATTTTTTTTGGGGGTTCGCTTCACTTTTGCGTCACTTTTAACATGGGGAAAATAACGTGAACGTGGCTCAAAGGCCTTGTAAATATGCCCCAAGCAGGCAATGAAACTCTAGCAGTACATATCAAGAAACCTAAATGACTTCAAGAAACGTTTTTAAACACATCAAGTAAGCAAATTATTCACCCAGATTCATGGGGAAGTGACTTAAAATGCCCTAACACACATAAGGGCATATTTTACAAGGCCCTTTCATCACTTTTGCGTCACTTTTAACATGGGGAAAATAACGTGAAAGTGGCTCAAACATGAGAGCGTATTTACAAGGCCCTTGCACCACTTTTGCGTCACTTTTAACATGAGGAAAATAACGTGAAAGTGGCTCAAAGTCTTTCTAAATATGCCCCATGCTGGCTATGAAACTCTTGCAATACATATCATGAAACCTAAATGACTTTAAGAAACGTTTTTAAACACATCAAGTAAGTAAATTATTCACCCAGATTCATAGGGCAAGTGAAATATTTGTTTAAAGAAGCAGACACAATTTTTTCCTTGTCATAAATTTAAAAATCATTCCTTTTCCTCAAAAACGATTTTCAAGTCATAATTTGAAAACACAGCACAGCTCCTATGTACAAGCACACCCTGTCAGTATTAATACTTCACATTATCTCCAATTACAATTTCTCAAAGAAACAAAATCTATTTCTAAAACACTTGACACAAAGCAACATTTTAAATACACAACTTTCTTCCTAATTTTCTCCCTAAAGCATACTAGTCTCTATCTAAATTAAATGAATCTTTTCTCACCTTAGCAAATACTTTTTGAGTTTCAAAACAGTCTCAGACACACACCAATTTTTCTTTAGCAGAGCAAAGGGTATGCACTCCAGAGGCTGCAACCAACAAAGGCACAGAAATGCTGTAATTCATCACACATATCTCTCATGTCACCCAATCAAAACTCTTCCCTCACTTTTTTCAAATCAACACGCTTCCCCCCTCTGCCCTTTCTGCCTTTTTTCCATAGCAACTACCTCCTGAAAGACCTCTCATGTTTACAAGTTCACACAACAATGTTTCAATTGAACTCTGAACTCTCAGTACACCTGCGTATCCAGTGCAATCTTTCTTAAAATGATTTTTTCTTAACCATTCAAATTACATCTTTCAAAGAACTCATCCATGCACCCTAACTTTCTGTTTTCAGCAATCAAAATCCACCAATCACTGCTACTGAATCATTAGCACTGAAACTCCACAATTTTTTTCATTACAAACTCCTACTGTTTCAACTGCCATTTCATCTGACTGCAGCAGAACCTCCTCTCACCATGTTTTCTGTCTGGATTATTGGACATAGTTACATCCACTGGGTCAAAGGTATGCTGATAACAGAAATTTGCACAACCTCAATTTACAAAATGTGGAAATCAACTGGATTGGCCACAGAGGAGCGAAAGTAAATAGGAATAAAACAAGATGTATGACAGTGACTAAGGTTAAAACATGTGGAATAACAGAGAGAAAAAACAGAAAGCAGAAAAGAAGAAGTGACAAAAATGCACATTCACACATTCTGAACATTTTTTTTATTTTTTTGTATTTTTGGAACAATTTTAATTTTTTTTTGTTTTGTGTGGGAGTTCCTAAGTTCCTCAGCATACATTTTAAATCACCATGACGACGGTACCAGTACTCATTAGTACCACGCTGACATGCCATGAGATTAATCAGGTGAGAATCCAAAATACTGTCTTGCACATTGACTTTATCCATAAAGTCCCTTGCCGAGATATTTTGCATCTGTACACCACTTTTCAAGATGTGGTTCACTGCATATGACAGTCCAGACAGATCACTTTCAAACAGTAGATGAAACAAATAGGGAATGCATTGACGAAACCTAGGATCTTCTGCATACAATCGTAAAGTCCGGTATTCAGAAGCAAGAATTTGATCAGGTCGCTCATCATATCTTCCTCCTTGACCTGTTGGAAATAGCTGTGGGAAACACCGAGCTTTCAAACTTTCCTCCCAAACACTAATGGGACTCCCTTTGGCTTGTTTCATTTGAAACAACTCAATAGCATTCCCCATGACTTCCTTGGAATGCAAAGGATGAACACTATAATGTTCATATATTTCTTCATTTTTAGAGGCTTCTACTTTCTCAATTTGTCCAGCACACAAATCACTGTCCTCTTCTTCACTTACTTCCTCTTCTGCAACACATGCATTCTTGTAGTACTCATTGTTTTTCATCAAATACAATGTTGCCTTTTTGACTTTCCTAACATCCACTAAATCTTGCCAGATTTTCTTACTCTTTGTCGGAACCCCATTAACTAAGATAACCAGAGGTTCCTCTTCCACTTTCTCTACTCCAATTGTATTAATGTTTTTCTTCAAATCTAGAGGCAAATAAACAACTCTTCCCTTTAATCCTCTCTGTAAATCTGATGGAGGCAATTTCCTTGTCTTTGGCTCCATTCGTACAATAGCCTGAAAGGGATGGACACTTTGAATCAAAATAGATTAATAAGTATTTAAATCCTTCAATTCAGAAGGAATGTCAACCAATTCCAGATTATTATGAACCGCTCTAGCAGGCATCCGGTTTTGATTTAATTTGTTACAACAATAAGTACACACACGTTGATCCGATCCCAAATCAAAACATTTTTCTACCATCAAGTATGTTGCGAAATCCTTCCATTCACTATTATTTTCCCTTTCACTTTTTGCATATAAATCCACTAACTTAGTCTGATTCTTATAATAAGTGCGTGGACAACACACACAAGTGAAATTAGGCCTCTCACTTGATTTCACCTGAAACGTGGCAATTTCCTTCTGAAAATTATCTGTACTGGAAATCTGTACACTCTCTTCCACATTACCTTCTTCTTCTGGGTCAATTTCAACATTCTCCTCTTTACTTGCAAAGTAACAAAACTCAATTTCTTCACAAATATTCTTCACATCTACTTCAGAACCATGCAAAAGAGCACTGCTTAATTGTTTAAGCTTAATTGCTGGACTCTTAGCAAAATACAACATTCTCACTAATTTCCTCACTTTAATATGATGGACTGCTGGCATCCTGAAATGATGAAAAACACTCTGGCATACTCTCCTGGAAAGACAAGCCAGTGAATGACCATGTAAACCTGTCACTTCTCTCACTCTGCATGGATCTAATTCCTGCAACAACTTCATTTTCTGTTTTAAACTTTTCTTATTAAATGTCCGTACAAAATCACAAAGCAAATTGATGGAATCCTGTCGTACACTGCAAATACTACTACACTTCCAGGTGTACACTGGACCCTTAGGACGTCTCCCTAAAACTTCATCACCTAACACCTCTTCTGCCTCTGTTGACACAAGTTTTTCTTTTTCAACTGGACAACCGTCTTTCACCTCATATGCTCGACCACTGGTGTCAACTGCATGCACCAAATCATTGTCCTGGAAGTAACTCTCCTCATTGAAAAATGCCTCACAACTTGAACTATGCATCCATTCTCCTGAAAATACTTCACAAAAATGTGTACGATTAACTATTCTCTTCCATCTACTATTTGTTTTGAATTCATAAATTGCCTTGTTTAGTTTCCTAATTCTATTGATTACCAAAATAAATAACTTTCGCTTCATTTCCAAAGCCTGATCAATAATTTTCTCAACATTTTTCTTTTATCTTATAAAAAGCCAGTTTCTGTTGACCTTTCTTTACATTTTTCATCAAATTTACAATTATCCTGTTGCGGAACATTCGTCTACGAATGTCCCTAAATTGATTGTGCCTTCTACCGGCACTCACAGAGTTTTCTCCTGCTCTACCACTAACTTTATTAAGGGGCCTTTCCTTCCTGTTTAAATTGACTCTCTTCTTCTGGACTAAAACATGTTCTGTAGTGATACTTTTTTTTCTGGAAATGTTTCTTAGGAAAGATTTCGTTGTCTTACCCGGAGCTTTTTTGGTGACTTGACAAGTTTTTATTGTAGAGGACTGCTGCAAGCATGTACTAAGCTGCTGTGTTTGACGTTTTGTAGCCTTTCTCCTTCTTTGCCTTGAAGGCATTTTTTAATTTTGAAATGATCTGCAGTTGAATCTGTGGTAAAATATAATAAAAAATGTTATTAAGCACTATTACCAAACAGTAAATCAATAACAGTTGTCAAAAATTAACACACTAGTTGTCAATTCTACATACAATAATTTTTAGTGCATTGACAAATTTAAAACTCACAAATAGTAGCAAAGAAATGGAATGCTTCTACATTTGACCTGTGCTCTTTTATATGTGAATCTGAACTAATTTTATTAGCATATTTCACTATTTTATTAAAGACACTTCACACAAGCTGTTTTTGAAGTTGTATTTAAATTTAAATAAAACGGTTAACATGGTTACTTTTCATTTCCAGTAACTTAAATTTATTTTTAAAAGTTTTTATAGTTCAATAGGCTCGAGCAGGTCAGCTGCCCACCCTATGTCATACAATTCTGAAAAATCGGCATCCTCATCATATTCTTCATCATCCACAGGATATAAATCATCCAAGGGATCTACTTCCACTGACGTTTCAATGACAAGTTCAATGATAAGATCGAGATCAACAGATTGCTCATTATCACTCATGGTTGATGTTGTCGTTATCTTTAAAGAAAGAGAACAACAATGAGATGTTGCAGAGTAAGAGACAAATCTCAGAGACTATAATAGTAAAATTGTTTAACAAGAGTAACATTTTGCAGATATTATTTAGCCATGTCCAGCGATGCTGAGGAGGTGAGGCCTATGTCCACGTTTTCAGTGAACAGGATTCATCTCTTCTTAACCTTGGATAAGCCTCACCGACTCTGTGTCCCCTGCTCATACTTAAATGTAAAGGGGCAGATTTATGTTAACTGGCGCATCCCCAGGGATGCACCAGTTAACGTGCGCCGCTGCTCTGCCACCCATGGTGTGCCGCATTTACAATGCGGAGCACCATGGGGCAAAAACAGCACAGATGCGTCACGCATCTGTGCCGCAAAAGCGGCGCATTGCAGGAATCACGTTGCAAGCGTGACATGACTCCTGCAATGCACAGGGGCAAGCCACACATTGCATGGTGCGTCACTCCTTATGCCTGTTTCAAACAGGCGTAAGGATTTGATTCAGCAATGCCATAAAGCTGACTCAGTGAAATCTTGTAAATTTCACTGTGTTAGTTTTACATGGCTTTTATGCAAGTGAACGCCCACCCTGCAACAGAACGCCCACATGAAACCTGACGCAGGTTTCATGTGGCGCAGGACTTTACAGCGTGACACATCTGCCTAGATGCATCAAGTTGTAAATATGTCGCAACATGGCGCATCTTTTGCGCCGCCGCTGCGTCACAAAAGTGACGCAACGGCGGCGCAAAAGAGGTGCACGGCCATCATAAATCTGCCCCTAACATTTTAAATGATTGGTTCAGGATGCCGATAAGGTGTGGCCTATCCAGAGGTTTGTTTGAGGTGAGGCCTACCCAGGGTTGCAAATGAAATTTAGGCTTGTTGAAGAGTACAGAGGAGATAATACATGTGCAGGCCTACCAATTAAGTGAGTCATGTCCACTGCACTCTTGAACAAAGGCCAGACCTCCTCTGTCTCCCTGGACAGACCTAAACCTCATCTGCACAATGTGATTCGTAATGTTAGGAAACACAGGTGATGTAATTGAAAAACGTGCAAATATTTTTGCTCATTTCACAATCACATCACGTGTGTTTCCTTTGCTTAGGTATCTCATTGTGCAGATGTAGTCTAGCATATCAAAGAGTACGCAGAAGGTGAGCACTGTATGCAACAACTTTGACACTTACAGAAGCCTCAGCTTCTCCATGCCCCCTACACAGTCCTAAATGTATACAGTTTAAACTGACGGTATCTTGTTGCAGATGAAGTGAGGCCTATCTTGCAACATGGTGCATCTTTTGCACCGCTGCTGCGTCACAAAAGTGACGCAACGTCGGCGCAAAAGAGGCGCACGGCCATCATAAATCTGCCCCTAACATTTTAAATGATTGGTTCGGGATGCCGATAAGGTGTGGCCTATCCAGAGGTTTGTTTGAGGTGAGGCCTACTCAGGGTTGTAGATGAAATTTAGGCTTGTTGAAGAGTACAGAGAAGCTAATACATGTGCAGGCCTACCAACGAAGTGAGTCATGTCCACTGCACTCTTGAACAAAGGCCATACCTCCTCTGTCTCCCTGGACAGGCCTAAACCTCATCTGCACAATGCGATTCGTAATATTAGGAAACACAGGTGATATAATTGAAAAACGTGCAAATATTTTTGCTCATTTCACAATCACATCACCTGTATTTCCTCAGCTTAGGTATCTGATTGTGCAGATGTAGTCTAGCATATCCAAGAGTACGCAGAAGATGAGGACTGTATGCAACAGAGCAATGTACATTACTCACCTCCCTTGACACTTACAGAAGCCTCAGTTTCTCCATGCCTCCTACACAGTTCTAAATGTATATCATTATCATCATAGTGACTATGAAACTCTAGCAGTACATATTGTGAAACCTAAATGTCTTAAAGTAACGATTTTTTAACCGACAACAAGCAAATTATTCTCCCAGATTGTTGGTGAGAAGTGATATATTTATTTAAAGAAGCAGACACCTTTTTGTCATTGTCATAAATGTAAAAAGCATTCCTTTTCTTTATGAACCATTTTCATGTCATAATTTGAAAACACAGCACAACTCCTATGTACAAGTACACCCTGTCAGTACTTAAATTTGCCAAGCACACATGCGGGCATATTTACAAGAGCCTTGCACCACGGCGAAATGACTTAAATTTACCAAGCACTCATGAGGGCTTATTTACAAGGACCTTGCACCACCTTTAAAGTCACTTTTAACATGGGGAAAATGACGTGAATGTAGCTCATAAGCTTTGTAAATGTGCCCCCATGTTGACTATGAAACTCTTGCAGAACATATTGTGAAACCTAAATGACTTCAAGAAACGAGTTTTTCTAAACCGACAAACAAGCAAATTATTTTCCCATATTCATGGTGGGAAGTGAAATTACCATTTAAAGAAGCAGACACCTTTTTGTCCTTCTCATAAATGTAAAAAGCATTTCTTTTTAAAAAAAAATGATTTTCTGATCATAATTAAAAAACACACCACAGCTCCTATGTACAAGCACACCCTGTCAGTACTTAAATTTGCCAAGCACACATGGGGGCGTATTTACAAGGACCTTGCACCACGGGGAAATGACTTAAATTTGCCAAGCACTCATGAGGGCGTATTTACAAGGACCTTGCACCACCTTTAAAGTCACTTTTAACGTGGAGAAAATGACGTGAATGTGGCTCATAAGCTTTGTAAATTTGCCCCCATGTTGACTATGAAACTCTTGCAGAACATATTGTGAAACGTAAATGACTTCAAGTAACGTGTTTTTAAACCGACAAACAAGCAAATTATTCTCCCATATTCATGGTGGGAAGTGCAATATTTATTTAAAAAAGCAGACACCAATTTGTCCTTCTCATAAATGTAAAAAGCATTTGTTTTTAAAAAAAAATTATTTTCTGGTCATAATTTGAAAACACAACACAGCTCCTATGTACAAGCACACCCTGTCAGTACTTAAATTTGCCAAGCACACATGGGGGCGTATTTACAAGGACCTTGCACCACGGGGAAATGACTTAAATTTGCAAAGCACTCATGAGGGTGTATTTACAAGGACCTTGCACCACCTTTAAAGTCACTTTTAACATGGGGAAAATGACGTGAATGTAGCTCATAAGCTTTGTAAATTTGCCCCCATGTTGACTTTGAAACTCTAGCAGTACATATCAAGTAACCTAAATGACTTCAAGAAACGTTTTTAAACACATCAAATAAGCAAATTATTCTCCCTAAATCATGGGGTAAGTGACTTAAAATGCCCTAACACACATATAAATTATTTTATGTCATTGTCATAAATGTAAAAAGCATTCCTTTTCTTTATGAACCATTTTCATGTCATAATTTGAAAACACAGCACAACTCCTATGTAAAATTTTACTTTCTTCCTAATTTTTTCCCTTAAGCATACTTGTAGGAAGGTAGATCCCTGACTATGGTTGCCCCCAACTTTTTGCCTGGTGTTTTGCTGGTTTTCTGACTTAGTTGACCTGGGACCCTGCTATTCAGGGCCCCAGGCCTACTGCTCTCTCTGTAAAATGGATTCCATGTACCTTAGGTACATATCTAATTGGATACTGAGTCACCTTATCAGTCCCTGTACAGTGTACCTTAGGTACCCAGGGCATAGGTGTACCCAGGGCCTACCAGGGGCTGCAGCATGTATTATGCCACCCCTGGCTGGCCATCCAAATCTGACACAACTGGCTGCTTGACAGCTGGGGCAAGGTGGTGTAATCACCCTTTGCTTTAGATATAGTATACCTATATCTAACCCTAAAAATGGACACACAGATCTCCTATCAGTCACTCCTATGGCAGGCCTTGACAATCCTGAAGGCAGAGTGCTTGGAATCGTGTGAGATAGTGCTCTGGCATGAGCTGAGCCTGTCTGCGGCTTTCGGGATCCATCCCTTAGCCGTTTCCATGATATCGCATACCATATACTCTTAAGTGCATTATAATCCTCGCGGTTATATGCCAACTCTGGTATCGCTTTATCAAAACATGTCGAGTAAGGTGTCATACGAATTGGAATACTAACCCCTCGCCAATTCTGGCGACGGGGTTAGCATTCCACCCTTCTAGAGGGACACGACATGTATGTAACCTGTAACCCCGGTTAAAGTCAGACATAGCCTCAGCTCCACAAAATGGATGCTGCCACCGAGACACAAGTCTGCCCTCCTGCTGCTGGGAGTCCTCCCAGAGCAGGAGGCAAGGACAAAGGGTTTCCTGCCAGGGGCCGTGCCAGCACCGTCCCAGACAGGGTTTTGTGTATTCCAGGTAGGCAGGGCTACAGAGGAAGGTGACTGCAAGTGGCACCCCGGTGCTCACTGTGCATAGGCCGGCTTGAACCAGTTCCAGGGGCACACCTGCCCCTGAGCTGGGGAAAGCCCGCCAAAGGAGAGGGGTGTAACCACCCCCCTCCTGGTCCCACCCATAGGGCAGGACTTAGTCGCGTGCCAGCCCCCTTTTCCAAGATAAAGGTAGGAGCAGGCCCCCTTCCAGATTAGATCATCTTTGGAATCAAGACACGACTTTCTACGAAAGGACATCAAGATTTCTTCTTCAAGATTCTCCCTTGTGACTAAGGAGTAGTCACCCTGCATCCGCAGGCACCATCTTAAGAACACTGCGGTCTGCTGCAAGTCCTTCCTCCGGAATCTGACTGCCCAGCTCGACGAGAACCAGCTTCCCTGGCACCTCTGACCTTTACCCACCTCTACAGCCAAGCTGAGAACTGAGGGTGCAACGAGACCTCGAGGGACCGGCCATCTTCAAGACTGCACGACTTCTTTCCAGCACGACCGCCGAGGGATCCTCTGGTGAGTGCTTTGGGGTCCGAGAAGCCCCAACCCTGAGCAGCCCCAGCACCGAAGTTCAGCCTCCCAGCATCTCCACGATCTGCGGGGGGCCCTTCTGCTTTTTGCTGCTCACCGCGTTGTTTGGCTACTAGCCCGCTGGCTTGTGGCCTTCTTAACGACGCCCGACGACATCACTGTTGCTGGTCTGGTTGCTCCAGACTGGCCCTTGCTCCCTTCCAAGAGAGGAGCACCCCGGACGCTCCTGGTCCACTCCAGACGCCATTTTAGGTCCACCGCGTGGGCTTGAATTTGCCAAGACTTGTTGCCCCAATCCTGGGTCCAGTGACGTCGAGAGCATCATCCATCGTGGGACAGCTCGTACCTCCCTCCTGGTCGCCGACAACGCCTCCTGGTCCGTGAGACTACAGAGCCCAGCGTCGCCCACTCACCTAGTCGAGGTGACTACCATCCGGTGCCCTCCTGGTGCCACCTGACTACTGGCTAGTAGTCACGAACTTGGTCCCCTCTGCTTTCAGGTGTCATCTATCTTTGATCCAGGCTTGGATCACCCGAACAATCTTCACTGGTCGCCTGCCAGCACCTCCTTTCCTTCAGGCTCCTGGTTCGTCAACGGAGAATCCCGACGTCTTTTCAGACCTATGCAGCTGCAGCCCCTGGGCTAGGTAACTTCGGCATTTCGGTGCCTCAGCATAGCCTCACTATCCAAGGGTCCAGATCCACTTTCGTTTTTGACCTACCTAGTCGGGTTCGCCCGAGAACACTAACTTTGTGAATTCTAGTTTCCATAGACTTTGTCCCGCATCCCGCGTGAGAGTGCACACTCTGCACCCGAGTTCCCTAGGCCTCCTGCTAGTAATCTAAAGGTTCAGTAGTCCAGCCCTAGCGATCCCAAAGCCTCTGAGAATCGTTACTTACCTGCTAGTAATTCGCATTCCACTTTTGTAGTATATGGTTTTTCGTGCCCCTCGGGCATTTGTGTAAATTGTGCGACTTAAAGTATTTTCATAAGAGTTTTGTTGTGTGCTTAGCTCCCTGTCTCATAAAGAGCCAGGGTAGTCTTGTTATAAATAAATACACTGTTTATTTTCATAACAACTTGTTTGGTGTCCTTTCACTGGGTGTTCAAGGGGTAATGTGATGGTAAAACAGCTGGCTTAACACGCCCTCTAGAGTCTTAGCCTTAGACTGCTCGTATCCATGCTACTAGGATAGCTGGTCTATAAGGTTGACTTACAACCAATCATCAATAAGGGTTGTTTGGACTGATATATAGTGATCACTAGAATAGTGAGCACTGCACATCAGGCCAACTTCTCACATTGGTGAGCAGTGGTTGGGATTTGAGCTTGCTGTTTGTTTTACCACACATATCCTAAGAATATCTTGTGAAAGATCACATAAGTACTAAGGTACATATAACTTAGCTTAGAATACTCTGAGTTCTACTGAACCAGCTGTTGTAGCTCCTAGGGCCTAGCACACCCTAAACTACAACTCTAGCAAGGGATCAGTAGGCAAACAAATAGTGTAGGTAAGTGCACCACTTACACCTCACTAGAAAAGCATGTCTACCCATGGAGAGTCTTCAGAGACTCCCCTTGTGGTTATTGACCCTCCACAGGTCACTTCAAGATATGCAGCTCTCAGTTTCCAGGAGATGAGACAAGTGTGTACCTCCAGGAAACTGAAACAGGGGTCTAACCCCACCATTCCCTTTCTAATAGGACTCTTAGAGGCCTATGATACGAGAAAGCTTTCTCAGCTAGATGGGAATATGCCAGCCTTAGAGGGTACCACTGGGGATCCAGACCTCCACAACACTGTAAATGCAGTTGAGGAGGAGGATCCTGAGGAACTCTCTGGGGATGAGGTAGACAAAGGTCTTGAGGTAGTCAGAAGGCTAACTAGGGCCAACATAGACTTGCTTGGGCTAGGATCTGGGGGACCCCCAGTACTGACCCTAAGTAGGCCTAACCTTGGAGTTAGGAGAGATAGATCTCTTTCTAGGGACTCCATTAGATCTCTGCACTCTAATGCCTCTTCTCAGGGGAGAAGGAACTCTCCCCAGAGGAGATTGACTTCCCCTCAGAGAAGAGAGCATGAAGCAAGGATGAGACAAGCTAAACTGAGGATTGAAAGGGAAGAACTTGCCCTGGCCAAAGAGAAGCTTGCCTTTGCTAGAGAGCAGCAGATGAGTGGGTTAGCTCCCACTGGTGGCAGCAATCTCCCAAGAGAAAAAGAGAAGGGTTTAGATACTAAACACCTGACAAAGACAGTGCCCCCCTTTAAGCAAGGGGATGACATCCAGAAATGGATGGCTGCTCTGGAGAGGGCCTGCACTGTGCAGTGCATTCCCCAGAGTCAGTGGGCAGCTATACTGTGGCTCTCCTTTGATGGCAAAGGTAGAGATAAGCTCCTCACTACTAGAGTTGAGGATGCTAACAATTACCAGGTCCTGAACAATGCACTGGTTGATGGGTTTGGCTTAACCACTGAGCAGTACAGGTTGCTGTTCAGAGACACCCAGAACACTCAGTCTCAGGACTGGTCTGACTTTGTTGATTGTGCCACTAAGGCTTTGGAAGGCTGGCTACTGGGTAGCAAGGTTACTGACTTCACAGGATTGTATAATCTTATTATGAGAGAGCAAGTCTTAAATAATTGTCAGAACCAGTTATTACACCAGCACCTGGTAGACTCTGATCTGACCTCTCCACAAGAATTGGGTAAGAGGGCAGACAAATGGGTCAGAACCAGGATTAGGCCCAAGAACCAAGGTGGTGACCAGAAAAAGGAATCAACCAAGCCTCAAGAGAAGGGTGGGAATAAATCTCCAGATCAAACCACATCAGGGCCCCAAAAATCCTCTGAGGGGGGTGGGTCCCAGAATCCTTCTAATAACCAGAAGAAACCTTATTGTTATCCCTGTAAACAGGTGGGTCATTTGAAAACTGACAGCAGTTGCCCAAAGAATAACAATAAGGAGAACATACCCCCAAGTAACATTCCCAAACCTCCTGTTACTATTAGTAGTAATCCCCCAGGTGGTGGGAGTGCCCCCAAGAATTTGGGTGCATTTACTTTGGGAGTTCCTGGGGACACTGGCCTAACCAGGTCCCCAAACTTAGATACTCTTGTCTGTGAGACTGGCATGGGGTTTGCCAACTTCACAACTTGTCCCAACACTTTGGGCAAGTACAGACAGGAGCCCCTCATCAATGGTATAAAAGTTGAGGCCTATAGAGATACAGGGGCTAGCATCACTATGGTGACTGAGAGTCTAGTCCCCTCAAGGCAACTTTTACCTGGTGCCACATACCAGGTGACCAATATTGATGGAGTACAGAGAGATCATCCCATGGCAGTGGTCAATCTCAGCTGGGGAGGTGTCACTGGCCACAAGAGAGTGGCAGTGTCACCAAACTTGCCTGTAGATTGCCTACTGGGGAATGATTTAGAGCTCTCAGCCTGGGCTGAAGTAGAGCAAGAAACCCATTTTAGAATGGTAAACATCCATGGTAAGGTTAGTGGGGCAGTGATAGCCACAGCCCCAGTCCAAGATGTCCTCCCTGAACAGGTCAGGAGGGCTGTGCCAGTCACATCCCAATCTCAGACAACTTCCTTCCCAGAACAGGTTGTCAAGGCTGTGATGGTCACAGCCCATACCCAAACGGAGCCCCCTCCTGAAAAGGTTGGGAGAGTTGTGATGGCCACAGCTCAAACTCAGACAGATGATAGTGTTGTGAAGCCTGAAACTATGGATCACTCCACTCAGACAGAGAGCATTGAGGAGGAAGAGAAATCTCCCTCCCACCAGACTTTAGGAAAGGGTCAGCCTCCTCAGGGAACTGATCTGACCCCTTGTGAAGAAACTGCCACAGAGGTAGTCAGGCCTAGCCTGGCAGAACCCCTGATGTCAGTGGACCCTTCCAAGGTGGGACCCAGTCTGGAGCAGGTAACCTGCCCCTCTCTACCCTGCCTCAGTCAGCCCAGGGCTGTAGAGGTCAGGGAGGCCAGTGTTGGACCCCAAAGGGCCCCCTGTCCAAAAGAATGCCCCAATCAGCAGATTAAGGGCACTGAAGCTAGTAGTCCTAGCCAAGTGAAAATAAAACAAACTCCTGAGGGATCCCCCTTAAATTTAGTTAAGGACCTCCCACAGATGGACACTGTTGGGCACAGCCAGACCTGGGACCTAAGGGCCCCAAACCTGACCTGTCCCTCCAGTAAGCCAAACAGAGGGACCCAACCTCCAGCTGTAGGTAGCCAGAGGTTGACCCTGAGAGCCCAAAACAACTCAGTCTTGGAAAGAAAGGCCTCTATGGTGGAAAATGATTGGAGGAAGCTGAGCCCAAAATTAGTGGAGCCTCACTTCAGTACTCCATTTCAGCACCAGCCTTTTCCTTTGCCAAAACACACCACAGGTAGAGATTCCCTATGGTGGAGACCCTCAGATACCCTTAGGGTGAGGGATTGCTTAGTGGACCATGAGATAGGGGGTAACCATGCCAGTGCTGGTACTTCCTTATATGGCCACTCAGGCAATATAGGCTTACCTGGTAAGGATAGCCTTATCTCCTTTCGTTTGGGGGGGGGTTATGTAGGAAGGTAGATCCCTGACTATGGTTGCCCCCAACTTTTTGCCTGGTGTTTTGCTGGTTTTCTGACTTAGTTGACCTGGGACCCTGCTATTCAGGGCCCCAGGCCTACTGCTCTCTCTGTAAAATGGATTCCATGTACCTTAGGTACATATCTAATTGGATACTGAGTCACCTTATCAGTCCCTGTACAGTGTACCTTAGGTACCCAGGGCATAGGTGTACCCAGGGCCTACCAGGGGCTACAGCATGTATTATGCCACCCCTGGCTGGCCATCCAAATCTGACACAACTGGCTGCTTGACAGCTGGGGCAAGGTGGTGTAATCACCCTTTGCTTTAGATATAGTATACCTATATCTAACCCTAAAAATGGACACACAGATCTCTTATCAGTCACTCCTATGGCAGGCCTTGACAATCCTGAAGGCAGAGTGCTTGGAATCGTGTGAGATAGTGCTCTGGCATGAGCTGAGCCTGTCTGCGGCTTTCGGGATCCATCCCTTAGCCGTTTCCATGATATCGCATACCATATACTCTTAAGTGCATTATAATCCTCGCGGTTATATGCCAACTCTGGTATCGCTTTATCAAAACATGTCGAGTAAGGTGTCATGCGAATTGGAATACTAACCCCTCGCCAATTCTGGCGACGGGGTTAGCATTCCACCCTTCTAGAGGGACACGACATGTATGTAACCTGTAACCCCGGTTAAAGTCAGACATAGCCTCAGCTCCACAAAATGGATGATGCCACCGAGACACAAGTCTGCCCTCCTGCTGCTGGGAGTCCTCCCAGAGCAGGAGGCAAGGACAAAGGGTTTCCTGCCAGGGGCGGTGCCAGCACCGTCCCAGACAGGGTTTTGTGTATTCCAGGTAGGCTTGGCTACAGAGGAAGGTGACTGCAAGTGGCACCCCGGTGCTCACTGTGCATAGGCCGGCTTGAACCAGTTCCAGGGGCACACCAGCCCCTGAGCTGGGGAAAGCCCGCCAAAGGAGAGGGGTGTAACCACCCCCCTCCTGGTCCCACCCATAGGGCAGGACTTAGTCGCGTGCCAGCCCCCTTTTCCAAGATAAAGGTAGGAGCAGGCCCCCTTCCAGATTAGATCATCTTTGGAATCAAGACACGACTTTCTACGAAAGGACATCAAGATTTCTTCTTCAAGATTCTCCCTTGTGACTAAGGAGTAGTCACCCTGCATCCGCAGGCACCATCTTAAGAACACTGCGGTCTGCTGCAAGTCCTTCCTCCGGAATCTGACTGCCCAGCTCGACGAGAACCGGCTTCCCTGGCACCTCTGACCTCTACCCACCTCTACAGCCAAGCTGAGAACCGTGGGTGCGACGAGACCTCGAGGGACCGGCCATCTTCAAGACTGCACGACTTCTTTCCAGCATGACCGCCGAGGGATCCTCTGGTGAGTGCTTTGGGGTCCGAGAAGCCCCAACCCTGAGCAGCCCCAGCACCGAAGTTCAGCCTCCCAGCATCTCCACGATCTGCGTGGGTCCCTTCTGCTTTTTGCTGCTCACCGCGTTGTTTGGCTACTAGCCCGCTGGCTTGTGGCCTTCTTAACGACGCCCGACAACATCACTGTTGCTGGTCTGGTTGCTCCAGACTGGCCCTTGCTCCCTTCCAAGAGAGGAGCACCCCGGACCCTCCTGGTCCACTCCAGACGCCATTTTAGGTCCACCGAGTGGGCTTGAATTTGCCAAGACTTGTTGCCCCAATCCTGGGTCCAGCGACGTCGAGAGCATCATCCATCGTGGGACAGCTCGTACCTCCATCCTGGTCGCCGACAACGCCTCCTGGTCCGTGAGACTACAGAGCCCAGCGTCGCCCACTCACCTAGTCGAGGTGACTACCATCCGGTGCCCTCCTGGTGCCACCTGACTACTGGCTAGTAGTCACGAACTTGGTCCCCTCTGCTTTCAGGTGTCATCTATCTTCGATCCAGCTTGGATCACCCGAACAATCTTCACTGGTCGCCTGCCAGCACCTCCTTTCCTTCAGGCTCCTGGTTCGTCAACGGAGAATCCCGACGTCTTTTCAGACCTATGCAGCTGCAGCCCCTGGGCTAGGTAACTTCGGCATTTTGGTGCCTCAGCATAGCCTCACTATCCAAGGGTCCAGATCCACTTTCGTTTTTGCCCTACCTAGTCGGGTTCGCCCGAGAACACTAACTTTGTGAATTCTAGTTTCCATAGACTTTGTCCCGCATCCCGCGTGAGAGTGCACACTCTGCACCCGAGTTCCCTAGGCCTCCTGCTAGTAATCTAAAGGTTCAGTAGTCCAGCCCTAGCGATCCCAAAGCCTCTGAGAATCGTTACTTACCTGCTAGTAATTCGCATTCCACTTTTGTAGTATATGGTTTTTCGTGCCCCTCGGGCATTTGTGTAAATTGTGCGACTTAAAGTATTTTCATAAGAGTTTTGTTGTGTGCCTAGCTCCCTGTCTCATAAAGAGCCAGGGTAGTCTTGTTATAAATAAATACACTGTTTATTTTCATAACAACTTGTGTGGTGTCCTTTCACTGGGTGTTCAAGGGGTAATGAGATGGTAAAACAGCTGGCTTAACACGCCCTCTAGAGTCTTAGACTTAGACTGCTCGTATCCATGCTACTAGGATAGCTGGTCTATAAGGTTGACTTACAACCAATCATCAATAAGGGTTGTTTGGACTGATATATAGTGATCACTAGAATAGTGAGCACTGCACATCAGGCCAACTTCTCACAATACTAATCTCTATCTAAATTAAATGAATCTTTTCTCACCTTAGCAAATACTTTTTGAGTTTCAAAACAGTCTCAGACACACACCAATTTTTCTTTAGCAGAGCAAAGGGTATGCACTCCAGAGGCTGCAACCAACAAAGGCACAGAAATGCTGTAATTCATCACACATATCTCTCATGTCACCCAATCAAAACTCTTCCCTCACTTTTTTCAAATCAACACCCTTCCCCCCTCTACCCTTTCTGCCTTTTTTCCATAGCAACTACCTCCTGAAAGACCTCTCATGTTTACAAGTTCACACAACAATGTTTCAATTGAACTCTGAACTCTCAGTACACCTGCGTATCCAGTGCATTGTTTCTTAAAATGATTTTTTCTTAACCATTCAAATTTCATCTTTCAAAGAACTCATCCATGCACCCTAACTTTCTGTTTTCAGCAATCAAAATCCACCAATCACTGCTACTGAATCATTAGCACTGAAACTCCACAGTTTTTTTCATTGCAAACTCCTACTGTTTCAACTGCCATTTCATTCCCACACTTCATCTGACTGCAGCAGAACCTCCTCTCACCATGTTTTCTGTCTGGATTATTGGACATAGTTACATCCACTGGGCTCAAAGGTATGCTGATAACAGAAATTTACACAACCTCAATTTACAAAATGTGGAAATCAACTGGATTGGCCACAGAGGATTGAGATGTCACCAATTGATACCATTGGTGAAAACCTTTTTGCATTTGCCACACCCTGACCTGTTAATTGTGCACTGTGGAGGAAATGATGTGGGCACTTTGACTGGGGTAGGTCTGGAAATGCTTTTAAAGGACACCTTTGAACAATTGATGGCACTTTTTCCTCAAACTGCCTTGGTATATTCAAATATATGCCAAAGACAGAAATGGAGGTGGTCCAAGCAATTTTGTCCACAAATTGAGAAATCGAGGAAGCATGTAAATAAGTCTGTTTCAGCTTACATGAGAGACCATGGAATGGGCTCCATCTACAACAATAACTTGCGTTACTACATGCAAGATATCTACAGAGGAGATGGAGTGCACTTCTCAGATGAGGGGAACAGAATATTCCTCCTGAATTTAAGACTATGTATTGGTACCTACTTATAAGTACCTAAATCTACCACAGACCCAAAAGCTCTTTTCAGAGCTACCCTAACTATGATCACTCTAAATAAATTTTAAATATAATTTTTTTTTTACTAATTTTCACAATTTACGCTTTCCGGAGCGCTACCCGGTTCGCGCACCGGACGCGGACCGCGCGAAAATTTGAAAAAAAAAATATTTTTTTGGACATATATGGGTCTCCTCATCCACCCTCACAAAACCTAGGGGGTCAGGATATGTCTCCCTTGCCCCCTTTTACACAATCCCAGCATTGTTTAGCATCCATCTTGTGTCCAAATTAGACCTTAACGCAAGATGGCGGACTCCCGTTACGCTACCGGTAAGCTACCCGGTTCGCGTACCGGGTAGCGCTTCCACTGCGAAAAATCGAAAAAAAAAATTTACAATTTTTTTTGCCCCGCGGGGCCCTTCAATAGGCCCCACATCAATCCTAGGGGGTCAGGAGTGGTCTACCTTGCCCCCTTTTATTCATTTCCCCCTTCGTTTATTTCCACCTCATGTCTCTCGATCCTACCAAGAGACAAGATGGCGGCCGCACCGGACTGTTTAGAATGTTGACAGTCACCGGAGAGCCAATCCGCTTCTCCTCGCAAAGTTCCGTTACGCGTCAGGTACGCGAACCGGGGCGCTAACCGGGACGCTGTCACAGATATATATATTTTTTTGAACGTTAATTTCTCAAAATCCACTGGAGCACATATATTGAGACCTAGCAAAGGCACATCGGGCAAACAATATCTACAATTTTGCCAAGTTTCGTGGAAATCCATTCAGCCGTTCGAGCTAAAAGTGAGTCCAACCGCCCTATGGTAAATTGCATGGGAAAAACGCGTTTTGGGACCCCCCTTTTTTCTCGGCCCCCCTTGACGAAACCCCCCCAAATTTTCAGGGGCTGCTCAGAAACAAAATGTTCCATTTTCCTGAAAATGTCAGCCAATTCCGTCCTCAAACGCCAAAGTTATTCGACATAGAATTTTCAAAAATCCCATAGGAAAAAAATCCTAACTATATATACCTACTGGCGACCGCCAGTAGGTAATATATATATATATATATATATATATATATATATATATATATATATATATATACTAGAAGCCTGTCCCAACGTTGTCCGGGTATGAAATAGAATGTGTGTAATGTGTGTATTTGGCGAGGGCAATTTATGTTAAAATCTCGCGGTAGACAACATTTTTTGTTTCATTAGAATCGGGACAGAGAAGGGCGAGCTGCAGCCCTGGTTGATGTTAGCAGGCGCGTGTAATTGGTGTAGTGATCCACCTCTTGAGCCCGGCTCCAGCCCTGGTTGATGTTAGCAGGCACGTGTAATGTCGTTGAATGAGAGAGTTATCAGCCGTGGGTAAATCCGTTTAATGAGAGAGTTGAGCGACAGCGAGTAGGAGAGGGTGCAGTAATTGTCCCCGCAGACACGCTCATTTGCGTGTTCCCCCGCTTGAGGCCCAGATGCAGGCCTGTTTGATGCTAGCAGGCGCGTGTTCCCCCGCTTGAGGCCCAGCGGCAGTCCTGGTTGATGTTATCAGGCGCGTGTAATTAGTGTACCGATCCGCCGCCTGAGCCCGGCTAGAGCCCTGGTTGATGGTAGAAGGCGCGTGTAATTTTGTTGAATGAGAGAGTTCAGTAACAGCGAGCAGGAGAGGCTGCAGTAACGTTACTTACCACGCCTCTAGCTGAACGCGTTTGTCATGGCCACAGCAGACGATCTTCTGATTAATGTACGACCCACATGGCATGAAGGGCGGAACGTAGCACACGCCCCCAGCATGCCCCTTGATGCGGTGCAATTGCGTTCATGTGGCATGAAGGCCGGACACACGCCCCCAGCGTTTCTCACGGCTCCAGCGTGTCACGCCCCAGCATGCCCCTTGATGCTGCGCAGCAACGTAATTGGCGCTTGTATGTACGACTCACATGGCATGAAGGGCGGACACACGCCCCCAGCGTTTGTCACGTCCCCAGCACACGCCCACAGCCCACGATATGATGGCCGTACCACACGTCCCCAGCGTTAGCAACGCCCCCAGCCCACGCCCACAGCACAACGCAGACACGCCCACAAGGGACTACTTTGGTGGCACGGTTCTTTTAACTTTTAAATGTATATGGTGGCCGTCTGCATAGCCTATGTCCTTCTGCTGCAACTGCCCTTTCCAACGCTGTATTGGGTGTTGTGATTGGTGCTGTGGTTACTGAGATTACCCGCCTCAAAGGTTTGGGCTCTCTTTTTATAATATTAGTATGGATGGATGTATATAAATATAAATATATAACTTTCCATGTGGGATATATCAATGACAAGGCCTGCTTTTTGTACAGACAGAACGTTATTCACTACCAGGCTACTAATGCAGTGTTGCTAATAAAACTGACATTCGCTAAGGAATCGAATGCGGGCTTTCTTGAAAGTGGGAGAAGATTTGTGCAAAATATATACGATAGGGTAGGGCTGGTGTAACAAAATGTGAATGGCGTTAGGAGCAACATTGCTACCGTTGGCGGGGACTAGAATGTTACAGGGATCCCTTTTACATTTTACAAATGGGAAAGTTTGGAGCTATGCACTTCTAAAGGCATTAGCCGAGCAGTGATTCTCTGGGGCCCTTTCTTTAACTATCCGGCAGTGCTAGTATGGATAATGCAAAGCTCCAGCAGCACTTATAAGAGAATCAAACGGAGGTGAGCGCTGATGCAATGCGCTGTGGATTTAATTTGGCCCTTTTGTGAATTCAAATGACTGTGGCAGATATGAAGTGTAAATTAAAATACACTACTTACTGGTGAGATGAACAACTCATCAGAGATAGACTGCCAGCACGTTTGGAAGGGGCAATAAGGGAAATGTGAATTACAGACTTTATTCTTTCACGTTTCCATGGTGACTTCTGCAGTGAGCACGTAGCTCTTAATATGATTAATACAGTGATTTTACTTTGCTGCTGGAATCGAAAAGAAAAGGTTTGCAATCAAAACTACAGGAGTTTGAATACAATAACTTTATTGAGAGACAGTAAAAACGAGAAACAAACCTGTTTTTGTAATTAGTAAGACCAGTTGGGAGACATAAATGAAATGAAACATTTTCAAGGCATTTTATGGTTGACAAAGCCTGACAGAATAGCCGAAATACTTTCCATGCCCTTACAAATGCTGCCTTTGAAATAAATTGGAGCACACTGGAGAATTGAGTTGCTGGTACTTTCTGCATGTGAGAAATTGGTATTTTCCTATTGTTAGAGTATGGTGTGGCATCGCCTCAAACCAACACCACTGGTGATTAGCACGCACTCCAGAATCCACATAACCCAGTTTGCTTATGAACCGGAGAGCCCCCGGCATTTCTTAGAAACAGCTAAGGATGCTGGTGTAACAAAACGTGTTCGGCGCTGGGAGCAACATTTCTACCCTTGGCGGGACTAGAATGTTACAGGGAGCCCTTTTACATTTTACAAATGGGAAAGTTCGGAGCCAGGCACTTCTAAAGGCATTAGCCAAGCAGTGATTCCCTGGCGTCCTTTAAATATCCGGCAGAGCTAGTATGGATGATGCAAAACTCCAGCAGCACATATAAGAGAAACAAACGGAGGTGAGCTCTGATGCAATGCTCTGTGGATTTAATTTGCCCCTATTATGAATTCAAATGACTGTGGCAGATATGAAGTGTACATTCAAGCACACTACTTACTGGTAAGATGGACAACCCATCAGAGATAGACTTCCAGCACGTTTGGAAGGGGCAAAAAGGGAAATGTGAATTACAGATTTTATTCTTTCACATGTTTCCATGGTGACATTAGCAATGGGCACGTGCCGGGGCTCTTACTAAGATTGATACACTGATTTTACTTTGCTGCTGGAATCAAAAAGAAAAGGTTTGCAATTAAAACTACACACGTTTGAATAACATAACTTTATTAAGAGATATGGAAAACATGAAACAAACCTGAAAAAAAGAGGAGCACGAAGGTAACTCTTCTCTGTTCTTAAATTAGTAACACCTGTGGGGGAGACGTAAATTAAATGACATTTTTTTGAGGCATTTTATGATTGACATAGACTGACAGAGCAGCAGAAAAGCGTTCGATGTCCTTACAAATGCTGCCTTTGAAATAAATTGGAGCACACCAGAGATTTGATTTGCTGCTCATTTCTGCATGCGAGAAATAGGTATTTATATGTATATTCACTCAAGAAAACATAGGTTACAGGGACGTTATAGTTAGTTGGACATTTCACTCGTAAAAAAACCAGAGGAATTCCGCCGTTGTAGTTAGTTCAGTTAACTATAACTCGCGCCCCCGCAATGCACTGCTGATGAAGTCACATATTACATCATTCATGATATGGTGAGTGACTTCACTGATGACATCACTGATGACATCATCCAGTGACTGTGTTTCCATAAAGTTTAAATATGTTTTATATAAATGCCAAGGTGTTTTGAAGAATGAGTGGGTGTATAAGTGTCTGGATGGACGATTTGGTAGGTGTGTGACTGTATAAGTGAGTGTTTAAATGTGTCTTACTGAATGCATGGGTTAGTGACTAAACTGTGTGAAAATCTGTATCAGTGTGTCTGTTGTGTAAGCTGCTGCATGGGTTGTTAAGTAGCTACATGAGTGTCTATATGGATTGTTGATTGGTTGTCTGAGTATCTGTATGAGTGCCTGAGTGTTTGTGTGGGTGGGTGGGGGGGGTGTTACTTTGTGTATAGCTGTGTAAGTAGGTGAATCACAGGGTGTATGGGTTCAAGAGAAGAGGGTGTCTGTGAAGGACTGTATGGGTGAGTGAGTGTGCATATGGCTGTGTTGGTAAGTGAATGGATGTCTCAGTGGTATATGTGTGAGTAACTACATTTGTGAAAGGCAGTATATGTAAGTGTTGGAGTATATAAATGACTATACGTGAGAGTGAGTGATAGTAAGAGTGGCTGTATGGATGAGTTTGTACTTGTATCAGTGATTGTATAAGAGAGTAAGTATGTGTTTGTTTCTGTTTGAATAAGTGATGTGGTGTGTGTATAACTGTATAGGTGAGTAAATGGAAGTGTGATTGATTATTTGCATGACTGACTAGGTGTGTGAGTAACTCTGGATGAGGGGTGGTGTGCGAGTGTCTGTATAGGTATATGAGTGCATATGATAGTGTTGTATTGATGAGTGACTGCATGTATGAGTGATTGTATGGGTGAATTAGTAGATGTGTGTGTACACTTAGAAATCAGTGAGTGTGTATGTAGTAACTAGTATTGTTGTGCCGATGGTTTCGAAGATGGTAGTCTGTATTTTAGAGTGGGTGTATCAAAGTTTATATTTGGGTGTGAAGAGGTGCATCATATTTTAACGTGGATGATGTCATCAGTAATGTCATCAGTGAGGTCACTGACCATGGCAAGAGTGATGTAATATTTGACGTCATCAGCAGTGCATTGTGGGGGCGTGAGTTATAGATAGCTGAACTAACTATAATGGCGGAATTTCTTTGGTTTTGTACAAGTAAAATGTCTAACTAACTTTAACGTCCCTGTAACGTATGTTTTTTTCAGTGATTTTCTAGGATTTTTTAAATGCTAATTACTAACTATAACGTGCCTGTAACCAATGTTTTTTTCAGTGAATTTCAAAGGTTTTTTAAATGCTAATTTCTAACTAAAACTTCCCTGAAACCTATGGTTTTTTCAGTGAACTTCATATGTTTTTTAAATGCTAATTTTTAACTATAACAGCCCTGAAACCTGTGTTTTCTTCAGGGAATTTCAAAGGTTTTTTAAATGCTAATTTCTAACTATAACATCCCTATTAAATCCCCTTGAATCCTGAGAGTGCGTGGGGGCCAACTAGCCCACCAGGTACCTCCAGTAAGCGCCACAGAGTTTTATTGCAGAAAGGTGTTCGCGCTCATTCCCCTTTTAACATCACGCTGCAAATGCAGCTTGTGGCACACTGCTGCTCGTAAGAGGAAGTCCACTTGTATCCTGAGGTCCTCAGGACACATGAGGACCTCATTGCCCCACAAGCAGTGCACCAGAAGCCGCGTTTGCAGAGTGGTGTAAAAAGGGGCGTGGCCTCGACTCACCTCTCTGCAACACAGCTCTGTCGTGCTTACTGAAAGTACTTGGTGGGCTAGTTGGCCCCCAGGGACCCTAGGGATTGAAGGGGACTAAATCCCCCAATTTATAATGTGCCAGGGGTCGCGTTTGCACACTTGTTGCTACAGGCCCGACCCCTCATTGAACTGTGCAAATGCACCCCCTGCAATCCTGAGGGTCCCTGGGGGCAAACTAGCCCACCAGGTACCTCCAGTAAGCACCACAGAGCTGCGTGGGGAATCACCCCAAAACTTTCAAGACAGGAGCTGGCCGGAGCGGGTCACTAGTTTTGAAAATTTCACGAAGATTCGTCAAATGGCGCCAAAGTTATTTGGAAAACAAAAAACGCCTTTCCTATGGAAACTAGGTCCTAAATATAACTACCTACTGGCGACCGCCAGTAGGTAATATATATATATTATCTACTGGCGTGATTCATCAAGCGGGGGACAAGAAAAAACTGGAGGTCCCAAAATGCATTTTCTCCATGTTAATTTCCATAGGAAATTTTAGACAAGGCTACATCCCAAACTGCTGATTGGAGTTACTCCAAATTTAGCAAAAAAGTTGGTCTTAGTTCAGAAAGTGAGCTTTTGTTTTAAATAGTGTGAATCCGTTCAGTAGTTCCTGAGAAATTCATACATAAAAAAATATTGTTATCTGGTGTCCTCTGTTGATCCGCGAACCCTCCCGGATCAAGAGCTTGAATCTGATTCGCTGCCAGCACTCAAAAACCAAGCAGTGTTGGCAGCCATCTTGTGACTTGGTTGAACCAAGTCACAAGAAAAAAGGTGAAAAAATCAACAAAAAATAAGAAAGTGGGGCAGGGTAGAAACACCCAGACCCCCTAGGCCTGCTCAGGGACCCCAAGGGCCAAAAAAACAAATAAAAAAAAATATTTGGCGGGATTTACGTAGGGTCTGCAAATCTGGCAGAAATGTTTTAAAAAAAAAATAACGTGTGCACTCCTGTGCTTCGTTTGTTTTAAGACTCTGGGTGGGGTAGGTCCTGGGGGCAACACATAATTATGAAGGGTGGCCCTCAGGGACCCCTGCAGCCGTGGGGACTACCACATCCCTGTGGCTTTGTCAATATTGTACGGAGGGCATGTGGCCTCCATGCAGCCCTGGGGACAGACATCTCCCTGTGCCTTTTTCATACAAATGCATGGGGGGCTCCTGCCCCCCCACACTGCTCCAGGGACCGCGACCTCCCCAGGGCTTTAATTTATTTTGGGTGGAAGGGCCATGCAGGCCCCACCAAGCCCTGGGGACAGCAATCTCTCTGGGGATTTTTAATAGAAATTGAGTGTGGGGGGCTCCTGCCACCCAAACTCCCCCAGGGACCATCACCTCCCAGAGGCTATATGCTTTAAATGCAGGGGAGTCACATGGTCACTTGCAGTCTCTAGACCGCCACCTCCCCGGGGCGACTTTTAAAAACTTAGGGGCTCATTAGGACCCCAGAGTAGGAGGGAACGTCTACATGGGCAGCGGCGTTCCCTCCATGAAGATTAGGATGTGACAGCCAGGGTGGCGGTCACATCCTCTATCTTTAACATTGCGGCGGGTGCAGCTTCAAGCTGCACCCGCCGCATTGTTAAAAATGCATACATTGCATTTGTATGCAGAAAGCGGCAGGCACCGCGCGGTGCCTGCCGATTTCTGCATACAAATGCAGGGGGGTACCATGGGTACCCCCCATGTGCACCCCCTTCACCCAGGGGGCCCGCAACGGGCCCCCGAAGTCAAAATCCGTATGCTTTTCCACGGCGGAAAAGCCGCCGTGGAAAAGCATATCTTTTACACTATCCTAATATGGCTGGCGGTGTCTGATAGACACCGCCAGCCATGTTACAGCTTTTCCGCCGCGGTTGTAAGTCAACCGCGGCGGAAAAGCGGCGGACTGAAACCAGGACCCACCAGCCATCCTAATGTGGCGGTGGGTCTTTGGTGGGTCCGCAGAGGGTTTTCCGCATCCTCTGGGCCGGCGGTGGCTTCCGCCGGCCCGGAGGATGCGGAAAATCCTCCATTCTAATGAGCCCCTAAGTGTGGGGGTCTTGAGCGCCCCCCACACTGCATCAGGGACCACCACCTCCCCGGGGTGCACTTTATTCAAATATGGGGGTCCGTTGCGGACACCCAGGGACAACCACCTCTACGGAGATTTAAACCAGTTGGGAGGGGGCTGCGTGGCTCCCCTCCAGGAGCCCTCCTTGGCCCTGGGGATCGCCACCGCCCAGGGCAGACTGATACATGAGCATGAACTTTGTGAACCATTCTTCATTGATATACAGAATTAATTTCCGATTTCATTCAAAGAGCCCCATTACAACTGGGTTCTTGCTTCAAACAATCACAGCTATTATTTGCTGGAATCATGGAATTGTTTTCATCCAAAATATTGTGGTTCATAAAAATATCATATAGAATCCCTACTCATTGGAAAAGGTCTTTTTAATCAACATAACATAAACAACGTCCTGAGGATGGTCTTAAGGACTCAGACATAACTAGACCGAAACGTCGACTATCACATCAATTATGTGTTACAATGTATTGCAGGCAATGTTGGTTTTATGTAAACTCTACAAATTGCCTTTTAAATAACTTTTGTGAGAAGGTGTCCACAATTGTAACTGTGAAGGTTATTTAACACCATTTAATTGTTTACAATGGTTACGTTGTGTTGTTTGTTCTTTGTACCCTGTTTAATTAATTTTGAATCAATACTAATATAATTTTTTTTAATATACACTTCCGTGTTTTGTTTAATTTTCTTTTATATTATTGATACATTGATACATTATTTGAATTACTTTTTGAATAATTCAACTGTGAGTCACTAGAATAGAACTCACTCAAATGAAATATATTAATTATTGTTAAAATATTAATTGAACAAATCCCTTGTGGGCACACTTACCTGCTCATACTAAACTGCCCAAGCCGTCAACGGTCTATTAGGTTTCCCACTTTTTGTGATATTGATATTACCCAGTACCCCCCACGGTTGGCTCCAGCAATTTGCAGGAGTGCACACCCCCGAGACATTGCATTTTGCTATGCTGCCGCCCTGTCATAGCAAACTTCTGCTTCGCTTCATGGAAGTGAGAGGAGGAAAACTGCTCTCTTGTCCATGAAACAAAAGCAGATTTGCTTTTGGTCAAAGGGAGATGCATTTTTGCAGCTCACTTTATCCAAAAGCAATGCCGGCTCCCACAGGAGGTGGGAAGCTGGCAGGGACTGTAGGGGCATTGGGGCTCCCCGTCGGTCCCCAACGCGAGGCCAGGCCGCAGGGATGGCATCCCTGGGGCCAAAAGTGGCTCATAGAAAGCGGGGCCACACAGTGCCCCTCCCATAAAATAAAATGTTTTTAAAAAAGAAACAAAGCCCCGGGGGATGCGGTCTCCAGGTCCGAAAATGACCTTACAAGGGCGGTGCATTTCCCCCTTCCCGTTATTACCTACTGGCGGTCGCCAGTAGGTATATATAGTTAGGATTTTTTCCCTATGGGATTTTTGAAAATTCTATGTCTAATAACTTTGGCGTTTGTGGACGGAATTGGATGAAATTTTCTGGAAAATGGAACATTTTGTTTCTGAGCAGCCCCTGAAAATTTGGGGGGGGTTCGTCCAGGGGGGGCCGAGAAAAAAGGGGGGTCCCAAAACGTGTTTTTAACATTGATTTTTCCATAGGGCGGTTAGCCTCACTTTTAGCCCGAACGGCTGAATGGATTTGCACGAAACTTGGCAAAATTGTAGGGACTGGTAGCCCGATGTGCCTTTTGTAGGTCTCAATATATGTGCTCCAGTGGATTTTGAGAAATTACCGTTTAAAAAAAGATATATATCTGTAACAGCGGACCGGGCAGCTCCCCGGTTCGCGGACCGGGGAGCGTACCAGAACTTCGCGTAGCGAAGCTGATTGGCTTTCCGGTGTCTGTCAACATTCTAAACAGTCCGGAGCGGCCGCCATCTTGTCTCTCGGTAGGATTGAGAGACAAGAGTAGGCCAAAACAAAGGGGGAAATAACCATAAGGGGGCATAGTAGATCCTCCCTGACCCCCTAGGTTTAATGTGGAGGCTTTAAAAGGGCCCCGCGGGGCAAAAAAAAAAAATTTTTTTTTTTTTTTTTTCGTGGGTAGCGCCCGGTCCGCGAACCGGGAAGCGTTCTGGGCAGCGTACTGCAATGAAAAATGAATGAGAGACTTTTCAAATGCAGTATGTTAATTGATTGTTGGTTTTGTTGATTATTTTTTATTTTTTTAAGTTTTTTAAGCAATTATTTATTATTGTGATTGTGGTTGAAAATTTAATAACATTTCTAACATTTAACTAGTTTATGAATTACATATAAAAATGATTAAAGACTCAAACAATTTTTTAATATTACATACAATTTTATTTTTCGGATTGTTTTTCAAAATTTATTAGTACGTCTAGCATTTGACTGTCCGATATGTCCTCTTGTTGAGTGAACATAAGTTCCCACATTTGACCGTCATCATAATGAAGTAAATGATCCACAGATTCTACACATTGAACTAATTCATGGTCCCGTGATTCATCCATGAAATCTGAGTCATCATTGTCCTCAATATCTTTTTCTGTGTTGTTCTCCAGAACAATTTCAAAGGAAACATTCTGCTCACCTTCCATTTTCTTGCTGTAATTTGCATAAAAAATAAATATATCAGTAGAGATAGGGCACTGTTGGGTTTAAGTTCAGACAGGTACTTGTGAGTTTATAACAGAGAAGTAATCTATGGGCACTGTATGGTTTCAGGCGTGAAGTAGTACTATTAAAAAGTGCCTGTGAAGAAGCCTAAGTAAATTCATAATTATACCACAGAAACCTAAATCAATCCATAATTATAATAAAGAAGCCTTTCTCAATGTCTAACTCTTACAGAGGCATAGTATATAACTATCTGAAAATGTTTTCAAATTTATAAAATAATATCTCACCTTCTAAAATCAAGTTTAAGTTGTGAGTGAAAATGATCTTGCAATGTAGTTCAGGAAGTAGTAGTCAAAATGGCTGTGTTTCTCTCTCTTCCTTTATATATATTCAGGTACATAACCAATCAAATGTCAGGTAAAAAAAATAGAAAATGAAAGTAACATTTTCATTGGTTGTCAATTCCAACACTTCAGATGTGTTTTGTGAAGTAATTTACCTCAGGGTATTTAGAGAGGTCTACAGGCTAAATGGCTAAATGGAATTCCAATCAAATTTGTGAAAATGGTAGGGATTGGTATGTAGTTCCACAGCTTCATTTCTTTAACCCTCAGTTTCCTGCCTTTGCTACTTCCCTCATTCCTTTCTCTATTACCTACTTACTCTACTCCTTCCACTCCTTTTCTCAGTCCCTCTCTTCTCATAGTTCCTCACTCTTGTTCACTCACTCCGTCTCTATTACTCTTAGTGTCTTTGACTGATCACTGTATCACTATTTGTTCATAATGCTTTCTCTGTGTAGTTGAAGCACACTAAGGGGCATATTATGAATACAGCCAATAAAATTATTGCTCTTTTTATTGGCAGAAAACTGGTGCAAAAGCGGCTTTAGCGGCAGTTTTCTGCCGCAAAAGCAGCTTTAGCGACACATTTCTGCCGATAAAAGCTGCAAAACTTTTATTGCCTATGTTGATAATATGCCCCTATGTTATTTACATTAGGGCTGTACATAAAATGCCGTGCGATAATTCACTCTAGTTTTACTTAGGCTCTCACAATGTTTTTAAGTAACGTGACAGCTGCAACATATTTAAGTGCCCAGAGAATAACAACCACACTTGTGAACAGCATTTCTTACCCCGCTCGGTAGGCGGGGTCATGACTTCATTCAAATGGTGAACAATGGCATGGGAGTCAAGAGCATCGCAGAGTAGGGTTATAAGCTGGCCGGTGCTTGTTCTACATTGGCATGCAGCTCTCCCTTTGAAGACTAGATTCCTGTTTGTATTCCCCAGTCTAATATAAACAAGCATTTTTTATACTGCAATCAAAATAAAATAAAGCGGAACAGGACCGTAAATTACGTGTGACGTACATTGCATACAAACTGAGGATTCACGTGTGTTTGTCTATACACTCCAGCACCCGCTTACACATACAGTGGTACCTACACAGCAGCACACACACACTAACAAACATAGATAGATACACAGCACAGCGTGGGACACGCACACAAACACAGTGGCTCACACACGCACACTCACAGTAGGCCACATACAGTAACTCGCTGTACACATACGCGCACACACACGCAGTACATCACGCTCGACATACACAGGCACTCAAGGTTAAATGCACACGCATAAAGTGGCACAAACACAGAGTGAGTCACACACAACTGCAAGGTCAGTAATTGTCAGGTACAAACCCACTCGCAAACAGCGTGACTCACAAGCGCAGTAGTGCATACCCTCACACTGTTACATGCTTAAAGTGGCACACAGTCTAAGATGCAGTGACACATAGACTATTACTATGAAGCACACACACTTAGATAGACATACCTAGGCACGTGCACACGAGCACTCCTAATTTCAGATTTGGACATAGCATTCGCTGAGTTTTGTAGTCTGAGAGGCATTTGAAACACTCAACCACCTGCCTTTAGCTCATACACTCAGAAGGTGCCAGCACAGGGCTCCCTCCTATATCCGCCTTAATGCGCTGTTGTTCTGCCAATTAATTAGCCTCCGAGGGTGGGAGCGGTCGCTCTTGTGATCCCTCCGCCTGCCGGGAGGCTCGGGCACATTACAGACGGAATAGCAGTGGTCCCCACGCCACCAGCTGCCTAATAACTGAGCTGCCTGCAGCCCGGCAGAGCACAGCTGGCACCTGCCCCACCAGGCTCGGCACCAACAGCTCCCCTAATCAGCCGGGCCAGCCGGCCACTGCGAGCCGCTCTTTAGTGGGCAGATGGTGTGACTTTGGACACTTTTACCTGCGTTAAAGTATTGCATGCCTCCCTCGCCCCCCCCCCTCACTCCCCTCAAACTATACACCCCTGCTTTCAAGTGGAGGCTGGAGGGCATCTTACTCATTCTAGAGACTAATTACAACTCTGATTTCTAGTGTTTATTTGGAAGGGGCATAGAAGTTGCAATTGTGTGTTGCATTATTTCTTATCAAGCACGTAGCAGCAAACACCTGGGTAGGTCAAATGCATGAGAGTATTTTTCTAGGGTTTATCCCAAGCTCAAGCATTTAAAAGTACTTTGAGATGTGATAAATGTCCAAGATCACACAGGGTGTGCCTGCAATGACACTGTAATTGTGCCCAGCTATCAGGTTTTACAATTTGCACTTCAGCCGCTGGATGGTAGGTAGGATTTGTAAAGTGTGCCCATGATCACACAGTGTGGTCATGCAGCAGTTTAATTGTCTACTGGACCAATAAAACTAACATTGTCCAGTATAACAATCAAAATTGCTCTCCAAAGACACCAGGCAAAGCAGACGCTCCCTCAAACAGATCACCAAGCGCAATTTACCCTACTTACAGCCTAGCCTGTTCTCTGTCGAGACTTTAGCAATCTTTAGAGCACAAGATAAGATCTTTTCACATGGAAGAGTCAGACGTATTGCAATTCTACTTAAGAAACAAGCATTGGCATAGACAATAGGTCTCGCCTTTGGGACCTTATACGTGTTTAGCCATGCAACAGTTGATGTTGCTGCACCAAGGATATTATGCTGCATAACTAAATACTTAGAAGGTCCCAAAGGCGAGACCTATTGGCTATGCCAATGCTTGTTTTTCTTTCACTTCGTTATCTATTTTGTTTTTCACAATTATACCCTCTTCTGTCTTTTCTTCGGTAAATAGATCTATTAAACAGTATCTCTTCTTTACTCCCTATAGCTGTCTTTCTTTTAACATCCCTCTCTGTTTACTTTCCTTATACTTACACTTTAAAAAAAAAAAAAAAAAAATTTGGGTTAGCTCCCGGTCCGCGTACCGGGAAGCTAACCCGGGAGCGAACCAAAAGAAATAGAGCTTGCCAGAGTGCTAAACATTGTAGCAATTTTTTTTGAAAGGGAAGGTAGTTCTGAAAAGAACTTTTTTTTTTATATTTTTGTTGTTTTATATTTTTTTTGTATTTTTTTTGTATTTTTTGTTTTTTTTGTATTTTTTGAACGATTTTATATTTTTTTTGGTTTTTTTGGGGGGGGGGAAACAACAAAAAACAGGCGTTGAAAAGGGCTCAACAGGAGCAAAAAAAAATTACTGGGGGCGGTTAGGGCAATCATGGTGTTCATATGCAAGGTTGAGTGCATTGATGCTCATGTTGCCACAAGCTAATAATGCACGACAGTGCATACATAAATGTATCATATGCCCAAAATTTGGTTGGATATTTGGCACAGTTTCCCGTGCCTCCTCTGGTGTTAAAGAAACCGATGTTGTTGGTCTCGCCACAGGAGTTGGTCTAGGATTGTCCATCATATCCCTTAATTCCGCCCGGCTGTAATTTAGGGGATGTTTCCTCGTCATGTGCCTATGCATGGTGTGATTACCATAACTGTATTTTTTGTCCGTCCCTCTGGACAATTGTTCCTTGCATATGAGGCATGTTGCGTACCTGGCATTGACCTTTTTTTGGCCAGGAGGGATGGAAAAAAACTGCCAGATGAAACTGGCTTTCTTTCTTGAAACCCGGGGCAACTCTTCCAGGAATTGTGGTTGTTCTCCCTCCTCATCCATTTCTTCATCTTCCTCCTCAGTGTTGGTAACCACCTGGGGAGGTGGTCCTCTCTTCCCATGAGGAGGTGGAGGTGGTGGTGGGGGTCCACCAGCTGAAGCAATCAATGAAGCCATTTTCACACAAGCAAAATAGGTCTTCCAACAAGCAAAATAGGTCTTCCTCTCACAATAATGAAAGTCAGAGTGAGGAAAGAAGGAGTGGTTTTCATCATTTGGAAAAAACAATACTTCTCAACCAATGAAAAGTGTTATTTTTAGGTCACCTGACCTAGCCTTCCATAATTATGATACTAAAAGTGAAATGATGAACCAATGAAAAGTTTTATTAACAAGTCACATGACCTCTCACGCTCATGTTACGCGCTGCGGAACGCTCCCCGGTTAGCTTCCGGGTCGCTCCCCTTCGCGCCGCGGTCCGCGCCCCGGGACACTTCCGGGTGCGCTAACGCGATACGTCACAAGACGCATTTCGCGGCAACGCGATACGTCGCGCTTTCGCGCCGCGGATCGCTTCCGTGGAGTTGCGTTTCGCGCCTCGGTCCGCGCCCCGGGGCACTTCCGGGTGCGCTAACGCAGTACGTCATAAGACGCATTACGCGGCAACGCGATACCGTCACTATGTTGATTTCTTACCGGTTCGCGGACCGGATCGCGGAATCAAATTGAGCTAACGGGAAGCTTCCCGGTTCGCGGACCGGGAGCGAAACAAAAAAAATATTTAAAACAAATTATTAATAAACATATAAAATATATTTTTGGATTTAAAGAAGAATACATTTTACAGCTATAGATATTAGCTTTTAAAAAACCAATGAAATTCATTGAAAAAACCATAAGTTATAGACCATATATAGTTAGGAATTAGCATTTACAAAACCTTGAAAATTCACTGAAAAAACCATAGGTTATACACCATATATAGTTAGGAATTAGCATTTAAAAAACCTTATTTTACTCACACAAAACCATTGAAATTCCATATATAGTTAGTTGTACTAACTATATATCGCGCACCCGCAATCCACTGCTGATCATGTCACATATTACATCATTCATGACATGGTCAGTGACATCACTGATGACATCACTGATGACATCTCAAATGACATCACTGATGACATCACTGATGACATCTCAAATGACATCACTGATGACATCACTGATGACATCTCATTTGACATTACTGATCACATCACTGATGACATTATTCATGTGATAATACGATGAAGCTCTTCAGACTCTAATATAACCTTAGATACAGTAAGTGTAAACAGACACTCACAGACTGTCACTCATCCATAGAGTTACACACACACCTAGTCAGTCATGCAAAGAATCAATCACACCTCCATTTTCTCAACTATACAGTTATACACACCTTACTTATTCAAACATATACTAACACATATTTACTCTCTTATACAATCCCTGATACAAGTTCACAATGATCCATACAGCCACTCACACATTCACTGGCTCTTATGCACAGTTATTTATATATGTCAACTCTCACATGTACTGTGTTTTACATATGTACTTACTTTGACATGTAGCAATGAGATATCCATTCACTCAGCAATACACTCATGCACACAGTCAACCGCCCATACAGCTGTTTCCACATGCACTTTTGAACCCATACATCTAGTGAATCAACTGCTCACACATCTATGCACAGAGTCATACACCTCCCAGCCACCCATACACACTCTCAGTCTCCCATACAAATACTTGGGCAACCAATCAATAACGCATATAGTTAATCATATAGCTAATGATCAACACATGCAGCAGTTTATAGAACAACAGACATAATGATGCACAAATTGAGACAGTTTAGTCACTAACCCATGCACTCAGTGAGACACATTTAATCACTCACTCATACAGTCAGTCATGCACCTACTAAATCCTTCATCCAGACATTTATACATCCACTCATTCTTAAATATGTAAGACATATTTTAACTTTACAGAAAAATACAGTCACTGGATGTTGTCATCAGTGATGTCATCAGTGATGTCATTTGAGATGTCATCAGTGATGTCATCAGTGATGTCATTTGAGATGTCATCAGTGATGTCATCAGTGATGTCACTGACCATGTCATGAATGATGTAATATGTGACATGATCAGCAGTGGATTGCGGGTGCGCGATATATAGTTAGTACAACTAACTATATATGGAATTTCAATGGTTTTGTGTGAGTAAAATAAGGTTTTTTAAATGCTAATTCCTAACTATATATGGTGTATAACCTATGGTTTTTTCAGTGAATATATATATATATATATATTACCTACTGGCAGTCGCCTGTAGGTATATATAGTTAGGACCTAGTTTCAATTGGAAATCCGCAACATTCTATTGGGAATAACTTTGGCGCCGGTTGATGAATCTTTGTCAATTTCTCAAAGAAGATGGCCCGCCCTGCTCCTTCGCTGAAAGTTTTGTGGGGATTCGTGAAGTGGGGGCTATGAAAAAAGGGGGGTCCCAAAACGTGTTTTCCCCATGCAATTTTCCATAGGACGATTAGACACGGCTACAGCCCGAACGGCTGAACGGAATTACAAGAAATTTGGCAAAATGGCAGAGTCTGATTCGCAGATCGCCCTTTTGTTTAAATGGTGTAAATCCGTCCAGTAGGTCCTGAAAAAATCAAAAAAGAAAAATGTATATATCTATAAGCACGCACCGTGCGCGCACGAGCTGCATGCTGATTGGCTGCCACTGTCTGTCAACACTCCAAAACAGAAATTGATGGCAGCCATCTTGTGCCTCGGTAGACTGAGGCACAGGAAAGCAGAAAAACAAACGTGTAGAACTCAAAAAGGGGGCAGGGTAGAAGCACCCTGACCCCCTAGGCCTGTTAAGGGGGTCCCACAGAGACCCCCAAGGCAAAAAGTGGTTTTTTTTTTCCAAATATCGTGGGGTCCTTGTGCGACCCCCTGAGCAGACCTAGGGGGTCAGGGTGCTTCTACCCTGCCCCCTCTTTGTGTTCTAAAACCTTCCGAGCAGGAGCTGCATGCTCATTGGCTTTCAACACTTCAAACCAGGAAGTGTTGGCAGCCATCTTGTGCTCGGTAGACCGAGGCACAAGAAAGCAGAAAAACAAAAGTGTAGAACACAAAAAGGGGGCAGGGTAGAAACAACCTGACCCCCTAGGCCTACCAAGGTGGTCCCACAAGGACCCCCAAGTCCAACATTTTTTTTTTAAACCCATTTCTTTTTTTCAAATTACCCCCCGGGGGGGCAAAATCACGTGGCATAGTGATAAAGAAGTGTGGGGGGCCCCAATCCCCCCCTACACTTCCCCAGGGACCGCCGCCCCCCGGGGAAAAGCAACGCAGCCCCCTGGCGCATAGTGGAGGCTCATGGTGGGCTAGTTGGCCTCCAGGGACCCCCAGTATGCAAGGGAACTTAATCCCCCAATTTAGAACTCTCTACAGGGTGCGTTTGCACAGTTTAAGTTGGAGAATTAATTCCTGTTCAATCCAGAGGTCCTCTAGAGAGAACTAGTCCAACAGGTATCTCCAGTAAGCGCCATGGAGCTGCGCTGCAGAGTGTTGTAAAAAGGGGGCGTGCCCTCAAAACACTTCCTGCAAAAATTTAGTAAATCAGTATAAAAAAAATACCAATTAATACATTTACAAATTGTCATTTAAAAAACCTTCGAAATTCAATGAAAGAACCATAGTTTTCAGGCCTTATATAGTTAGGAATTAGCAGTTGAAAAACCTTTGAAATTCACTGAAAAAGCCACAGGTTTCAGGCCTTATATAGTTAGGAAATAGCATTTAAAAAACCTTGCGGTACGCGCACCGGGGAGCGTACCGGGGAGCGTACCATGGGGAAAACCCAGTGAAACAGTAAAATAATAATTTAAAGTGCTTAGAGGTAGAGTAGCTGTGAATAGAGTTGTTGTGTTGTGTGTGTGATTTAAGTACCAACATGTAGGTACCAATGCAGAGTCTTAAATTCAATGTACACCGTCTCCTCTGTAGATATCTTGCATGTTGTTACAGAAGTTATTGTGGTATATGGAATCCATACCATAGTCTGTCAGGAAAGCAGAAACAGATCCTTTAAGCACTCCTTGAGAAAGCCTATGGGATCATGGGTAGTCTACCCTGCTCCCTTATGATGTTTTCAAGTATTACATTTTACTCTCTTCTGAATCTACACAAAATTGGCGGTGATATGGTGCATTAGAGACAGACAGTGAGAGAAAGGAGGCAGGAGATGAAAAAGAGATGTCAAAAACACATTGGAGATAATATAGTGGGAGAAAGGAAGTAACCATGAGCAAACTTACTATGTAACACAAAAAAGTTGCACAGTATACTGTAAGTCTCACTTTATATTATAATCATTTTGGTACTACTTCATGAATTACATATAAAAATGAATAATGTCTCAAACAATTTTTAATTATTAAATATAAATGTATTGTTCTGAATTTTCATAATTTAATAACACTTGCAACATTTCATTATCCGGAATCTCCTCCAAATTTGTATTGCATGATTCCATATTATCTAAACAGTCAATAAATTGTTGGTCAAGAGACTCATCCAGGAAGTCAAGAAAATATTCTTGAAGAATTTCCTCATCGGTAATTTCGAAAAGAATCTCCTCATTAGTAATTTCGAAAGAAATATTGATGGTCTGTGGTGTATCTTCCATTTTCTTGCTGTAAATTGCATAAAAAATAACTATATCAGTAGAGTTAGGGCACTGTTGGGTTTACGTTCAGACAGGTACTTCTGAGTTTTTAACATTGAAGTTATCTTTGGTCAGTGTATGGTATCAGGCAGGAAGTAGAAATATAAAAAAGTGTATGTGAAGAAGCCTAAGTAAATTCATAATTATACCAGAGAAGCCTAACTCAATCTATAACTATAACAGAGAAGCCTATCTTAATCTATAACTATAACAGAGGGACAGTAAATAACTATCAGAAAACGTTTTTACAAATTAACTTAAAGTGCCCCTTACAAATTAACAACTTACCTTCCAGGAAGCTGTTGAAGTTTTATGAGAATATCCTTTAGAGATGTACCTCAGGTAGTTGTAGTCAAAATGGCCGTGTTTCCCTCTCATTTTTCATTTATATTCATGTACATAACCAATCAAATGTCAGGAAATAAAAATAGAAAATGAAAGTAACATTTTAATTGGTTGTAAATTCTAACACTTCATATGTGTTTTTGGCAAGTAATTTACCTCAGGATATTTAGACAGGGCTACAGCCCAAATGGCTCAATGGTATTCCACCAAATTTGGGAAAATGGTAGGGACTGGTATGTAGTAGGGCCTATTCTATATTTGGTGAAAGTCTCTCCAGTGGTTTTTATGTAAATTAACTTTTAACATTTTTGGGGAGCGCTCACCGGTGCGCACCCGGTACGCGTACCGGCAGCGCTACGGGAGTCCTCCATCTTGTGTTTCGGTAGATTTTAGACACAAGATGGAGGACAAACAACCTTGGGAATGGGTAAAAGGGGGCACGGTAGACACACCCTGACCCCCTAGGTTTTCTGAGGGGGGCTTAGGAGGCCCATATAGGCCCAAAACATTTTTTTTTTTAACTTTTTTGCGGGGGGAGCGCCCGGTACGCGTACCGGGGAGCGTACCGGGGTGCGTACTTTGGTGAAAAACAGTGAAAAAAGTTATAGTAAAGTAATCATTTTGAGTGATCAGAGGTAGGGTAGCCCTGAAAAGAGCTTTTGGGTTCTGTGGCTGATATAGGTACCTACAAGTAGGTTCCAAAGCACAGTCTTAAATTTAGGAGGAATATTCTATTCCCCTCATCTGAGACGTGCACACCATCTCCTCTGTAGATATTTCGCATGTTGTAACGCAAGTTGTTGTTGTATATTGAACCCATTCCATAGTCTCTCATGTAAGCAGAAACAGATTTATTCACATGTTTCCGTGCTTTCTCAAATTGTGGACAAAATCGGTTGGACCACTTCCATTTCTGTCTTTGGCATATATTGGAATATACCTAGGCAGTTTGTGGAAAAAGTGTCATCAATTGCCCAAAGGTGTCCTTTAAAAGCATTTCCAGACCTACCCCAGTCAAAGTGCCTAGGTCGTTTCCACCACAGTGCAAAATTATGAGGTCAGGGTGTGGCAGATGGTAAAAGGTTTTCACCAATGGTATCAATTGATGACATTTCAATCCTCTCTGGCCAATCCACTTGATGTCTACATTTGGTAAATCAAGGTTGTGAAAATTTCTGATAGCTGCATACCTTTGAGCCCAGTGGATGTAGCTATGTCCAATAATCCAGACAGAATACATGGTGAGAGGAGGTTCTGTTGCAGTCAGATGAAGTGTAGGAATGAAATGGCAGTTGGAACAGTAGGAGTTTGCAAAAAAAAAAACCTGTGGAGTTTCAGTGCTCTTGAATCACAAGCAATGATTGGTGGATTCAGATAGTTGAAAACTGAAAGTTAGGGTGCATGCTTCTGTTCTGTGAAAGAAGTAATTTGAATGGTTAAGAAAAAGTCATTTAAAGAAACATAGCACCGGATAAGCTGGTGTATTGAGAGGTCAAACATCCTTGCTGAGTTCATTTGCAACATTGTAGAATAAACTTTTAAACCTGAGAGTTCTGTGAGGAGGGAGTAGCTAAGGTAACTGGTAGAAAGGGCTGAGGGGGGGAAGGGTGTTGGTTTTAAAATAGAGAGGGAAGAGTTTTAATTGGTTAACATGAGGGATATGTGTGTAGAATTAGAGGTTTTCTGTGCCATTCATGGTTGCAGTGCCTGGAGTACATACCTTTTGCTCTGCTAAAGAAATATTGGTGTGTGTGTCTGACACTGTTCTCAATCTCCCAAAGCATTTGTAAAGGTGAGTAATGATTCATTTAACCACTTCGACGCTAATGACAAAGCCAGCTCGTCATGGGCGTTACCTGCCCTGCGCTCATGACGAGCTGGCTTTGTCACAAACAAGCCATTTACTCCTTTCTCAGCGCAGGGCAGGTAAACGCGGTAGCGCTGAAGGTGTTAATATAAATAGAGACTTGTATACTCTATGGAGAAGATTTGGAAGCAAAATGTGGTTTTTTAATGTGACTTTTTTTCATGTTTTTTGAACATGCTTGATAAAAAGTTGTTGCTGGAAAGAGGAATTGTATTTTGTAAAAATGTGAAGTTTCAGTAGTGACCTGGAATACTTGTACATATGACCTGCGCTTTGTTTCTAAAATGTTATTTAAAAAACGATTTTGGGGCAAATGAATGGCTTTTACATTTTTGAGAAGGAATAAATAGTGTCTGCATGATTAAATAAATATATTTGAAACTTTCACAATCATGTCACCTGTGTTACCTCAGATTAGGAAGCACATTGAGCTTCTTTGCTGTTGGTTTGTGTCATGTTTTTTGATAATGCTTGGTATCAACATTTGCAAGATAGAGGATTTGTATTTTGTGAAATAGTGAGGTTTCAGTAGTGAAATTGAATGCTTGTACATAGGACCTGCGCTCTTTTTCTAAAATATTATTCAAAAAACGATTTTGGGGCAAATGAATGGCTTTCACATTTTTGAGAAGGAATAAATAGTGTCTGCATGATTAAATAAATATATTTGAACATTTCACAATCATGTCACCTGTGTTACCTCAGATTAGGAAGCACATTGAGCTTCTTTGCTGTTGTTTTGTGTCATGTTTTTTGATAATGCTTGGTAGGAATGTTTGCAAGAGAGAGGAAATGTATTTTGTAAAATAGTGAGGTTTCAGTGGTGACCTGGAATGCTTGTACATAGGATCTGCGCTCTGTTTCTTAAATCTTATTTAAAAAACGATTTTGGGGCAAATGAATGGCTTTTACATTTTTGAGAAGGAATAATTAGTGTCTGCATGATTAAATAAATATATTTGAACCTTTCACAATCATGTCACCTGTGTTACCTCAGATTAGGAAGCACATTGAGCTTCTTTGCTGTTGGTTTGTGTCATGTTTTTTTATAATGCTTGGTAACAACATTTGCAAGATAGAGGATTTGTATTTTGTGAAATAGTGAGGTTTCAGTAGTGAAATTGAATGCTTGTACATAGGACCTGCGCTCTATTTCTAAAATGTTATTTAAAAAACGATTTTGGGGCAAAAAAATGACTTTTACATTTTTGAGAAGGAATAAATAGTGTCTGTATGATTAAATAAATATATTTGAATCTTTCACAATGATGTCACCTGTGTTACCTCAGATTAGGAAGCACATTGAGCTTCTTTGGTGTTGGAATGCTTGGTAAGATCATTTGCAAGATAGAGGATTTGTATTTTGTAAAATAGTGAAGTTTCAGTAGTGAAATTGAATGCTTGTACATAGGACCTGCACACTGTTTATTAAATGTTATTTAAAAAACGATTTTGGGGCAAATGAATGGCTTTTACATTTTTGAGAAGGAATAAATAGTGTCTGCATGATTAAATAAATATATTTGAAGCTTTCACAATCATGTCACCTGTCTTACTTCAGATTAGGAAGCAGATTGAGCTTTTTTCTTGTTGAATTGTGTCATGGTTTTCGATAATGCTTGGTATCAATGTTTGCAAGATAGAGTATTTCTATTTTGTGAAATAGTGAGGTTTTAGTAGTGAAATTGAATGCTTGTACATAGGACCTGCGCTCTTTTTCTAAAATGTTATTCAAAAAACGATTTTGGGGCAAATGAATGGCTTTCACATTTTTGAGAAGGAATAAATAGTGTCTGCATGATTAAATAAATATATTTGAACATTTCACAATCATGTCACCTGTGTTACCTCAGATTAGGAAGCACATTAAGCTTCTTTGCTGTTGTTTTTGTGTCATGTTTTTTGATAATGCTTGGTAGGAATGTTTGCAAGAGAGAGGAAATGTATTTTGTGAAATAGTGAGGTTTCAGTAGTGACCTGGAATGCTTGTACATAGGACCTGCGCTCTGTTTCTTAAATCTTATTTAAAAAACGATTTTGGGGCAAATGAATGGCTTTTACATTTTTGAGAAGGAATAATTAGTGTCTGCATGATTAAATAAATATATTTGAACCTTTCACAATCATGTCACCTGTGTTACCTCAGATTAGGAAGCACATTGAGCTTTTTGCTGTTGGTTTGTGTCATGTTTTTTTATAATGCTTGGTAACAACATTTGCAAGATAGAGGATTTGTATTTTGTGAAATAGTGAGGTTTCAGTAGTGAAATTGAATGCTTGTACATAGGACCTGCGCTCTGTTTCTAAAATGTTATTTAAAAAACGATTTTGGGGCAAATAAATGACTTTTACATTTTTGAGAAGGAAAAAATAGTGTCTGTATGATTAAATAAATATATTTGAATCTTTCACAATGATGTCACCTGTGTTACCTCAGATTAGGAAGCACATTGAGCTTCTTTGGTGTTGGAATGCTTGGTAAGATCATTTGCAAGATAGAGGATTTGTATTTTGTAAAATAGTGAGGTTTCAGTAGTGAAATTGAATGCTTGTACATAGGACCTGCACACTGTTTATTAAATGGTATTTAAAAAACGATTTTGGGGCAAATGAATGGCTTTTACATTTTTGAGAAGGAATAAATAGTGTCTGCATGATTAAATAAATATATTTGAAGCTTTCACAATCATGTCACCTGTCTTACTTCAGATTAGGAAGCAGATTGAGCTTTTTTCTTGTTGAATTGTGTCATGGTTTTCGATAATGCTTGGTATCAATGTTTGCAAGAGACAGGAAATGTATTTTGTAAAATAGTGAGGTTTCAGTAGTGAAATGGAATGCTTGTACATAGGACCTGCGCTCTGTTTCTTATAACTTATTTGAAAACCGATTTTTGGGCAAATGAATAGCTTTTACATTTTTGACTAGGAATAAATAGTGTGTGCATGATTAAATAAATATATATGCAGTTTTCACAATCATGTCACTTGTGTTACTCTAGATTAGGGAGTAGATTGAGCATTGTTCTTCTTGCTTCTTGTTAAGTTTAATGATAATGTTTGGTATCAACATTTCCTAGATAGAAGAATAGTATTTTGAAAAATAGTGAGGTTTCAGTAGTGAAATGGAATGCTTGTACATATGACCTGCGCTCTGTTTCGTAAATGTTATTGGAAACACGATTTTGGAGCAAATGAATGGCTTTTACATTTTTGAGAAGGAATAAATAGTGTTTGCAAGATTAAATAAATATATTTGAACCTTTTACAAACATGTCACCTGTGTTTCCTCAGATTAGGAAGTAGATTGTGCAGATGAGGTGAGGCATGTGCAGGGGTGCAAAGGAGGTGAGGCCTGTGTCCATGAGTGCAGTGTAGAGGACTCACGTCCTCTGACTCTTGGGCAAGACTCATCTCCTCTGTGCCCCCAGGACAGGCCTCAATGTATTGGGTATAATTGATGGTAACAGGGTGCAGATGAGGTGAGGCGTGTCCAGGGGTGTAGATGAGCTGAGGCCTGTCTAGTGGTGCAGATGAGGTGAGGTCTGTTCAGGGTTGCAGATGAGGTGAGGATTGTCCAGGGGTGCAGAGGAGGTGAGGCCTGTGTTCAAGAGTGTAGTGGGAGAGAAGCCTGTCCAGGGGTGCAAAGGAGGTGAGGCCTGTGTCTAAGAGTGCAGTGGGGGAGAGGCTTCATGAAGTCCATTCCACTGCCCTCTTAGACACAGGCCTCAACACCTCTGCTCCCCTGGACAGGCCTCACCTCATCTGCACTCCTGGTTAGGCCTCACCTTATCTGCATCCTGTTACCATCAATTATACCCAATACATTGAGGCCTGTCCAGGGTGCACGGAGGAGGTGAGGCTTGTTCAAGGGTCAGAGGACGTGAGTCCTGTCCAATGCACTCTTCGACACAGGCCTTACCTCCTCTGCACCCCTGGACGGGCCTCACCTCATGTGCACAATGTACTTACTAATCTGAGAAAACACAGGTGACATGATTGTGAAAGGTTCAAATATATCTATTTAATCTTGCGGACACTATTTATTCCTTCTCAAAAATGTAAAAGCTATTCATTTGCCCCAAAATCGTTTTTCCAATAACATTCAAGAAACAGAGCGCTCGTCCTATGTACAAGCATTCGATTTGTAAGCATATTGTGCAGATGAGGTGAGGCTTGTCCAGGGGTGCAGAGGAGGTAAGTCCTGTCCACAGCACTGTTGGACACAGGACTTATCTCCTCTGCACCCCTGGACAGGCCTCACCTCATCTGCACAATCTGCTTACTAATCTGAGGAAACACAAGTGACATGATTGTGAAATGTGCTAATATATTTTTTTAATCATGCAGATACTATCTAATCCTTGTCAATAATGTAAAACCAATTCATGTGCCCGAAATCTTTTTTTAAATAACATTTACAAAACAGAGCACAGGTCATACGTATAAGCATTTCATTACACTACTGAAACCTCACTCATTTAGAAAATACAATTCCTTCATGCACCAACATTTCTTTACCAAGCATTATCAACAATGTATTAGTCTCTATTATATTATCTTCCTGACTTACTCTATTTTTCCACCTGTCCCCTTCTAACACCCTCTCTCTGACTTATTCCTTTTTACATCCTGACTCTGTGTTACACTCTCTTACACTCTCTCTTTGACTTACTTTCTCTTACACCCTGTCTCTAATTTAATCCCTCTCTCTCTTTTTTACAGCATTTGTAAGTCATACTTTCTCTTACATCCTTGTCCTGATTTACTCCGTCTTACAACCTTTCTCTTTGTAACATTCTCTCCCAGACGTACTCCCTATTACACCTTTTGTCTGTTTTACACCCTCTCTCCCTCTTTCTGACTTTTTTATTCTCTTCCTCTCTTCCTGTTACACCCTCTGTCTGACTTACTCCTTGTTACATCCTCTCTCTGATTTACTTCCTCTTACACCCTCTTACAAACTTACTCTCTCTCTCTCCCTTTTACAGCCTCTCTCTGTTTTAGTCTTTTTTACATAATCTCCCCTTCTAACACCCTCTCTCTGTCTTACATCCTCTTACACCCTCTCTCTGTCTTACACCCTGTTACATCCTTTTTCTGACTTACTCCCTTTGTCCCTTTCTTTGACTGACTCCCTCTCCCTATTACATCCTTTTTCTGTCTTACAACATATTATACACTTTTCTGTCTTACTCCTTCTCTATGTTTTACTCCCTCTACCTGTTTCTTTGTCTGACTCTCTCTATCTTTTTGTGTTAGTTCCTCTAGCTCTTTTTCTCTGTCTTAATCCTAGTTACATAGTTGCTGTGATATAAACTTAGATATGTTGTAAACTAGTGTTTATATCGTTTGCTTATTGTCATTGCTTTGTTGTTTGGTAATAGTGATCTAAAATGTGTTATTTTTTTCTTTAACACAGATTGAAATCAAGATTTCAATAGTAAGGAAATATGCCCTCAAGGCAGAGGAGAAGAAAAGATGCCAAGCGGAAAAAATCAAAAACAGCAACGGAATTAAAGCACTCGTCTACAACAAATACTTCAAAAAACAGGAAAAAAGCTCCTGGTAAGACAACTAAGTCTTTCTTTCGGAACATATGTAGATAAAAAAAAAATGTTGATGAGGATGGGAATATACAGAAGGAGAGAGCAAATTTGAAAAGGAAGGAGAGGCCCCCCCCAAAAATGTTACCACTGGAGCAGGAGAGAATAATATGTATAGGAATAGAAGGCAAAACTAATTTAGGGACATTCGTAAACGAATGTTTCGCAATAGGGTGGTTTTAAATTTGTTAAAAAATATTAAAAAAGGTAAACAGAGAGCTGCTTTGTATAAGTAAATAAAAAGTGTAGAGAAGATTGTTGATCAGGCTTTTGAACTTAAGAAAACATTATTTATTTTAGTAATCAATAGAATTAGGACACTTAACAAGACAATTGATGTTTTCAAATCAAAGAGTAGATGCAAAAGAGTAATTAATCGGACTAATTTTTGTAAAGTTTTTTCTGGAGAATGGATGCATAGTTCAAGTTGTGAGACATTTTTTAATGAGGAGAGTTACTTCCAGGAGAATGATATGGTGCATGCAGTTGACACCAGTGGTCGAACATATGAGGTGAAAGACGGTTGTCTGATTGAAAAAGAGAAACTTGTGTCTAGAAATGCAGAAGAGGTTTAACTGATGAAGTTTTAGGGAGTCGTACTAAGGGTCCAGTGTACACTTGGAAGTGTAGTAGTATTTGTAGTGTGCAACAGGATTCAATCGATTTGCTTCGTAATTTCTTACGTACATATAGTAAGAAAAGTCTAAAACAGAAAATGAAGATGTTGCAAGACTTAGATCCTTGCAGAGTGAGAGAAAACACAGGTTTGCAAGGGCATTCACTGGCTTGTCTTTCTAGAAGAGTATGTCAGAGTGTTTTTCATCATTTTAGGATGTTAGCAGTGCATCATAACAAAATGAGGAAATTAGTGAGAATGTTGTATTATGCAAAAAGTCCAGCACTTAAGCGTAACAGTTAAACAGTGCTCTTTTGCATGGAACTGAATTAGATGTGAAGAAGATTTGTGAAGATATTGAGATTTGTTACTTTGGTGAAAAAGAGGACAGTGTAGAAATTGACATAGTAATAGAAGGTAATGTGGAAGACAATGTACACATTTTAACTACAGAAACGTTTGACCAGGAAATTACCAAGTTTAAGGTGAAATCAAGTGAAAGGCCTAATTTTACTTGTGTGTGTTGTTGACGGACTCATTATAAGATTCAGACTAGGTTAGTTGATTTATATGCAGAAAGTGAAATGGAAAATAATACTGAATGGAAGAATTTTGCAACTTTTTTGTTGGTGGAGAATTCTTTTGATTTGAGTTCTGATCAGCGTATTTGTAAATATTGTTATAATAAATTAAATGAAAACAGAATGCCTGCTAGAGCGGTTCATAATAATCTTGAGTTGGTAGACATTCCTCCTGAATTGATGGATTTAAATACATATGAATCTATTTTGATTCAATGTGTCCATCCTTTTCAGGCTATTGTTCGCATGGAGCCTAAGATAGGGAAATTGCCTCCTTCGGATTTACAGAGAGGATTAATGGGAAGAGTTGTTTATTTGCCTCTAGATTTCAAGAAAAATATTGATACAATTGGTGTAGAGAAAGTGGAAGAGGAACCTCTGGTTGTTCTAGTTAATGGGGTTCCGACAAAGGGTAAGAAAATCGGGCAAGATTTAGTGGATGTTAGGAAAGTCAAAAAGGCAACGTTGTATTTGGTCATAAACAATGAGTACTACAAAGATGTATGTGTTGGAGCAGAGGAAACAGCTGCAGAAGAATACAGTGATTGTTTAGCTGGCCAAATTCAAAAGGTTGATGTGTCTAGAAATGAAGAAATATATGAACATTATACTGTTCATCCTTTGCATTCCAAAGAAGTAATGGGGAATGCAATTGACTTGTTTCAAATGAGAGCAGCAAAAGGTAGTCCCATTAGTGTATGTTGAAGAAAGTTTGGAAGCTCGTTGTTTTCCACAGCTATTTCCAACAGGTCGAGGTGGACGATATGACGATCGACCACTTCAAATTCCAGCATCTGAATACAGGACTTTAAGGTTATATGCTGAAGATCCAAGGTTTCGTCAATGCATCCCATATTTGTTTCATCTACTGTATGAAAGTGACTTGTCTGGGCTTTCTTATGCAGTAAACCATATACTGAAAAGTGGAGCACATCTGCAAAATGTTTCGGCGAGGGACTTTATGGAGAAAGTCAATCTGCAAGACAATATTTTGGAATCTCATCAAATCAATCTCATGGCATGTCAGCGTGGTACAAACGAGTATTGGTACCGTCGTCATGGAGAATTGAAATGTATGCTAAGTAACTTAGGAACTCCTACATGGTTCCTCACTCTTAGCTGTGCTGAGTATGCACGGGACGACTTACTTCAATTTCTACGAGAGGCAAATGCAAACATACAAAATATAGAATTCAAAACACCTGGAGAACTGTGTATGTAGATATTTCAATCATAGATTTGAAGCTATGATGTCTTTCATTACCAAAGAAAAAAATCCTCCCCTTGGAGAGGTTTTGGATTTCTTTTGGAGAAAGGAGTATCAAGCGAGAGGTGCTCCTCACATACATATGTTGTTATGGATTAAAGATGCACCCAAATTTGGAACAGATTCGGATGACACAGTGATGAGTTTCATTGAAGAGTATTCAACATGTGCTGTTCCGAAAACTACCGAAGAAAACAGTTTAAGGCAACAAGTTTTACGCTTTCAATCACATCGTTGTGGAAAGTACTGTCGTCGAAAATTCAGAAACAAGGACAAGTTCTACACAAAATGTCGTTTTGGATTTCCACGACCAGTGATTTCTAAAGGAAGAGTAAATAATTTGATGTCTTCTCTGCGACATACTGTTACGAGGAAATCACCAAAAAATACATACAATTTAAAAAGAAACGAAGAGTCCAAGTACATCAACGACTACAACCCAGTGATTTTGTCCATGTGGAATGCTAACATGGATATTCAGTTTGTTGCTGACAACTCTATTGCTGTGGCTCGATATGTGACGTCTTACATCACAAAAAAAGAAAAGACAGAACTGAAGGAAATGTGGGAGGACATTTCACATGAAAAGAGTATAAGTAAAAAATTATACAGTTTCAGTTTGAAGATGTTGTCGCATCGAGAAATTGGAGCATATGAATGTTCTGATCGGTTATCATCAGCAAGTCTCTACGCCAAGTCTAGAACAATTATTTGGGTGAGTCTAGGTCTTTTTTTTATTTTTATTTTTTTTAAATATTTTTATTGAAAAATAATTTTTTCCCTCATTTCCCCCCCCCTCCCCCCCAGATTACATGGACAGGGCACATTGAAATACATAAAAAAATCATAGAAAATGGCGAAAAATATTACAGTAAACTTAATACATACAGGTTCAGTCTATGCATATACAAACAGAATCAAAAATATCAGCATTCAGAGCTGCTTATTCTTCACATTACATTATTCAGTTCCAGACTTCCACTGAATCAGAGGTCCCCAAATGTGTATCCCCAGTTTTTTACCCTTTCTGCCCTTCCTGGCATAAATAGCTGTTTCTAATTTTTGTATTGATAATGTTTTGCCTAACCATTGATGATACGTTGGAGGATTTGGATCAAGCCAAGCTGAAGCCACTAATAATCTAAATATCGCCATTGCTACAAACATAAAGTATTTACAATTTATTTGCCCATTGGGGTATACCCCTAGCAGAATGGTCACCGGGTTTAACTCAATTGTTGTTTCTAAAGCATTTCTGAAAAGATTCCCAATATCATTTTTTAACTTGTCTAGGTGCGGACAGGTAGAAAAAATATGTATCAAATTAGCCTTCATACTGCCGCACCTAAAACAAGTAGTACCGGATAAACCCCCCCACTGGGCAATTTTCCATGGCGTATAATACAAATGATACAAAGTCTTGTAATGCTGGGCCTGAAGGGACGATGAGCACAGTAATTTACTTCCCATCTCAAGTGATTCAGAGAAAATATCCCTTTCTCTATCTATGTCTAAATCTGAAGACCATTTGACTATCCATTTCTCAAGATCATCCTTCTTTAACTTTGTCAGTTCTGAATAAAATCTCTTTATAGTACATTCATGGCCATTTTGTATAAGATCCATCATTATGTTCCTCCCAAAGCCTAGTGGACCCCCTTTTTTATTTAGTAAACAACTCCTTATTTGAAGGTATTTAAAAAAATTATTTGTATTTAACATATACTTATTTTTCAAATCTATAAACTGCATCATACCATTATCATCCAACATATCACCAATTTTACCTACCCCTCGTCTTTCCCATTCTTGATATACCATTCCTGAAAACACTGCATTAGGTAAAGAAGGGTTATTTTTAAATCTTGTATATGCATTGAATTTCCCTATTCCAACCTTTTTAGTAAATCCTTTCCATATGTTATAAGCAGCAATAATTGTCTTAAATCGTATTCTTTTAAAATAACTTCCATCTGTAAATCTCAAAAAAATATTTTCAGCATTTGTACCCAAAACTATACCATAAATAGCAAGCGAGCCTATCTTATCCCAACCATCCTTCTCTGCCCCTCCAATTAATCCCACCATTCCTTGTAGTGCTGCAGCCCAATAGTAGACTGTCAGGGACTTGTTTTAAAAAGTCCACTTAGTGTTCCCCGGGAGCAGTACCCAAAAGCCCACCTTCCAGCAGCTCTGACTCTGCACTTTAAGAAAGTTACGCAGAGGGTCAAAGTGGCTAGACGAGGGGAGGTAAGGGAGGGTACTGCGGGGAGGGAGATCTGGAACGAGAAAAAACACTGGAACACTCGAACTCCTGTGTACTCCAGCTAAACTGTACTAGTGTTCTGCACCGAGGAAAAATATCTGGTTAAACAAACACTATGAAACTTGGCATTACTTAGCATTACTCTGAATAAGGCAACATGACATCTGTTTCCTATCCTGTATTCATATGATAGTCTCATTCCAGTATATCTAAAGTATAACATTAAATAAATGTACTTCTCAATAAATCACCCTTGCATTGGTTTCATGCAAAGATACCCAAAGTTTAACTGAGTTTAGAATTAGCCACAAAAGATATGCAAAGGTTTTAGTGCCAAATATCATCACCAAGATAGCGTTTCAGAAAGTCATCAGTCAACAAAGGTTAATTCTGTTTACACCTCAAGTTTATAACGTCACTCATGCGCTGTATATAATGTCCCTCTAATGCGCTGCAAACAAGATCCGAAATCGAGTTTAAAATGCCACTCGATAACGCTGCAACCAAAGATCCGAAATCGAGTTTAAAATGCCACTCAATAACGCTGTAAGAAAGCATTCAGGGCTCAAGACATTCGAAACTCTAGAACTCGGACTCTAGCCAAATAACCCAGATGAATCGGCACGACGAGAAGATTAGGCGGGACTTCCGAGGTTCGTGCTTTAAAGAAGAAAAAGGGTACGTCCTACCTGCTCTCAAGCAAGCGGAGATTCGTGGTAGTTTACTACCATTTCAGGAACTGCGGGCCTTAACTGGAGGAACTGCGGGGCTCGTCCGAAGACCGGAAACAGCTGCAGGATCCTTCCGACGAGCGAAGCTGAAGGTGACGTGTCCCAGGAACCGGCGAGAATAATCCGCACGGTTTCCAGGGCGTGGCCGCTTAAATACACTCAGAAGCGGGTACGGAAGCTGCAGAGGGGAAAAAGGACTACAACAGCAAACCTTCGAGACCCACATGGAATTCAACAAGCATTGGCAAGTTAAACAAGACATTACCCAGTCAGTAATAAAACAAGCACTGGCAATAAACGGAGAGCAGCAGCATTGCTATTTACATTGGTGAATACACCTTCTAGATAAATGCACAAAGGAGATTGAACTAGCATTGGAAAAACTCAGTGCAATATAAGGTTGAACAACGAAGCATAGGTACATGTTAGCAACAAGCAGAGGTGGATCCTGACAGTGCCCCCCAACAAAAATGGGGACACCCATTCACCGAGGATCAGAAACGGACATTTGGATGCCTAGCATGGAAAGCACGCACCAACCGAGGAGCATGAACATTGTCTTCTGACACCCAAGAATCCTCCTCAGGACCATAACCCTTCCATGACAGTAAATACCAAAGCTTCCCCCTGATGCGTTTACAACCTTTCACACAACGCACCACATACTCCTCCTGATCCCTAACGAGTACAGCAGGAGGGCGAAATCTCTTTTTAGGGGTTGCCTTCTTCAACAGTGAGACATGGAAAACAGGGTAGATTTTCATGTCCTTTGGAAGAAGCAGTTTGTATGACACTGGGTTCACACACTGAACAATTTTGTAGGGACCAATAAATTTTGGATGAAACTTATACCGTTTCCTGAACTGGAAATTTTTTGTAGAAAGCCATACCAAATCCCCAACCTGGAGGTCAGGTCCCTTTTGTCTCTTCCTGTCTGCAAATTTTTTGTACGAAGCTTTAGCTTTCAAAACATTTCTTCGTAGGACTCGAGTGATCCTTTTCATTTCGCGGAAATGTACATTCAAAGATGGTATATTAGTCTTTTCACTAGCTAACAGCAATGGTGTGAAATGAGGATGATAACCGTACACAGCGAAGAATGGTGACAGACCTGTGGAAGCATTCTGTAGGTTGTTGTATGCGAACTCTGCTTCCCACAAGAGAGTCAGCCAAGAGCCCTGTTTTTTGAACAGAAAACACCTTAAGTACTGTTTGAGAATCTGATTCACCCTTTCAGTTTGTCCATCAGATTCTGGATGGAAGCTGGTGGAAGTATTACTTTTAATGTTAAGAGCTTTACACCAGCCTTTCCAGAATTGAGAGATGAATTGCGGACCACGATCAGATGTAATGGATCTAGGAAGTCCGTGCAAGCGTACTATGTGTTGTAAAACGAGTTGCACTAGTTGAGAAGAGGAGGGGAGTTTGTTGCAAGCGATGAAGTGAGCCATTTTAGATAAACGATCCACTACAACCAGAATGGTGGTCATTCCCTGATCCTCTGGTAAGTCAGTAATGAAATCCATTGCGATGTCCTCCCAGACTTGAGTAGGAGTTGGAAGAGGAAGCAAAAGGCCCTTTTTGCGCCCATGTTCCCCCTTGGCTTGAGCACAAACATCGCAGGCTTGCACAAAAGAGATCACATCTTTTTTCCAAGTTGGCCACCAGAAATTTCTTTGAACCAAATCCTTAGTCTTTGTGATGCCTGGATGACCTGCCAGTTGACTGTCATGACACCAATTCAAAACCTGTGTCTGTAATTTCTTGGTTGGAACAAACAAGAGGCCTGAGAAAAAGGGCAGATTTTGATGGATAGTTCTGTGAGGCCCTTCTTGTACCCAGGTTAGTAGCTTAGGAATCGGCATTGCTTGTCTTATTTGCAGGAAGAAGACATCCGACATAGTAGCGCCTAAGATTTGGCTTCTAGAAAGCATGCTCGTAGGTTTGAGAGTTTGAGAAGAATCTTCAGGTCTGCAGTCATAACGTGATAAAGAGTCTGCTTTGTTGTTTTTTGTGCCAGGTCTAAAAGTTATGACAAAATCAAATTCTGAAAAGAATAGTGTCCAACGAAGCTGCCTAGGGGTCAAAGCTTTGGCACATCTCAAAAATTGAAGATTGCGATGATCTGTATATACAGTCACAGTATGTTTGGCCCCTAGTAAGTAATGACGCCATTCTTTGAAAGCGTAACGTATGGCTAGGAGTTCTTTCTCTGCTATAGTGTAATTAGTTTCTGCTGGGAGAAATTTTCTGGAAAGAAAGGCAATTGGATGGAGTTCATTCGTCTTTGAATCATTTTGTGACAAGATAGCCCCTATAGCGGAGTCAGAAGCATCAGCTTCCACTATAAAAGGCAACTCAGTATCCGGATGTCGTAGAACAGGTGCTTGGGTGAAGGTCTTCTTGAGAGACTGAAAGGAAGATTCTGTGTCTGTGGTCCAAATGAATTTCACATTTTTTCTTAGTAACTGAGTCAAGGGGGTAGCCAGAGTTGAAAAGTTCTTAATGAAACGACGATAAAAGTTGGCAAATCCAAGAAAACGTTGAATGTCTTTCACTGTGGTTGGGGTGGGCCAATCAAGAATCGCTTGGATCTTTCTAGGAGCCATAGTGATTCCAGAAGGAGAAAGAATGAAACCCAGGAACTCGACTTTTGTAGTATGAAACTCGCATTTGGACAATTTGCAAAATAGGCCATGGGTTCTCAGAGTGGTTAAAATAGTTTTGACATGCAATATATGTTCTTCCATGGAGGATGAAAAAATTAGTAGATCGTCAATGTATGCAATGACGAATCTATCAAGAAAATCCCGAAGGACATCGTTAATAAAAAATTGAAAAGCGGCTGGAGCATTGCATAAGCCGAATGGCATTACATTATACTCAAACAGCCCAAAGCGAGTCCTGAAGGCCGTCTTCCACTCATCTCCAGGTCGGATACGGACTAAGTGGTAGGCACCTCGCAGATCAAGTTTCGTAAAAATTGAAGCAGACCGTACTTGGTCAAGGAGTACAGGAATCAATGGTAATGGGTACCGATTTTTGATGGTGATATCGTTGAGTGCTCTATAGTCAATGCAAGTGCGTAATTCCCCATTACTCTTAGGCACAAAGAAAAGAGGGGAGGCTGCAGGAGATTTGGAGGGTCGTATAAAACCATTTTTCAGAAACTTGTCCAGATATTCACGAAGATGTTTGTTTTCCAATTCTGTCAAAGCGTAGATCCTACTACAGGGAATTTTAGCCCCAGGTACCAGATCGATAGCACAATCATAGTCCCTATGTGGTGGTAGGGTTTCGGCTTTTTGCTCGCAAAAGACATCTGCAAAATTTTCGTAAACCGGGGGTAGAATGATGTTTTGTTCGGCAGCTGTGGAAACATAAAGTGCGGAGGCAGAATGAAGGATGGCACTCGGAGATTTTTGTAGAGTCTGCTCAGGATTAAAACATTCAGTCTTGCACCACGAGGAAGAGAATTCAATAGAGCGTTTTACCCAATCGATGGTAGGGTTATGTTGAGTTAACCATGGAATGCCTAGGATAACCCCGAATTGAGGTGCATCGATAACATCAAAAGAAATAGTTTCTTGGTGTTTTCTGACTCCGGAATCACAAACCATTGATAAAGAACGGGTACAGTGAGTGATCATTCCTGAAGTCAGCTGAGTGCCATCGACTGCGTAAACGATTTCTGGCTTAGTCTTTGCAAGTGTAGGTATGTTTGTCTTTGAAATGAACTTAGAGTCAATGAAATTTCCGGTAGCTCCAGAGTCAATCATTACAGCAACCATGATCTGTTTCTGATCTGGTAGAATCAAAAGAACGTTCAAGGTTAGATGAGGGACAGTTAACTGTAGGGTGTTCGCTATTGATTGTTCAGGAGGAAGTTGCCAACTCGAAAAAGTCTCCTGATCCAGATTCGAGTTCTCTAGTTTTCCGACTTGTTTTCCTTTTTGTCTCGTGACCAAGAATTCTTGGGTTTCAAAGAACACTCTCTAACGAAATGACCTTTCTTACCGCAGTAAAGGCAAAGACCATTCTTTCGTCGGGCTTCCTTTTCCTCAGACGAAAGGGGTTTTCTCAAACTGCCGATTTCCATAGGTTCTACAGATTCTTGAGGGTTGGAAAAGGATCTATCCTTTGCCCTAGAAAAGATTCGGGATTCAGTTCTTTTTTTATCACCTTTTCGGTCAGCCACTCGATGATCCAAGCGAAGACTGAGCGCAATTAAATCAGCACATGTTCGGGGTTGTGGGTCAATGGGAGCTATAAGGTCCTTTAACTCGTCCCTCAGACCCTGATAATATAGGGCAGCTCTCTTAGCCTCAGGCCAATCAGTCTCAGCCACTAGACGATTGAACTGAGTAAGATAATGCACAAGATCTTTATTTCCTTGTTTTAGTTCTAAAAGTTCGCGGTCAGCAGATCCAGTGATTGTGCGCCTATCAAAGACTCTTTCGAACTCTCGCTTAAACTGCACCCAATTACACAACAGAGGGTCATCTGATTGAACTAGAGGAACCGCCCACATTGCTGCGTCTCCACTTAAAAAGGAAATCAGAAAGGCTATTCTGGACTGGGCATCAGGAAACGAAGTTGGCTTGACCATGAAATGTAATTGAACCTGGGTCATGAAGGTCTGAAATTTACTCGGCTCCCCAGCAAACCTCTCTGGCTGTGCCAAAGGAACGGTCGTAGGGACAGTAACTGAGACAGAAGGGAATGAAGTGGACACATTTGTTTGGGGGAGAACTGAGGACGGTACTGAGCCCAAGCATGACTGTAAATGTGCAACCTTATTAGCCAATGCAGCTGTTTCATGCCTACTAGCAGTTAGTTCTTTCTGCAAATTCCCTATCAAGGCACATAGGTCATTCATAGTGGCCATTTTGAGCACTGCTCGGGAGGAACAAAATTCGTGGGCGGATTATTCTGTCAGGGACTTGTTTTAAAAAGTCCACTTAGTGTTCCCCGGGAGCAGTACCCAAAAGCCCACCTTCCAGCAGCTCTGACTCTGCACTTTAAGAAAGTTACGCAGAGGGTCAAAGTGGCTAGACGAGGGGAGGTAAGGGAGGGTACTGCGGGGAGGGAGATCTGGAACGAGAAAAAACACTGGAACACTCGAACTCCTGTGTACTCCAGCTAAACTGTACTAGTGTTCTGCACCGAGGAAAAATATCTGGTTAAACAAACACTATGAAACTTGGCATTACTTAGCATTACTCTGAATAAGGCAACATGACATCTGTTTCCTATCCTGTATTCATATGATAGTCTCATTCCAGTATATCTAAAGTATAACATTAAATAAATGTACTTCTCAATAAATCACCCTTGCATTGGTTTCATGCAAAGATACCCAAAGTTTAACTGAGTTTAGAATTAGCCACAAAAGATATGCAAAGGTTTTAGTGCCAAATATCATCACCAAGATAGCGTTTCAGAAAGTCATCAGTCAACAAAGGTTAATTCTGTTTACACCTCAAGTTTATAACGTCACTCAAATGCGCTGTATATAATGTCCCTCTAATGCGCTGCAAACAAGATCCGAAATCGAGTTTAAAATGCCACTCGATAACGCTGCAACCAAAGATCCGAAATCGAGTTTAAAATGCCACTCAATAACGCTGTAAGAAAGCATTCAGGGCTCAAGACATTCGAAACTCTAGAACTCGGACTCTAGCCAAATAACCCAGATGAATCGGCACGACGAGAAGATTAGGCGGGACTTCCGAGGTTCGTGCTTTAAAGAAGAAAAAGGGTACGTCCTACCTGCTCTCAAGCAAGCGGAGATTCGTGGTAGTTTACTACCATTTCAGGAACTGCGGGCCTTAACTGGAGGAACTGCGGGGCTCGTCCGAAGACCGGAAACAGCTGCAGGATCCTTCCGACGAGCGAAGCTGAAGGTGACGTGTCCCAGGAACCGGCGAGAATAATCCGCACGGTTTCCAGGGCGTGGCCGCTTAAATACACTCAGAAGCGGGTACGGAAGCTGCAGAGGGGAAAAAGGACTACAACAGCAAACCTTCGAGACCCACATGGAATTCAACAAGCATTGGCAAGTTAAACAAGACATTACCCAGTCAGTAATAAAACAAGCACTGGCAATAAACGGAGAGCAGCAGCATTGCTATTTACATTGGTGAATACACCTTCTAGATAAATGCACAAAGGAGATTGAACTAGCATTGGAAAAACTCAGTGCAATATAAGGTTGAACAACGAAGCATAGGTACATGTTAGCAACAAGCAGAGGTGGATCCTGACAGTAGACCTTTAGGTCTGGTAATGACCACCCTCCTTTCTGCTTGGGAAGCGACATGTATCTTAATGCCCTCCGGGTTTTACCTCTTGCCCAGATAAACCGATTTATCATGTGTTCACAGATTTTAAACCACTTATTGTCAATTAAAAGTGGTATTGCCCTAAAGAGGTATAAGAATTTAGGTAAAATCAACATTTTAATAATGTTGACTCGTCCTACTAATGACAAATGTAAATTCTCGTAACGATCCAAGTCTTTTCTTACTTTATCGATTACTGGGGCAATATTATTTTCCACCTGATTATCTAAATTAGACGTAATATTAATTCCCAGATACTTCCCTGTTGAAACCACTCGCCTATCATCACAGGTTGCCCACGAATTTTTAATAATTTGAGTTTTGGATGCATTCAATGAATACCCTGAGACTTGTCCAAATCTTATTGCCTCTTCCTCTACCAGTGTAGTTGCTTCCGTAGGGCATGGTGTTATTATCGCTACATCATCAGCATAGGCTAATATCTTACATGGCCCTAGAGTTGTGCAAAGTGGGATAATCTCTGATGATAATTCTATCTTACGTATTAGTGGATCCATATACATGGCGAAAAGCAGGGGAGAGCATGGGCAACCCTGCCGAGTTCCTCTCTTGATCTTAAATTGTCCTGTAATACCCCCGTTTATTCTCAATGCAGCAACTGGTTCCTTATACAGAGTCTGAAGTGCCTTCAAATAACCACCCTTGATCCCGGCTCTGGCTAAAATCTGCCACAAATAAAACCAGGAGACCCGATCGAATGCCTTTTCCGCATCCAAAAGCATTACTGCCATCGGGTCTCCTGTTACCTCGGCAGAGTCGAATAGGGTTATAACTTTGCTGGTATGGTGAGTTGTCCCCCTTCCAGGAATAAAACCGTGTTGATTATCGCTAACCAGAGTGCTTATTATTCTAGCGAATCTTACAGCCAATGCTTTGGAGTATATTTTGGTGTCATTGTTCATCAAAGTTATTGGGCGATACGACCCTGGTTCCATCGGAGATTTCTCTTTTTTTAAAATTAACACTATATCCGCACCACCCCAGGATTTGGGAACAAACTCGCCCCTCTGTGCAGCTTGAAACGTCTGAGTTAAATCATGTCCTAAACATCCCCAGAAAGTTTTATAAAATTCAATGGGAATCTGGTCAGGACCAGCAGCCTTTCCCGAGGGTAAAGCAGACATAGCCTCTTTGATCTCAATACCATCCAACAAAATCTCTAATTCATCTGCGTCTTCAGAAGAGATAGTTTTGAACTCAATATTCTGGAGATATTCTTTTATTCTTTCGGTACTACTGGGATTTTGCTCATCATATAGTGTCTGATAAAACGTCCTAAAAACTTCCCGAATTTCTTCTGAATCTGAGTGTATTAGCCCCCTTTCATCCCTGATCTCCTTAATCGTCCCTGCCGCCGCTATCTGCCTAGTGCGCATAGCGAGAACCCGACCTACTTTCTCACTATACTCATAACATCTCTCCCTTCTGACTATATATTGCTTTGCTGCTCTATTTGCAAGTTCCTCCTCTGCTTCACTTTTCACTTTCATTAAATCTATTATGAATTGTTCAGTCGGTTCTCCCCTTATTACACATTTATTAAGCTGTTCTTCTGCATCCAAAACTTTTACCTCTCTCTCACTATATCGCAATCGTTCTGTTTTCCTTTTATAGGCACTATAACTACAGGTTTCACCACGGACTCCTGCCTTAAAGGCATCCCATACTATGCCCACCGCTGCGCTTCCTCTATTATGTTCAAAGAATTCATTAATCCATTTAGACATATGTTTTATATAGCCATCATCTGAAAGAAGTCCCCTTTCGAATGTCCACTCCCTCCTTATTTTAGTTCCCCCTCCTTGCATTATTGTTAAGATTAGGGGATTATGGTCGCTGAGTATCCGGGGTAGTCTATCAATTTTTACTGCGTTCACTAAGTCATTAGATATCAAGAAATAATCCAATCTAACGCAAATATGATGCGGTGCGGAGTAATATGTATAACCTACTTGCTCCGGTCTAGTTGTCCCCCAAACATCTCGCATTGTGTTATTTTCTAGAAGATCAATAAGGGCCTTATGAACCTTTTTCTTCCTACCGTTATATTGCCTTGTTGTACCCAATCCCAAACCTTCCGCCCCGTTAATATTTAGATCTCCTCCTATAATAACCTGAGGGGCCCAGCCTGCCAACTCAGAATCCAGGAACTGTAAAATTTCTGGATCGTCCTGGGTAGAGCCATACACCGAAACCAATGTTGTCCATACTCCTTCTATTAGAATCTCGGCCATAACCCACCTCCCCCATTTATCTTCTAATTTTCTCCTTATAATTACATTTTTACTCCTTGAGAGAATAGCTACCCCTCTTTGTTTTACTCCTTGTTTAGAACTAACTATTAAGTGAAACCCCAACTGATTGAGACATAACTCCTGAGTACTCATTATATGTGTCTCTTGGAGAAATACAAAATCTACATTCATCTGTCGTAACCGTATTCCTATCTTCTGTCTTTTTTGAACATCATTTAGGCCACATACATTCCATGTCACTAATCTAAGAGACATATTTTTTCCCTGGGGTACTATCAGCTATCTGCTTGCTTTTATTTATCACTCCAAAAAATGTATACATCGCTAGTCCTAGCGTACTAACTAAATAATTTTTCATATTTGTGTCGAAAATCTCTTCAATACAGTCATTATACTCATACATTTTTTCCCAATTATGCTCACCAAATTCCAGTAAGTTTCTAGCTCCCTTGTGCCCTGTCCTTTTCCCTACCCTCCCCCACCCCAGGATGCCCACCCACAGACTCCCTCCCCCCCTACAGGCAAATAGGTCCAAGGGACCTATGTCTGGCCGACTTTTGCCCACAGGATGTCAAACCCGTCGATCCCCCTGATTTTCCATCCCCGCTCCATGTGCTCAGTATATATCCAGCATATTCCCCCCCTTGTTTTATGCCCAACCTCTACCACCGATCGTAATATGCTAATGCCAACAATTTATTAAACAAATCACACATCTATCAAATACACTACGAAGAAAAGAGAAAAAAAATTCATGTACATAAGAGAAAACATTTTTAACTCTTGCTTTAGGTAAACCCTTGTATCTTACTTTTCACCTCCAAGTGTTAAAAATTATCGATCTATCTTTCCCGTTTTATATTTATCTTTGTTTCTTACGAAGGATATCCCTTACGGCAACTGTACGGTCATCATATTCTACATGTTCTACATTCTCCTTATGACATGTTTTTTGTGGACCCCTGGTTTTCTGCAGATGGTTAAGATATTCTTGAGCAAGGATTTCTGAATAAAAATTTTTAAAATCCCCTTTTAAACCAATCTTCAAACGTGCAGGAAACATGAGGTATGCCTCACAACCTATATTTTGAAAGGGAGAGATAAGCTGACTCATTCGCCACCTTCTTTCCACAGTGGTATGGCAGAAATCGGGGCGAGCAAAAAATTCAACCCCATTATACTTACATTTGGATTGAGGCTTTGCTTTACTAATTATCTCTTCCCGTAATAGGAAGTTCCCAACATAAAGCAATATTGCACGGGGCTTATCCTGTGTTCCCTTCCGTGTCATAGGAAAGCGATGTGCCCTTTGTACCTCGTGATCCAGATCCCATGCAGACAACTCTGGAAGGGCACCCTTTAAAAGATCAACAACATAGCCCCGAACATCACTCCCCTCTTTCCCTTCCTGTATCCCAATCAAACGTACATTGTTACGTCTTTGCCTATTTTCAAAATCCTCTAATTTCCATAACATATCGGCAGTAGTCTTGTCTTGATCTTTCCTAGAGTCCTGTACTTTAACCATATCATCTTCCAGTTTCCCCGTTCTGGTCTCTACTTCGGTAACTCTCCCAGCCATATCTTCATACAATTTGCTAATTTTGTGCAGGGAAGATTGCATTTTTTTGTTCGCATGTTTAGCCCTCCTCTTTGCCCTTTGACTCTCGATGCGAGCCTCACTTTGCATTTGTTTTAGAGTTGTAAATAAAACTTCAAAATTAGAGGCACCTCCATCTGTTTTCTGAGATATAACATCGTGAGACCCTGCTTCACCATTTACAGACTTCCCCATAGGTATTACAGAATTCTCCGTCGAATTATCCATATCAAGTCTTTTTGCCACTGATTTCATATTACCTCTGCGTTCCTTTGACAGTTTCTTTTGTCTAGATTTAATGTTCTGCTTATTCGATCTGTTTTTACTCTTAAATTTGACCTTTTCCGCAGTTTTGCTATTACCTGTGACATTTATTTTAGATCTCGTGTGAGCATTCTTTTGGACTGTTTCCTGCGCTGACTCCATAAGTTCTGTATTGCTGTAAATAGAGACTGAACTAGTTTCGGAATCAGTCCCAGATTCAATCTCTTTACTTTCCATATCCGTACTCACTGTTTCATCCACTGTACTTTCCGATTCTGTATCTGTCACTGTTTCCAGACTACAGTTCTCACTCTCTTCGTCATCTGCCTCATCATTGCCAGTGAAAAAAACATCATCAGTAGGAGAGGCTGGGCATACATCAATTAAATTGTTTGTGCTTAAATTCGCCTTTTCAGGTAAGGTGTTTATATATGCTTTATCCCCTGTTTCCGTCTCTGTTAGATTAATTACCCCCTTAGGGTTGATTCTTTCTGTTTCTATAACCATCGTGAGGTTTTGACACGTGCTTATCCCTTTAGCTTCGGGGACTCCAGAAGCAGAAGCAGCGTGAGTAATGTCATTCTCCTTTAAGCGGTTAGTCCCGCCCTCTTCTGCCTCTGTAGAAAAGATCTCCGTCTCTATGGGTTCTGTAACTTCAGTCTGCCGCTGTGTCTCCAGTGTGCCGGTCGCCTTTCCACCAGCTCCCGTCTGCTCGACCTCAAGCGACTTCCTCTCAAGACCAGGCTGTTTCGCTCTGCATAAATAAGCTAACGTCGGGACTTCAGACCCCCGCGACAAATCCAGCTGCGGAATTGTTTGAGCAGGCGGTGCACATACCACTGCGGGTAAAAACGTCTCCACTATTGTCATTTGCCGAAGCGCTGTCTCCTTCCCTGATGTCTCCCCGGCGGTGAGTTTTGCCTCCTCCTTCCTCCTTGCTGCGGCTGATAGTGGGTCTATCAACTTCCTCTTTTTCTCCCCTTCATCTTTCTCCCGGATCTTTTTCATTTTAAGCTCCTTTGCTGCCTCTCGTCTTTGCTGCGCTTTGGACCTCACTTTCCCCCTCAGATTTAACGCCGGAGCACCAGAATTATCCATATCTCCTCCTTCCTCGTCCTTGTTATCCCAGCCGCCTCGGTCACAGGTTTCCTTCAGGGAGCGTGAAAGTTTTGATGCCATAAATTTTAAAGCGTTTCTCCGATAAATACCCCCAGCTAGTGAAGGGCGAGTTACCAGGAATATGAAAAAATTATGCACAGTTCTTTCTTTTCCCTGAGGGGGGTCCCTTATCTGCAGAGACAAGGCAGCAAAATCTCTCAGCATTCGGTCCCTTGTTCAGCCACGGCGTTGGCATCAACTCTCCTCCAATATTGCAATCGCAGGACCTTAGAAGCAGACTTAGAAGCAGACTCAGAACCCCGGACTTTTCCAGCAGTTTTTTAAGAAGTAGGGTACAGAAACGACGGAAAAATCAAAGCTGTAGCAGCCCAAGTGAGCACAAGGAACACAAATATGCACATTCTGTCATCAGGAGGGAGTCAGGGCACGACCTTCCTCTACGGCGTCTCGGCGGCCATCTTGCCTCCTCCGAAAAAAAACGGGTGAGTCTAGGTCTTGCTGCAACACGAAACCGAGTTTTGAAATCTGTACAAGAAATTGAGTATTTGGCGCAGAAAGAACCAAACAGTACAGATATTTTGAAGACAAACATGTTGGATACATACTATCCAAATAGAAGTAGTCATCTTGAGAACAGTTGTTTGTATGAAGTTCTGCAAAACTATATTTATAAGAGGACCATCAGAGAAGATATCAATAATGGAATATATGCTATCATTGGGTGTGAAGGATGTCTAGTGAAGCAGAGAAAAGGCCATTTGATTAATCATCGAAAATTGAGTTGCGAAAATCCAGAGAAAAGGGATTTTTACTATTTAGCTCTTTTGCAACTCTTTAAGCCATGGCGTACAGAAGAGGAACTACTTGGAGATTTTCTCTGTTACGAAGATATACGACAAAGTCACAGAACAGGTTGAACATGGATTCAGTCATGAGAAAAAAGAGTGCTCATGTACATCATTTAAGCCTGTGCGACTGTACGTGAGTGGAGAAGCGGGAACTGGAAAAAGTTTTCTGATTAAAGCAATTGCAACGTATCTGCAGAAAAGGACGGAGTCATCACTGTCTTGTTTTGTTACCGCTCTAACTGGGCTGGCAGCACATAACATTAAAGGGATTACTTTACATCATTTACTGATGCTACCAGTTGAGCATGATAACAAATTGCAATACCACAAGCTATCTGGAGATGCGAGTTCTGAAGTTTCCAGAGTCCTGAAGAAAATGAAACTTCTTATCATTGATTAAGTAAGCATGGTCTCAAATCTAAATCTTGCTTTTGTGCATTTAAGAATGCAAGAAATTATTAGAACAGACTATGATGTCTTATTCGGAGGAAAACACATTATTGTTTTTGGAGATCTACTGCAGTTGACTCCAGTGAAAGGACAACCAGTGTTTAAAATGCTCACGCATGAAGATACCAGGAAGTGCCTAGGAAGCATTGGAAACGTTAATATATGGTTACATTTCAAATATGCAGAACTGCTTCAAAATATGCGACAGGCAAAGGATGAAGATTATAAAAATATTCTACAAGATGTAAGAATTGGAAAAGTAAGTGAGCATGGGAAGAAGCTTTACATGCACGATTAATTTCAAATTTGTATCCAAATGAAAACATTCTTCCAGAGAATATTTTTAAGAAAATTACTGAAAAAAAATCTGGGATATGTTTGATGCCAACTCTGCAAGAATGTTCCATCTTCAACCACAAAATGTTAAAGTTAGAAAATGAAGAGATTGTGAAACTGGAAGCTACTGATAAGATAGAGCATATGGGAGCAACAATTATTTTGTCAGAAAATTTGAAATCAAAATTGGATTCATTAGAGAAGAGTATATCTAAAACTGCTGGTTTGAAAAGACTCTGAATGTGTGTTGAAATTTTCGTATCATTTTGAGAAGGAATTTAAATGTTGAAAGAGGTCTGGTAAATGGAGCAATAGGTCATGTTGTTGAGTTTGTGAATTACAAAAATAGAGATGGAATTGAAATTTTAAAAATTAAATTTGATGGCATTGATGAAATAGAACACATTTTTTGTTGTTCAGCTAGATTTTTGCTTGTGAAAGACTTATATGTTCGCCGAAAACAGTTTCCTGTTTGTTTGGCATATGCGGTGACAATTCATAAATCGCAAGGTTTAAGTGTAGATAGTGCTTTGGTGAACATTGGAAGTTCTGTGTTTAAAGAGGGTATGGCATATGTGGCATTATCACGAGTCAGAACTTTATCAGGATTGTATTTGATTGAGCGTGATGAAACAAAGATTTGTGCAGATGTAGATTGTGTTAAAGAATACAATAGGTTAAGAAGAGAGTATGCTCCACATTTGCCTCAATATCCTCTGTTTGAAAAACGTGTGGTAGGCCGAAAAAGAAGACATGAGTATTATTGCAGTGAGGTAGTAACAAAAAGACAAAAAGTAGATGAAACTGTAATTGTAAGCAGAAAGGAAAAGGATTCTGTTGAAGATGTTGTTGGATTTCAGTTTGAAAACAGTTCTGGTGTCAACTGCTATGCTAATGTAGTGGTTAATGTTGTTTTTTTTTCTTCAAAATTTACAAGAACAGATTGTTGAAAATCGGGATCAAACATTCTGCTGTTTATTGAATTCTGTGTTTGAGAAATGTAGCAGTGATAGAGCAAAAATAGAAAGTGTTTCAGAAATTCGAAATCTTCTAGACATATGTTCTGGTCAAAATCAATTTTCACAGAATATTCAGCAGGATTGTCAGGAATTTTTAATGTATATGTTTGATGTATTGGAAGATGAAGGTGTAGATATAAAAAATCTTTTTAGCCTTTCTTATCAATGGCAGCATGACTGCGACAACTGTAGTTTATCAAGTTTTACTACAATAGACACCGAAAGATTTATATATTGACTTTACCAGACTGCAAATCAGTGCCTTTTAATAATATAGTTAAAGCAGCGGATCACAATATGGTGTGTACCCAATGTAAGTCTGCAATGCTGTCCACATTATTTATACAAAAATTATGGTCAGTATGTCATTTTAATGTTCCAACGATGTAGACCTGATGGAACTAAATTGACAACTTCTATTAAAAATTTCGTGGCTTCTCAGTTATCAATTTCAGGAAGAACTTTTGCAAATGCAGCTATTATTTATCATGACGGTCCTTCAACAACATCAGGGCATTACACATGCTATTTAAAATGTTGAAAAGGTAGGACTAACTGTAATGGTACTCATTTGACTTTCAAACAATGTTTGCCTTTTGACTTACAAAATTCATACCTAGTGTTTTTACAACCAAAATTTAAGTAAAGGTAATTGGCCTATGAAGATGGGAGCAGTTAATAAAAGTTAGTCTGCTGTTTAAAATTATATTGTGAGTAAAAGTGATGAAGATAATATAAAAATTATAGTTCTAACAAAGGTACAGTAAGTGGATCGCATAGTAAGTGATATCAGTATTATAGGAAATGTTCAACATGAGAGAGCCAGAGATGGAATTATGAATATTTAAATATTGTGAAAATGTTGTTTGAGCCTTTCTTTCAGAACGTCGGGAAAACAGTAATTTTAGAGTTTGTTTTAAGTAATTTCAAAATATACTAATACATCTGACACTATTTGGCCTTAAGGAAAGGTGAAGGAATGAGCAAAGAGTCATGACTGAACAGAAGGAGTATATGAAAACATTGAAACATATTTCAGATGTTCTTGGAGCTTTTCTTCTAGAAAGTCGATGAAATGGAATTTTTAGAGAACAGCAGAGTACCTTCCAAAGAAAAGGACCTTCATGATGTACTATTTGGCCTAAAGGAAAAGTAAGTGAATCAAAGATTAATGTACATATGTGATTTGTAAGTTTATATGTTTTTTTTCAAACACAATCTTTTTTTAAAAATTTTTTATTTTATTGAAATTCAAACAACCAACAACATTATACACTTCACAAGGCAGATATTCAATTCCGGGAAACATGAGGGGCGGGGATTAATTCCATAGCATATGCATACAATATTTCGAACATCAATTCCGGGTTGAGGGGGGGCAGCGAGGAAACCGCGCGATATAATTATTTAGTTAAGGTGGGAGGACCAGGAATGTCATCTAGGGAGACATGGGGATGTTAAGAGTAAAGTCTTGAGGGGGCGTACATACATTTCCACGATAAGCATTCCATTGAGACCAAATTCTAGTCCATTTCTTAGGTCTGCCCCGTGACAAGTACACCGTCTTTTCTCTGAACATGCACCAGTCCATATTTTCCTTCCAAGCCGATATTGTGGGCAGTCTGTGGGAACCCCATAACTGTGCAATGTCCCTTTTTGCGATCATGTTACCGAGGGATGCCCAACAGATCTGCGCCATTTTATAATCATTCGGTTCCCATACATTAAGGAGACAGCGTCTGGCCTCAGGCAGGAGTATACCCCCGTTACCCTTTCCATGGTGGTATGTACTCGGGACCAAAACGCAGCCACCTCAGGGCATTCCCACAGTATATGGAGGAAGTTACCAATCTTACCGCACCCACGTTTACACAGACCATCCACAGAGTACCCCATTCGTACCAGACGCGGACCAGTAACATACACGCGATGAAGGATCTTGAGCTGGACAAACCGAAGGCGGGCAGGGATGGCCACCTCCTTGGGAGAGGACACGGCCATTTGCCAGTCCTCATCGTCCAACTCCAACCCATCAGCAGTCCATAAGGCCCTGAGGCGCACAAGCAAGTCGACTCTGTTGTTGATGAGCTTTTTATAGATCAGTAAAATTGTGCTATCAGGTACGTAGCCATCAAGGATACGGTCCTCGAGAGGCGAGGAGTCAGGGACCTCCGCCCCCTTGGGGAAGACAGACAGCAAGGCGTGCCGTACCTGAGCATACCGAAAGAATTCCTTGTCTTCAAGCTCATATTCAATCTTAAGCGCCTCAAAAGTCTTAACATTTCCTTTAGACCAAAGATCGCCAACCTTGCTTTACCTATCATGTCCCATTTATCAAAACCTTTTGTCCTCCACAAATTGCCCAAACCATCTGAATCATACAACGGAGTTGCACGGGACAATCTGTCACACCATCCCAGAGCAGCACTTGCTTCACGCCACACTCGCACAGTAATTTTAGTGGGTCCAGCCAGAATCTTATAGGGTCCCTTAGAGTATAGTGCCCTGTTGAAATTCCCACCCGGCAAAAGATACTTATCCATTGCAAAAGCTGGCGTTAGACCTGGGGCATAAGTTACATGATTGACCGCACTCAGCTGGGAGGCCCAATAATAACGTCTGATGTCTGGGAGGGCAATGCCGCCATCGTACCATGGAAGAGTGAGTTTGGAGAGGGCAATGCGCGCACGCCCATCCCAAATCAGCCGTCTCTGAAGGCTCTCAACTTCACGAAAGTAACCAGGAGGAATAGGATCAAAGGAGTTCTGGAGTGCGTATAAAAATCTGGGTAGCGACATCATCTTGAAGCGAGCCGCACGTCCCAAGGGTGACAGAGGCAGCCGGCGCCATCGTACAACTTCAAGCTTGAGCCGCTGAAGAGGGGCCCGAAGGTTACAGTCGTATTGAACGGCAGGATCCAAGGAAACATAAATACCCAAATACTTAAAGCCGGACGTAGCCAACTGAATCAGGAATCTACGGGGCAACGGAGGGAGCTCTCCGGCCAAAACATAGACACATGACTTGGTCCAATTGATGACAAAACCGGAGTTCTTCCCGAAGGAGGACAGAACATCAAAAAGCACATTAAGGGACTTCCGAGGGGACGTGAGGTAAAGGAGGATATCATCCGCATACAGCGAGATTCGGTCCTCAAAGTCGGGAGTCCACCGAATGCCCTTCAGCGAGGGCTCCCAACGAAGCCACTCAGCTAGCGGCTCCAAAGCAAGGGCGAAAAGAAGTGGGGACAATGGGCAGCCCTGCCGGGTACCTCGCCCAAGCGTGAACGTGTTGGAGACCCTCCCGTTAACAACCACCTGGGCCAGCGGCCTTTTATATAGAAGCTTCACCCAGGCAATGAATGTCAGACCGAACCCAAACTTAGTGAGAGTAGCCCAAAGATACAGCCATTCTATGGTATCAAAAGCCATAGTGGCATCAAGGGAAGCTAAAATGGCCGGCTCAGTCAGAGTCCCAGCTCTCGCGAGAACTCCATGGAGCCTACGAAGATTAAGGGCGGTGTTCTGGTGCGGAATAAAACCAGATTGATCCGGATGGATCAAGTCACCGATCACCCCAATCAATCGAGTGGCTAACAATTTAGCAAGTATTTTGGGTTCGGCATTGAGAAATGAAATGGGCCTATACGAAGCACAACGATCACGTGGTTTACCCTCCTTGTGAATTACAACGATGGTAGCCAGACGCTGATCGACGGGGAGGACACCAGAATGAAGAGCCTCAAGGAACATATCCCTTATCCCATTGTGTCAGGCCGCAGCTTATAGAGCTCAATGGGCAAACCGTTGGGGCCCATGGCCTTACCTGACCGGAGGGCACGGATGGAAGCTGCGACCTCGTCCACCGTGATAGGCGCATCCATTAAGGCCCTATCCTCATCAGAGTGGCAGGGCAAGGCAATATCGCGCAACAACAGCAGAGAGTCACGTTCATCCCTTTCACTGACCGAGGCATACACCATTAGAAAATGATCCACGAAACACCCAACAATACCCACCGGGTCAGAAACACGTTCACCGGTCGACCTCTCAATCACAGGCATTCGCTCTTTCTTGTCCAACCATGCAATCAGCTTACCCGCTTTGTCACCCACATCATATATTCTACCTTGCTCCTCTCTATTCATTACTTTCGCAGCGTCAGTCACAAGGGCTCTATAATCGGCCTGTTTCAAACTAAGGGAATGCAGTGTAGCACAGGTAACATCACCATCGAGATCGCTCTCAAGCACAGCTATTTCAGATTCGAGGCGTACAAGTTCTTCGTATTTAGCCTTTTTGGCAGCAGCAATCAATGACAATGAATGCCCACGAACCACAGTCTTGAAAGCCTCCCACAATGAGATAGAGGAAGAAACAGACCCCACATTCTCATTAAAGTAACAGTCAATAGCCTTTACCAGGTCGGAACGGGTCTTGGGATTCCGAAAGTACCACGGATTTATGGGAGCAACTCTTCCCTCGCTACCCACTCCAGCCTCAACACTGAACCACAGGGGGGAATGATCAGAAATGCCCCTAGGAAGGTGACGTATCTCCCTGATGGAGGACGATTGCGCTGCAGGCATGAGCAAATAATCTAGTCTGGAAAGGCTACTGTGGGCCCCGGAGTGGAATGTATATTGTAACTGTGTGGGATGCATGAGTCTCCAACTATCCGTTAGCCCAAAGGTTTCGATCAGCTCACTGAGCCGCATTTGTGATCTAGGTTAGTCCCGAGGGGGGTAACGATCAGAAGTGCCGGAAACCACAGAGTTAAAATCCCCGCCAAGAATCAGAAAACCTTCAGGTAGCCCCAGTATAAGCGGCCCGAGGTCAGCAAAGGTGGTGGCCTGTAGGCCCGGAGGGACATAGACGGTGACTACGGAAAGCGTCTTACCCTCCCATCTCCCAGAGAGCGCAGCATAGCGACCCCTGTCATCGAGCATTATCTCGTCAATTTCGAGGGGGAGAGAGGATCTGAGCAGAATGCCCACCCCTCTGGAGCCAGTGGTGAATCCGGCATGTGGGACTAATCGATACCCACGTCTATTCAACGCCTGGTAAGCATTGCCAATTAAATGCATTTCTTGCAGTAGAACAATATCAGGGGAGTGGCGTCGAAGGAACTGCAGCACAACCCCTCGTTTTATTCTGTCTCCCAAACCATTGACATTCCAGGACAGCAGTCTCAACTCACTACCCCCCATCCCGAGAAAGGACCAAAGCCCCGCCCTCATGAAGCCCCGCAGGAGAAGGAGCTAAGCAAACAATACGATGCCACCCACATGGCACTCCTGACCATTCCCCGCTTTAAAAAAAAGAAGGCGGGAGGAGCAAAATTTGCGGTCCTAGCTCCAACTTTTTGGAACTCTCTCCCTATGCATCTCCGAACCTCACCCTCTTACATCGAGTTCCGAAAAAACCTTAAAACCTTTCTGTTTTCTCGAGTTGCCGCTTAACCCCCTCTCGTTGCTATTGCTGGTTATCTATTGAAAAGCGCCAAGAAACCGCCTGGTAAAAGCACGTTCTATAAATGTTTTTAAATTCAAATTCAAATCCATGTGAAGGAAACAAAAAAACAAACACTCCCCACCCCCACCTCCCAACGAGAACCCGTTACAACACCCCCCACCCTGCACCCCTGCATTCGAACTGGAAACCACCCCAACTTGCAGTGTGCCTGTCGCCCAATCATGAAACTAGTCTACACTAAGAACCCCGGAGGAGGAAGAGTCCCTTACACCCCCGCCACCCTTGGACCCATCAAAAAACAATAGTAAAAAGAACAAATAGCAAAACTCAGCTGACAAACGATTAGAAAGAGCAGACGTCAGGAACCATAATGTCACTCTTGATCTGGCGTGCCCCTCTCGGCGCCACCGGGATGCTCAGATCGATCATCCCTTTTCGGCAAGGAATCAAGCCAGTCACTGACACTGTCCGGGCGGTCAAAGAAGAAGGTTTGTTCCTCATATTCGATCCGCAGCCGGGCCGGAAACAACATAGCGTACTTGAGGCCCAGGTCTCGCAGCCGCTTCTTCACACCCTGAAATCCAAGTCTCTGTCTCTGGACCTGAGGAGTAAAGTCCGGATAAAAGTTCACAGTGGTATTATCGAACTTCAAGGGGCCATGCTCCCGAGAGGCTTGGAGAATAGCGTCTCTATCTCGAAAATGAAAAAGCCTAGCAACAATTGGTCTCGGGGGGGGGCACCCGGCTTTACCTTCCCGCCCGGGAAACAGTATGCACGCTCGACCGCAAAGAATTTACTGAGTCCGGCGGGAGCTAGATGGTTCAGGACCAGGTCCTCTACGAGGAGGTCGACAACAGAGTTCTCAGGATTTTCCGGCACACCAATGAGGCGCACGTTATTGCACCTGGCCCTGTTTTCATGCTCCTCAAGCCGACGGGTCATCAAGTCGTGTGATGATCTCAGGCTGCCGATCTCAGTCTGTGCATCAGTAACATCAGTGATCAGGCTGGAGGTCTTCAAATCCAACGCCTTCACCCTCTCATTAGATTTGGCCATGTCCGCTCTAATCAGAGTGACATCCACGGCCACAATGTCGATTTTAGATGCAAGAGCCTCGTATTGCTGTCCCATAGAAGCCTGCATACCCGTGATGGCACTCATGATTTCACGAAGAGAGACATCCGTAGGCGTGGTCGAGTCTGCCCTGGGGTCGTCAAGAATACGGTCGGTACCACCGGGGGTTCCCATCAAGGATTTCTGAATAAAAAATTTTAAAATCCCCTTTTAAACCAATCTTCAAACGTGCAGGAAACATGAGGTATGCCTCACAACCTATATTTTGAAAGGGAGAGATAAGCTGACTCATTCGCCACCTTCTTTCCACAGTGGTATGGCAGAAATCGGGGCGAGCAAAAAATTCAACCCCATTATACTTACATTTGGATTGAGGCTTTGCTTTACTAATTATCTCTTCCCGTAATAGGAAGTTCCCAACATAAAGCAATATTGCACGGGGCTTATCCTGTGTTCCCTTCCGTGTCATAGGAAAGCGATGTGCCCTTTGTACCTCGTGATCCAGATCCCATGCAGACAACTCTGGAAGGGCACCCTTTAAAAGATCAACAACATAGCCCCGAACATCACTCCCCTCTTTCCCTTCCTGTATCCCAATCAAACGTACATTGTTACGTCTTTGCCTATTTTCAAAATCCTCTATTTCCATAACATATCGGCAGTAGTCTTGTCTTGATCTTTCCTAGAGTCCTGTACTTTAACCATATCATCTTCCAGTTTCCCCGTTCTGGTCTCTACTTCGGTAACTCTCCCAGCCATATCTTCATACAATTTGCTAATTTTGTGCAGGGAAGATTGCATTTTTTTGTTCGCATGTTTAGCCCTCCTCTTTGCCCTTTGACTCTCGATGCGAGCCTCACTTTGCATTTGTTTTAGAGTTGTAAATAAAACTTCAAAATTAGAGGCACCTCCATCTGTTTTCTGAGATATAACATCGTGAGACCCTGCTTCACCATTTACAGACTTCCCCATAGGTATTACAGAATTCTCCGTCGAATTATCCATATCAAGTCTTTTTGCCACTGATTTCATATTACCTCTGCGTTCCTTTGACAGTTTCTTTTGTCTAGATTTAATGTTCTGCTTATTCGATCTGTTTTTACTCTTAAATTTGACCTTTTCCGCAGTTTTGCTATTACCTGTGACATTTATTTTAGATCTCGTGTGAGCATTCTTTTGGACTGTTTCCTGCGCTGACTCCATAAGTTCTGTATTGCTGTAAATAGAGACTGAACTAGTTTCGGAATCAGTCCCAGATTCAATCTCTTTACTTTCCATATCCGTACTCACTGTTTCATCCACTGTACTTTCCGATTCTGTATCTGTCACTGTTTCCAGACTACAGTTCTCACTCTCTTCGTCATCTGCCTCATCATTGCCAGTGAAAAAAACATCATCAGTAGGAGAGGCTGGGCATACATCAATTAAATTGTTTGTGCTTAAATTCGCCTTTTCAGGTAAGGTGTTTATATATGCTTTATCCCCTGTTTCCGTCTCTGTTAGATTAATTACCCCCTTAGGGTTGATTCTTTCTGTTTCTATAACCATCGTGAGGTTTTGACACGTGCTTATCCCTTTAGCTTCGGGGACTCCAGAAGCAGAAGCAGCGTGAGTAATGTCATTCTCCTTTAAGCGGTTAGTCCCGCCCTCTTCTGCCTCTGTAGAAAAGATCTCCGTCTCTATGGGTTCTGTAACTTCAGTCTGCCGCTGTGTCTCCAGTGTGCCGGTCGCCTTTCCACCAGCTCCCGTCTGCTCGACCTCAAGCAACTTCCTCTCAAGACCAGGCTGTTTCGCTCTGCATAAATAAGCTAACGTCGGGACTTCAGACCCCCGCGACAAATCCAGCTGCGGAATTGTTTGAGCAGGCGGTGCACATACCACTGCGGGTAAAAACGTCTCCACTATTGTCATTTGCCGAAGCGCTGTCTCCTTCCCTGATGTCTCCCCGGCGGTGAGTTTTGCCTCCTCCTTCCTCCTTGCTGCGGCTGATAGTGGGTCTATCAACTTCCTCTTTTTCTCCCCTTCATCTTTCTCCCGGATCTTTTTCATTTTAAGCTCCTTTGCTGCCTCTCGTCTTTGCTGCGCTTTGGACCTCACTTTCCCCCTCAGATTTAACGCCGGAGCACCAGAATTATCCATATCTCCTCCTTCCTCGTCCTCGTTATCCCAGCCGCCTCGGTCACAGGTTTCCTTCAGGGAGCGTGAAAGTTTTGAGGCCATAAATTTTAAAGCGTTTCTCCGATAAATACCCCCAGCTAGTGGAGGGCGAGTTACCAGGAATATGAAAAAATTATGCACAGTTCTTTCTTTTCCCTGAGGGGGTCCCTTATCTGCAGAGACAAGGCAGCAAAATCTCTCAGCATTCGGTCCCTTGTTCAGCCACGGCGTTGGCATCAACTCTCCTCCAATATTGCAATCGCAGGACCTTAGAAGCAGACTTAGAAGCAGACTCAGAACCCCGGACTTTTCCAGCAGTTTTTTAAGAAGTAGGGTACAGAAACGACGGAAAAATCAAAGCTGTAGCAGCCCAAGTGAGCACAAGGAACACAAATATGCACATTCTGTCATCAGGAGGGAGTCAGGGCACGACCTTCCTCTACGGCGTCTCGGCGGCCATCTTGGCTCCTCCGAAAAAAAACGGGTGAGTCTAGGTCTTGCTGCAACACGAAACCGAATTTTGAAATCTGTACAAGAAATTGAGTATTTGGCGCAGAAAGAACCAAACAGTACAGATATTTTGAAGACAAACATGTTGGATACATACTATCCAAATAGAAGTAGTCATCTTGAGAACAGTTGTTTGTATGAAGTTCTGCAAAACTATATTTATAAGAGGACCATCAGAGAAGATATCAATAATGGAATATATGCTATCATTGGGTGTGAAGGATGTCTAGTGAAGCAGAGAAAAGGCCATTTGATTAATCATCGAAAATTGAGTTGCGAAAATCCGGAGAAAAGGGATTTTTACTATTTAGCTCTTTTGCAACTCTTTAAGCCATGGCGTACAGAAGAGGAACTACTTGGAGATTTTCTCTGTTACGAAGATTCTTTTAATGCAACCAAGGATACCATAGAATGTCCTGATTTTCCAAATTATCTGCAACTGTTGAACGAAGAAATAGAACAAGAAGCCACAATTGCTGTAGAGATTGCTAGAGACAGTTCTCAAGACAGTCAGAGTTCTGCTTCATTGAGTCAGGATCCACTAGGAGGACCAATTATCCAAAATGAAGCTGCCACTGCCATGGATGAGGTGGAAAGAGCCATGGAACAAGCTCAAGATGATGTAGTTAACTTAGAAGATTTGGTGAAACAACTAAACCTTGAGCAGAAACAGATATACGACGAAGTCACAGAACAGGTTGAACATGGATTCAGTCATGAGAAAAAAGAGTGCTCATGTACATCATTTAAGCCTGTGCGACTGTACGTGAGTGGAGAAGCGGGAACTGGAAAAAGTTTTCTGATTAAAGCAATTGCAACTTATCTGCAGAAAAGGACGGAGTCATCACTGTCTTGTTTTGTTACCGCTCTAACTGGGCTGGCAGCACATAACATTAAAGGGATTACTTTACATCATTTACTGATGCTACCAGTTGAGCATGATAACAAATTGCAATACCACAAGCTATCTGGAGATGCGAGTTCTGATGTTTCCAGAGTCCTGAAGAAAATGAAACTTCTTATCATTGATGAAGTAAGCATGGTCTCAAATCTAAATCTTGCTTTTGTGCATTTAAGAATGCAAGAAATTATTAGAACAGACTATGATGTCTTATTCGGAGGAAAACACATTATTGTTTTTGGAGATCTACTGCAGTTGACTCCAGTGAAAGGACAACCAGTGTTTAAAATGCTCACGCATGAAGATACCAGGAAGTGCCTAGGAAGCATTGGAAACGTTAATATATGGTTACATTTCAAATATGCAGAACTGCTTCAAAATATGCGACAGGCAAAGGATGAAGATTATAAATATATTCTACAAGATGTAAGAATTGGAAAAGTAAGTGAGCATGGGAAGAAGCTTTACATGCACGATTAATTTCAAATTTGTATCCAAATGAAAACATTCTTCCAGAGAATATTTTTAAGAAAATTACTGAAAACAAATCTGGGATATGTTTGATGCCAACTCTGCAAGAATGTTCCATCTTCAACCACAAAATGTTAAAGTTAGAAAATGAAGAGATTGTGAAACTGGAAGCTACTGATAAGATAGAGCATATGGGAGCAACAATTATTTTGTCAGAAAATTTGAAATCAAAATTGGATTCATTAGAGAAGAGTATATCTAAAACTGCTGGTTTGAAAAGACTCTGAATGTGTGTTGAAATTTTCGTATCATTTTGAGAAGGAATTTAAATGTTGAAAGAGGTCTGGTAAATGGAGCAATAGGTCATGTTGTTGAGTTTGTGAATTACAAAAATAGAGATGGAATTGAAATTTAAAAAATTAAATTTGATGGCATTGATGAAAGAGTGAAAAAACGATGGATTTGGGCCCAGATCTTTGGACTGGGGTGAATGTGTGACATTGATCCACATTCTGTCCATCACTGTTGTGTTTGCAATTGATGAAATAGAACACATTTGTCGTTGTTCAGCTAGATTTTTGCTTGTGATAGACTTATATGTTCGCCGAAAACAGTTTCCTGTTTTTTTTGGCATATGCGGTGACAATTCATAAATCGCAAGGTTTAAGTGTAGATAGTGCTTTGGTGAACATTGGAAGTTCTGTGTTTAAAGAGGGTATGGCATATGTGGCATTATCACGAGTCAGAACTTTATCAGGATTGTATTTGATTGAGCGTGATGAAACAAAGATTTGTGCAGATGTAGATTGTGTTAAAGAATACAATAGGTTAAGAAGAGAGTATGCTCCACATTTGCCTCAATATCCTCTGTTTGAAAAACGTGTGGTAGGCCGAAAAAGAAGACATGAGTATTATTGCAGTGAGGTAGTAACAAAAAGACAAAAAGTAGATGAAACTGTAATTGTAAGCAGAAAGGAAAAGGATTCTGTTGAAGATGTTGTTGGATTTCAGTTTGAAAACAGTTCTGGTGTCAACTGCTATGCTAATGTAGTGGTTAATTTTGTTTTTTTTTCTTCAAAATTTACAAGAACAGATTGTTGAAAATCGGGATCAAACATTCTGCTGTTTATTGAATTCTGTGTTTGAGAAATGTAGCAGTGATAGAGCAAAAATAGAAAGTGTTTCAGAAATTCGAAATCTTCTAGACATATGTTCTGGTCAAAATCAATTTTCACAGAATATTCAGCAGGATTGTCAGGAATATTTAATGTATATGTTTGATGTATTGGAAGATGAAGGTGTAGATATAAAAAATCTTTTTAGCCTTTCTTATCAATGGCAGCATGACTGCGACAACTGTAGTTTATCAAGTTTTACTACAATAGACACCGAAAGATTTATATATTGACTTTACCAGACTGCAAATCAGTGCCTTTTAATAATATAGTTAAAGCAGCGGATCACAATATGGTGTGTACCCAATGTAAGTCTGCAATGCTGTCCACATTATTTATACAAAAATTATGGTCAGTATGTCATTTTAATGTTCCAACGATGTAGACCTGATGGAACTAAATTGACAACTTCTATTAAAAATTTCGTGGCTTCTCAGTTATCAATTTCAGGAAGAACTTTTGCAAATGCAGCTATTATTTATCATGACGGTCCTTCAACAACATCAGGGCATTACACATGCTATTTAAAATGTCGAAAAGGTAGGACTAACTGTAATGGTACTCATTTGACTTTCAAACAATGTTTGCCTTTTGACTTACAAAATTCATACCTAGTGTTTTTACAACCAAAATTTAAGTAAAGGTAATTGGCCTATGAAGATGGGAGCAGTTAATAAAAGTTAGTCTGCTGTTTAAAATTATATTGTGAGTAAAAGTGATGAAGATAATATAAAAATTATAGTTCTAACAAAGGTACAGTAAGTGGATCGCATAGTAAGTGATATCAGTATTATAGGAAATGTTCAACATGAGAGAGCCAGAGATGGAATTATGAATATTTAAATATTGTGAAAATGTTGTTTGAGCCTTTCTTTCAGAACGTCGGGAAAACAGTAATTTTAGAGTTTGTTTTAAGTAATTTCAAAATATACTAATACATCTGACACTATTTGGCCTTAAGGAAAGGTGAAGGAATGAGCAAAGAGTCATGACTGAACAGAAGGAGTATATGAAAACATTGAAACATATTTCAGATGTTCTTGGAGCTTTTCTTCTAGAAAGTCGATGAAATGGAATTTTTAGAGAACAGCAGAGTACCTTCCAACGAAAAGGACCTTCATGATGTACTATTTGGCCTAAAGGAAAAGTAAGTGAATCAAAGATTAATGTACATATGTGATTTGTAAGTTTATATGTTTTTTTTCAAACACAATCTTTTTTTTAATTTTTTTATTTTATTGAAATTCAAACAACCAACAACATTATACACCTCACAAGGCAGATATTCAATTCCGGGAAACATGAGGGGCGGGGATTAATTCCATAGCATATGCATACAATATTTCGAACATCAATTCCGGGTTGAGGGGGGGGCAGCGAGGAAACCGCGCGATATAATTATTTAGTTAAGGTGGGAGGACCAGGAATGTCATCTAGGGAGACATGGGGATGTTAAGAGTAAAGTCTTGAGGGGGCGTACATACATTTCCACGATAAGCATTCCATTGAGACCAAATTCTAGTCCATTTCTTAGGTCTGCCCCGTGACAAGTACACCGTCTTTTCTCTGAACATGCACCAGTCCATGTTTTCCTTCCAAGCCGATATTGTGGGCAGTCTGTGGGAACCCCATAACTGCGCAATGTCCCTTTTTGCGATCATGTTACCGAGGGATGCCCAACAGATCTGCGCCATTTTATAATCATTCGGTTCCCATACATTAAGGAGACAGCGTCTGGCCTCAGGCAGGAGTATACTCCCGTTACCCTTTCCATGGTGGTATGTACTCGGGACCAAAACGCAGCCACCTCAGGGCATTCCCACAGTATATGGAGGAAGTTACCAATCTTACCGCACCCACGTTTACACAGACCATCCACAGAGTACCCCATTCGTACCAGACGCGGACCAGTAACATACACGCGATGAAGGATCTTGAGCTGGACAAACCGAAGGCGGGCAGGGATGGCCACCTCCTTGTGAGAGGACACGGCCATTTGCCAGTCCTCATCGTCCAACTCCAACCCATCAGCAGTCCATAAGGCCCTGAGGCGCACAAGCAAGTCGACTCTGTTGTTGATGAGCTTTTTATAGATCAGTAAAATTGTGCTATCAGGTACGTAGCCATCAAGGATACGGTCCTCGAGAGGCGAGGAGTCAGGGACCTCCGCCCCCTTGGGGAAGACAGACAGCAAGGCGTGCCGTACCTGAGCATACCGAAAGAATTCCTTGTCTTCAAGCTCATATTCAATCTTAAGCGCCTCAAAAGTCTTAACATTTCCTTTAGACCAAAGATCGCCAACCTTGCTTTACCTATCATGTCCCATTTATCAAAACCTTTTGTCCTCCACAAATTGCCCAAACCATCTGAATCATACAACGGAGTTGCACGGGACAATCTGTCACACCATCCCAGAGCAGCACTTGCTTCACGCCACACTCGCACAGTAATTTTAGTGGGTCCAGCCAGAATCTTATAGGGTCCCTTAGAGTATAGTGCCCTGTTGAAATTCCCACCCGGCAAAAGATACTTATCCATTGCAAAAGCTGGCGTTAGACCTGGGGCATAAGTTACATGATTGACCGCACTCAGCTGGGAGGCCCAATAATAACGTCTGATGTCTGGGAGGGCAATGCCGCCATCGTACCATGGAAGAGTGAGTTTGGAGAGGGCAATGCGCGCACGCCCATCCCAAATCAGCCGTCTCTGAAGGCTCTCAACTTCACGAAAGTAACCAGGAGGAATAGGATCAAAGGAGTTCTGGAGTGCGTATAAAAATCTGGGTAGCGACATCATCTTGAAGCGAGCCGCACGTCCCAAGGGTGACAGAGGCAGCCGGCGCCATCGTACAACGTCAAGCTTGAGCCGCTGAAGAGGGGCCCGAAGGTTACAGTCGTATCGAACGGCAGGATCCAAGGAAACATAAATACCCAAATACTTAAAGCCGGACGTAGCCAACTGAATCGGGAATCTACGGGGCAACGGAGGGAGCTCTCCGGCCAAAACATAGACACATGACTTGGTCCAATTGATGACAAAACCGGAGTTCTTCCCGAAGGAGGACAGAACATCAAAAAGCACATTAAGGGACTTCCTAGGGGACGTGAGGTAAAGGAGGATATCATCCGCATACAGCGAGATTCGGTCCTCAAAGTCGGGAGTCCACCGAATGCCCTTCAGCGAGGGCTCCCAATGAAGCCACTCAGCTAGCGGCTCCAAAGCAAGGGCGAAAAGCAGTGGGGACAATGGGCAGCCCTGCCGGGTACCTCGCCCAAGCGTGAACGTGTTGGAGACCCTCCCGTTAACAACCACCTGGGCCAGCGGCCTTTTATATAGAAGCTTCACCCAGGCAATGAATGTCAGACCGAACCCAAACTTAGTGAGAGTAGCCCAAAGATACAGCCATTCTATGGTATCAAAAGCCATAGTGGCATCAAGGGAAGCTAAAATGGCCGGCTCAGTCAGAGTCCCAGCTCTCGCGAGAACTCCATGGAGCCTACGAAGATTAAGGGCGGTGTTCCGGTGCGGAATAAAACCAGATTGATCCGGATGGATCAAGTCACCGATCACCCCAATCAATCGAGTGGCTAACAATTTAGCAAGTATTTTGGGTACGGCATTGAGAAATGAAATGGGCCTATACGAAGCACAACGATCACGTGGTTTACCCTCCTTGTGAATTACAACGATGGTAGCCAGACGCTGATCGACGGGGAGGACACCAGAATGAAGAGCCTCAAGGAACATATCCCTTATCCCATTGTGTCAGGCCGCAGCTTATAGAGCTCAATGGGCAAACCGTTGGGGCCCATGGCCTTACCTGACCGGAGGGCACGGATGGAAGCTGCGACCTCGTCCACCGTGATAGGCGCATCCATTAAGGCCCTATCCTCATCAGAGTGGCAGGGCAAGGCAATATCGCGCAACAACAGCAGAGAGTCACGTTCATCCCTTTCACTGACCGAGGCATACACCATCCGAAAATGATCCACGAAACACCCAACAATACCCACCGGGTCAGAAACACGTTCACCGGTCGACCTCTCAATCACAGGCATTCGCTCTTTCTTGTCCAAGCATGCAATCAGCTTACCCGCTTTGTCACCCACATCATATATTCTACCTTGCTCCTCTCTATTCATTACTTTCGCAGCGTCAGTCACAAGGGCTCTATAATCGGCCTGTTTCAAACTAAGGGAATGCAGTGTAGCACAGGTAACATCACCATCGAGATCGCTCTCAAGCACAGCTATTTCAGATTCGAGGCGTACAAGTTCTTCGTATTTAGCCTTTTTGGCAGCAGCAATCAATGACAATGAATGCCCACGAACCACAGTCTTGAAAGCCTCCCACAATGAGATAGAGGAAGAAACAGACCCCACATTCTCATTAAAGTAACAGTCAATAGCCTTTACCAGGTCGGAACGGGTCTTGGGATTCCGAAAGTACCACGGATTTATGGGAGCAACTCTTCCCTCGCTACCCACTCCAGCCTCAACACTGAACCACAGGGGGGAATGATCAGAAATGCCCCTAGGAAGGTGACGTATCTCCCTGATGGAGGACGATTGCGCTGCAGGCATGAGCAAATAATCTAGTCTGGAAAGGCTACCGTGGGCCCCGGAGTGGAACGTATATTGTAACTGTGTGGGATGCATGAGTCTCCAACCATCCGTTAGCCCAAAGGTTTCGATCAGCTCACTGAGCCGCATTTGTGATCTAGGTTAGTCCCGAGGGGGGTAACGATCAGAAGTGCCGGAAACCACAGAGTTAAAATCCCCGCCAAGAATCAGAAAACCTTCAGGTAGCCCCAGTATAAGCCGCCCGAGGTCAGCAAAGGTGGTGGCCTGTAGGCCCGGAGGGACATAGACGGTGACTACGGAAAGCGTCTTACCCTCCCATCTCCCAGAGAGCGCAGCATAGCGACCCCTGTCATCGAGCATTATCTCGTCAATTTCGAGGGGGAGAGAGGATCTGAGCAGAATGCCCACCCCTCTGGAGCCAGTGGTGAATCCGGCATGTGCGACTAATCGATACCCACGTCTATTCAACGCCTGGTAAGCATTGCCAATTAAATGCATTTCTTGCAGTAGAACAATATCAGGGGAGTGGCGTCGAAGGAACTGCAGCACAACCCCTCGTTTTATTCTGTCTCCCAAACCATTGACATTCCAGAACAGCAGTCTCAACTCACTACCCCCCATCCCGAGAAAGGACCAAAGCCCCGCCCTCATGAAGCCCCGCAGGAGAAGGAGCTAAGCAAACAATACGATGCCACCCACATGGCACTCCTGACCATTCCCCGCTTTAAAAAAAAGAAGGCGGGAGGAGCAAAATTTGCGGTCCTAGCTCCAACTTTTTGGAACTCTCTCCCTATGCATCTCCGAACCTCACCCTCTTACATCGAGTTCCGAAAAAACCTTAAAACCTTTCTGTTTTCTCGAGTTGCCGCTTAACCCCCTCTCGTTGCTATTGCTGGTTATCTATTGAAAAGCGCCAAGAAACCGCCTGGTAAAAGCGCGCTCTATAAATGTTTTTAAATTCAAATTCAAATCCATGTGAAGGAAACAAAAAAACAAACACTCCCCACCCCCACCTCCCAACGAGAACCCGTTATAACACCCCCCACCCTGCACCCCTGCATTCGAACTGGAAACCACCCCAACTTGCAGTGTGCCTGTCGCCCAATCATGAAACTAGTCTACACGAAGAACCCCGGAGGAGGAAGAGTCCCTTACACCCCCGCCACCCTTGGACCCATCAAAAAACAATAGTAAAAAGAACAAATAGCAAAACTCAGCTGACAAACGATTAGAAAGAGCAGACGTCAGGAACCATAATGTCACTCTTGATCTGGCGTGCCCCTCTCGGCGCCACCGGGATGCTCAGATCGATCATCCCTTTTCGGCAAGGAATCAAGCCAGTCACTGACACTGTCCGGGCGGTCAAAGAAGAAGGTTTGTTCCTCATATTCGATCCGCAGCCGGGCCAGAAACAACATAGCGTACTTGAGGCCCAGGTCTCGCAGCCGCTTCTTCACACCCTGAAATCCCAGTCTCTGTCTCTGGACCTGAGGAGTAAAGTCCGGATAAAAGTTCACAGTGGTATTATCGAACTTCAAGGGGCCATGCTCCCGAGAGGCTTGGAGAATAGCGTCTCTATCTCGAAAATGAAAAAGCCTAGCAACAATTTGTCTCGGGGGGGGGGCACCCGGCTTTACCTTCCCGCCCGGGAAACAGTATGCACGCTCGACCGCAAAGAATTTACTGAGTCCGGCGGGAGCTAGATGGTTCAGGACCAGGTCCTCTACGAGGAGGTCGACAACAGAGTTCTCAGGATTTTCCGGCACACCAATGAGGCGCACGTTATTGCACCTGGCCCTGTTTTCATGCTCCTCAAGCCGACGGGTCATCAAGTCGTGTGATGATCTCAGGCTGCCGATCTCAGTCTGTGCATCAGTAACATCAGTGATCAGGCTGGAGGTCTTCAAATCCAACGCCTTCACCCTCTCATTAGATTTGGCCATGTCCGCTCTAATCAGAGTGACATCCACGGCCACAATGTCGATTTTAGATGCAAGAGCCTCGTATTGCTGTCCCATAGAAGCCTGCATACCCGTGATGGCACTCATGACTTCACGAAGAGAGACATCCGTAGGCGTGGTCGAGTCTGCCCTGGGGTCGTCAAGAATACGGTCGGTACCACCGGGTGTTCCCATCGGTTGGGTGTATCGGTCCATGACGTTGGTCTGGGTATGTCCCCCGCGGACCGGCGTCTTTGTCTTGCGCTTCTCGATATCTGGTTTGGTGGCCATATTGGAAGCTGTGCCCCGAAGGGGCCCTCTAGACCTGGTAAAAATGGCCGATCTTGGTGGGGCCAAGAAAGACAAGAAAAAGGCCAAAAATGGTGAAATGCCAATGGAGCAGGAGGCCAACACCCTCAGGAGGGGCAGAGCTCGACAGCAGGTCATAGCCGCACCGAATCCGGGATGAGTCTGGGAGAGTGTCGGCCACTCGGGGCTTGAAGTAGAAAGCAAAACCGAAAGTGAGGATGAGGCCGACTGGGAGGATCCCTCCGGCCGTTGTTGTTCACCTACTCCCCGGCCCGTGAAGCAGTAGAGTCCCCCAGCCTCGTCCCGGGCAGGCCGAAAAAGGTGAAGTCGATGTAAAAACAGCTCCCGACGTCCAAATTCAATTTTGAAAAGGATGTTGAGGTCAGCAAGAGTTCATCTTCAAAAGCCCATATTCAGATTAAGGATATGGTAAGGATATTTGCAGAAGGGCGGCGCGGGTCTCGGGAGCCCCTTGCTCACGCGACCATCTTGGATGCCCGCGTAGCTCCTCCTCCAACACAATCTTTTTGATTGTGTTTTTTTTCCCGCTGTCATATGATGAATAGTTTGAACTCACTGTTTTTAGTGAAATTCAATATGTTCTGAGAACAGCAAAAATAAACTATCTAACATGTTGTACAAATTATTGTATAGTTTGTATTGTATAATTTGTATTGTATTCCCATTGTCTCACACTCACTTTCTTTTTTCCTCTCTGTTTCAGCTCTCTTTACTCACTCACACTGCCTTTCTCTCACTCTGTTTCACACCCATTCGTTTACTACATTTCTTTCACAACCCCTCATTTCCATTTCAACTGTCTACATCCCCTCTCTCACTTGCATCACTTTTTAGCTTTCAGTCTCTCTGCTTTATTTCCCTTTTCCGTCTTTTCCTTCTTTGCTCTTTTAGTAATTCCTCTTTACTCACTCAGCACTATTGTCGCACTCTGTCACTATAACTCACCCACTCTCCCTTGCTTATCTTTCTTTGCTCCTTTCTTTTGACCTCTTCTCTCTATTTTCCATTTACTACCTCTATGTCCTCAGTCCCTCACTCTCCTTGTGTTATGTTCACTTGTGTTTATCTACCTTCTATCATTTCTCTAAAAACAACTTCACTGCTCCTCTCTCATCGTTCTTCAAACCAATTCTTTTACTCTGGTTCCATTACTACCTCTCATTTCCTATCTTTCAGTGTCCTTCTCTTTACTTTCATCACCGAATCACTTTCTCTCAGTACCACTGCTTTAGTCCTCTTCTCCTCTTTTTCCTTCTTTTGCTCCCTTACTCATTTTTCTTTCCTCACTCGTTGTACTCCACTTCACTCAGTCTTTCCCTTAGTCTCTCTGACTACTAACTTCCTCACTCCTTTTCCCTCAATCCTTCTATATTATCCTCTCTCCCTTCATCCTTTCACTCTATGACTCCCCTTTACTCACTCTCATTTATCTTCCATTCCTCATTTTTCTAAATGCATCCTCAATTAGACTCCTTTCGCTCTCAGTCATTCCCTTTTTACTTACTCCTGTTTCTTGATTTAGTTTTGCTAATTCACATTCTTTTAGTATCTTTCTTACCTTCAGTTCATTTCTCTCTTCTTCTGTTCCTCTCTGTCACTGAACGTATCTGCATTACTCTTAGTAATTTGCTCTCCTTCTATTTCTTTTTCCCTCTTTTTGTCCTTCTATATTTCTTTATTTCTCTTTCTGTGTCTATCACTCTTACTTTATTTCTTAGTAAATTTTTATGATTTTTAACCTCTTGACTTGTCTCTTCTATTTTAAAATATATATTATACTAATTATAACTTATTTTTTTCTCTCTTTCACAGACACAAAGTGTAGTAAAAACATGTAATTAAATTTACATTAATTATATGGTAAGTATGACTAAAAAAATTTAGTTTGTCATCACTCTTTGCTTTAACCTCACTACTATTCTCTCACCCTACCTCACTCCTGTTTCCTTACTCTGCTTCCCTCACTATTCTTATCCTCCATGTTTATTCTTCTTTCCCTTACTCTCCTACCACATTCAACTTCTTTCCGTCCCCCTGTTTTACTTCCCAAACCCTCTGTTCCCTTCCCTCACTCCCTCACTCATTCCCTTACTCATTTACTTCACTCCTCTCACTCCTTTTCTCAGTCCATCTGTCCTCACAGTTCCTCACTTCCGTTCCCTCACTCTGTCTCTTATACCGTTACTGTGTCTGTCCCCTTAGTCTGTCACTACTCTTTTGTCATGCTCACTCCCTACAACTCACCCACACTCACTTACTTACCTTTCTTTGCTGCTTCACTCAGACCCTTTCAGTTACTCCTTCCTTTACTCTCTCTGTCCTTTCTCTCTGTCACTCCCCATGTCTTACCCTTATTCACTTTTATCCACCCTCTTTCACCCCTCTTTACTTACACTCACTGCTCTTTTCTCACCCTCCCTCACCGTTGTTCATTTACTCCGGTTCCGTCACTACCCCTCATTCCCCATCCTTTACTGTCCTTCCTTTTACTTTTAACACCCACTTACATTCTCCCAGTTCCTCTGTTTTAGTCTTCTTCCTCTCTCTTCCCTTCTTTCGCTCCCTTATTCATTTTCCTTTTCTCACGTACACCCTCTTACACCTTCTCTCTGTCTTACTATCTAATACACAGTCCCTCTGTGTTGCTCTCTCTAGCTCTCTTTCTCTTAACATCACTCTCTCTGTGTCCTTCCCTCATGCTCACTCCTTTATTTTTTATTTTATTTTTTGGGGGGGGGGCGCGCCCCGGTACGCGCACCGGGGAGCGTACCGATACGGGTACCCTGGAGAAGAAAGAATGACAGAGTTTCCAAAAAATTTAGCATTTTTTTATAAATTAGAGGTAGTTCTAAAAATAACTGTTTTTTTAATTCTTTTTGTTGTTTTATATTTCTTTTATTGTTTTTTTGAAATTTTTTAACTTTTTTGGCTTTTCTGAACAGTTTTATATATTTTTTGTATTTTTTATGGGGAGAAACAAAAAACAGGGAATTGTAAATGGCTCAAATGGAGCAAAAAAAAAAACAGGAAAAAATTAATGTTTTTTCGGGCACTTGTGGTGATCCCAAGCACGGGTGATAAGTGTAATGCTTTGCTCACCATAGCATATTGTCCCTCCACAAAATATGCAAACGATTTTAAAATTGGAAAACTTGGTTTGAATAGTTGCGCTCATCTCCCTCGCTTCTGGACCCGATGGGGTGGGTTGATCACTTTGGGAGGTGCTGGCAGAAGATTGGGCAGGGTTTCTGGCCAGTTCCCTGACCTCTGCCCTAGCATAGTTATTAGGGTGCCGGTGTTGCATGTCCCGAATCATGGTGTTGTTGCCAAAAGAGTATTTTTTGTTAGGGTACCCACTTGAAAGTTGAAAACCACAGATTAAACAAGTCGCCTTTGGTGCATTAACTTTCTTCTTGTCCTTTGGGATGGAAAAAAACTGCCAGATAAAGTGCTCCTTTGGCTTATATGGGGTAGTGTCTTCTGGTAGGAACCTCCCCTCATCCTCCTCCTCCTCCTCCTCTTCTTGGTCTCCACCACTGTGGTGTTGTGGTTGTCCTTGTGGTGGTGGTGGTGGTGGTGGTGGTGCAGATGCTCCTGCAGCTGCTGCTACTGTAGCCATTTTTCAGACAAATAGGTACAGAGAGGTCTTTCAACAGGTCTTCCTCACTCAAAGTACAAAGTGAGAATGAGGAAAATAGGTGGGGGCTTTCATCATTTGGAAAACAAAACTGTCCTGAACCAATGAAAAGTGTTACTTTCAGGTCACATGACTCGGGCCTTCATCATTTGGAAACCAAAATTGATCTGATCCAATGATAAGTGTTGTTTTCAGGTCACATGACCCGACGCGCTTACGCTACGCGCCCCGGGGCGCGCAGCGTAAACGCGTCAATAGGTTGCGCGATCGTATACGTCCGGGTGTGTTTACGCCGTGCGTCATAAGACGAATCACGCGGCTACGCGAAACGTCACGATGTTGTTTTCGTTTGCGGCAACAGCGCTAACGGTACGCGCCCCGGGAGCGCTCCGGGGCAAAAAAAAACAAAACATAAAAAAAATAGTATTACATAATTATACAATATAAAATTCATTATAAAAAATATTACATTTCATACCTATAGAGATTTGCTATTAAAAAAACCTTTGAAATTCACTGAAAAAACCATAGGTTTCACTCCAGTTATAGTTAGGAATTAGCATTTAAAAAACTTATTAAATTCACTGAAAAAACCATAGGTTTCACACCAGTTATAGTTAGCTGGAAATTTTACTCGCATAAAACCATTGAAATTCCCATGTTATAGTTAGTTGGACTCACTATAACTTGCGCGTGCAATGCACTGCTGATGACGTCACATATTACATCACTCATGACATGGTCAGTGACATCACTCATGACATCACTGATGACACCATCCTTGTGACAGAGTGACAGACCTCCTTTCACTGTAATGTAACCCTTGAAACACATATTCAATAATAGAAACAAAAATTTTCAAAAAAATGGAAATACCCATACCAATAACAACAACCAATTCAATAATTCCACCATCTATATACACATCCACTTATTCACCAACAGTTCTATATAGTCACTCATACATATACTCACTCATCATATGTAGTGATACACCTATAAATCCTGTTACACACCGACAGTCATCTAAAACATACTCTGACACATACTCACACATGCAAATAAACTATTAAACATCCATTTATTTTCATATACAGCTATACACACACTACAACTTTACTTCTAAAGAAACTTACACATACTTACTCTCTTAAACAATCACTTATAGAAACACATACTAATTTAAACAGGAACTCTTACAATCTCTTACTCTCACATATACTGACTTATATACATCAATATTCACATATACTAGATTAATACATATGTAGTTACTGATAAAGACACTAGTGAGACACTCATTCACTCACTAACACACACATATACACACTCATCCACCCATACAGTCCTGCACATATGCTGTCTTTAAAACACATACAAAGAGAGAGTCAGTCATTCATGCATCTATGTGCTAGGTAATACCCCCACCAAACCATACAAACACTGATACTGATACTAAGAAAAACATGTAATAACCCATATGCATACACATGTAGCTACTCACCAACCCATGCAGCCACTTATACACAAAGTGAAACACTAATACATATATTTAAATATTTAAACATTACTCACTAATATATGTATTCACTAAGATACACTTAATAAGCCAGTTAACCAATCATTTTTTTTTTAAAACATGTAAACACTTATTTAAACATTTATTCTTCCATCAACGTGTACATATACATATATAACTCATATTTATTTTTCAGAAAGACACACATTCACTGGATGGTGTCATCAGTGATGTCATGAGTGATGTCACTGACCATGTCATGAGTGATGTAATATGTGACGTCATCAGCAGTGCATTGCACGCGCACGTTATAGTGAGTCCAACTAACTATAACGTGGGAATTTCAATGGTTTTATGCGAGTAAAATTTCCAGCTAACTATAACTGGTGTGAAACCTATGGTTTTTTCAGTGAATTTAATAGGTTTTTTAAATGCTAATTCCTAACTATAACTGGTGTGAAACCTATGTTTTTTTCAGTGAATATATACATATATATTCACTGAAAACACCATAGGGTTGACACCAGTTATAGTTAGCTGGAAATTTTACTGACATAAAACCAATGAAATTCCCACGTTATAGTTAGTTGGACTCACTATAACTCACGCGCCCGCAATGCACTGCTGATGATGTCACATATTACATCATTCATGACATGGTTAGTGACATCACTGATGACATCTCAAATGACATCACTGATGACATCTCAAATGACATCACTGATGACATCACTGATGACATCATCCATGTGATAATACAATACACCTCCTCACACTCTAATCTAACACATGATACACCTAGGTACCGGGCGCGCTTATAGATATATGTATTTTTTTTAACCTAAATTACTCAAAATCCACTGGAGCACATATCTTGAGACATAGCAAAGGCACATCTGGCTACCAGTCCCTACAATTTTGCCAAGTTTGGTTGAAATCCATTCAGCCGTTCGGGCTAAAAGTGAGTCCAACCGCCCTATGGAAATTAACATGGGGAAAACACGTTTTGGGACCCCCCTTTTATCTCAGCCCCCGCTTGATGAATCCCCCCCACACTTTCAGGGAAAGAGCGGAGCGGAGCTGGCCATTTTCTTGGAGAAATGCAGCCAATTCCGTCCATCAACGTCAAAGTTATTCCCAATAGAATGTTGCGGATGTCCTATAGAAACTAGGTCCTAACTATAACTACCTACTGGCGACCGCCAGTAGGTAATATACACACAAACATACATATATTTATATATATACACACAAACACACATATATATATATATACATTTTCAAGGTACTCCGCTTCTATTGCGTGTGTTTCTTTGCCAGAAAACGGATACGGACCACAACTTAAGTGCAGAGTTATTTTATTTCAGTGCAAGGTGTTGCCATGACATGTTTCAGCCCTTCCCACGGGCCTTGATCACATATGTATATATATATATATTAAGGTTCACAGTTTGCCCACAAGGCGAGGCGCACTCCCAGTCGGCGTATATAGGGTCATGAAAGGTGTCAGGCAAACCGGCGTCTGCAGCTACCTGACGCGTTTTGGGCCAACGCCCTTCTTCTGAGGTTTTGCTGCTGCCAAAAGAAATACCAGCATGCTAGGCTTCCAGTGTTCACCCTTTATTAATTACTGGCAATGCAACTCAGGTGAGTAACAACACAGTGCATTATGGGCCTGGAAGTCCTAGTATTCAATAACCCCCAAGTGGGCTGCTAGCAACTTGCGGCAAATGTCCAATACATATTCTCAGTGAGCCCCCAGCACCTTTCCACATTCAGCCGCTCGCCTGTTCGGTCCGCTCCGCCATCCAACGAACAGCAGCGGAACCGCTCCCATAAGCGGCGGTGCGCCTCACGGCCGGGCCGGCCATCTATATTAAGGTTCACAGTTTGCCCACAAGGCGAGGCGCACTCCCAGTCGGCTTATATAGGGTCAGGAAAGGTGTCAGGCAAACCGGCGTCTGCAGCTACCTGACGCGTTTCGGGCCAATGCCCTTTTTCTGAGGTTTTGCTGCTGCCAAAAGAAATACCAGCATGCTAAGCTTCCAGAGTTCACCCTTTATTAATTACTGGCAATGCAACTCAGGTGAGTACCAACACTGTGCATTATGGGACTGGAAGTCCTAGTATTCAATAACTCCCAAGTGGGCTGCTGGCAACAGTCGCCAATAGGTAGTTATAGTTAGAACCTAGTTTCCATAGGAAAAGCATTTTTTGATTTGATAATAACTTTGGCGTTGTTTGACGAATCATCAGGAAATTCTCGAAAAGAAAAGTCTATCCAGGTCAGCGCTATCCTGAAAGTTTGGGGGTGATTTGTCAAGCAGGGGCTGAGAAAAAAGGGGGTCCTAAAATGCATTTTTCCCATGTTAATTTCTTTACGAAATTTTGAGGCAGGCTACAGCCTGAACTGCTGAACGGAATTACCCCAAATTTGCCAAAAAGTTAGAACATGGTTCAGAAAGCGACCTTGTTTTTAAATGGTGCAAATCCGTTCAGTAGTTTTTGAGAAAGTCAAAAAATAAGAGTAAAAGAATCAATTTCCTATAGGAAACTTTGAGCAAGGCTACAGCTGAAACTACTGAACTGAATTACTCCAAATTTGGCGAAAATGTAGTGCTTAGATCAGAAAGCAACCTTTTTTTAAATAGTGTAAATCTGTTCAGTAGTTGCTGAGAAATAAAAAAAAGTTTAGATATCTGGGCGGAGCCTAACCCCTGAGCACGAGCTTCACTGTGATTGGCTGCCAACACTCTAAACCAGGAAGTGTTGGCAGCCATCTTGTGACTCTGTAGAAGTGAGTCACCAGAAAACAGAGAAACAAAGATATTAAACAAGAGAAGGGGGCACGGTAGAAACACCCTGACCCCCCAAGCCTGCTCAGGAGTCCCAAAAGGACCCTGGGGGCCAAAAAAAGAAATGTGTTTTTTATTTTGGCACAATATGCGCTGGGGTTGTTAATTCTGCAGAATTAGTTTAAAAACAATGATGCGCAGGTTCCCGTGGTTAATTGTAATGAGAACCCTGGTGGGCTAGGTCCCGGGGGCATTTCTTAAAAAATATTAGCTGGGGCCCCCTCAGCTCTGGGGACCACCACCTCCCTGGGACTTTATTCATGTTGGGAGGAGGACGTGCGGCCGCCCTCCTGGAGCCAGTGATGGCCCTGAAGACCGCCACCCTCCAGGGCCGGCTTCTGCAATGTCCCGGCGTGCCCACCCCCGGGACACCCTTGGGACACTACTGTTTGCTATGAAATGGCGGGAGCCGCGCGGCTCCCACCCTGTCATAGCAAACTTGCTTTGGATTTTGTAAGCGAGAACTGTGAAACCTGCTCTCGCTTCCAAAATCCAAAGCTGATTGCTTTTCCACATGGGGAGGTGCATATCAGCAGCTCCCCGTGTGGAAAAGCAATGCCAGCTCCTGCAGGATGCGGGGAGCCGGCAGGACCTTGGGGGCATTGGGGCTCCCCCCATGGTCCCCAACGGTGAGGCCAGGCCTCGTGGGATGGGGTCCTCTTGGCCCATGTGGCCCTCTTCTTGTTTTTTTGTTTTTTTAAATAATGAACATGTTGGCATGCTTCGGTGGATGGGGTCCCCGAGGCAAATGAAAATTAGTGAAAGTGGACAAAAATGTAGTTGCTGCTCTCAGTGCGGCACTCGAGTACTTCTTAAGTCTTTCAAACACCGAGGAGTATATTCTCAATGACACATCGCCGAGTTAACCAAAATGGTGATAAATTTAACACACCATTCACAAGCTGGAGGAAACAGCAGCCTCAAAAAGCATTGTCACGGATGACCCCGCAAAATATTGCTAATGAGATGTAGAGTAGGTGTTCCCGTGCAAAAATTAGTTAACATATCAATTCGCAGGTTTCTCAACCACAAGCAGGATCATCGAAAAGAGTACAAAACAGCTTGTGTAAAGTCGGACTACAACCTGCAACATGAAAGGGAGCCCATCCCAGAGCCACACCTGAACGACAACAGATGCAATAGAGCCAACGATCATACAGCTTGAACACCCAACACTGCTCCGACACCCACCACCACCAACCCCTTGTTCACCATGCCTCCCTCTCCCCCCAACAAACAAATGTAACAGCAACCTTAGGCAATCTCGTACGTAAAAAATTGGCTGATGTTGCACAATTATAATTAGGAAGATGCATGTGGGATTGGACAAATAAGAATCACAGTCATGTATGGATTTACATATAAAACATTTTATTTAAACAAAACAATAAAATAATAGAATTACGTACAGCCATGAAGTATCATCCAGGGACCATTTGTGAATCACAGCCTGCAAGAAAAAAAGCAAAATAGGATTGTGCCTCATGCGTCCATCAAAGGAGAGAGTGAGAGAAATAGTGGGAGAGAGGAAGAGAGAGAGAAAGAAAAAAGAGTGAGAGAGAGAGAGAGAGAGGAAGACAGAGAAAGAGAGAAAGAATGAGAGAGAGAGGAAGAGAGAGAGAAAGAGAGAAAAAGTGAGATACAAGGAAGAGAGAGAGAAATAGCGAACCAGTATGGGAGAGAGGAAGAGAGAGAGAGAGAAAGAGAAAGAATGAGCGAGAGAGGAAGAGATAGAGAAAGAGAAAGAGTGTGAGAGAGAGAAAGGAAGAGCTAGAGAGTGAGAGAGAGAGAAAGAGTGTGACTGACAGAAAGGAAGAGATGGAGAGGGAGAGTGAGTGTTGACACTGTGGAAAAAATCCTCACAGCTCACCTTTCTGCCACCGGTGTGTCTCCAACCATGTGCCGGGACATGGTGCAGCCCTCAAGTTTAGTCATCTGAAACATAGTATAGAATCAGTAATGGCAGAGTACGTGCAACTGCACACGCCTAATTCTCTGTTTCGTCACTGCGCACTGAGCCTGCTGCAGCACCCCATCGACTCCCGCTGCCTGAGGTATCTGCCCGCCTCTGTGTATTCAGGCTGCTGTACCCCATCCACTCCCACTGCTAAGAGGTGTCTGGCCACTGCTGTGCCCCCAGGGTGCTGCACCCCATCCACTACACTGCCCGTAGGTGACTGCCCGTTCCTGCGCACCCACACTGTGCACCCCATCAACTCCAACTGCCTAGAGGTGTCTGCCCACTCCTGTGCACCCAGGCTGAGAGGAAGAGAGAGAGAAAGAAAGAGTGAGAGAGAGAGCAAGACAAAGAAAGAGAAAGAGTGAGAGAGAGAGGAAGAAATGGAAAAAGAGAGAAAGAGTGCGATACAAGGAAGAGAGAGAGAAAGAGAGAAACAGTGTGAAAGAGAGGAAGAGAAAGAGTGAGTCAGAGAGGAAAAGGAAGAGACAGAGAAAGAGAAAAAGAGTGTGAGAGAAAGAAAGGAAGTGATAGCAAGTGAGAGAGAAAGAAAGAGTGTGAGTGACAGAAAGGAAGAAATGGACAGGGAGAGTGAGTGTTGACACTGTGGAGAAAATCCTCATTGCTCACCTTTCTGCCACCGGTGTGTCTCCAACCACGTGCCGGGATATAGTGCAGCCCTCTAGCTTAGTCATCTGAAACATAGTATACAAACAGTAATGGCAGAGTAAGGTACAACTGCACACGCCTAATTCTTTGTTTCATCACTGCGCACCAAGCCTGCTGCAGCACCCCATCGACTCCTGCTGCCAGAGGTGTCTGCCCACCTCTGTGTATTCAGGCTGCTGTACCCCATCCACTCCTACTGCTAAGAGGTGTCTGGCCACTGCTGTGTCCCCAGGCTGCTGCACCCCATCCACTACACTGCCCGTAGGTGACTGCCCGTTCCTGCGCACCCACACTGTGCACCCCATCAACTCCAACTGCCTAGAGGTGTCTGCCCACTCATGTGCACCCAGGCTGGGAGGAAGAGAGAGAGAAAGAAAGAGTGAGAGAGAGAGCAAGACAAAGAAAGAGAAAGAGTGAGAGACAGAGGAAGAAAGAGAAAAAGAGAGAAAGAGTGTGATACAAGGAAGAGAGAAAGAAAGAGAGAAACAGTATGAGAGAGAGGAAGAGAGAGAGAGAGAAAGAGAAAGAATGAGCGAGAGAGGAAGAGATAGAGAAAGAGAAAGAGTGTGAGAGAGAGAAAGGAAGAGCTAGAGAGTGAGAGAGAGAGAAAGAATGTGACTGACAGGAAGGAAGAGATGGAGAGGGAGAGTGAGTGTTGACACTGTGGAAAAAATCCTCACAGCTCACCTTTCTGCCACCGGTGTGTCTCAAACCATGTGCCGGGACATGGTGCAGGCCTCAAGTTTAGTCATCTGAAACATAGTATAGAATCAGTAATGGCAGAGTACGTACAACTGCACACGCCTAATTCTCTGTTTCGTCACTGCGCACTGAGCCTGCTGCAGCACCCCATCGACTCCCGCTGCCAGAGGTATCTGCCTGCCTCTGTGTATTCAGGCTGCTGTACCCCATCCACTCCCACTGCTAGAGGTGTCTGGCCACTGCTGTGCCCCCAGGCTGCTGCACCCCATCCACTACACTGCCCGTAGGTGACTGCCCGTTCCTGCGCACCCACACTGTGCACCCCATCAACTCCAACTGCCTAGAGGTGTCTGCCCACTCCTGTGCACCCAGGCTGAGAGGAAGAGAGAGAGAAAGAAAGAGTGAGAGAGAGAGCAAGACAAAGAAAGAGAAAGAGTGAGAGAGAGAGAGCAAGAAAGAGAAAAAGAGAGAAAGAGTGTGATACAAGGAAGAGAGAGAGAAAGAGAGAAACAGTGTGAAAGAGAGGAAGAGAAAGAGTGAGTCAGAGAGGAAAAGGAAGAGACAGAGAAAGAGAAAAAGAGTGTGAGAGAAAGAAAGGAAGTGATAGCAAGTGAGAGAGAAAGAAAGAGTGTGAGTGACAGAAAGGAAGAAATGGACAGGGAGAGTGAGTGTTGACACTGTGGAGAAAATCCTCACTGCTCACCTTTCTGCCACCGGTGTGTCTCCAACCACGTGCCGGGATATAGTGCAGCCCTCTAGCTTAGTCATCTGAAACATAGTATACAAACAGTAATGGCAGAGTACGAACAACTGCACACGCCTAATTCTTTGTTTCATCACTGCGCACCAAGCCTGCTGCAGCACCCCATCGACTCCTGCTGCCAGAGGTGTCTGCCCACCTCTGCGTACCCAGGCTGCTGTACCCCATCCACTCCCACAGCTCAGAGGTGTCTATCCGCTGCTGTGTACCCAAGCTGCTGCACCCCATCCACTCCCACTGCCCGTAGGTGACTGGCCATTCCTGCGCACCCACACTGCTCCACCCCATCCACTCCCATTGCCTAGAGGTGTCTGTCCACTCCTGTGCACCCAGGCTGAGAGGAAGAGAGAGAGAAGGAAAGAAAGAGTGAGAGAGAGAGAGAGGAAGACAGCAAAAGAAAGAGTGAGAGAGAGGAAGAAAGAGAGAGAAAGATTGAGATACAAGGAAGAGAGAGAGAAAGAGAAAAACAGTGTGAGAGAGAGGAAGAGAAAGAGTGAGAGAGAGGAAGGGACAGAGAAAGAGAGAAAGAGTGTGAGAGAAAGAAAGAAAGGGATAGCGAGTGGAAGAGAGAGAGAAAGAGTGTGAGTGACAGAAAGGAAGAGATTGGCAGGGAGAGTGAGCGTTGACACTGTGGAGAAAATCATCACTGCTCACATTTCTGCCACCGGTGTATCTCCAACCACGTGCTGGGATATAGCGCAGCCCTCAAGCTAAGTCATCTGAAACATAGTATGGAATCAGTAATGGCAGAGTACATAAAACTTTGCACGCCTAAATTGCTGTCCCGCCCTTGTGCATCCAGGCAGCTGCACCCCATCCACTTCCACTGCCCAGAGGTTTCTGCCCGCCGCTGTGCACCCAGGCTGCTGCATCCCATCCACTTCCACTGCCCAGAGGTGTCTGACCGCTGCTGTGCACCCAGGCTGCTGCACCCCATCCACTCCCACTGCCCAGAGGTATCTGCTCGCCGCTGCGCACCCAGGCTGCTGCACCCCATCCACTCCCACTGTCCAGAGGTGACTGCCCTCTGCTGCGCAAACAAGCCTCTCTGCTCACCTACCACCACCGGCGTGTGTCAAAGAGGGTCCACCACGTGCTGAAGCAACCTCCTCAGCCAATGTGTACACGCTGTCAAGTCGAGCCCACAATTCAAAGTGGGTGTTAATTGCTAGGATGGCCACGCATCATCGCAAGCTGCAGACACGCTCAGGTCTGTTGGCACTAACTCAGTGGAACTGAAGTCATCGCCTCATGGCGGAAGGTCCGTGTGGGTGGTGGGTCGTCAATCTGTGAATCACAGCCTGCTTGACAAAAAGCAAAATAAGATTGTGAGTCATGCGTCCATCAAAGGAGAGAAAGAAAGAGAGAGAGAGAAAGAGTGAGAGAGAGGAAGAGAGAGAAAGAAAAAGTGAGAGGAAGACAGAGAGAAAGAGAGAAAGAGTGAGAGAGAGAAAGAGAGAGAGAGAGAAAAACAATGAGAGAGAGGAAGAGAGGGAGAAAGAGAGAAACAATGTGGGAAAGAAGAAAGGAGAAACAGAGGAAGAGTGAGAGAGAGAGGAAGAGAGAGATAAAGAGATAAACAGTGGGGCATGGTTCTTTCCTGGGCTGTAAGAGGAATCAACTGATGTGGGTGTCCCTGTTGTAATGCTGCCACTACCCGGGCAGCAAGCGTCAATGTGTCACCCTGGGACCCAAGAGCCAAAACATGGCCAACATTGAAGGTAGGGGGAATCACTGACCCAACATTCATCCATACTTCCACACATGAAAGATAGTGCACATGACACATCTGTGTGGATATGAATGTTTATTGCACATTCAGTGGACAGTTGCAGCTGTAGCAATACAGGGCCATGCAAAGCCCACATTTCCATGTTTGGCACATGGAGAGCAGCCAATTAGAGCCAAGCTCGTGCTCGGGGGTTAGGCTCCGCCAATACATGTACTTATCCAATCACTCCGCCAATCCCGAAGCACTTATAAATTCACTATACAGTTCTGTTCAGAATAGCTTTATTCGAGATAACTCATTAAAGCACAAGACAATACATACAACATTTAAGGATAAGGCAAATAAAATGTACACATCTAAAAGCTTACATTTTAAAAATATACAATCTGGACTAATGGAAGAAATAGAAATTCATTTCAGCTATTAACAAATAATTAAAACACATTTTCAATATTAACAATTAATTAAAACTCATGTTCAATTATGATAAACTCAAATAGAAACAGATTGAGATTGGTCAATCATACTTCATGGTTAGACTAAAAAAATCGAAATTGGTGGTCACAAGAAATTACCACAAGTTTGAATTCTGCCTTAGCACCCACACCCACCCTAGGTATTTGGCTAATGCTATTGAAATAAATGGTAAAGTACTGGTACTTAAGAGGCTTTCTGCATCAGCACTTCTATTTGTGCCCAGTAATTTGCACATTGGGGTAAGCCAAACTCGCCTAGGGATAGCATATACAGGGCAGACGAAAAGCAGGTGGGCAGGTGTTTCCTTGTATCTCCCACATGCAGGGCAGTTATTAATTATTGCTTACATCAGTCCACCTGGCAGTCAATGACTTCAGGGGTAGCGAGCCTGCCCTAAACTGAAAATAAAGCTTCCTATCCTTAGGCTTGGTAATGTCATCCCAATATGGTTCGAGACTGGGGATAAATTTTGTCTCTAGGTAAATCCCCGCCATCGTGGATGAATCAGTGGTGCTCCAGACTTTATAAGCAATATGTTCCCAGTATTTTTCCTTTAAGATATTTTTAGATGGAAATGAGGCTCCTACTGGGTCATCCCACAGCATTTGCATGCCCAAAGCAACCAAACTATTTCTAACATTCCTTAGCCAACTAATTTTATGGAAGCCATCAGATTTTATAACATCAAAAAACCCAACAGAATATGATGAAAGTTCGGGCGTCGTCCACAGCCTGCGCCAGTATAAAATAGGGCGCAGCTTGGGGACATCTACAATGGCTTTCCTACCCATGTCATATCTAAGTGGCATTAGGGGAGTGCTCTGTGGGAGAGTAGTAATGCTACGAAGGAACTTATTTTCAGAAAGGGTTAACGGGACAACTTTCTCAAACCCCCATAGTTCCGTGCCGTAAAGCGCTGAGCTAACAGCTTTTAATACATAAACCTGGAGAGCAGACTTAATTGGTCTGCTTAGAGACCTTTTGTGTTCCAAGCTTAAAGCTCCTGCATGCTACCGATGTTTCAAAGCAGCTATGTCTATGTGGTGTTCCCACTTAAGATCCTTTTCTAGATGGATGCCCAAATAAGTGAAGACTTTGGCTATTTCGAGTGGTTGACCATTCATAAAAATGTTCCCTTTAAAACTTCGATGCGGATTAAAAGACATACATTTTGTTTTTGCCACATTAACTTCCAGGCCTCGAAGAGCACAAAAGTCTTCAAAAATTACTAAAGCACGCTAGAGGCCACTAGGGGTTTTGGATAAAAACTATACACTCTCCTTGCAGTACTCTAATGATCCAGTCTCTACCTATGTACTTATACAATGACTGAGACAAAGTTACATAACCAAAGTTTTCCCCACTGCAAGAGGTAACATGGTTGCTAGCGCTGGGGAAGCACCCCTTACATCGGATACATCGCATCGCGATGACTTTGCACCGCGGACATTACATCGTATCCGTCATCACATCGCATGGCATCACGGCGCATGCAAGTACATCGCATTAGCTAGTACATCGTTAACGATGACATCGCATATGAAGCGAAGTCTGAAGCGATGTCATGCGATGTCATATGAACACAGACTTTGGTGCTGACAGACAATTAATGTCATTATTTCATGTTATCGCATATGCGCATATGAACAATATTTAACAATGTTTATTTAACACAGACTTTGGAATGTTTATTAAACGGCAAAGATTTTTGTAATGTTTATTTAACTATTAGCGCATATGCGCATATAAACTATATTTAATGTTATTCATGAAGCGCATATGCGCATATGAACAATATTTAAGGTTTTTTAATGTTTACTTCCGGTTTATTTGAAGCGCCAATGTTTATTTAATGTTTTTTTCTGTAATCTTAAGTCTTTCCTAAATGCGCACAGTGACACTGCAACAATGTTTATTTAATGTTTATTTCTGTAATCTGAAGTCTTTCCTAAATGCGCACAGTGACACTGCAACAACAGGTGGACTAACGGAAACATACACAGACTTTGGTGCTGGCAGACACGGTTCGCGGTGGCAATGATTTTTGTAATGTTTATTAAACGGCAAAGATTTTTGTAATGTTTATTTAACTATTAGCGCATATGCGCATATGAACTATATTTAATGTTATTCATGAATGTTTATTTTATGTTTTTTTCTGTAATCTTAAGTCTTTCCTAAATGCGCACAGTGACACTGCAACAATGTTTATTTAATGTTTATTTCTGTAATCTGAAGTCTTTCCTAAATGCGCACAGTGACACTGCAACAACAGGTGGACTAACGGAAACATACACAGACTTTGGTGCTGGCAGACACGGTTCGCGGTGGCAATGATTTTTGTAATGTTTATTAAACTATTTTCATTTACTTATGACACTGAATATTGATGCCAAATCACATGTTTATTAAACTATTAGCGCATATGCGCATATGAACTATATTTAATGTTATTCATGAAGCGCATATGCGCATACGAACAATATTTAATGTTTTTTCATGTTTAGTTCCGGTTTATTTGAAGCGGCAATGTTTATTTAATGTTTATAACAATGTTTATTTAATGTTTATTTCTGTAATCTGAAGTCTTTCCTAAATGCGCACAGTGACACTGCAACAACAGGTGGACTAACGGAAACATACACAGACTTTGGTGCTGGCAGACACGGTCGCGGTGGCAATGATTTTTGTAATGTTTATTAAACTATTTTCATTTACTTATGACACTGAATATTGATGCCAAATCACATGTTTATTAAACTATTAGCGCATATGCGCATATGAACTATATTTAATGTTATTCATGAAGCGCATATGCGCATACGAACAATATTTAATGTTTTTTCATGTTTAGTTCCGGTTTATTTGAAGCGCCAATGTTTATTTAATGTTTATAACAATGTTTATTTAATGTTTATTTCTGTAATCTTAAGTCTTTCCTAAATGCGCACAGTGACACTGCAACAACAGGTGGACTAACGGAAACATACACAGACTTTGGTGCTGGCAGACACGGTTCGCGGTGGCAATGATTTTTGTAATGTTTATTAAACTATTTTCATTAACTTATGACACTGAATATTGATGCCAAATCACATGTTTATTAAACTATTAGCGCATATGCGCATATGAACTATATTTAATGTTAGTCATGGATGGTTGGATGGGTGGATGGATGGATGGATGGGTGGATGGATAGATGGATGGATGGATGGGTGGCTGGGTGGATGGATGGATGGATGGATGGGTGGATGGATGGATGGTTGGGTGGATGGATGATGGGTGGATGGATGGGTGGGTGGCTGGGTGGATGGATGGATGGGTGGGTGGGTGGATGGGTGGCTGGGTGGATGGATGGATGGATGGATGGGTGGATGGATGGATGCATGGCTGGATGGGTGGGATGGGTGGCTGGGTGGATGGATGGATGCATGGCTGGATGGGTGGCTGGGAGGATGGATGGGTGGGTGGGTGGGTGGGATGGATGGATGGGTGGATGGATGGGTGGGTGGCTGGGTGGATGGATGGATGCATGGCTGGATGGGTGGCTGGGAGGATGGATGGATGGGTGGGTGGGTGGGTGGGATGGATGGATGGGTGGATGGATGGGTGGGTGGCTGGGTGGATGGATGGATGGGTGGGTGGGTGGGTGGGTGGGTGCTGGAGGATGGGTGGATGGATGGCATACTGCAAGCATACCCAACAAAAATAACGCCAATGTGTCAGGCGCTTTACCCGCTAAATAATTACGACAAGGTGTCATGCAACAACATAAACCAAGGTGATATGTAATGTCACATAGAAAAAGACACAATAATCACGTTTGAACATTTTTATTTGTTAAACACCAAAAACACGTTTGTACATATTTAATTGTAAAATACAATAAACACGTTTGTACAGTTTTATTTGGTCAACGCACTAAATACGTAGGTACATTTTTATTTGCTTTACATTGCTTGTATACAAAATACTTACAAACTAACTAGGTATGTACATGAATGAAATAAAGTAGATATCCATGGGAAAAATAGGGGTACAATTCACAGACATGATTATGGGGCACAACAGTAAGGATTAAGAGGATGGAATACAACACATACAATTGCCAACTTGGTTTATCCAAATGAATTAAGCACATGTGCGATGGAAGACAAGTAGTCAGAAGGCACAGAGAAGGGGAAAAGTTTTAATACTGCCAAAAGTCGGACAGACATTTCCTTTGAACGCGGACAAACACGTGCATGTAGATTACCTGCTAAACACTGTGACATTCGCATTTCCTGGAAACTTTGCTCCTTTTTTTAAATCTCAAGAAAACTGTAGAAATTAGGGTGCGCTTTGCCTATGCTTTTGTTTAAAGAGTTGTGCCAACCCTCAAGGGCATTGTTTGTCTTTGCTCCTCCCTCTAAGCAGGTGGAGTAGCAGTTCCACCAGTCAACAAGAAAACGTGGCTTCCTCCGGCAACCCGACCTGCTTAGACGCCCAATCCATGTGTCTTCAAAATAATTTAATAATGGGGCCAATTTGTCCTCGTTTACCATAAAATATTCCGACTCTGTAATCGCTGTGTAGTAGTCATCTACACTATCAGGAGGAACAAAGCAAAGACCAGCTAGTTTTTTAAGCTCAAACTGTAGTTTACTATCAGACACATAATCCTCAATAAGGGATGTTTTTTGAATATTGCGCCAAATAGCCTGAGAAAAGTGAAAATAACATCCTTGTATTTGGGTATCCATGTACAATTTCTTTACAACATTTATCATGAGTAATTCAAAGTCCATGATTACTTTTCTCGGACTTTTGTTTGGGATTTTAGATTTTACGACTGACAAAAACTCAGTATACGTTGAGGATTGTTTGTCTGGTAGTAAGCTGTAGACTAAAGGAACTACAATGTCGTTAACGTACCCGTGAATGGTGTAGATTTGGGTGAAAGGGGTGGGCGTGCTTTTAAACGTCCCATCAAGCATCCACACATCACTGTTCTCCAACCGGTTAAGATTGCGGGGGGTGCTAAATATAAAAATGCGCTTATGACAGTTTTCATTGTCATACAGAATAAACTGTTCCTTTGTAACGGTAACACACAGTTCTGCTGGAATTTGAATATCCCCAAAAGTTTGGGGTGCCACACTTTGTGGGTGATTCGCGAGTTTCTTACGTTGGATCATTTGTCGTAAGCTGGGGATGGCAGGCATACTACTAGCCACATGTTCAGTAATATGTTGTGATACCTCCCTTAAAATGGCACCACACGGGTCATTGGAGTTGCATGCAATCATTTTCATCTCGTTTATAGATTCTCTAACTTCGATAGCAGTTGCAGAGGCCGAGTGGTTATGCTCTGTGCTTCTTAAAACAGACTCACCCAGAGTAACCGCGCGTCCTCTGCAATGCCTTGCGTAATATTGCACACACTTCCAATGAGCCCGTGGCTCAGAATTTCTCTCCTTGCAATATATATAACCGCTGTGTTTCAGTAGGCGATTTCCTTTGCTTGACGTGATATATTGCGCCATCTTTGGATCAGACATTTGCTGTCGGGAAAAAAAAATTATATTAAAAATGATGATGACAAAGACATTTGCGGTAGGAAGACAACATAAAATGCATTTTTAAAATAGTAAGAAAGAGATTTCCAGTAGGAAACAAATAAAAACATTCCTTTTACAAATCATAAGAAACACACATTGTTCCTAACGCCTCCATACCAAGCAGGCCCAGAAGGATGTAAGCCCCGCATAAAAAAAGGATTAAGACATATTCTCCCCAAGATTACGTACTAAATTGTAGGTGGTTGCCATTTAAAACTACAATGATTTTTAAAAAAAAATAAAAAAATAAAAAAAATATGAACAAGTAGAATTTGTAACATCAATGCTTGTAAGGGACGTCAATCCTAAACGTGTTGCATTTAAAAGCCTATAGGTGTCATATTGCCCAGAAATACAAGTATTAACATGGTTAATGAAAAAGCTATTAATGTCACATTTAAAAAAAAAAACATAAATAACAATTTTGGCATGTCCTGGTGAAATTCAAGCCAACTTTCCTAATGTGGGACCTATTGCATTGCAAATGCTTGTTTACCTTTTGTGCTAATCTGATGGTGCTGCACTTTGCGTCGAAACACGAAATCTTTGATTGCGTTGCACCTCCGGGAACTTTACAAATCTGTAACATAAAGTAAAAAGCGGTGGCATTGTTACTTAGGTCTTTCAACAACACTTTTTGCAGTTGCAAGTGTTTAAAGGTTTTCTATGTTATAAATACTCTACTACAAAAATACTACGAAACATAGCAATTTTTTTCTGGAAAAGAAAAACAAATTTGATTGCGGTCCCATGATTAGACGCCTAATACGCGTGTAATCCAACACAAAGCCCTTATGTTTTGCTGCGGGTTCTTATGTAAAGCGCTCTGACACCTTCGGGTAAAGTTCACACTATATTAAATTGCGTAACATGACAATTTCACCCAAAATAAAAACAACCTCTTTGTGTGGCTTTACATCTTGTACATTTGCAATGTTTCTCGATTTGTATCTTTGTATCTTTCATGTAACTTGTGTAAATCATACACAATGTTTAGGGTGCAGGGGACAGTTATTGGGCCAGAGCAGCGGGGAAATGAATAGTTTGCATCCCATATCATTATTTATGCGCAGGTAGGGAACGAGGGAAACATAGGGCAGAAGGGCACTAAAAACGAACTGCATGCATGCTGTAAGACCAATTACCTTCCATCCATCCAGCCATGCCACCCACCCATCCATCCAGGCAACCACCCATCCATCCATCCATCCAGGCACCCACCCATCCATCCCATCCATCCATCCCACCCACCCATTCACCCACCCATCAGATGTTACCTGAAATTAGCTTTCTTCTCTGCTGACTGTTGGTGATCCAAGATATTTGCACTCCAAAGTTAGTGCTGTGCAGGCAGGCACAACGTGTCGGCCACCTGAATTGGGATGATCTAAGAGAAAAAAGCCAGAAAAAAGTATACAATATAAGCAGCTGAAAGTCAGTAATGTAAGCATGAAAGCATGCAAGCAAAAGGAGGTGCTTTCCTTGTCTTATAAAGCTAAGGGCAAAAAGATTACAATCAAACACAGATGGAAAGAATGGATTATACCTGAATCGCTAATTACACGAGAAAGGGCACTGTACGGCTAATTACCTTTGTTTTCTGCTGCCTGTTGGTGTTCCAAGAAATCTGAACGCCGAAATTAGTGTCGGGTGATGCAGGCAACAACGTGACCTCTTGTCCGAGATAGCCTTAACAAAAAAAAAGGTTTTGTTTTATATCTTTAGTATCGAATACAATACATGCACAATTTACGGGACCACAATTTACACTGACGTTTCATTCCATCATTTTATTTGCCTTTAAGATTGTAATGTTTTCAGATGCAAATATTACTTACACGCACACACATATGCACATATCTATTCAAAGTCATTGCTGCTACGTAATTTCATAATGGGGCCTTGAGTGCGGTTAACCCCAAACGGTTGCCATGGCAACTCGTTTCGCCTATGAAAGGCAAAGAGCATGCATTACACAAATGGACGCAAGTGTACACCAAACCATCTGTAAATTATTCTGTGGACGGCGCACCAGCATGTTTTTGTCAATTCAGTGCACATGCATCACCTATCTCGTGTCACATTATCTCTGCTCTGTCCTTTCAAGTCATACAATTATTGAACCAGACACTTCAGATGCCATCATATGTCGGCCGTGTTCGATGAGGCTAACCTTCGTTCTTAGTCAGGAATACAACAAAACAACTAATCAAATATGGCCTGTGTGTATGGACTGCTTGCTGAGTTTATTACCTCGTCCAACATTAAAATCCGGTGTCATTACATTACAAGTTACAAGGCACATAAAATAAGCAAAACGGAACGTTTTCAAACCTGCGCCGTGAGGGTATAGGGGGAAGAAGTGAAACATAAACTCAGCTGTGAATAGGTATAAGTCGACTCTGTAACATCAAGTCACAATGCGGTGGGTCCTTCACGGGTGAAATACTCAGTGAATCTGGCCGGCGTGGGATGCGGACATATAGACATATAGAAGGAACAACTTGCTACACACTGCTATTTTAAAAAGAGGGAAAACTCAAAGCCAAGAACGCTAGTTGAAAAAGTTACTAATAACTACTGGGGTGGCGATGCCGGCGCGGGAGGACAGGACTGCACCCCCCGAGCGGAGGGGGCCGCACCCACTCCCCAACAACTGCCACCCTGCAGAAAAGGCAACAGCAACACCAACAACCCCTGTCCCTCCCGGACTTCTCTCTACCAGCCTTCCCCGACATGACCCCCAAACTCAAAGAGATAGTCTGCCGCAACAAGCGGCGGTGACAGGAGGACCTGACCGATATTTAACAGAACATTATAGACATGGGATTTCCAGCATACCGGCTTCAAGTGGTATACAGACAAAAGATTGACGAAGCCGAGAACGCAACGTGAATGACTACTACTGCGATGGTGCAAACTAATACAACGTGGCCCAACTATTTCATAGCGCAGGATCTGCGCATTTAAAAAAACATATCACAGGCTACTAAGGGCTCTAAAAAAAAATAACAGGAATGTACAATCAGGGTAATACCTCGAAGGGAATATAAAAACATCTCCTAAGCAGGGCATAAGAGGGGAATAAAAACAGTAAACTTACTAATTGAAAAGGCTGTCCACAGGGTACTGATACGGGAAGAAATGGCGGAAAAAACGGTGGGCAACACAATATATACCATCCAAAACACCCCCCCCCCCACCCCCCAACAAACCATTGGCTGCCAGGATTTGCAACTCGGGGAAACATCGCGTTGTCACGTCGCGCGATGTAATGTCGCCGATGTGATACGCGATCCTAGGCCACGGGCGCATTTGCGTTGCGACGACGTGCGATGTGAAAATGGCCGATGTAAGTGTTTGTGCGATGTAATGGCCGCGATGCGAACGGCCGCGAGGTGTTGGGTTACGATGGATCGTCATACAACCCTAGCGCTGTGCTCAGCAGAATGTAATGTGATAGTGCCCAGGGGCAGCATCATGCATTCATAATGAACACACAGACACAGTTAGATAGATAGTGGATCTGGGTACGGGCACATGCGCCCAGCCCCTTTTTATTACCAGGGTCATATGTCCAGTGACGTCTGTGCTGGATGTGTGTGGGGTGAGTGTAAGCTAGCCCTCAGGGAATGGCTGGTGCTGGCAACAAGTATAAAAAAGGGGGTGGTGATGGACGGAGCATCTGAACCAATCAAACACTCACACCCAGTCAAAAGATCTGGATTTGATCCATCACCATTCTTTAGCCCACTCTGCCACCCCAGTTCAGACATGGCTATATGCAAATCAGTCTTACCCTGTGCCTCATGGGAACAGTCCAGCCCGAACTGCCAAGCCATGCCTTTCCTGGACCGGAAACAAGCTTCTGAGGACCGGTTACTGGCATTCCAGCCGTCTTCAGCCCGGCTTGCTTGAATCCAGTGGCAAAGTGAGCAAGGGACTCACGTCTGAGCATACCCTGCCACACTTATGGCGGCCAAAGCGGTACAAAAGCGGGTGGTGATGGACGGAGCATCTAGCCCAATCAAACACTCACACCCAGTCAAAAGATCTGGGTTTGATCCATCACCGTTCTTTAGCCCACTCTGCCACCCCAGTTCAGACATGGCTATATGCAAATCAGTCTGACCCTTTGCCTCATGGGAACAGTCCAGCCCAAACTGCCAAGCCATGCCTTTCCTGGACCGGAAACAAGCTTCTGAGTCCCTTGCTAACTTTGCCACTGGAGTCAAGCAAGCCCGGGTGAAGACGGCTGTAATGCCAGAAACCAGTCCTGGGAAGCTTGATTCCGGTCCAGGGAAGACTTGGCTTGGCAGTTCGGGCTGGACTGTTCCCATGAGGCACAGGGTCAGACTGATTTGCATATGGCCACTGGGGTGGCGGAGTGAGCTAAAGAACGGTGATGGATTAAACCCTGATCAGTTGATTGTGGGTGAGTGTTTGTATTGTCAACGCTCCGTCCATCATCACCTTTCTTTTTTCTTTGCTGGCAACAAGTATAACAGTAATCATCAGATCAAACACAGAGAACCAATCATAAAGGGTCCATGACTTGTGCTGCACTAAGTTAGGGGCACTAGATGTGAAATAATACACAAAAGATTCTAGTGTAAAGGTTTCATGACTTGTGGTACTCTGAGGTAGGGGCACCAGATGTGAAATCATACACAAAAGATTCTATCATAAAGGGTCCATGAGTTGTGGTGCACTGAGATAGGGGTATCAGAACCATTCGGTATGTGCACAGCTGAAGGATAAAAATTAGATTTCCCATGCATAAGGGGTATTGGATCTATGTTATGTTAGCATGATGTATCAATATGTATACTTTCTGCTTGATATATATGTCTTTTGTGGGAATAAACCCTCTTTTCCTTCCCTGTGTATCTACTGCTATCAGAGTAGTCCAAGAACCCTACAGACACCATTTTCAGCACATGTACTGGAGCACGAAATGCAATCACGTGCTGATCACGTGCTGTTTTCAAGCTCCCTGTTCATCTGAGTTACTGGTAGCAGCTGAAGGTAGCCTGTTCACTTTACTGTTTTAGACTCAAGGTTGTATCTGGCTTGGGAGTGATTAGAGCATTCCTGAAGGCGCCGCCTTTTTCTTTCCCAAGCACCGAGACGAAAGGGAGTCACCCTTCCTAACCTCCCCAGTAATAAATAGCTAAGCTTTGAACTAATCATGTGTGCCATATGGATCACTGACTAAATATCGAGGGACAAAATATAGACTACCCAAAATATAGATTCCAAAATATCGAGCAACAAAATATCGAATTCCTATCTACAAACAGGTAAGTACCAAAATATCGAACCCAAAATATCGTTTATATATATATACTTTGTAAAAATATCGAATTTCTTAAAAATAATGTAAAATTAAAAAATATTAAAAATAAATAGCTAAAATATATTTAAAAATACTTAAATTACCTTAAAATTATTAAATAACTAATTTAACTTATAAAAAAATACAATCATATCTGTTAAAACATATATATATATATATTAACATATTATTAATAAAAAATACACAATCTTATTACCGTAGGATAGCGTAGGGGTAAAAATTACTATTCCCACTCCAGAGAGTACAACAGTGGGGAAAACGTTGGATAGCGTAGGGGTAAAATTTACTATTCCCACTCCAGTGAGTGCAACAGTAGGGAAAACATTGGATAGCGTAGGGATAAAAATTACTATTCCCACTCCAGAGGGGGCAACAGTAGGGAAAGCGTTGGATAGCGTAGGGGTAAAAATTATTCTTCCCACTCCAGAGAGTGCAACAGTAGGGAAAGCGTTGGATAGCGTAGGGGTAAAAATTACTATTCCCACTCCAGAGAGTGCAACAGTAGGGAAAGCGTTGGATAGCGTAGGGGTAAAAATTACTCTTCCCACTCCAGAGAATGCAACAGTAGGGAAAGCGTTGGATAGCGTAGGGGTAAAAATTACTATTCCCACTCCAGAGTGTGCAACAGTAGGGAAAGCGTTGGATAGTGTAGGGGTAAAAATTACTAATCCCACTCTAGAGAGTGCAACAGTAGGGAAAGCGTTGGATAGCGTAGGGGTAAAAATTACTATTCCCACTCCAGAGAGTGCAACAGTAGGGAAAGCGTTGGATAGCATAGGGGTACATTTTACTATTCCCACTCTAGTGAAAATAAATTAATATAATTCACATAATTATCAATTAATCAATTAATACAAATTAATTATCAATTAAGAATTAATTATTTTCCAATTAAAAATTAATTATCAATTTATTCTAAATAAATATCAATTAATTAATTAACATATTTAATTAATTATAATTAAATTACTTCCCACCCTATTCCCCTATAAACCCACAACCCACTGCAGAAAATAAATAAATTTATTTCACATAATTATCAGTTAATCAATTAATAAAAATTAATTATCAATTAAGAATTAATTAATTACCAATTAAAAATTAATTAACAATTTATTCTAAATAAATAACAATTAATTAATTAACATATTTAATTATTTATAATTAAATTACTTCCCACCCTATTCCCATATAAACCCACCACCCGCTACAGAATTAAATTACGCAAAAATTAAATAACATAAAATTAATTACTTAAAATAAATGACAAAAATATATACACTTTTCATACATATACTAACATACAAAACACTTAAAAAAATTCTATATTGTTAAAAATTCGATATTTTTAATAAACTATATTATGTACTTTGATATTTTGACTGTCTATATTTTTAAAATCAATTTTACATTACTTACCTTCAAAACGATATTTTTGATGTCTATATTCTGTCCATTCGATATTTTGGAGTCGATATTTAGGTTAGTCTATATTTTGGAATCGATATTTTTACCAATTACGGTGCCATATATGGTCCTTCCTTGGAGCTCGAGGGCCAACTGGTGTTTTTTTCCTTTTACAGTGATTGTATGCGTTGAACCGAAAGTGTATATAGCTCAATGTTTGAATATGAGCCAGCAGTCTTCTCTGCGTACCGGATGGGTGAGGACAGAGATGCTCCTCTATAGAGTATTTTGTTTAATAAATGATTGACCCTTCTTCACTGCCAACTGACTGATTATTTGGTAATGGGATTTGGGCTGTTGGTAAGCACAGTCCTTTATGTTATTTTTATGGTACGTCACAGCTAGCGATGATGCTTGGTCCGGGAGGGCCGCACTGGTAGCAATGTCTGTTGCCTACTGGACTGCATCATCTGCAATCGCAACTCGATCTGAATTGTGAGCCCAGCAGTCCGCAATGTAGATGGAAGGCTGCAGTCAGCACAGACATCGAGGAATGCTTTTTGTCACTTCCTGTTGACAAAATCCGAGGACATAGAGTACAATTCTGACTGCAAGTAATAAATCAAGACTGAATTCAAATTGTGAGCTCTGCTGACCGCAATGTAGGTAACAAAAGATGCAATATGTATGGAATACATTGTTGAAATGTGTAGGTTTCGGGGACGTCATAGTTAGTTGCCAACTGGACTCTGAAATTAATGAATCAAGACTGAATTTGGATTGTGAGTCCTGCTGACCACAGTTTAGGCCGGAGGCAGCGGTCAGTAAAGGCCCACAGCCACATGGAATTCATTTGAGGTGCACAGATTGGGAGTATTTGGTTTTCATAACCGATTATAGTCTCTTACGCAATTTGCATTGGTACTAATCTTGAATTGTGAGCCCTGCTGACCGCAGTGTAGACTGGAGGCAGTGGTCAGGAAGGGCCCACAGGCACATTGAGTTGAGCTGTATAGAGTTAGTGGTAGGTGTGGCGCTCAGCGTGTGCGCAGCCATCGATGATGCGTGGTGTGGGCGGGCCACACTTGAAGTAATGTCTCTTGCCTACTGGACTGCGTCATCTGCAATTGCGACTCCATCTGAATTGTGAGCCCTGCTGTCCGCAGTATAGATCAGAGGCAGTAGTCAGCAAAGACATTGAGGAATGCTTTTTTTGGCTTCCTCTTGAAAAAATCCAACGACACAGAGTACAGTTCACTCGGCAATAAATAAATCAAGACTGAATTCAAATTGTGAGCTCTGCTGTCCGCAGTGTAGACTGCCATTCAGTGTTCCTTTGGACTTGCAAGATCCATTTGGTCTTTGTACTAAAGATATCATTCATATCAAAAAAGTTTTTGAAGCAAGGATACTAAAAGGATATTATGTAGGTTTTAGGGACGTTGTAGTTAGTTGCCTACTGGACTCTGTAATTAATGAATCAAGACTCAATTTTAATTGTGAGCGATGCTGACCGCAGTGTAGGCCGGAGGCAGTGGTCAGCAAGGGCCCATAGCCCCATGGCGTTGAGTTGAGCTGCACAGTTAGTGGCATCAGAAGCATTCAGTGTGTGCGCACCCTGCGATGATACTTGGTCCGGGCGGGCAGCACTGGTAGCAATGTCTTTTGAATTCTGTCTTAATAAGGGTACATGTGATGACTTATGGTGCACTGAGTTAGTGGTACCTGAAGCACTCAGCGTGTGCGCACCCTGCAATGATGCGTAGTCCAGGCAGGCCACACTGGTAGTCAGAAGGCACAGAGAAGGGGAAAAGTTTTAATACTGCCAAAAGTCGGACAGACATTTCCTTTGAACGCGGACAAACACGTGCATGTAGATTACCTGCTAAACACTGTGACATTCGCATTTCCTGGAAACTTTGCTCCTTTTTTTAAATCTCAAGAAAACTGTAGAAATTAGGGTGCGCTTTGCCTATGCTTTTGTTTAAAGAGTTGTGCCAACCCTCAAGGGCATTGTTTGTCTTTGCTCCTCCCTCTAAGCAGGTGGAGTAGCAGTTCCACCAGTCAACAAGAAAACGTGGCTTCCTCCGGCAACTCGACCTGCTTAGACGCCCAATCCATGTGTCTTCAAAATAATTTAATAATGGGGCCAATTTGTCCTCGTTTACCATAAAATATTCCGACTCTGTAATCGCTGTGTAGTAGTCATCTACACTATCAGGAGGAACAAAGCAAAGACCAGCTAGTTTTTTAAGCTCAAACTGCAGTTTCCTATCAGACACATAATCCTCAATAAGGGATGTTTTTTGAATATTGCGCCAAATAGCCTGAGAAAAGTGAAAATAACATCCTTCTATTTGGGTATCCATGTACAATTTCTTTACAACATTTATCATGGGTAATTCAAAAAAATTTTGTTTGGGATTTTAGATTTTACGACTGACAAAAACTCAGTATACGTTGAGGATTGTTTGTCTGGTAGTAAGCTGTAGACTAAAGGAACTACAATGTCGTTAACGTACCCGTGAATGGTGTAGATTTGGGTGAAAGGGGTGGGCGTGCTTTTAAACGTCCCATCAAGCATCCACACATCACTGTTCTCCAACCGGTTAAGATTGCGGGGGGTGCTAAATATAAAAATGCGCTTATGACAGTTTTCATTGTCATACAGAATAAACTGTTCCTTTGTAACGGTAACACACAGTTCTGCTGGAATTTTAATATCCCCAAAAGTTTGGGGTGCCACACTTTGTGGGTGATTCGCGAGTTTCTTACGTTGGATCATTTGTCGTAAGCTGGGGATGGCAGGCATACTACTAGCCACATGTTCAGTAATATGTTGTGACCGCCCCATCCACCCAGGAGGAGGAATCGCCATCGTCCACAAATCCAGCCTCCGCCTGAGCACACTCCCTGACGAGTCCACAGAACTGATGGAACACCTTCACTTCAAGATACTGGCCAGCCCCACCGCCGCCCTTCAAGGAACCCTCATCTACCGACCCCCTGGACCCCGCGGACCCTTCGCCAACTCCATCACGGACATTATCTCCCCGCAGGCCATCGCATCCACCAACTACACCCTGCTGGGAGACCTCAACTTCCACCTCGACAATCAACTGGACCCCAACACCACATCCCTCCTGGACAACCTCCACAACATTGGACTCCGCCAGATCGTGACCGAGCCCACGCACTCAGCAGGACACACCCTCGACCCCCTCTTCACTACAGGAAACTCCATCACCTTCAGCCACACCACCGAACTCCCATGGACCGACCATCGTTGCGTCCACTTCACCTTCAGAACACCCACCATCCACAGACATCAGCACCAGCTTCCACAAAGAAACTGGACCAAAATCACCGATGACCAGCTCACCTCCTCACTCAACAACTCCACCCCAACCATCGCGGAAAACGACGACCCCAACACCGCAGCCCGAACCCTGCATAGATGGATCTCGGACAGCACCAACACCATAGCCCCCCTCAAGAAAAACAACAATACCCGTGCCAAGAAAGCCAGATGGTTTACCACCGAACTTCGAGAGTCCAGGCGCACATGCCGCCGCCTCGAAAAGGCCTGGAGAAACACCAAATCCACAGAAGCCCACAACAACTTCAGAGCCGCCACCAACGCCCACCATCAACTCATCAGAGAAACGAGGAAAAAAGCGATTGAAGACAGAATCTCCACCCACGCACACAACAGCAAGGAACTCTTCAGCATCATCAAGGAGTTCGCCCAACCCACCAGCGAGTCTACCGACATCCCTCCCTCACAAGACCTCTGCGACAAACTCAGCATCTTTTTCCACCACAAAATCAAGAGCATCTACGACAACTTCGACGAAGACAACCAACACACTGAACCCTCACCAACCACCCCCGACACCCGGAAACCAGCGATTGATGACTGGACAGCCCTCACCACCGAAGACACACTGAAGACAATGAAGTCAATCCACTCAGGGGCCCCCACGGACCCCTGCCCCCACCACATCTTCAACAGAGCCGCCAACACCATCGCACCCATGCTCCGCCTAACCATCAACCGCTCCCTGGCGACCGCCTCATTCCCCGACGACTGGAAACACGCCGAGGTCAACCCCCTCCTAAAGAAACCCTCAGCGGACCCCACCGACCTCAAAAACTACAGACCCATCTCCCTGCTCCCGTTCCCAGCTAAAGTCATCGAGAAAGCCATCAACAGCCAACTCGCCACATTCATTGAAGAACACAACATCCTCGACTCCTCCCAATCCGGCTTCAGAAAAAACCACAGTACGGAAACCGCCCTCCTTGCCGCAACAGACGACATCCGCACCTTACTGGACAAAGGAGAAACAGTAGCCCTCATCCTCCTCGACCTATCAGCGGCGTTCGACACAGTCTCCCACCACACCCTAATACGCAGACTCTACGATGCAGGAATCCAGAACAAGGCCCTCGACTGGATCTGCTCCTTCCTCTCCAGCAGGACGCAGCGGGTCAGACTCCCCCCTTTCCTCTCGGACCCCACACCTATCACCTGCGGAGTCCCCCAGGGCTCCTCCCTCAGCCCGACGCTCTTCAACGTCTACATGGCTCCACTTGCCTCCATCGTCAGAACCTACGGACTCAACATCGTGTCATATGCAGACGACACCCAGCTCATCCTCTCCCTATCCAATGAGCCCAACACCGCCAGACGCAACTTTCGAGAAGGCATGGAAGCCGTCGCCAAATGGATGAAAAACAGCTGCCTACAACTAAACACCAACAAAACAGAAGTACTCATCATGGGCCCAAACCCCGACGCCTGGAGTGACACCTGGTGGCCCACCGCCCTCGGAAACCCGCCAACCCCCACAGACCACGCACGCAACCTGGGAATCATCCTGGACTCCGAGCTCAAAATGGACCGCCAGATCAACTCTGTCTCATCTTCCTGCTTCCACACCCTCCGCCTCCTTCGTAAGACCTTCAAATGGATCCCCCTCGAACACCGAAAGACAGTCACTTACGCCCTGGTCACCAGCAGACTCGACTACGGCAACGCACTCTACGCCGGAATAAACAAAAACCTCATCCGCAAGCTACAGAACATCCAGAACGCTGCCGCAAGACTGGTCCTCAACCTGCCAAAACACTGCCACATCTCCCAGCACCTGCGCACACTCCACTGGCTCCCCGTTGAGGCGAGAATCACCTTTAAGATGCTCACCCACGCACACAAGGCCCTCCACGGCACCGGACCAGCATACCTGAACAGCCGACTCAAATTCCACGCACCCCAAAGGACCCTACGATCAGCCCAGCTTTCCTACGCTGTGGTCCCCCGCACCAGAAAGACCAGATCGGGAGGCCGCTCCTTCTCCTTCCTCGCGGCCAAAGCATGGAACGCCCCCGCTCCACCTCAGACAGACAACATCGCTCCCCATCTTCGCAAGAAACCTCAAAACCTGGCTCTTCGACAGACCCCCTCCTTGATGGAATGGAACCTGCACCCCCCCAAATTCCCCCCACCCCTAGCGCCTTGAGACCCTTACGGGTGAGTAGTCGCGCTTTAACAAACTCCTGATTGATTGATTGATTGATTTGATTGATACCTCCCTTAAAATGGCACCACACGGGTCATTGGAGTTGCATGCAATCATTTTCATCTCGTTTATAGATTCTCTAACTTCGATAGCAGTTGCAGAGGCCGAGTGGTTATGCTCTGTGCTTCTTAAAACAGACTCACCCAGAGTAACCGCGCGTCCTCTGCAATGCCTTGCGTAATATTGCACACACTTCCAATGAGCCCGTGGCTCAGAATTTCTCTCCTTGCAATATATATAACCGCTGTGTTTCAGTAGGCGATTTCCTCTGCTTGACGTGATATATTGCGCCATCTTTGGATCAGACATTTGCTGTCGGGAAAAAAAAATTATATTAAAAATGATGATGACAAAGACATTTGCGGTAGGAAGACAACATAAAATGCATTTTTAAAATAGTAAGAAAGAGATTTCCAGTAGGAAACAAATAAAAACATTCCTTTTACAAATCATAAGAAACACACATTGTTCCTAACGCCTCCATACCAAGCAGGCCCAGAAGGATGTAAGCCCCGCATAAAAAAAGGATTAAGACATATTCTCCCCAAGATTACGTACTAAATTGTAGGTGGTTGCCATTTAAAACTACAATGATTTTTAAAAAAAAATAAAAAAATAAAAAAAATATGAACAAGTAGAATTTGTAACATCAATGCTTGTAAGCGACGTCAATCCTAAACGTGTTGCATTTAAAAGCCTATAGGTGTCATATTGCCCAGAAATACAAGTATTAACATGGTTAATGAAAAAGCTATTAATGTCACATTTAAAAAAAAAACATAAATAACAATTTTGGCATGTCCTGGTGAAATTCAAGCCAACTTTCCTAATGTGGGACCTATTGCATTGCAAATGCTTGTTTACCTTTTGTGCTAATCTGATGGTGCTGCACTTTGCGCCGAAACACGAAATCTTTGATTGCGTTGCACCTCCGGGAACTTTACAAATCTGTAACATAAAGTAAAAAGCGGTGGCATTGTTACTTAGGTCTTTCAACAACACTTTTTGCAGTTGCAAGTGTTTAAAGGTTTTCTATGTTATAAATACTCTACTACAAAAATACTACGAAACATAGCAATTTTTTTCTGGAAAAGAAAAACAAATTTGATTGCGGTCCCATGATTAGACGCCTAATACGCGTGTAATCCAACACAAAGCCCTTATGTTTTGCTGCGGGTTCTTATGTAAAGCGCTCTGACACCTTCGGGTAAAGTTCACACTATATTAAATTGCGTAACATGACAATTTCACCCAAAATAAAAACAACCTCTTTGTGTGGCTTTACATCTTGTACATTTGCAATGTTTCTCGATTTGTATCTTTGTATCTTTCATGTAACTTGTGTAAATCATACACAAAGTTTAGGGTGCAGGGGACAGTTATTGGGCCAGAGCAGCGGGGAAATGAATAGTTTGCATCCCATATCATTATTTATGCGCAGGTAGGGAACGAGGGAAACATAGGGCAGAAGGGCACTAAAAACGAACTGCATGCATGCTGTAAGACCAATTACCTTCCATCCATCCAGCCATGCCACCCACCCATCCATCCAGGCAACCACCCATCCATCCATCCATCCAGGCACCCACCCATCCATCCCATCCATCCATCCCATCCATCCATCCCACCCACCCATCCACCCACCCATCAGATGTTACCTGAAATTAGCTTTCTTCTCTGCTGACTGTTGGTGATCCAAGATATTTGAACTCCAAAGTTAGTGCTGTGCAGGGGGGCGCTAGAGGGCGCACTGCGGGATGGCTGGCTGAACTGTCGGCTCCGCCGGACGGACGCGACAATAGCGGCCCTTTCGCCCTTTACATCTGCCGTTATACCCGTCCTAGACACAGCGCCTGATGTCGGAAGGTGAAGCCGACACGATGGTGTAGCTGCGGCGGTTGCCAGAGCGCCGTGCAGCGAGAAAACAGCGGAAAAGCGGTGAGCTGCCGGAGCGCACTCAAAATGGCCGCGCCTGGCGCTCGCCGGCTCTGAGAAGGTACTTCGCCTGCCCGGCGCTGTGGGCTGCAGCGAGAAGGTTGCGAGGTGGACTGGAGATGCGGAGAGGTTTGCGGGACTGCGAGACCGCGGATATAAGAGGCTGAGGCACAAAGAAGTGAAATTAGCGGTGCGTTCCAGCGGATCCAAGATGGCGGTGGCGCTGGAACGCAAGAGACCGGCACTGTCGGCCGCCCGTAATGCAGACGCAGCACACGAAGGAACACCAGCGGTCAGCGGAAGAAGCATAGTCGAGGTGAGCCTGCCCATCGATCGCTTCTGTTGAACTCGGACCGCTGCCCCTCATGGTTCGCGCGCCAATCGGCTCTGCGCGCTCGAAGAAGGAGAGTCAGACACCGGTGACACGGGAGCACATAGTGAACCCCATGAGGCGCTGAAAGCGCGTGCAACACTCCACTGCCAGCCCGCACTCAGCAAACAGTGAGTGATCCAACTGCGAACTCTGCCGCTGCTTTCCCCACGGGTGGGCAACTACTCGGATAGCGCTCCTAACCGCCTCAGAGGTCGATGAGCAGGCGTACCCCGAGGTGGGGGGCCCAGACACCGGCGAGACACAGCACGCAAACGGTCAGCGACCCACACACGGCGGACCACCCCTCGCCTCGCCCGCAGCGGAACATGGGGAAACCAGAGAAACCAGAGAAACCAGAGAAACAACAACCCAAGCTTCCCTTTGAAGCGAGGAAGCAGCCCAAAAACGTGACGACCACCCCTGAAGCTGAGGGTGACGGAGAATTGGCGGAAGGGTCAGCCATGGAATCAGTACTCCGAGCAATCCAGCAAAGTCTACAAGAAATGAACGGAAAACTCGATAACGTGGTGCAAAGGGTGGATACTATGGCGGCCAAACTTGAACACCACGACGGGCGGATAGTAGAGGCAGAACAGAGGATTTCCAACATGGAGGATGAGCATAAAACCACGTCGAAGAAGTGCGAGGGACTGGAGAAAACAGTGGAGACTTTACGCGCGAAGGTGGAGGATCAGGAAGCCAGGTCCAGGCGGAACAACCTCCGAATCTCGGGCCTGCCGGAATCCACCAACACAGGAAAAATGGAAACCTATATCGAGACACTCCTGAAAGACATATTTGGCGCGGACAAACTATCCTCGGTGTTTCTAATCGAAAGGGCGCATCGCTCACTGGCGCCTGTACCGAAACCGGGAGCTGCCCCAAGAATGATCATAGCACGTACACTCAACTACAGGGACAGAGACACAGTCCTTCGGCTCGCCAGAGACATGGGCAAAATCACACATCAGGGGAACACTCTGGAGTTCTACCCCGACCATACCATGGCGGTGCAGCTGGCACGGAAGGAGTTTGCGCCGGTCAAGAAGAAGCTACGAGACCTGGGACTAGAGTACGCAATGCTGTACCCTGCAAAACTTAAAATCACGAACTTGGGCAAGCCGGTATTTTTGACGACGGTGCAGGCGGCGTACGATTTTATCAAGCAGCACGGGAAGCGACGGAAGGAACAGAACAGAACGGAATCGACAAGCGATGTGGAGTAACAGGGGAAGCGGACAGGATACATGGAAGCCCCCCCGGTGCGGCTACGGGACTCCACTGGACTCCAGGTTGCTGTGGCTCACTAACGTTGGCCAGCCCCGGGGAGCTTGCCCAGACACTGTGGGACCAAATTGACTTGCAGTCTAGCGCTCACGGAGTGAGAACCCAAGATGGACAACCCCACAGTGAGTATAAGTAAGGCTAGTGAGCTATGGAGGACACACGATAACACTATATGGTCAAAGATCTAACTGACTCCTCTGGCAGTTACTATTATGATGGAGCCACGAACACTAGCAGGCCTTTGAGCCGGACACTCATGCCAATACTGCCTCGAACTTAAAATGACATGTGAGACTGGGGTAGGCAGACGTGCATTGATTCAGGTTACTAGATGCCATACTCTCCATTAAGATGGCGGGTGGGTGGAGAAGGGTGAAAGATTACACACACGACATTGCAGCCGTTAAAGGCGTCTGTCCACGTCCACCACGTGGATGGAGATGTGTGAACCTGGCGACACCCCCAAGTGGGTGCGCCCCACACTAAGTTTTCAAAAGAAAGTTCAATTTGTTACGGGATGGCTTTGGCAAAGTTTGGGGGCTAAAGTGGGTGGGGGGATAGAGGGGGGACCGGGGATGTCCGAACCACAAACTCTGTGTCTGAGAAGCATGGCGACCTCCTTGACCAAACCTAAACATGCAGGTTCTCATTTCTGTTTCACCAATCCGTCGTGTGTCACGCACCACACGCTCCAATGTTTACTGTCTGCACGGTACCGCATAAGGCGGTTATACATCAAGCGATATACTCTGATGGGCCCAGGTAACGATGTCGAGAGTTAATACATTGGCTCTTCTCACATGGAATGTTAGGGGGCTAGGCAACCCGAAAAAGATTAGACAAATGTTTGCTTATCTTGACAGGCTGCGTGTAGATATAGTGTTCTTACAGGAAACACATCGGGGCCCCGCGAACACGCCTACTTTGGGCGAAAGATGGGCAGAATCGGTAACAAGCTCGAACTACTCAACTTACTCCAGAGGGGTCAGTGTCCTAATACGTAAAGGTACCCACTTTGAAATCACGAGCGTTGACAAGGACTCGGAGGGTAGAAGTGTTATGGTGGAGGGTAAACTCAGGGGGCAGAAGATCCTGCTGCTGAACACATATGGCCCCAATGTAGACGACCCGGGGTTTTACAGACGACAATGGCAGACAATCTCAGATAAACATATAGACCATGTACTGTGGGGAGGTGATTTTAATGTGACGCTGCAAGACCAGTTGGACCGCGCTGCACACACCACAGAACATCATGGAAATGCGCGACACATGCTGGGGGAAGCGATGGCGGACCTTCAACTGACTGACATATGGAGGGATGGTAACCCGGGGGTCACGGCTGCGACTCACATTAATGCTGCGAACAATAGCTGGGCACGACTAGACTACTGGCTGGGTACACGAGAAGTGCTGTCATGGGTTAAACACGTTTCACATCTGCCCAGGACACTGTCGGATCACAACCCGGTACTGCTGAAGGTAGAGATCCCGCAATATGAGCCACCGCCTTTCACTTGGCGTTTCAATGCGGCTGCCCTGAAAGACCCACTGTACGTCACCACTATACACGCAGCGATAATAGACTACTTTGACATAAATGGCCCGACAACGGACGACCCATGTCTTCTGTGGGAAGCCTTCAAGGCCACGATCAGGGGGGTATGCATAAGTACGTCCTCCGGTATATTGAAGGACGTCCGACAACAACTGCGAAAGCGCGAGGAGGCCATACAGGAGCTAGAGCAAATATACACGCACACAGGGGACACTAAGGTACTCGGAAACATACAATCACTCCTGACTGAACACAGACAGTTCGCCTCTGACGAACTCAAATATGTCACCAAACGGGCCACGGCCAGGCGCTATGGAGAGGGAGGCAGACCAGGCAAAGCACTAGCAGACAAGATATGTTCGGGGAGGGCCCCTCAAAACATAACAGCCATCTGTAGGACTACGGGGGAAAAGGTGACCGACGTCAAGGCGGTCATAAAGGAATTCATGACACATTACGGCGCCCTGTATGCAGCACGCCCCTCGCCTACACAGGAAGACTTGCTAGCATATATGGAGGATGTGGAGTTGGCATGGCTGTCAGATGGGCACAGAGCCTACTTAGCGCGGCCTGTTACGGTGGAGGAGGTTACTGACACTATCAAGCGGTTACCAAACAACAAAGCACCGGGGCCGGATGGATACGTGACAGAATTCTACAAAGAATATGTGGATCTGCTTGCTCCCCACTTGGTGCGATTATACGGCGCTGCACATGAGGCCCAAACCCTGCCTGCATCCATGAGGGAAGCCTTACTCATAGCACTCCTAAAGCCGGGTAAGGAAGAGGATAAATGCGACTCGTACCGCCCTCTATCCTTACTAAATGTAGACACTAAAATAATCGCCAGTCTGCTTGCTGAAAGGCTAAAACCACTAATGCCCCTCTTAATCAGGCCGGACCAATCGGGGTTTATACCTGACAGAGCCACCACACATAACACACGTACACTGTTTGCCCTGGCGCACTACTTGGCCCCCGACACGAAAGCAGTGGCAGTGTTGCTTGATGCTGCCAAGGCGTTTGACACTATAGGATGGTCTTTCATTCAAGCAATTCTGATGCACATGGGGTTTCCCATGATGTTCCTTGGGTGGATATCGATGTTATATACCAACCTGTCAGCAAGAATCCGAATTAATAGGCATATTTCAGAGCCAATAAGGATATGCAGGGGCACTAGGCAGGGCTGCCCACTCTCGCCAATGCTTTTTGCATTAGTCCTGGAGCCTCTGGCCTGTAAAATTAGGCAACACCATCACTACTCGGCCATACAGATGCCATCACGCCCCATTCACATATCATTATATGCGGATGACATGGTGCTCTATATCAAGGACCCAGCACACAACCTGAATCCACTGATGAGAGAGTACATCAAGTTCGGGAACCATTCAGGCCTACAAATCAACTGGGACAAGTCACTCATCATAGCACTGACTGACAGCACACGCCCTACACCCCTAGACTACCCGCTCGAGTGGCAGGAAGACCCCACGAAGTACTTGGGGGTCTGGTTTCACAGGGACCCTGAAATAGTCATACGCACTAACTATGGCCGAGTTATAGCGACCTTGGAGGATAAAATAAAACGCTGGAATAAACTGCCGCTATCCTTAGCGGATCGGGCCGCCATAGTAAAAATGGTGCTCCTGCCCAAGTTCCTCTACCTGTTCAACAACATCCCAATTAAGCCGCCAGCGGCTGTGTTTCGACATATAAACACCTTGGTGATTAGTCTGCTCTGGGCCGGGAAGCAAGCAAGACTGGAGTTGCACACCATGACACTCCCGTATGCGAGGGGGGGCTTCAGGGTGCCAGACTTTTATCTGTATTACCTATGCGCCCAGGCGCAATTCGCGCATTACTGGCACCACGAGGTTCCCTTCCTAACACACGTGGCGGTGGAGGCTGGGGACACGGACCCGATACCACTGGCAAACATATTACTACACAAACGTCCCAAACTGCATGAACGAGACATCAACACTGTGGACGCTACTACGGAGGCATGGAGACTGATGGGTAAGGCGGCTAACGCTCTGCCGCTATACGCTCCGGCTCTCCCACTGGCTCATCACCCACATATTTCGGTTACGCACGAACAGGCAGGCATGAATTTGTTGAAATGGGCAGGTATAGACAAAATGGGTGACCTGTATCAAAACGGGGTATTCCAAACATTAGAAACTATGCAATACATAAGTAACCCGTCCCTCCTATTCAGGTTTAACTATTATAGGCTACAGAGGGCTCTACAGGAACATTACCCAGCACACCCGGAGGAGCCGACGCCACTGGCGCCGCTGCAACTCCTGCTCACCACGCCCACGGCATCGCACCTGGTGTCCAAACTATACACTAGCTTACAGGGAGCGATAGGGGGAGGCACAGACAAGGCACGGCTACGGTGGAGTGAGGGCCTAGTGACACCTCTCACCGAGGAAGAATGGGCATCGGCGTGCATGCTAACTAACATGCTGACACCAAATGGGAACTTAAGGCTCATACATTACAAATATCTGCACCAAGCATACTATACACCTCACAAACTATTCAGATATGGGTTGAAGGAGGACTCAAGGTGCACACGATGTAAACAGGAGGGGGCGGACTTCATGCACCTCGCTTGGCACTGTCGCAAGGTGGCGGGTTACTGGGAACAGGTAATCCAAACGCTGAATGAAATGTTGGGTACTTCTCTACCATGTGAAGCCAAAATTTGCCTCTTAGGTATTGAACCAATGTTGAGAGCACGGAGGCGTAAGTTCTGCGCAGTAGCGCTGTTACTGGCCAAACGGAGGGTGTCCCTGCACTGGAACAGTAGAAGGGGCCCGGTGCTTAAGAGCTGGCTGGAAGATATGGCGTTCTGTCACGATACACTGACCACCTATGAGGAGGAGCTCCCAGCTAGGTCTAGACCCAGGGATTATTGGGAATACTACAGAGACTATTTGTTGATGCACGAGGCAGAACGTGAGGTACATGATAACGACTAGAAATGAAGTGTGGAGGGTGTTGAACTGCTGAATACTACTAACGTGGTTGGGAACGGGAGGGAGGATGCTGTGACACAGACATTTCATTGCTGAAAGACACTAATGAGTTAAGTTAATGGACAGTTAAACTCAGTTACTGTTGGGAGAAAATTATACCAAAAAAGTAAGAACACTTGCATGGTTAAGAGTGAAAGTAGCACTGGAAACTAATACTGTGATCACATTGTAAAACGCCGCCGGTCCTCTGGATGTCGGCTGATGGGCTGTGTACATTTTCCAGCAAGCCCATTTGGGCATACATACATGCAGCCGGCCAATGATGGTTGTAGGCGAATCGTTTGTAAGGTATTATCTTATGTGACAAGTGCAAATAAACCTCTTACATCAATAAAAAAAAAAAAAAAGTTAGTGCTGTGCAGGCAGGCACAACGTGTCGGCCACCTGAATTGGGATGATCTAAGAGAAAAAAGCCAGAAAAAAGTATACAATATAAGCAGCTGAAAGTCAGTAATGTAAGCATGAAAGCATGCAAGCAAAAGGAGGTGCTTTCCTTGTCTTATAAAGCTAAGGGCAAAAAGATTACAATCAAACACAGATGGAAAGAATGGATTATACCTGAATCGCTAATTACACGAGAAAGGGCACTATACGGCTAATTACCTTTGTTTTCTGCTGCCTGTTGGTGTTCCAAGAAATCTGAACGCCGAAATTAGTGTCGGGTGATGCAGGCAACAACGTGACCTCTTGTCCGAGATAGCCTTAACAAAAAAAAAGGTTTTGTTTTATATCTTTAGTATCGAATACAATACATGCACAATTTACGGGACCACAATTTACACTGACGTTTCATTCCATCATTTTATTTGCCTTTAAGATTGTAATGTTTTCAGATGCAAATATTACTTACACGCACACACATATGCACATATCTATTTAAAGTCATTGCTGCTACGTAATTTCATAATGGGGCCTTGAGTGCGGTTAACCCCAAACGGTTGCCATGGCAACTCGTTTCGCCTATGAAAGGCAAAGAGCATGCATTACACAAATGGGCGCAAGTGTACACCAAACCATCTGTAAATTATTCTGTGGACGGCGCACCAGCATGTTTTTGTCAATGCAGTGCACATGCATCACCTATCTCGTGTCACATTATCTCTGCTCTGTCCTTTCAAGTCATACAATTATTGAACCAGACACTTCAGATGCCATCATATGTCGGCCGTGTTCGATGAGGCTAACCTTCGTTCTTAGTCAGGAATACAACAAAACAACTAATCAAATATGGCCTGTGTGTATGGACTGCTTGCTGAGTTCATTACCTCGTCCAACATTAAAATCCGGCGTCATTACATTACAAGTTACAAGGCACATAAAATAAGCAAAACGGAACGTTTTCAAACCTGCGCCGTGAGGGTATAGGGGGAAGAAGTGAAACATAAACTCAGCTGTGAATAGGTATAAGTCGACTCTGTAACATCAAGTCACAATGCGGTGGGTCCTTCACGGGTGAAATACTCAGTGAATCTGGCCGGCGTGGGATGCGGACATATAGACATATAGAAGGAACAACTTGCTACACACTGCTATTTTAAAAAGAGGGAAAACTCAAAGCCAAGAACGCTAGTTGAAAAAGTTACTAATAACTACTGGGGTGGCGATGCCGGCGCGGGAGGACAGGACTGCACCCCCCGAGCGGAGGGGGCCGCACCCACTCCCCAACAACTGCCACCCTGCAGAAAAGGCAACAGCAACACCAACAACCCCTGTCCCTCCCGGACTTCTCTCTACCAGCCTTCCCCGACATGACCGCCAAACTCAAAGAGATAGTCTGCCGCAACAAGCGGCGGTGACAGGAGGACCTGACCGATATTTAACAGAACATTATAGACATGGGATTTCCAGCATACCGGCTTCAAGTGGTATACAGACAAAAGATTGACGAAGCCGAGAACGCAACGTGAATGACTACTACTGCGATGGTGCAAACTAATACAACGTGGCCCAACTATTTCATAGCGCAGGATCTGCGCATTTAAAAAAACATATCACAGGCTACTAAGGGCTCTAAAAAAAAATAACAGAAATGTACAATCAGGGTAATACCTCGAAGGGAATATAAAAACATCTCCTAAGCAGGGCATAAGAGGGGAATAAAAACAGTAAACTTACTAATTGAAAAGGCTGTCCACAGGGTACTGATACGGGAAGAAATGGCGGAAAAAACGGTGGGCAACACAATATATACCACTCAACACCCCCCCCCCCCCCCCCCACCCCCCAACAAACCATTGGCTGCCAGGATTTGTAACTCGGGGAAACATCGCGTTGTCACGTCGCGCGATGTAATGTCGCCGATGTGATACGCGATCCTAGGCCACGGGCGCATTTGCGTTGCGACGACGTGCGATGTGAAAATGGCCGATGTAAGTGTTTGTGCGATGTAATGGCCGCGATGCGAACGGCCGCGAGGTGTTGGGTTACGATGGATCGTCATACAACCCTAGCGCTGTGCTCAGCAGAATGTAATGTGATAGTGCCCAGGGGCAGCATCATGCATTCATAATGAACACACAGACACAGTTAGATAGATAGTGGATCTGGGTACGGGCACATGTGCCCAGCCCCTTTTTATTACCAGGGTCATATGTCCAGTGACGCCTGTGCTGGATGTGTGTGGGGTGAGTGTAAGCTAGCCCTCAGGGAATGGCTGGTGCTGGCAACAAGTATAAAAAAGGGGGTGGTGATGGACGGAGCATCTGAACCAATCAAACACTCACACCCAGTCAAAAGATCTGGATTTGATCCATCACCATTCTTTAGCCCACTCTGCCACCCCAGTTCAGACATGGCTATATGCAAATCAGTCTGACCCTGTGCCTCATGGGAACAGTCCAGCCCGAACTGCCAAGCCATGCCTTTTCTGGACCGGAAACAAGCTTCTGAGGACCGGTTACTGGCATTCCAGCCGTCTTCAGCCCGGCTTGCTTGAATCCAGTGGCAAAGTGAGCAAGGGACTCACGTCTGAGCATACCCTGCCACACTTATGGCGGCCAAAGCGGTACAAAAGCGGGTGGTGATGGACGGAGCATCTAGCCCAATCAAACACTCACACCCAGTCAAAAGATCTGGGTTTGATCCATCACCGTTCTTTAGCCCACTCTGCCACCCCAGTTCAGACATGGCTATATGCAAATCAGTCTGACCCTTTGCCTCATGGGAACAGTCCAGCCCAAACTGCCAAGCCATGCCTTTCCTGGACCGGAAACAAGCTTCCGAGTCCCTTGCTCACTTTTCCACTGGAGTCAAGCAAGCCCGGGTGAAGACGGCTGTAATGCCAGAAACCGGTCCTGGGAAGCTTGATTCCGGTCCAGGGAAGACTTGGCTTGGCAGTTCGGGCTGGACTGTTCCCATGAGGCACAGGGTCAGACTGATTTGCATATGGCCACTGGGGTGGCGGAGTGAGCTAAAGAACGGTGATGGATTAAACCCTGATCAGTTGACTGTGGGTGAGTGTTTGTATTGTCAACGCTCCGTCCATCATCACCTTTCTTTTTTCTTTGCTGGCAACAAGTATAACAGTAATCATCAGATCAAACACAGAGAATCAATCATAAAGGGTCCATGACTTGTGCTGCACTAAGTTAGGGGCACTAGATGTGAAATAATACACAAAAGATTCTAGTGTAAAGGTTTCATGACTTGTGGTACTCTGAGGTAGGGGCACCAGATGTGAAATCATACACAAAAGATTCTATCATAAAGGGTCCATGAGTTGTGGTGCACTGAGATAGGGGTATCAGAACCATTCGGTATGTGCACAGCTGAAGGATAAAAATTAGATTTCCCATGCATAAGGGGTATTGGATCTATGTTATGTTAGCATGATGTATCAATATGTATACTTTCTGCTTGATATATATGTCTTTTGTGGGAATAAACCCTCTTTTCCTTCCCTGTGTATCTACTGCTATCAGAGTAGTCCAAGAACCCTACAGACACCATTTTCAGCACATGTACTGGAGCACGAAATGCAATCACGTGCTGATCACGTGCTGTTTTCAAGCTCCCTGTTCATCTGAGTTACTGGTAGCAGCTGAAGGTAGCCTGTTCACTTTACTGTTTTAGACTCAAGGTTGTATCTGGCTTTGGGAGTGATTAGAGCATTCCTGAAGGCGCCGCCTTTTTCTTTCCCAAGCACCGAGACGAAAGGGAGTCACCCTTCCTAACCTCCCCAGTAATAAATAGCTAAGCTTTGAACTAATCATGTGTGCCATATGGATCACTGACTAAATATCGAGGGACAAAATATAGACTACCCAAAATATAGATTCCAAAATATCGACCGACAAAATATCGAATTCCTATCTACAAACAGGTAAGTACCAAAATATCGAACCCAAAATATCGTTTATATATATATACTTTGTAAAAATATCGAATTTCTTAAAAATAATGTAAAATTAAAAAAATATTAAAAATAAATAGCTAAAATATATTTAAAAATACTTAAATTACCTTAAAATTATTAAATAACTAATTTAACTTATAAAATACAATCATATCTGTTAAAACATATATATATATATTAACATATTATTAATAAAAAATACACAATCTTATTACCGTAGGATAGCGTAGGGGTAAAAATTACTATTCCCACTCCAGAGAGTACAACAGTGGGGAAAACGTTGGATAGCGTAGGGGTAAAAATTAACATTCCCACTCCAGTGAGTGCAACAGTAGGGAAAACATTGGATAGCGTAGGGGTAAAAATTACTATTCCCACTCCAGAGGGGGCAACAGTAGGGAAAGCGTTGGATAGCGTAGGGGTAAAAATTATTCTTCCCACTCCAGAGAGTGCAACAGTAGGGAAAGCGTTGGATAGCGTAGGGGTAAAAATTACTATTCCCACTCCAGAGAGTGCAACAGTAGGGAAAGCGTTGGATAGCGTAGGGGTAAAAATTACTATTCCCACTCCAGAGAGTGCAACAGTAGGGAAAACGTTGGATAGCGTAGGGGTAAAAATTACTATTCCCACTCCAGTGAGTGCAACAGTAGGGAAAGCATTGGATAGCTTAGGGGTAAAAATTACTATTCCCACTCCAGAGAGTGCAACAGTAGGGAAAGCGTTGGATAGCGTAGGGGTAAAAATTACTCTTCCCACTCCAGAGAATGCAACAGTAGGGAAAGCGTTGGATAGCGTAGGGGTAAAAATTACTATTCCCACTCCAGAGTGTGCAACAGTAGGGAAAGCGTTGGATAGTGTAGGGGTAAAAATTACTATTCCCACTCTAGAGAGTGCAACAGTAGGGAAAGCGTTGGATAGCGTAGGGGTAAAAATTACTATTCCCACTCCAGAGAGTGCAACAGTAGGGAAAGCGTTGGATAACATAGGGGTACATTTTACTATTACCACTCTAGTGAAAATAAATTAATATAATTCACATAATTATCAATTAATCAATTAATACAAATTAATTATCAATTAAGAATTAATTATTTTCCAAATAAAAATTAATTATCAATTTATTCTAAATAAATATCAATTAATTAATTAACATATTTAATTAATTATAATTAAATTACTTCCCACCCTATTCCCCTATAAACCCACAACCCACTGCAGAAAATAAATTAATTTATTTCACATAATTATCAGTTAATCAATTAATAAAAATTAATTATCAATTAAGAATTAATTAATTACCAATTAAAAATTAATTAACAATTTATTCTAAATAAATAACAATTAATTAATTAACATATTTAATTATTTATAATTAAATTACTTCCCACCCTATTCCCATATAAACCCACAACCCGCTACAGAATTAAATTACGCAAAAATTAAATAACATAAAATTAATTACTTAAAATAAATGACAAAAATATATACACTTTTCATACATATACTAACATACAAAACACTTAAAAAAATTCGATATTGTTAAAAATTCGATATTTTTAATGAACTATATTATGTACTTTGATATTTTGACTGTCTATATTTTTAAAATCAATATTACATTACTTACCTTCAAAACGATATTTTTGATGTCTATATTCTGTCCATTCGATATTTTGGAGTCGATATTTAGGTTAGTCTATATTTTGGAATCGATATTTTGACCAATTACGGTGCCATATATGGTCCTTCCTTGGAGCTCGAGGGCCAACTGTGGTTTTTTCCTTTTACAGTGATTGTATGCGTTGAACCGAAAGTGTATATAGCTCAATGTTTGAATATGAGCCAGCAGTCTTCTCTGCGTACCGGATGGGTGAGGACAGAGATGCTCCTCTATAGAGTATTTTGTTTAATAAATGATTGACCCTTCTTCACTGCCAACTGACTGATTATTTGGTAATGGGATTTGGGCTGTTGGTAAGCACAGTCCTTTATGTTATTTTTATGGTACGTCACAGCTAGCGATGATGCTTGGTCCGGGAGGGCCGCACTGGTAGCAATGTCTGTTGCCTACTGGACTGCATCATCTGCAATCGCAACTCGATCTGAATTGTGAGCCCAGCAGTCCGCAATGTAGATGGAAGGCAGCAGTCAGCACAGACATCGAGGAATGCTTTTTGTCACTTCCTGTTGACAAAATCCGAGGACATAGAGTACAATTCTGACTGCAAGTAATAAATCAAGACTGAATTCAAATTGTGAGCTCTGCTGACCGCAATGTAGGTAACAAAAGATGCAATATGTATGGAATACATTGTTGAAATGTGTAGGTTTCGGGGACGTCATAGTTAGTTGCCAACTGGACTCTGAAATTAATGAATCAAGACTGAATTTGGATTGTGAGTCCTGCTGACCACAGTTTAGGCCGGAGGCAGCGGTCAGTAAAGGCCCACAGCCACATGGAATTCATTTGAGGTGCACAGATTGGGAGTATTTGGTTTTCATAACCGATTATAGTCTCTTACGCAATTTGCATTGGTACTAATCTTGAATTGCGAGCCCTGCTGACCGCAGTGTAGACTGGAGGCAGTGGTCAGGAAGGGCCCACAGGCACATTGAGTTGAGCTGTATAGAGTTAGTGGTAGGTGTGGCGCTCAGCGTGTGCGCAGCCATCGATGATGCGTGGTGTGGGCGGGCCACACTTGAAGTAATGTCTCTTGCCTACTGGACTGCGTCATCTGCAATTGCGACTCCATCTGAATTGTGAGCCCTGCTGTCCGCAGTGTAGATCAGAGGCAGTAGTCAGCAAAGACATTGAGGAATGCTTTTTTTGGCTTCCTCTTGAAAAAATCCAACGACACAGAGTACAGTTCACTCGGCAATAAATAAATCAAGACTGAATTCAAATTGTGAGCTCTGCTGTCCGCAGTGTAGACTGCCATTCAGTGTTCCTTTGGACTTGCAAGATCCATTTGGTCTTTGTACTAAAGATATCATTCATATCAAAAAAGTTTTTGAAGCAAGGATACTAAAAGGATATTATGTAGGTTTTAGGGACGTTGTAGTTAGTTGCCTACTGGACTCTGTAATTAATGAATCAAGACTCAATTTTAATTGTGAGCGATGCTGACCGCAGTGTAGGCCGGAGGCAGTGGTCAGCAAGGGCCCATAGCCCCATGGCGTTGAGTTGAGCTGCACAGTTAGTGGCATCAGAAGCATTCAGTGTGTGCGCACCCTGCGATGATACTTGGTCCGGGCGGGCAGCACTGGTAGCAATGTCTTTTGAATTCTGTCTTAATAAGGGTACATGTGATGACTTATGGTGCACTGAGTTAGTGGTACCTGAAGCACTCAGCGTGTGCGCACCCTGCAATGATGCGTAGTCCAGGCAGGCCACACTGGTAGAAATGTCTTTTGTCTAATGAATTCTGCCTTAATAAGGCTATATGGCATTGACTTGTGGTACCCCAACTTAATGGTCCCTCTGGCGCTCAGCGTGTCCGCAGTGTGCGATGATGCGTGGTCTGGGTGAGCCGCACTGGGAGCAATGTGTCTTGCCTAGTGGACTGCGTCATCTGCAATCGCCCCTCCATCTGAATTGTGAGCCCTGCTGTCCACAGTGTAGATCGAAGGCAGTAGTCTGTACAGACATAACTCTGCGGTGCTGTGCCGCTGTGTTCGCAGGGGATCTGTGTCGAGGAGGCCTGCGGTCATGGTGGCAGCCATGTGGCAGGGTGAGGGCCGACGCTCTGGCAGATGCTTTGGCCTTCACACAAGTGAACCACGCCCAGAGCCCCGGCCTATTTATTCACACTTGTATGTTGGAGTGGCGTACGTTGGACCAGCCCACTGCGCTTCCGCTTACAGCGGACGATGACACAGGTACATGACAGAGATCTTCCCCACTCCCTAAGGTAACATGGTTGCATCCACTGTTCACAACACTACAAGCACCAGCTGTATATGACACATGGAGAGGTTTGTGCTCTGCATAGTAAGGTCTGTCCAGCACATCACCGCTACACTTGGTATTGCGTGCATTATTATTGGTGGGTGACTTGCGTCCTTCACACATGTTTGGTTGCCACATCTCGCAACATTTAGCTATTGTGTGGCTGAGGGGCCATGCCGTTTTTGGAAATTCTGCTGTCTTGTTGTGCGCTGCCTTGGTGGTAGCGGGGCGGTGGTCAGGGGGGAGGTCCTGAGGGTGGTGGCAGTGGGTTTTGTGGCCTTCTTGGGGGTCAGAGGTGCATGATCAGTAGCTCTATGACATGTGTTGGTCTTCAGATGTGATTCTGGGCCGGGTTCCTTTTCACACTGTAGGTAGTCATCCTACTTTACACTAGTAAATGGCAGATGTTACATTTCTACTGCTAACGCAGCTTATTGCCTGTTTATATTTGTCACCGCAGATTTGCCTGCTTGTTGAAAATATCGGGAAGTGGTGTTTTTGTGTTATTTTTGCACAGGAGCACCTACTCTGCATATTGTTAGCTTTAGTTGTTGCTCTCATTTGTGGCGATTTTTTTTGCGGAAGCTATTGCTGGAAAACTGGCAATATCGTCTGTTTTCACCAGGTTGAAAATGGAATGAATATTTGAAATCACTGCAAAAACTATAGATTTAATGAACATTATAACTAGAAATTAGCATTTAAAAAATCTTTGAAATTCACTGAAAAAACCCTAGGTTTAAGGGACGTTATAGTTAGAAATTAGCATTTAAAAAACTTTTGAAATTCACTGAAAAAAACATAGGTTTCAGGGACGTTATAGTTAGTTGGACATTTCACTTGTACAAAACCAGAAATTCGAACATTATAGTTAGTAGAGCTAACTATAACTCGGACCCCCTCAATGCACTGCTGATGACATCACACATTACATCACTCATGACTTGGTCAGTGACATCACTGATGACATCTCAAATGACATCACTGATGTCATCACTGATGATGATGGGTATCCAAAAACACGTTTTACCCATGTTAATTTCTTTAGGAACTTTAGACATGGCTACTGCACAAACTGCTTAACCAAACTACACCAAATTTGACAGAAAGGTAACTGTTGGTCCAGAAAGTGCCCTTTTTGTTAAATGGTGTAAATCCGTTCAGTAGTTGCAGAGTTTTTTAAAGTAATTTCCAGTTGTATATATGGGGACATAAACGGTTTATGGCTCCAACACAGGGTTACGGAATGAACACGGCAGGAGGAATGCTCCTTTTGGATGGCCGCAAGCTGAAGAAAATGTGGCTGCCATTTTATGAAGCATTGCCAATCCAGGGACATTATTTAAGATGGTGAAAAGCACGAAAGGGGTCAGGGTAGGAGTACCTTGACCCAATGGGTGTATTATAGGGGTGTCTTAGACGTCCCTTATGAGTTTTAGAATGTATAGATTCGTTTTTTTTTACATGGATGGAGTCGCGACCCCATCGTGGTGCTCAGCCCGGACCCCCATGTAGCGTCGCATTTGATGTGCGAACCCACCACAACCAATTAAAAAAACAAAAGAGCCGCCATTTTTTAAACTGGAGTCTGTCCAGAGGTAAGTGGGCATAAGCACCAATCAAAATACCGGTCACAAACTTTGCGACTGGTATTTTGGCATTTGGGATGCATCTACCCAAATGCTAATTCGCAAAATAGGTAATAGCAAAATTTGCGATCACCTAATTTGTGAATGCATTTAGGGAAGCTCGAATTGTGAAAATCGTTCCATATATTTTGACTTTGGTAATAATGAGGGAAACCGGGAGAGGGTGCGTCTTAGGTATGACCGCAATGGTGGCTGTGTTAGTGATGGAGGAGAACAACCGATCTTCTATAGCTTCAACGAATAGGGCATGGAGTTGTGGGATCAGAGTTTTGTGGAACCCCACTTAATATTCCGCAGGAAGTCCATCTGGGCCCGGGGTCTTGTGAGTGGCAAGCATGGAGATTGCTTTGCTCACTTCTTCAGTAGTGATAGGCTCATCCATGGTTTTCTGCTCAATCTCTGATAGTCTTGAGAGAGGGATATTTTGCAAGAAGTCTGAACTATCACCTGGTGTGTGTGTTGAGTTTACTGAGTACAGTGTCTTGTAATAGTTAACCCTGGGCGGAGTTAACTTAGCTGCACTATGCGAGCCTAAGCAAAGCCATAAACAACTCTGCAACCCTACGCGGAGTTACGCGAGCGTGCAAGTTGCTTGTTCCGCATGCTTGCGTATCCTTGCGATATGTTTTTGATGTTCGGAAACGCAGCTTGCATGTTCGGGGGGATATATTGTGCGAACTTCACCACACGGTCGCCAATGGGCGTGGCCATTTTGTTTTCCTAGTCTTTTTCCTGGTTCTGAGGCCTGTTTTTCATACCTCTCTAATCTTTTTCAATCCTTTGTTTTAACAGTTTTTCTGATCTTTTTTATTTATTATCTATCCCTCTCTCTCCCTAAGTGTGTATTTTGTATTTTATTTCTACTTTTACTACGTTTTTTGACTTTTTTCTACTGTTTTATATTACTTGCTTTTTTACTTTCCTACTTCTTGTCCTGTCTTTATTTTTTACTCCTACATTTTCTTTTCTGCCCCGCTCACCCAGAACCATGGCTAAGGGCAAAGTTACCTCTACTAGCTCTAGTAAGGGAAGGAACCTGCACCTAAGAGCCGCCTTCTTTGCAGCAGACAGCACCCAGAAGGGGTGCAGCCCTTGGCCCTTTTCACAGAGGTGGAGGTGACCACCCTTATTTTTTTTGTACAGCACCACCTCCCCTTAACCTTGGTGGCCTGACTCCGGTTACACTACCCAGGAGTGTCACCGCTGGTGGGCGAGGGTGTGCCGAGCATTGTTATGCTGTTCTGGGGTCCGGCACACCCGTAACCAGCTGACTCACTGGTGGTCAGATATCTTGGACCGGGAGCAGGACCTGCAGGACCTGCTAGGTGTTGAGGCCGTGGGGCTTGGTGAGTAGCTAATTTATTACTATTGCGTGTTCTGTTCTGTGTTATTGGGAATATTATTGTTTCCTAAATAGTAAGAATTCAGCTGCTTACATGCTGGTAAGTTAAGTTTAAAAATCTTATATGATTGTTATTCTTCTAGACACTATACAGGTGCTCGGCGCTACTAATCTTACTTGTTGGCAACTTTGCGCTTGCTTCGGCTGATCCGTATGTAAGAGAGGTGAAAACTTAAGTTAGGTAATGCTAGAGAGACTTCAGTACTTTCCTTAGTCCTCTTGTCACTAAGATATTGGTGGATTGAGAGGTAGTTTAGTACTTAGTATTAGTTCATTCTTTAGCGGTCTGCATGACGCATCCTCTGTGACGTCACTCACATGCTGCTGAGTGCTAACTCCAGTCCTTAGTAGATCATTTTGTAGTTTGTTATTGAGTGAGTAATATAGCAACTAAGCCATCAGCAGCACATCAGAAGCAACCAACTAACAATTTGGTGTATGCAAATTAATACATGTGTCCATCTATGCATTTTTGAGGACTAAAATAAATGGAAATGCAGACTTAGTGAACAATTGGCCCTTTAAAGGGGGTTGAGTTATTGATGATTTCGAATGAGATTGAAAGTTAGTAGAAGCGAATATATTTTTGGCAATTCATTTCCAATGTCTTTGGAATAGGTGGGCTAGGTCAGGTAGTACTTAGGTTTAGGTTCCTGGAATCAGAATGGAACACCGGATTAATAAATAATAAGTAGATGGTCTGCTAATCCTGCGATACTACTAGTCGATCAGATTAGATAGTTGCAATGTTAGTGCAATTGTTGTTTCTAAATAAATTCTAGAGCATTTTTTAAAATATTTTACTTGTTTCACACCAATCATCAATGTTTGTCTCTTTCTTTATTATATCTTACATGATCCGCCCCCAGGGGCAAGAAGATGATGGGGTCTGAGGCGGGAGCTGGTGATGTCTCCCAGGGTCAGGAACACTCCTCTACCGAGGGCTCTGCTGCTGGCCCCATTAAGTCCTCCTGCTGTTAATATTAATAATTATATTTTCCTAAGTTTTACTGCACCTTATTTTTTCTGAACTATTATATCCGTTTCCTAATAACTTTTTTATCAAATCTTCAATCTATCTGTTTCTAAATTCTTGTTATCCCTGCCTCTGACTCCATACTACTACTATTAGTCTGTCTGTAGCTTGCCCAGTTGGCCACTCTTTATTTTTAAAATGTTTTCAAACTCATATTCACCAATAGCTCTGGCCACTGAGTTCAGTCCTTTGGGTTGTCCTCTTCTTAATCTTGAGAGGCTTTTCGACAATTGTCACCAACAAAATGCCCAACCAGAAATTTTAGGGGCAGATGTATCAAGATTTCGTTTTGCGATTCTGTAATTACGAAATTTTGCGATTCGCAGTTGCAGATTCGCAAAACGGGATGTATGTAAAAAATTGCGATTTTTTAGCTATTCCTTAAAAATCGCAAAAAATTCTCAGAATCCCTTGCGATTTCTTAAATTGCTAAATTCTCAAATTAAGAAATCGCAAAAAATGGGAATCTACAAAGCAGGAGCAGGTTGATGACATCACAACCAGGAAGAGGGAGTGATCACCTGCACCTGCTTGCCTGAGTCACACCAAGTGGCAGTTAGGAGAGTGTTTGGAGGCTGAACAGAACTGCTAGCTCTGCAATGGAGTCCCAGAGGGCATGGCTTGCGAAAAGAGGAAAAGAAAACATACGTTTTCAAAAATGAAGCGGGAAGTCTTAATAGAGGAGATGGTGTGCAGCCATGAACTGCTTTTTGGAAAAAAAGGTTTGAAAGTTCCTGAATCCAGAAAGAGGAAGATCTGGCTGGAAATACAACAGAAGGTGAATGCTGTGGGGTCACCACCCGTACCTTCGACGAACTGAGGAAAAGATGGTATGATATGCGCCAGAGATCCAAAGAAAGGGTGGCTGAAAGGTTAAAGGAGGCACACAAGACTAGAGGTGGTACTTCGACAGCAGAGGAACCTACACCACACGAAGAACTTGTGGAGGCCACTCTCCTGCCTGAGAGTGTCTGTGGAGTTTCCCAAATTGACAGCTCTGACCCTACTCCAAGTGCTCATGTGAGAAAGTCAAAATTATCTAGATGATGCATGCACACAGTTTAGATAGATGTACATTGTGCACAGAATTTTGAATTACAGGTACACTGCATAACATACATATAGAAATGCATGATGGGAGTTGTAGTCTAACCAAGGATATTTTTTATCTGGTAGCAATGAAACACAGGCCCACATTGTGATGTTGTTGGTAGTCAAAATGAGAGTGTCAGGATTGTTGGAAGTACAAAACAGAAAGCTTTATTTATTCCAAGTTGCAGAACAAAACACAAACTCATATGTCTCATTCTACATCCGCAGCACAATCAAGGGCACCAAGGGACCTCGCAGAGGGAGAAGAATCACCAGTCCATGTTGGATCTGGGGCAGAAGGGGAAACTAGTGATGGCAATGTGTCTATTCCAATTGTGCGCAGGAAGCGCAGATATGTGGCACCTCTGCCTTCTTTGGAGGATGATATTGACCTTCATGGGGACACAAGAGACAGTGGCCAAGACACAGTGGTCCCTGGTGAGAGCCAAGGCCAACTTCAACCCTAAAGAAGAACACAAGCCTACAGTGTTGATAGATCCAGGGGTAGCAGTGTTCATCTTGAGACACCCACAGTATTTGCTGGTCTGGAGCAGGACATGCTTGATGTGCAGCGCCTGCAACATAAGGCACATACGGTCAATTAATAGACAGCTCACAAAACTGAACAACAATCAGCAAAACATGGGTGAGGGCATGAAGTCGATGGCAGCTACTATTGACAAATTATGCATGACACTGGAGTGCACAGAGACATCTGGAAACAGGGCTGCTCATCGTACTCATGGAAGAATGCATAGTTGCACTAAGGCTATTAACCACCTCTGTACTGTGACATCAAACTTTACTAGGCGCAGCATCATCATGCAGAGGGAGATGAGTTAATGCACTCAAATGCACTCAAAATATTGCCAGAGGCCTGGATCAAGTGACAAGTGCCGTAGAAATATTACGTACTGCCAACTCTGGTGCCAGCACCCTAATGGCTTCTGCAGACAGTGAGGACACCTCTAGCAGGAGTAGTAACAATCCAACTCCAACATCGCAAGTTACGCAGCGCAGAAGTGGCAGACATGGTGCTGCTACTACACCTGTAATGGAGAGCATGGAATCCGAACACCGCCCTGCACCTAGCCGCCACCGTAGAAAGTGAACTTTTGCAGTGCAGTAGTTTCCCCTATGTTGATTACATATATGTCTTTTATTTTACTTTATGGAATAGTACCATGACTGTGCTGTAACATGTCATTGGTTATCATACAAATAAGGTATGTGAAGTGTGATTAAACACAGCACCTGCAAAACACAAATATGTTGTGAGACTACTTTTCTTACCTAAAAGTAATTTTGTGTTATCTCTGACCGTCTCTGCCGTCCAGACGCTGCTCCTACTCCTGCTGTTGCCCTGCCAGGGGGAGGTATGCAATCATCATCAGATATGTCTGAGTCACTCACTTCAATGTCTGTGCCTTTTCTCATTGCCATGTTATGTAGCATTGCGCAGCTTGTTACAATTTTACAACATGTTTCAGGACAGTACTGCAATGCCCCTCCACTTTTGTGTATGCAACGGAAACGGCTTTTTAAAATGCCAAATGTGCATTCAATGATGCTGCGCATTGACCGGTGTGCCTTGTTGTATCTTCTCTCACTTGCATTTGATGGATTTAAATATGGCATAATATGAAGTCGCGCACTGCGTAGGCATTGTCACATGCATGGAAGAAAAGTAAGAGTAAGTGTATGTTCCACTGACAATTTACTGATGTATGGAAGGATGGCTGTGTGAGATGTATTTCCCAACCAGGTATCCCTCTCCAAAGTGTCCAACACTCAGACGTCCATGAATCCCACTATGACGGAAAATGAAGGAGTCATGTGTTCTGCCTGGGTATTTGGCAACAATATCATTGATTATGTATTTGGCATTGCACACAATCTGAATGTTCAGGGAATGGTAGCTTTTCCTATCCCTGAAGACATATTCTGTAGCTGCAGGTAGTGTGATGGCAATATGGGTGCCATCAATGCAGCCAATCACATGGGGAAAGCGTGCCATTTGGTAAAAATCCAGTTTTGTCTCTTGCAATGCCTGTTGGGTGTGGAAAGTACATGTGATGTTGAAGCCTGTTCAGCATTGCATCCAAAAAGGCATGAAAAAAGCGCGAAAGAGCACTCTGGGACACCCCACCAACCTCTGCTATGATGCTTTGAAAAGACCCTGAAGCCAGAAGGTGCAGTGAGCACAATACCTGCACATGGGTAGGAATTGATTGTGTCCTGCCTGTTGGGTGCTCCAAAAGAGGTTTCAGTTCATTTATGAGGTCCAAGATGGTGTGTGGGTGAAGTCTGTATTTATCATAGATGTCCTCTTCAGTCTGCTGGAACAGAGTGATGCGCAGTCTGAATATTCGCTCCTGCCTCTGTCTCCTCTGTGCAAGGGCATGGATACGCAGCCTCCTGGCTATCAGGTATAGTCCTGCCATTTTGGAACGTTCCATTGCATTGTGGGTAACTTTTTATACTTTCACCCTGGTTACCACCTGCATGCACTTGGTGTTAATTGCGATTTCTAATTCGCAATTTGCGAATTTTTCATACATCTCATTGCGATTTCTTAATTTGTCATTTCTGGTTTGCGAATTTCGTAAACATAAAAACTCGCAAAAGTAGTAATTGCAAATATATTCGCAGATAAGATGTTCTTGCAACGTAAGGAATCGCAATTTTTGCGATTCCTTATATTGCGATGTGAATTCTTACATACATACCATTTCGCTATTTTTTTGTCGCAAACGCTGTTTTTTTGCGATTTGCAGCCCTTGCGACTAAAAAATTGGTTGATACATCTGCCCTTACTATTTTTGGTAGGATAGGACATACTACTACTGTCTAATCAACTCTGTCTAGTAGCTGATTTGTACTAGTGATGTATGTGGTGTATGTATGTATTGTATTAACTATTTTCAATCTTGCTAGTAAAAACGAATAAATAGGGGAGGCGTATATGGCATTAAAAAATGTGTAATATTTTTTCTAGGCGTACTGACCACCAGCAGCGGGGCAGGCAACGCCAGCCAGGAGGGGACAGGGCATACAGCAGCTGCTGCAGGTATGGGTGAGCCAGCAGCAATGGCCGGCAGTGGTAAGTTTTACTTATATTCTTTACTTATTGACAATTGTTACACACTTGCTGCAAGGGTGTACACTGTATGTTGAGAGAGACTAAGTTGTTGTGAACAACGGTTGAAGAAGAAGACACCCTTTAGTTAGCATTAGTGGCGGAAGTTGAGTAACTAGTGGGCACTTCTTTCTGAATTCAACTCAGCTGGGAAAGTTTTATGGAGAAGACCAAGAGTCAGACGACCTTGATGGATGGGTTGAACGAAAAAGCAAATAAGAATGGAAGGAGGAAGGACGGGCAGGATGTAATATATGACTGGCAGAGAAGGATGCGTGGGATGCATAGGTGGCTGATAGGAATCGGATACATGGGTGGTTGAAGGATGGATGGAAGGGGAAAGAAAATATGCCAGCCTGGGTGGGTGAAACTGTATGGGTGATAAGAAGAATCCTCCAGGGGGTTTCATGGGTCAAACTGAAAAGCAAGAAAGGAAGGACGCATGGGTAGTGGTTTAAAACAAATAACAAATGTTTGTTGTTGGTAAAACTAAGGTTTGTTGACAGATTAAGAAGAATGATAGACATGTTTAATTTGTATGCCTGGATGGTAATCAATCATCATAGCATAGGTGGAGACTGTCACTGGATCAGGAGTCTTTGAAGAGAATGTAAAAGAAAAATAAACTGAGCCAGAGTAGCAAAGCCAAGGAGAGTAGTAGATTTGAATAAAAAAATGTAAGGCTAAAAGAGCAATGCAATGATTGATAAATGGAAAAATTGCAGTGAAGAGAAACAACAGGACTGTTTTTTTGCAAGGTTTTTGATTTAAGGTTGTATTTCAGAATACTCCCTTTACTCACAGTAGTTTGCAAGCACTGCATATATTTGTGTATGTATGTTATCATGCGCCACCCTCCGACTCCGAGACCCCCTCCCTACCTATGTCACTTATTTTCAACTGTGTCAGTCTGCCATGGGTTGCCTATCGGCTGCATGGCACAATTAATCAAAAGTACCCCATGTTGTTCCATATACAATCAATGATCATTTGGGTCAGTTATGATTATCCTCTGCCTTGGCGTGTTGTAGTAGTCAGGGATAAATTTAAATTGAGCAGTTGCCATTGATGTAACAGAGTATGGCCACCCATAATAGAAAAATAAGATAATTGTGTAGTTGTAGACTACAACTTCCCTACCTGCAGACAGTAGTAAATAAAAATAACGTGAGTCTGCGACACTAGTATGTTTGACTAGGGCGCAAGCTGACTGAGCTGGCATCCCTACAACAAGATTAATTTAGCTAAACAAGAGAGAGAAGAAGACGACTTGTTTACCACATAGTGCCTAGTAGTAGTAATGCCTGAAACTCCAACAAATGTTAGAGGCAGAGGAAGTGGGAGGAGGACCACAAATGTTATGTGCTGTGCTTGCTAGTGCTACTGTGCCTCTATGTATAGAATTAATTTTGAGTTACTGTTTTGCTAAGAGTACTGGTTACAATTGTCTTTTTTCTGTCTTGATATAGCTACTCTGTCCCAACCAAAAGGACCACCAAACAGGAAGGAGTTGGCAGCCATAGCCCGGCACCAGAAGCTGGAGGCCATCTGTAAAGACTATCGGTGGCTGGTGGTTTTGGCGGAGGAGGGAGAGGAAGCGGCAGCAGCTGCAGCCTCCTCCAATGCCCCGGGCCCCAGCCAGGCCCCCCCAGTGGTATGGCACCGCAGTCTGGCAGCCGCCCGCTGTGCTTCATTCAACAATGTTGCCCCCCCCACCCGTGGATGCAATTGTAAAGCATTCAAGTACTGCATGCTCCCCTGGGTGGAGCGCCTAGAGGTGCGTATAAAGGTCCTGGAGGGTAAAAAGGGACCCTGCCGCTAGAACTCCATCGCATTGCCCCTTTTTATATACCTGCTGAGCACTGGACATTGGCCCCTTTTCCCAAACCAATACACCAATGGGTTTCAATCAATTTAGACCTCTGTTGGGTCATCCAGGTAGGCCTGGACTATCCGCTCAATGCTCAGGGGTGCTCCACTTTGCTCTGCCTCTTTTGCCTTTGCCTTTGCCTCAGCACTGGACCTAACAAGACCTTGCAATACATACCATGCCTGTGCCGATTTTACTGGGGCTGATGATCCTGTTCTTGCTGTTTTTGATGTTGTTCTTGGTGGTGGTTTTGACTGCTGTGAGCCAACCGCACTGGCTTCAGTCTTTGAAGTTGAACTTGACGCCAGCTGCCCTGCAGTACTTGTTGTGGGCTAGAGTAGCGGTTCTCTAATTACCAGACGCTCTGTTTCTAAACAACTGGCTTCCGCAGTCATCCAAGGTTTGACTTGGCAACATCCATTTCTGAAAAAATAATCAATGTGTTAGTGTTTAGTACTGCTTTGTACCATGGATCCAGAATTCTGGCAGAAATGTAATGGTTGGATGACACAATGCCTCTTTGCATCCTTGTATTTCCAGATAAGTGAAGGATTAAGCTCTCCACCAACTCATATGCTTCTTTTTTTTCCTCCACGCCTGCGTACATTGCAGACACCCCCTTTAGCTGTTCCTGTAGCATGTGCAACAATGGGACAGCTTGGCCCATATTACAGTCTTCCTTGCTGACGTCACATGTGAAGAGCTTGAAAGGAAGTAGCATCTCTGTCAGACATTTTTGGTCCATCTCAACCGTCATGCCTTTCACAGTAGCATCCCCTCTTTACATGACATATTCATTGATTGGTCTGTACTGCTCAAACAGACGTTCAAGCATGTAATAAGTTGAGTTCCAATGTGTTGGCACTTCCTGGATGAGTACTTTAACTGCCACTCTATGCTCACGTTGAATGATCCTCAGCTGCTTCCGGACTTTGAAAGAATGGCTGAAATGTGTGCAGATTCTTCTGCAGGTGGTCAGTATGTTGCTGACTCTGTCTTCTTTTTTAAGAAAGTCTTGAACAATAATGTTACTGCAGTGCGCCAAACACAAGACCATGAAATAGCTACAATTGTACATGGCCCTAACTTTATTACTGCCATTGTACGTGGCAACAAAACCCATGTTAAGCCCTCTTGGGTGAAGCCATTCAAAGATCTTGCTGTTAAACTCTTCCAAAATGTTTGCAGCATTATGAGATTTCTACATGGCGAACATGACTACAGTTGCATGTTTCCGAGTGGCATTAAAAATCTAAACAGTGCAGATATCTTTTCTCTAACCCCCACAAAAGAGAATCAGTGTGCAGTGATGCACATGTAATCAATGGCTTGGCAACTGGTCCACAACTCTCTTGTCAGGTGGATAGTGATAACAGCACTCTGCTGCAAAGCTTGTCCAAGCAAATCCAGCACGTCATGATGTAGTGCTTGAACAGTAACTCTGGCAAAATAGGACCGGTTGGGAACCTTCCACTTTGGGCAAATCGTTGTCACAAGTTCAAGAAAACCCACTCCTTCCACAAAAGAAAAAGAGAGAAGGTCCAGCGCTAACATTCTAGCCAGCTTTGAATTGTACAAACCAGCCGTTGGGTGGTTGAGTTCATACTGCCTCTCCAACCTAAACATACTGACAGCGGTGACCTGGATTTTTTTCTTTTCTGGTGCCACTGATGCAGGTGACATCTTTTTGATGCAAGATGTTGTTAGGTTCAACCCACTTTTTGTTGCGATACTCTATTGCCTGGGACCCCTTGGTGTCTCAGCCTTACTCTTATGCCACTGCAATGTTGCTTATGCGGATTTGGCTAGTACCACTGCACTGCTGGGAACAGGGCTACTTTGTGTACCAGAGAAAATGTTTCCCTCTTGTTCACCTTCCACCATGATCGTATCTTCTACTCCTTCATCCCCACCAACAACAATGGGTGCAGTTTTTTGGCCGCTAAGGTACACCTACACTGGATCAAGTGGTGTTTTTTCGAATCGATTGTTTGGCCTCAGGTACCATAGTTTGTACCAAGCTTACCTCGACTAACACCTTGTCCACAAATGCAGATATCGCAATGTTCACCTCCTTCATGCTAACCAAAAAGAAGTCCCAAAGTGGGGAGCTAAACTTTCTGGAGCTGCTGGTGCCACTTTCAATGCCTGATGAACTGGTAGGTGGGCGTGGAGTTTGACTCTCTGCAGTACCTACTTCTACTGCAGTGGTTTGTGCTGGATGTAGATATCTGCCAGGCCTTTGCAAATGCAAATAGGGAAGCTAGAGGGGGTGTTGATGTTATCTGTGTTACTGGTATCCATGCCACATCTCTCACAGCAATTTGAGATGGGGTAATGTCGGCCTCCACAGGGGCGGGTCAAATGTCCATGATGATTGGCTTGTTATCATCATCCTCCTCTTCTACATCTACCTCCATAACTCTAAGTATTTCTGGAGCCTTCCTTTTCCCTAGCCTTGTCTTGTGGTGTGTCTCACTCTCAGACTGAGGTGGTGGCTTCCAAGTGGCATCTAGATCATCAGAAGGAGGACATGCAGAAGAACTCGATGGACTAACCCTCCTTTTCCTTGCTGGGGATCTAGAAGACAATGAATCTTTTGAAATAGTGGCTTGCTCTTCTTCTTCCTCTGCAGGAAGCTCGATTTCCTGAACTGCCCCTACTTCCGGAGGAACAACTACTATTGTGGGCGGTGGCTGCAGCTGTGGTCTACTTATCTGAGTTTCCTGCATTGATTGGGTACTAATTTGCGATAACAATACATCAATTTCAACATCACTGCTCGTTGGAGTGATTAGACTGGCTGCCTCTGTGACGGACATAGGCTTGGGCCTAGGTTGGTGGGGTGGGTCCACTGATGAGGGTGCGCTGCTCCCAGCTTGCTCCCCCGACACCGCTGCTGCAGGAGAAACTTTTAGTTTTCCAAAAAAGATCTTGGGCGGCACACCAGTCTTGGTAAGTGGCAGTTCCTTCTTCTCATTGGCAACTTTCTTGGTACTGGAGGACCTGGTACCTCTCTTTGGGGCCATCTTCTTCAGATGTCAGCAGCATGCAGTGGCACAAGTTGAAGAGATGTGTGTGGTCACATGTCACGTGACGTCGTGCACAGCAGGACTTCTGTTTAACAGTAGAATGGGTTATGATGCCTCCTCCTCTTTTGTGTGACCAAAGGAAAGAAGCAAGAAGAACATCAGTGAAACATGGCATTTATTGTTGTGGTACAATTACTACTTAGTGTGTGGGCACACTTGTTAGTGTTATTATTAATATTATTACATTTTATTAACTCAGTTATTAAAAAAAACATAACAACATTTGTGAGACTTTGACAACAAGGGCTTTCATGGTGCAATGTGTACACTCAGGAAGGATAGGAAAAAAGATTAACAAAAACTAAAATACAATTGTAATGGATGGAACCTGTTTGGCATTGTGCATCACGTGGGATGCAGCATTCAGGGAGCTGCAGCTGGTAATGGGGAAAAAGCAGTAAGCCAAGAAGAACAAAGGATAGACATGAAGACCTATGGGCTGGCAACAGCAGCACACTAACTACCACCACAAAATGGCCACCAGCCTCATGCTCACTCACAACAAGCAGGAGGCCTGGAAAACAACGAACTCAAGCAGGCCTATATGGCCAGACAAAGGAGGCATGCTAAACAACAAGGCAAAAACGAAAATCCAGTGGGTTAAAAAAGGTTTGCAAGTTACACAACAACCACACCAAACACATCCAGCAAAGGTATTTATTTAACACACACGAAAAAAATTAAATACCCCAAAAAAACACACATTTTGCAATTCAATTTAATGCCTTCCATGTCCTAAATGATGTTTACGTTCAACAGAAACTACAGAAACATTTGTTTCATCCACCCATGAGTACCTCTGGGCCTATTGGTTAGAAAACCCATTTGCAGACTAGGCCAGATAGTGAATCAATGCAGTTCAAAAATATTGCAAATGTATTAGAAATGTTCTGGGTAAAAGAAGAAAAAATTGCATGCAAATCAACAACAAGGCATGGGCAGTTGCGGCCCGTGGAGGAAGTTCCATGGGGCAGAAAGGTGGGGGGTAGTAAACACCAGAATATGGGTGATTGGAGGTAAGTAAACAATTAAATGAATAAAAAAATCACTACACCCAATGGATTTCGGTTCTTTCAACCTTCTTCAGGGGTATATATAGTATGTGAAAAATACATCTGTTAACCACTAAACCATCTGAAAAGTCACTTAATAAACAACATCCATTTAAACATGAATTTTACAACAAAAAAAATGAACCTAAAAACAGTTGTGAATCTCTACCCCACCATACCAACTCATGTGACAACAACATAGCATGAAAACAAAATAAACTATTAACTTTGCAATGATTAATATCCTAAAAATACCCTTATGTAAATGACTCCCCATTCCAATACTTGAATTATGCACGCTTGCATTGTATGTAAACTCACCCCCACAACCCAAGCTGATAAGTACTCCCATATTCATTGATAATCACATTTATATACCGGTTGTTATCGCAACTTTAAAGCATCTAGCTCTTCCCATACACACTCGGTCTGATAGCCCTTTTTCTAAACACATTCTGCTGGATTGTGTGCGCATGTACTGAATTTGAACTCCTCCCTCCCTTTTTCATCAATGCTCCTGCATTCATATATCAACACCCCTATGTACCTTTTGTAATTACTGCTTTAAAGGTCTTGCTCTTTCCATGCGCGCTTCAACTGACTAAATAACCACACTGTGCAAACTCACGAACTTAAAAAGTGACGTTCACTTCCACACCTGTAAACCCTTGATAACAACGTGTTACGTTCACATATTCCCGCCCCACCATATCTGTTCACGTTTAAAGCAACACCACCCTTGTATACCAAATGTAACAAAAACCTTGCTCGTAATGCATGTCCCTCATTAACCAAGACAAAAAATGTATGAAAGAAATATGAAAAATAGTTATAGAAAAATCCAATTTCTTGTCCATTACCCATTCAGTGACGAATGTCTGGAACCAACCATTTGGTGGTCTTCAATGGATCAGGTAGTTGGGCTTCTGAGGGGAAGCTGTGTGTACCTAAAGGCACTATTTGGGCTGGTTAAGGGAGTATCTTGTATATAATGCACAATGGTACCATGGAACAAATCAATATAAACAGTGTCTGGAAAATCATTCCCAGTAGAAAATCCCAACTAACCCCCACCCCATACTTCCCCAAATGAAGCATCTGTTGCCCAATCAACGAAGGCTTAGAATGTATACAAGTTAATTAGGGGTCTTGGTCAATGACAGCATGCTGAGCCCCTCTGTGTGATAATTATTCCGCTGGTGTGGATTTCTGGACTAGCAGTCATCGAGTTTATATGCAGGGGCTGCGAGAGAGATCAGTATCATCTGAGCCGGGCCTGTGAGATGCCCAGTATTTGTCTCGCCCGGCTTGGCAAGGTCATTTGCCATCTTCCTTGTCTCCGGCGATGCATTTCTGTCCTGGATCAAGCCACTCGGCGATGCAGACTTTGTTCCTCGGGACCCACATCTTCTACAGGATCCCGCACGTTGCCCAAGGGGAGTCGCCGATTCTTCACCAGCTGTACCTTTCTGATGGATTGCTGCTGGTGCATTTTTGGGTAGGCGGACTGGACACCCCTATATCACCCAGGACCAAGCTGCCTCAGGTGTGTAGAAGAAATAGGATTTGCTTTGGAATATCACTTTGAGGTGGGCTGGGACGAGGAGTCTGTAGGACAGGTTTAAGGCCCGCGACTTTTGTTTAACATGGACGTAGGATCTTCTGTGGGCCTGCACTTCCTTGGTATAATCAGGGAAGAACATTATTTTGGATCCCTTAAAACTGAGTCTGGCCGAGATCAGGCTTCCTGCAGGATGGCAACGCGGACCCTGAGGTTCAAAATCTGTACAATTATTGGTAGGTGTGGTGCTCCCGGCGGAAGTCAAGCGGTGAGGGAGCAGTGGGCTCTCTTCACCACAAACCAAGGAGACAAGGCATCCACAGGCATCCTTGTCCTGAACCAATTTTTGATGAAGGTGTTGACCTGGGTGGGCTTGGCGCCCTCATTAGGGCTAACCAGGTGGAGGTTATTCCGGCAGGAACACTTTTTGGCGACCTCCACCCTTTTATGGAGATTGGATATGTGGGATAAAAGCTGTTTCCCTTGTGTTTTCAGTGTAGAAACATCCTCCTCCACCTCAGATAAATGGGACTCCGCTGCTGTCACATGGGCTGTCGCGTTGCGTTGATCTTGGTGGATGAGTGCCATATCCCCATGGACCTCCCCTACTTTGGTTTTCATTGATTCTTGGCATGTCTTTATCGCTTGTAGTATGGTGGCTAGATCCCCCGCCATTCACAGAGGGGCCACCTCCATGTTGGGTAGATCCATTAAGCGTATATTTTTCCATTCGAGTTTGAGTTGGGTAAGTCTTTGCCCCTTTGTCCTTTCCCATGGTGCAGCTATACCAGACTGTGAGAGGTACTAGAGGGAAATAGAAGTTTTAACCGGCGACTTGTTTTTAAATATTTTCAAACTTTTACTGCACTTACTTGCAGTTTGCCCGCTCCCTATGGCCACCGTTCCACCGCGGTATCCATTTGTGTGGAGGGGCCATGGGAGAGGAGGCAAGGCTTGGAACTCTCTTCTGGGCATTCACTACAAGAACCGCATGGCAGCGCGGACATGCATCAGTTAAACCAGGCTGTGAGAGCTACTAGAGGGAAATAGAAGTTTTAACCGGCAACTTGTTTTTAAGTATTTTAAACTTGCACTGCACAACTTTGGAAACACAGACAGAGGGACATGTCCTTCACACGTCTAAAAGGTTCTCTCTGAACTGAAGGTCTCTGTCTAAACACTCGGGGGGAACTAAACATATTTCTAGCAGATGCCCAACCAGATGTATTATTCTTAATAGAAACCTGAATGCACAAGGACTCTGCACCCGATGTGGCTCGAACGCTTTCCTCTGGGTGTAGCATCCAGGACAAAGTTTGTGAGAGGAAGAAAGGAGGTGGCATTGCTGTCATCTTTAAAGTCTCCTTTAAATACCGGGTTGAGCTCAACCCTGTCTCCGCCTGTGAAAGTTTATTTTTCTCTATCTCATGCACTGCTATGCTTACCTTCTCAGGAATCCTTATATATCGACCTCCGGGGGTGGTTGGACAATTCTTCAACTCTCTTCCGGAAGTGGCAGCCTCTTTGGCAGGCTCATCCACTAACCTCATTCTTCTAGGGGATTTTAACCTACATTTTGTTAACCCAAGTAGAACTGATGCCTCGGAGATCCCCCAAGACCTGGCAGCAATTCAACTAATACAAAAAGTCATAGGGCCCACACACATTAAAGGCCATCATTTATATCATGTGTTTACTAATAATATGGAGTTGGCAGTAGAGACACCCATTCCCCTGCCTTGGTTTGATCACTCATTGATCCCTTTTACCTTAATATCTTCCACCCAATGTGATCCTATGGAACCTAGCATGAGGTAAGTCCGCTCTTGGTCCAAACTTTCCATAGAGTCTTGGTCTACTGTGCTTAATAACTCAAAACCTACTCTAGGCTCCAGCACTGTCCTATCATCCGAAACATTTAAACACTGGATAGAGTCATCACTAGATGGAAACAGTTATTCCTGTTAGAACTATCGTAGGATGGGAGAGAAAATTTCTCCATGGTACTTGCTCAAGCTTAGGCTGCTTAAACAGGCCTGTAAATGGTTGGAGAGGAAATGGAGGAAGGACTAAAGCGAGACCAGTAAAATAAAATATAGAGTCCTTAAAATGCTACCAAGTGGATATTAAAAAATCTCAGGCAATTTGTTTTGAAGAAAGAATTAATGCAGCAGCGAATGCCCCCAGAGAAATCTTCAGTTTTGCGAAGACCTTCCTGGAGCTCCCTTACCCCGATACTTCTACAGAAATAACCTTCGATCAATGCACTTGCAGAATACTTTCACGGAAAAATTCAGAATATATATAACACGATTCTCCATACCCCGGTGATCTCCTTGTCCCGGTGACTAGTGACCTCCTTACTATAAATAGGCCTCTGGATCACATTAAGCACACTCTGAAGGAATTTCCACTCCTGGACATGGATACCCTAGCAGAAATTTTGCGGCAAATAAAGTCAGGCTCACCTCTTGACCCGGCCCCTCCTCACCTTTTGTGTAAGGTTAAAGAGGTGGTGCTACCGGTCACGCTGGATGTAATAAATCTTTCTATCACCACTGGCCTATACATGCCATGGTGAAAGCGTTATTGAAAAAACCAAGCCTAAATCCTGATGTACTGAGTAACTATCGTCCCATATCCCTGCAGCCCATGATCTGTAAGGTCCTGGAAAAGCATATTAACTCTATTCTTTCCAATTTCCTAGAAACACTTGAGCTTCTTCACCATTCCCAGACTGGCTTTCGTCCCCATCATGGAACTGAATCTGCACTCCCGTAGTCGAAGAAGCAAAAAAGATAATCGATGAGGGAGGAGCAGTAGTCATTATGCTCCTTGACCTCATTGCTGCCTTTGACATGGTTAATTTTAACATTATCCTTAATAGGCTTAGGAGGGCCGGGTTTTCAGGGTGTGCCATCTCCTGGGTCCAATCCTTCCTGAGTGGCAGAACACCTCACGTCTTTGCGGGGAAATCTACCTCTAAGGCCTCTACCTCTCAGCAATGGAGTAACTCAGGGATCTTCCCTGAGTTCTAAGCTCTTCAATGTGTTTATGAGACTGCTGGCTGATATCATCCTGCCATATGTGGTAGTATCTCTAAATCACCAGCACAGTGCTCCATCTAACCGGGAATCCTACATGGAGAAGGTAGCAACCTGGATGCAACACTCATGTCTTAGACTTAATGGAGCCAAAACTGAAATAACTTATCTAGGCAATACATCCAATGAGAACCTCAAACTGCCATGGCCACCCTGCCTGGGACCCCCTCCAATCCCAAATTCCAAGATAAAAGCTTGGGCATGTGGCTGTATAATACACTTAAATTTGACCAACATGCAGTGGAAGTGTCAGGTGCCTGTAATGGCATCCTTAGAATGCTGCAGAATGTTCTGCCCCCTACTCCCTATGGGAGCTTGGAGAACTATGGTCCTGTCCTTGGTTCTTTTGTGTCTGGACTATGGCAACTCCCTGCACCTAAATCCACCTTAAGGAAACTTCAAGTTGCCCAGAACTGCAAAACTCGACTACTGATGGGTTTTCCTGGAAAGCAATTGGCCAACCCTTGTTTGAAGACCCTACACTGGCTGCCCATAGAGGAGAGGATCAAGTTGAAATCCCTCTGCATAGCCCACAAGACCCTCATGGGAAAAGGCCCTCTCATAAACCGGTTCCTTACTGCACTCTACCATCCAAGGAAACTCCTCCGCTCTGCGAACCTAAGTCTAGCCATCATCCCTAAAATCCAAAGGACGCAAAGTGGGGGTCGTTCTTTCTCTTACAATACAGCTATGCTTTGGAATGCCCTTCCCCTGCATCTGTGATCAGATACACCACCTCACTTTTCGGAAGCGTCTCACAACTTGGCTGTTCCAGAAAACCAACTGGGGAGCCACCATTCTTTGCCTGTTTTTTCTGCCGCTAGCGCTGGCATGCCTCAGGGTAGCTATGTGCTTATGAATTGCTAATTAATAATAATAATAATGAGTGCTCCCAAATGTTTTGATAATCAACTGGATGTCTCTTTCTTCTGTATGGCGCGACAGAGCATTGATGGATTTAGCCCAATCGGGTGGCTAGAGGCACCCCACACTCCATCTCAATTTTAATGATCAGGATCTAGATTCTATGGGGGGCAGGCGATCCCTCGGTCCAAATATCTTCAGAGGTGCTTTGCGGGTCACACCTCAGGCTTCCCCCTCGCCAGTCAGCGGTCACTCTCAGATCGCCCATCCAGTCCGCCCCGGCCACAGAAGACCAGGTGATGGTCCTGTTGTCAATCAGGTCTCTCTCCTACTTCTCCTGATCATCCGTCAGGATTGCTTCGTTCATCCACAATGTCCCTTGAGCGGCAGGGCTGCTGACTGCCTCACTAGACCTCACCCAGGGGGACAGGAACCAGGCCCGTCAGAGGCGGAGATCACCAGAAGGCTAGGATCCTAAAAGACACTTTCATTACAGTCTTGCTCATCTCGCAGGCACCAATTTCATGGACGTCGGAGCGCCGCTAATTCAGGATCCCCCAACGGCGTGACCCATTGGCTGCCACCGGGCGCTGATTTCTAGATTCCTCCCAGACTGCCAATATATTTCCTCAACTATATTCCCAGTCTCTCAGGTCCCAGAAGGCGGATCTTCACTATCTCCCTTGTCCAGCCCCAACTCCAAAGGGTTGTACATTTAACTCTTGGGTCGCGGGCCCAGCCAGGCCTCCACGGGGGGTGTCATGCCGGCTGCAGGCCGAGAGCCACCACATGTGCCCCACCACAATCACTAATCAACCTGCTGAGGCCCAGTGTTAGCAAGGAAACCTCCTCTTCTTATTCCTGCATTCCCTCCTCACCCGAGAAGTCCGCAGGAGGGACCTTGTTCGCCCCAGGTGCCACTGAGTTTCTTGAGAAGGTGGTAGGCCCCGGTGCCCCCTCCGCCTGTGGAGACACCAGGTTCCTTATGCTGCAGTTTGAGCCGGGCAGCAGGGAGCCTTGAGAGCGTCCCTGTTGTTACTTCAAAAGCAATTGGCCACACCAGTCTCTCCCCTCTTGGGAGAGGGAAGGGGAAGAATGTCACCAGTTGAGGGGCCAAGTTCCCAGTATAAAAACCGCATACCATAGCAATATGGCCGCGGCAGCAGGTGTCCCCGCCGTCCTGTGCCTCCGGAGAGCTCCCTCTGCCATCCAGATCCAGGAGGTGGAGCCTGCCCTCCACCAGGGGAGGTCCGGTTATTGAAAGGCCTACTTTGAAGTGCCAGACCACATCCTCATTGGGCCGCTGCAAGGCTGTACTGTGATGTATTCCTATAGGTTCTGTATCGATCCCCCTATTCCTGACCCTATTCTGGTTAACAAGTTAACTAGCAGCCATCCCATGATGCAGAAACCGTTATCTGATTACGCCAGACCACGGCACAGGAGCGCGTTATCTGATTAGGTCATAACGCTTGCCATCTAATTAGGCAAAGCAATATTCCTCCAGCCCCTGATAAGGCATACGGAGTCCTCAAAACAAATCAAACCTATGACAACCTGGGAAAAACCCTGCGGCCATTGTTTTGATTTCACCGAGAACTTCAGTAAAAGAATGTGCTAACGACCAGCTCGTATGACATCCTTATTGACGTATCTATGTCCATCCTTACGTCAATCTCGGCACCTTACAGGTATAAATATTACCGATATTGCCTTAAGCAAACACACGGGGTGGTGACGAGATCGGAGCAGCGAGTCTTGCCGAAGCCCAGCAGAGAGCGAAGCCCACTGGCGCTGCCCCGCCTTCCTGACGCCTTCCTGACGCGCTGAGAACGAGACACTGTTTTCTCCGGCCGAGAAATCCAGCTCCAGCGCTTCCGAGCAGCCCTCGCAGGCAGCTTGGAATATCGAGACCTCAGACGAGAGATACTATCCCTCAACCATCCTAGATTCAAGGTACAGAACTGAATAACCCCTTGCAGAGAATTCTTGAGTCAGTCACTTGGCAAAACAAACTTAACTTAAACTGCTTCTTTCTATCCCCGCCCACGTATTAGGCTTAGGTCAGGTACACTGGGGTAGGCGTAGTTAGAAGCACCAGTTGAGTACTATTAGTCAAATGTATATGTGTATGTATATATTCTGTCCATTTTAAATAACGTATGGCTTAGAAACCATATCAATGTTTTTACAGTATTATTTTATAATCCTGCTTTTATTGTATGCACTTTACTTAACCATAAGTATTGCGATAATATCGATCCATTTCTCTTGTACGAGAAAAGAGACTGATCAATAAATAACATCTTTTATTGAACACGCCCGTCTTAGAGTAACTCAGTCGTGCTCTTTCACTCAGACCCCTTTTTCCCATAATACTCCAAAGACGTCTGGAGTGGGTGAGAGGTAAAATCCGCCAAACCTCGCAGGAGGGAACTCCTATGTATGGTTCTTGGTTCAATCAACGTTGAAGGATACACTGTTCCAAAATATTGTGCATCTAATCTTTGTTTCCATAAAAAACCTGATCTGCAAACAAACAGAATAACCTTCCTGACAGTAAAATGCCAGAAAGTGATGATGAAAGAGAGAGAGCCAGATTAGCAGCTGAACTAATAGAAGCTGATAATACTATGCAAGAAGCAGACCCGGATATAAAACTCATCCCGGTCAACATAAGAAGATCTATAACGTTAAAACTTATAGACAATGGACTGACACCAAGAGGTGGTACAGTCATATTCGTAATTGAGGCACACGAATATCGGCAGACAGAGGTATTCTATTCATGGATAAACTTTCCAGCAGCAAATGCTGCAACAAAGGAGTTCCACTTTCATAAAATAGAGGAACCTCCTGATGAGTACACTCCTTTCGAGGAAGTGGAAGTACCACTCAGATTCCAAGAGCACCTGCTCTTGTTTAATGGCGCCCTAAAACATAATAATCACATCACCAGGCTCGGTCCACTAGGTAGACCAGGAGCAACATGGCCGGTCCTAGCCGGATACACACCACATCCAGACATCGAAAGAATGTCTGCAGCAGATGTTTTAGTACAACTAAAACAATTAATTAAAATATATAGACAACTAGTCCAATATGTAATGCGGACTTCAACCATCCAACCTGTAGTTAAAATTCCACAGCTGACCCCACATCAGGGGAACACAAATAAAATTACACCACAGAACATACAGTCCTGCCTAGGTAAAGTACCAGCTAAACGGGAACAAATACCATTCTGGTTAGCACAAAAAATCACCCAAATAGAGGCGGTGTTTCCAGACACCACCCCTGTGGATAAACACAGGATTCTGACTATCTGTCTTCCAATGGGAATCGCACCACACGTGGAGGACTGTGACACTTGGGGTACAGTCTTTGCTTCCATTTACACAAAAACACATGGTGTACTATCCATGTCGGTAATACCAGATGTGCTAAAACAAATTCAAGACGAATACGGTCCAGAACCCGCTTTAACTCTCGGTATGAAATTACTAAAAGACTTCAAGCAGGTCTCGGCAATATTACTAGCCAACATAAAAGGAGAAGCAGCGAATGTGGCGATCCGCCAGAGGTTAAAAGAGACAGATATAGCTGACCAACCAGCTGAAATTGCCAGAATTATAGAAAAATCCTATGAAGAACTAGGTAGAGATAGTTTGGGTGGAATACCAGTGAAGCCCCAACTAATTGAAAGTCCTGAAAAAATATTTATTAAAAATAATCTAAACAGTCAAAAGAAGAACTGGGATGGAAACAAACAATCCAATCCAAAAGAAAAGAGATTCCAGTCCAGAGGAAGGTCTCCTCGGCGGAGAGAAAGATCTCCGGACCAAGGACCCAAGTCTCCCCAAAGGGAGCCCTCTGTGAAAAAATACAACCTTAGAAATAGGGATAACATAAAGAAACCGGATAGATATCAAGATTTTGATACACGTCCCTCTCAATCTTTTCAGACTTCCTCGCAGAAATCGGAAAGAAGAGGACGATCGGAACCCAGGGAAGGGCACGTCAAGTCCAAAGACAAGGAACCTGCTCATCCAAATAAAAAATTACAGTTTCCAAAGAAGAAGGTAGCCAGTATTAAAGTATTCAACAATGCCGAGAATACTGAGGACACAGCTGAAAAACGGAGAGTGGGCTCAGACAATGCTAGACAGCGCAGCAGAAGTGAGCATAGCACGCAAAGTCCTTATGAATCATCTGGAGACAGTGGACACGAATGAATACATTCAAGTGGAAACTGCAGACACCAGAGTTAGCAAACCTCACAAAATATATGAAATAACTTTACGTATAGAAGGGGATAAGACTAGAAAAATAAGGGCCCTTTTTTGGGATAATCTCTCCAAGGGCTATGACATCCTTCTAGCTGAAAAAGATTGGCCACCAGAGTTCGTCAGGGAGTGCCCACATAGCGAAGAAATAATTATGCCTGCCTTCTCAAATCATATTCCAATTCATAAAAAATATACACTTGCAAGAAATTGGGCAGTAGCTCAAGCTCCTGCTGTATATAAAAATCATGTAGGATGGGATGAGGACTCTCCTCCTCACAAAATCCAGTTAAAATCACAACCTACTGCACAAAGGCAGTATCCAATCAAGCAAGAAGCTAAAAAACAGGTAAAAGAAATTCTAGATCAACTAGAATACCAGGGGGTGATTGAAACTTGCACCTCACAAATGAACAACCCTTTGTTTCCTGTCTCCAAACCAGACAATTCATATAGTCTAGTTTTGGATTACAGACACCTTAACTCATGTTGCAAAACTTTTGCAGTACAAAACTCGCATAGTGCTGCACTAATGAATAACATAGTGCGCAAAAAATATAAAACAACATTAGACATCTCTAATGGATTCTTTTGTCAAAATATAGCACCAGAGAGCAGATACTTATCAGCGTTCTCAATAAATGGCGCTCAAAAAGAATTCTGTCGGTTACCCCAGGGGTACAAGAACAGCCCAGGATTATTCTCAGCGAGAGTAACAGAGTTACTACAAACATATGATGACGAAGCATTATCGTATGTCGACGACATATACCTAACAGACGATGACTTGGATACTCACTTGAAGAGAGTGAACACCATAATACTTGGGTTCGCGGCAGAGGGTTACAAATTCAACTTTAAAAAATCTAGAATTGCCCATCTAACAGTCCTGTTCTTAGGATATGAATTATCAAGTGAAGGCAAAAGCCTGGCTGACAATTTCCTAGAGAAATGTGTCGTACTCCAAGCACCTAGAACACTAAAAAACCTACAGTCAATTCTAGGCTTCCTAAATTTCAGAAGAACATACATTGCAAATTACGCAGAAAGGGTCAAACCCCTTTATGATCTAATAAAACCAGATTTTTAAAAAACAAATTGGACTCAAAAACACACAGAAATTCTGAGATCCTTACAAACAGATATGTTAGTTAAAACAAAATTAGAAACACGTGATAACACACGCAACCTTGTGATTCGAGTCATCCCAGGAAGATGCGGATTCACATACCTGACCTCTACTGAGGGAGAAAAGGTACCAATTGCATTCAAATCACACTTGTACACAGAAGCTGAAAAGAAATTCAGCATTAAAGAAAACATTGTTCATGCAGTTCAAACCGCAATAGCTAGAGAAAAAGATAAAGCTGACGGTAGACACATCACAGTCAGAACAGCAGAATCAGCCTTTGAGGCATTAACAACCCTGTGTAATTTACCAACAACAGCATTGAATCCGGAATGGATACAATGGGTGAATTCCATTACAATGGACAAAGTAAAATACTACTTTGATCCAGAACTAGAGGAACTAAAATATCTAGAATATGAAAGAATATTCCCTCTGCCAATCGACATTCTGCCATTACGACAGTACGCTTGTGTAATCTATACAGACGGACATGCTCAACCATCCGTTTGGGGAGAACAAGCATACAACCCCACATGTGAGATTACAAAAGAAGTGTGGCGCGGAGGTATACTAAGACCTCTATTAACAAAAACACACTCAGTAGAAACTAATTCAGAACAACAGACTGAAATAATAGCATTGAAAATGGCGCTAGATAATGCAGATCGCGAATTCCCGACACTCATAGTGTCCGATTCGTATTACTGCGTCAAATCATATAACAGCGATTTACAGAAATGGATTCAAAACGGTTACAAAGATGACACAGGTGCAACAATAAAGCAAAAACTGCTTTGGGAACAAATAGTTCTGTTAAAAAAAGAACTACCAAAGACTCACGTGATACACTCACTGAGTCATCAGCGTGATGGCGTTCACGTTGCAGGGAATTCATTGGCTGAGAAAGCCACAGCGGTAGCAACTAAATCGGCTTCCGTAGCTAGAAAAAAGCGTGCAGTAAAATATATTGACGGTGAAACAATGCTGGCGGTGAAAACGTCATCAAAAGGCGACTGCTCAGCGTTACCGATCAGTTACCCACTCAAATATACATACATAATCGATGCGAACTCCGTTCCTTTTGCTCGAATCCCTGGAGTGGGGGATAGAGTAATTCCAAACAAGGACAGGAGAACTTTGTTAATAGCAGACGCACATATGGGCGAGGGTCTCAGACACCTCAAACTAAAAGATTCTCTGGAAGAACTACAATCAGTGTACTGGTGGCCAGGCATGAGCCTGCATCATCACACTTTTGTAAAAAAATGCCCGGGCTGCAACAGAGATCGCAGCGGCGAGAGGAACGGGGTAATACCATGGCGTTTCACTCAATAAGGGCTAAACAATAATCAGTGAAACAAGTGTAAATAATGCGTCCCATTAACAAATAAAGACTAGTTTCCACTTATAAATGTAGACCCCAGCACTCGGCTGACGTCGGGACTGTTATACAAAGATTTGCGAGTCTAAATGGCATATACGCTAGGAGCATGCTACGTTTGACCAATGTTTTCACTTTAGCCCTCAAGCTTGTGGGAAAGCACGGCCAAATGAGCATAGCGAAGCAGGATTCTTCTCACTTCCTTCCTGAGGGATACGGGATGGTGTAAAGAAAAAACCAAGGCATAAAGCAATCTATAACAGCAAAGGTATTAGGTTCGGGAGCTGGGTGGGTCAAACATCTAATAAGTGTCCAACGTAGTCTAAACAACTTGCCAAGAAATTCTCTGAGGGGATTCAGTCCGTACGAATTACTGTTTGGGACTAGGATGCTAGTCTTAGATCTTGACAGTCAGACTTCAGTGGTGAAAGAAAAAAGCTTTGATATCAAAGATCGTTTGGCTATTTTACAGGACTTAAACGAAACAAGAAAAGACCTGAGCAACATAAAGTTGAAACAGCAGCCAACAACCACTGAAGAGCCACCACCTGTCCCAGCAAGACCTGTCTGGATTCCAAAAATCGGGGATCTAGTCAGAGAAAAGATCGCGGTAAAGAAGGAATTTGGGCCTTCTTACAGAAAAGCAGTTCCTGTCTTGTCCATCAACGGGACGAGATCAGTTGTACTACCGCCACTTGCTGGTAAAAAGGAGAACCGAGTTGTATCCATCGACCTGGTAAAACCACAATCATGTGGCCGATAACAAACAGTAGGCCAAGTGGACTCCCGATAAGTAGTAGAACACCGAGGTTTGCTACAAGTACAGAGGTGCTAAATAAAAGGCTAATCACATTCGAAACGCCTACAGAACAACAACAAGGACTATGCAACAATGCAATGGAACTCACACCTCTGAAAACCCAAATAAAAACATTTAGTAGAGACACACCAACCTACAATGAAGTAACAAATGAATATGCTGAAGCTGCAAGAAACAGTAATCCTGAAGCAATTGGAACAATAGACAGAACGGCATCCGGCTACTTCATCAACTTTGATGATTCTTCTGAAGATCTAAGTGAATCAAAGACACAGCCATCAACAAAAACTTTTAAAGATAAAGCTAAGGAACTTTTGAAACAGCTGAAAGAAAGCTATCTGATTTCTCCATGGATTGAATTTTGGGTGTCCTTTGGTGTATTTATCCTGATACTTTGGCTCATCATGATACTATGTTTGGGACGCTTCATTGAGGGAAAATATGCAAAAATGGACACAGCAAGCCAGAAAATCAACTTGATCCTCAAGCCACACACGTCTTCACACGTCAAGAAAAGAGAACTTTCTTCAGTCAATTTCACAGCCAATCCTATACCGGGTGGGGTAGCATGGGACAATACTGACTATGAAATTTATGGTCCGGTTGAAATCCTCAAATATCCACACCAAATCAAGATCTCGTTGAGTGACTTTGTAAAACCAAACTCATTTGCTGATGATTGGGACTTTGAAAGTATTAATGACATGATGTCTGATCTAGTGATGTCTGCTCAATTTACCAAACATGATTATTTGCAGGGTTCATCTAATTATGATAGTATGTACTGCTACAACCACTATGGTAACCATTTTTTACATAAATCAGCACAACCTAGAAATGTTTTAAATTATAATCAATGGGAACATTGTGCAACCCCTCCAAAAGGAAGCTCAAGAACCTTTTATGACAAATATTCATACTTTTCAGGGTTCAACACAAGTAATGCTGAAACATTTTATTTCAAATTGTCAAATAAGACAGGAACAAAAACCATGCTTACAAACACGAAATTGATATATTCGGACTCATTTTTTGAACAGATGAATACATTTGGTTTTGATTATTGGGACAAAAATGTTGAAGTAAAAAGTGTTTGGGGTACAAAAGAATGGCAAGTACAAGGTATAGAATCATTGTTTAGAGCCTGCATGATCCCAGAACAAATTATATTCTTGAATGAAAGTATTCAACAAACTTCCTGTCTTGGATTAGCCAAAATCAAAGACTTAAATAAACCGTCTATTCCAAAACCAACAATGAACAGCAATAACTCTGCGGATGAAGAGATAGACGTAAACTATGTATTAAACCAAAACAGAACAAATCCTGATTGGAAACAATGGTTAATCTGGCCCACAGATACTAATAACTGTCAAGACAGATTCCTGAACAAAACACAGGGGTTCACATTGACCAGGCCAGACCCTAGATATTCCCAAAGACAACACCCAGGGATAATCACCACCTACAGTGTGGGCAAACTCTGCCTTCAATGGCTAAAAACTTCCACACTGACAGAGATTAAGCAACACCTAACTTTACTTACTGATGGTGCTGACTTGCGTGATTTCATTATGGGACCGCGCAAACAGCGTCAAAAACGCTTCATAGCAGCCTCTATATATGCCGCTTACAACGAGGCCTGGAAGATAACTCAAATTGAGACAGCAGAAAGTATACGGGAAATTGACCGTATTAATTTGGAAAAATCGCTTTCTGTAGTGGACAATGGGTTAATGACTCTGTCCTCCAGAATCTTTTCATTGGACAGCATTGTGTCATCAGCAATCGACATAATATTGCAAGACTTACTGTTGTTACAACACGGTCAGTCTCAATTGCGTTCTATTGTACAGCTTGGCTGGACGTTACAAAATCTGCGTTCAGGCTATGTGCCTTGGCGTTTAATCAACACAACGTCACTATTCAATATCTTTAACCTTACTGATAAACAAATCAGTATGGCACAGAAGGGTGCTGATTATACAATCCTGAGCATTGAGAAACTCGAGAGATTACCATTGACAATGTCAGAACGACCTGTCATTGAATGGATAATACATGGGATAATTAATATTCCGATATCTACTTTCAGGTTTCAATACTGCCAAAAATATATACAGGCTGGCATGTATGAAAAATTGGGAAAAGGGTACATTAAGACAACATGGAACTTGCCCTATTCACATGCATGTGTCAGTAATAAAGGACAGAAAGTGTTTCTTAGTGGCAATAATTGTGCGATGTCACTAAGCGGTACACTTCTGTGTAATGGAATTAGTTTGCATGGAGCCTGTGAAGGGAACTCAAATAACCTTTCATGTCACCAGCTAGGCACACCTGCAACAGAGATAGAACCATTCTTTAAAAGACTCTATAACGGGAGTTACATTCTAATTGTGGATCGCAGATGTTGTAGTCTACTGCCCGGGGTTCCTTATCTCGTAAGTACGACTGCGAAGGTCATGTGCTGTGGACGCTTATTGTTCCCCAGCTCCTTTCCAGACAGGGAGGCAAGGGCATGGCCTAACTTGAAAATTACTTCTATTCGAGTTGATACTTTAAGCAGAATGAAAACAGTGCTTCTTCAGATGCCGACCAGGCTCACGTCATCAAAAGAAACGTACGATCTCCTAGTCGCAAGGACGACTGCAGAGATTCACTCATTGTTATCAACTAATTCCCCCATACATTTCGCAGAAATCCTGAATGAAATCTTAAATATTTCTGATACCAGTGGAGTCTCAAATGTATTTAAGACAGTATTTTCGATGGCAGTAACACCATTCAAAGCCATACTGGGTATTTTTCCAGACTTCGTCCATTCGATTTTTGGAGGAGTTCCCCTCATTTTGGGACTAATTGCAGGAATCCTATTCTTAGTCTTTATATTTCGTTATGGCAAACCATGTCACAGACAAAACACCCGCGACAAGGGAAGAAACAATCCGAGCCATTGGATATCGGGACCGGATATCAAAAATCCTGGGACTAACCCGGCTTAGAGACCTGAACATGACTTGGTTTCTTTCATTTCGGCCGATATGGCAAAAATTTGTTTTACCTGTATTAAGGTGCATGCTGTGCGGAGAAGAATGCGTGTTGGACACCTGTCTGACGCTACAATCGGATGCGCCAATGGATGCAGAAACATTGTTGGGTCCGGTAAAGGCTCATGCATTGTGCTGCCCTCAACGGCTGCCAATCCTGATGACGGCATTCGTGGAAACTTCACCACTACGATTAAGGGGTAGTGAAGATCAAGATGAAAGCAGCATCGATCAGGTACAACCTTCTGTCAGCAATACTACTCAAAATGTCAATGGAGACAATCATGCACATGAATGCATGGTTACATCTTTTTCCGAGTTAGTGGAACTCTCACAGGAAGCTGTTGACAGCTTTTTCAGCAGTCTCAATGATATGATGTTCTCACCAGAGCCAAATAATGACTCTTGAACAAGCTAGCACACGGCGTTCCCGACACCTTGAATTTGGCCTTCAACTTTAATATTAAAGTATCAAGATCAACTTTTCCTCCAGTCCACGGACAGCAATTTTTTTAGCAGCCCCAAAATATTTTTTTTTAATTTTACGGGACACTTTTCTTCTGCTTAAAGTAAGAACTATTCTTAGAGAACTAATTTCTGTTTTTAGAAACTTCATAGACACTAGCTGCCCGCTGGTATGTTCATAAATATTTTTTTCTCTTGAACTGTGATGAAGTGGTCTCGAACTTTTCTTCTGTATTAAGAGCCATTTCATGTGTAATTCTCATAATCGATTACTAATAATGTATACATGCGTGATTAATTTAGCATTAGTCTACTGCTTAAGTGCATATAGTACGTATGGCTATTTTATTTTCCCGTACATTACATAATTTCGAAATGCATTATATGTATTTTGGGGTGGTAAGGTATACACGATACTCTACAGTATGTTTTACTATGCCTAGATTCGTAAATATGGCCATAGTTAGCGTGGAGTGGGTGTGATGTATTCCTATAGGTTCTGTATCGATCCCCCTATTCCTGACCCTATTCTGGTTAACAAGTTAACTAGCAGCCATCCCATGATGCAGAAACCGTTATCTGATTACGCCAGACCACGGCACAGGAGCGCGTTATCTGATTAGGTCATAACGCTTGCCATCTAATTAGGCAAAGCAATATTCCTCCAGCCCCTGATAAGGCATACGGAGCCCTCAAAACAAATCAAACCTATGACAACCTGGGAAAAACCCTGCGGCCATTGTTTTGATTTCACCGAGAATTTCAGTAAAAGAATGTGCTAACGACCGGCTCGTATGACATCCTTATCGACGTATCTATGTCCATCCTTACGTCAATCTCAGCACCTTACAGGTATAAATATTACCGATATTGCCTTAAGCAAACACACGCGGTGGTGACGAGATCGGAGCAGCGAGACTTGCCGAAGCCCAGCAGAGAGCGAAGCCCACTGGCGCTGCCCCGCCTTCCTGACGCGCTGAGAACGAGACGCTGTTTTCTCCGGCCGAGAAATCCAGCTCCAGCGCTTCCGAGCAGCCCTCGCAGGCAGCTTGGAATATCGAGACCTCAGACGAGAGATACTATCCCTCAACCATCCTAGATTCAAGGTACAGAACTGAATAACCCCTTGCAGAGAATTCTTGAGTCAGTCACTTGGCAAAACAAACTTAACTTAAACTGCTACTTTCTATCCCCGCCCACGTATTAGGCTTAGGTCAGGTACACTGGGGTAGGCGTAGTTAGAAGCACCAGTTGAGTACTATTAGTCAAATGTATATGTGTATGTATATATTCTGTCCATTTTAAATAACGTATGGCTTAGAAACCATATCAATGTTTTTACAGTATTATTTTATAATCCTGCTTTTATTGTATGCACTTTACTTAACCATAAGTATTGCGATAATATCGATCCATTTCTCTTGTACGAGAAAAGAGACTGATCAATAAATAACATCTTTTATTGAACACGCCCGTCTCTTCCTTTTCTCTACAATCTGGTGAAACTAAGAATGCACGTACTGACTGAGTAAAATAAGTTGACTTTTGTTTTCACACAACTCTAGAGATACACTTTTGATTAGGGGAGAGCAAAGTTGTCATGTTCTATGGTTGTCAGAAACTAAATCCCTTCTTGTCTATCCAGGGAGGTTCAACTCCTCCTTGCCTATTCAAGAACGTTTCTAGTGAACTCAGAGCTAGCTGGCAAACCCAAAACTTTAAGTCTAATATCGACAGTAGAAGACCTAGTTAACGTCTGGTCTAGGTCTATACTATTGGAGGTATTATTCCAATGCGCAGAGCCTATTGGGATAATAGGAACTACACTACAGTACCTCCTGGTGATTGCAGGCCGAGCCCCCACCACTGACACCTGCAGCTTCTTCCGGGTAGTCTGATGGAACCCTCACAGGCAGAGGAGACGACACGCTGTCCACCGCAGCAAACCCTGTGCCTCTCCCTCACTCACTTGCTGCCGGCACCACTGGTGTCTTCAGTCCTCCAACGGAACCGGCACCCCCTGCTCACCGGTACAGGAGTAATCTTGGTACTGTCAGACTCCGTCAGGGTACAGGAAGCTGCAGTAGCGCCACATTTCTTAGCTACTCTGCCCCCAATACCATTTTGTTGCTCAGGCTCTGGGAAGTTGTGGGTGTCTGCTAGGCACCCCTGGTCTCCCCAGCAAGTTTTGTGGCCTGGTTACAGGAGCGCCGCCACTACATTTGCTGAGTTCCCGTGTCTTCTCTTCTTATCGATGCCCACCAGAGAATCAGGATATTGGCGAATTTTGAGGGGTCTAGAGCACTCCTAGAGTTTGACCATCATCTTGACTAACCATACAGGGTTTTTTTGGTTTCAGAGGAAGTAGGGCGCTCTACCTAGAGTCAACGTTAAAGGTACATTTAAAACAAATAAGGGTGCGGTGCGTAAAGAGCGAACGGGAAAAGCCCTTAACCGTTCAAATAGAAAACCCAAAGACTCTCTCAAACATAAAAGGCAAAGCTCTCGCAACCACAATTTAGTATAATCAAAGACAGAATGTCTAAACAAGGTAGGTAACAGTTCAGTAATAAGCAACAGCAAATCCGTGTGTCTTTATGTCTTGTCCTTCAGGAAGGTTGTTTATTAAATCCACATTCAGCCGACACGTGTTTCGTCGTGTTAGAGTTGAGTCAACACGACTCTTCAGGGCTGATAAGACAGAAACAGCGTAGATGTAACATATCTCACATGTATTACATGTTTCAATTCCAATGCGTTGCATGACAGAAATATATCTTGAAGTGTGAGACTGTGAAGCCTTATTTGCCCACAAGTCGTTTCGGTGTCTAGCATCACTTATCTGGAAGCTTGAAGCATGCATCTTCAAATTCCTTATTAACACAAATCACGATGCGTGGTGAAATAGTGAGAACGCATTCCAGGCTGTGTATAGCATTCATTTATTGTGCTCTTCTAAAGTGCCATGCTCACAACGATCCTACATTTGGAAAGACTCAGGGAGGACACGTATCTTCTATTACTAAATGGACAATGTGAGTGAGTCCGTGACTATCAATTGTTTAAGGTGCATTGATTGGTGGTGAAAAACATGCTTTTAAAATTGATCTGTCTATAAACATCAGACAATTGCATACCTAGTGGAGAGACCCACTGGTCAGTAGGTCGGATTTAATTGACGTTTCTGGTGGACAGTTCTGTGTGAAAAGAAAGTGGGGGAGGCATAAGAGTGAGGCAAGCAATAGTATGTGGTGGGTGATTTGAAGAGTCGTCGGAAGTCCTGCTTACCGGTATGAGGATAATAAACCTCAGAGATAGGTAGTAATTTTCCGCTCTGGATTTAGAGCAATTAATTAGTCTTCAGTATATGTACGTTCCAACCAAGTATGGTGAATGCACGCAAGGGAATACTGTGTAATAAAGAAAATTTATAATAACTATTAGAGTATTTGCTATGAGGCTTATTAAATTATACACAAGTGAACAAAAAGGGGAAGAAAGCGTACCTGGATACGTGTGCGTACCAGACCCTACCGGGAGGGGATCCAAAATAAAGGTTTCCAGAAATCAGTTACGGTTCGATCCCTCTGTGGATTGCGAACTGTATGGACAATGAGAAGATGTAAAAGAAACAATCAGCGATAACCGCGAGTGAGAACTCGCTGGTTAAGTGTTGAGAACGCCCGTATTGTGGGCAGATCCAAATTACGCTACACTCACCGAAGTTGCGGTATCCCTCCTCTGTGTGTTCCCGGTCGCCGTGTTTCGAAAGACGGACACGTGACCGGAAACCGGAAGTGCTTTTATGTGATATATTCACAAAAGACTAGAGCGAACATGACAACTCTAGGACCTCCATGTTGGAGAGAAATGGTGTACTAAAAATAATACTAAGCGAGTTCTAAGGTAGCGAGTGCACACCGCGAGTGAACGAAAGTGCCCCGCACGTATCCCTAATGGTGACATCATAGTTATAAATATCAGACAAACTGTTAATGCAGTACAGAAAGAAAATCAAATCATATAATAAAGTCCGTATCACAAAGGATAATATTTAAAATCATGAATCATACGGTGAATGCTTTACATGATAGATAAATAGATAACGTTCCGGTATTAACAAAAGACATTGTCCAAAAGTTCTGCGCACCAATTAAAAAGGTTCTAGGTTAACCTATTAGCTAAGGTCATACAGAACATTCATAATTATTGTACTGTTACAGAACCCTTGACCAGTCGGGTGTTTAATTGCCCAGAAAGAATTGTAGTTCTTGGTCATAGTTGAGCCCGTGTTCCACGCATTGAAGACGCATGATCCACGTGGCTTCCCTACGTCTCAGCTTCAGTTCTCGATTACCCCCTCTAATGTTTAGAGGGATTGTGTCTATTCCGAAGAAACGTACATTGACTTCATCCTCCAGTGGTTGACATTCTGCAATGTGTGAGGCCACTGGATATTTGGGATCCCTTTTCTGGATGGCTCTCATGTGTTCAGCCATTCTCTCTTTCAAGGGCCTGATGGTGCTACCTACATAAAATTGACCACATAGGCATTCAATGATATAGACCACGAATCTGGTTAGACATGTAATGTTGTGTTTAATGTTATGTTCAGTTCCTTCGAAGCCCTTGAAAGTTTTAGTCCCATGTTTGCCCCATTTGCACATGGAACAAAAACCACACTTGTAAAAGCCAATCCCTCTTGTGGTGAGCCAGTCAAGAGAAGCAGTATTATGTGGAACAGTAGGGCTAAGTTTGTTTTTAAGTGTGAAACCCTTTCTATATGTGATAGCTGGTCTCTCAGAAATCCATTCTTTGAGAGCAGTGTCACCTGTCAGTAAGTTCCAATGTTTATTGAAACTTTTCTTGATAACACTATTCAAAGCATTGAATTCCATGATTAGTCTTATCTTTTGGGTGGAGGAATCAGGCTCAGTACGTTTCTTCAAGCAATCTGTTCTTAAGGTGCGTCTAGCCCTTTTCTCTGCAGTTTTCAGTGATTTCGGGGAATAGCCTCTCTTGAGGAATCTATTCCTCATGTTAGTTATACAACTCTCGAACTCTGTGGATTCACTACAATTGCGTCTAGCCCTAAGATATTCACCATAGGGAATAGATTGTATCTGGTGTGTAGGGTGAGAGCTACAAGCATGGAGGATGGAATTACAAGCGGTAGGTTTCCTGTAAAGTCTGCTGTGTAAAACATTGTCTTTAACATAAAACTCAAGATCTAAGAATTCCATCTTATCTTGGCTGTGTTGCATGGTGAATTTGATATCCCAAGTATTGTTATTCAGATAGTCAAAAAAGGATAATAGTAGGTCCTCAGTACCTGACCATAGAAGAAAACAGTCATCGATATAACGACCCCAGAATACAATAGAGTCGATATACCTAGCTCCTTTGGTTCCCCAAATTAGATCTGTCTCGAGCGCTCCCATATATAAGTTAGCAAAGGAGGGCGAAAATTTAGAGCCCATAGCTACCCCCCTCTTTTGGCTAAACCATTTTCGGTCAAAGATAAAGTAATTGTTCTCTAGGATAAGTTCCATCATTTTTAACAGCATTTTCGTGTGAGCCCACAACGAAGCTGGTCTATTCGAAAGTGTTTTATCCATAGCTTGCATCCCTAGTTTAGGATTAATACTGGTGTAAAGAGACACCACATCCATCGTCACTAGTAACGTGCCAGGCTGCCATTCGATATCTGCCATTATGCTCAATATGTGTTTGGAGTCTTGAATATGTGATGGTAAGTTTTTGACTAAAGGTCCTAAAAAAAGGTCCACATATTCAGACAGTTTCTCAGTAGGACCCCCTATTCCTGAGACTATTGGTCTACCAGGAGGAAAGGGAAGGTTCTTATGTATTTTAGGTAGTGTGTACAACCATGGAAAGGTGGGTTTAGAAACTTTTAGATAAAGGTACTCGTCGTCATCCAAAAGACCAGATTGCTTGTAATTGAGTAGTAATTTATTGATTAGAATCGTTAACGGACCCATGGGGTTATGGGTCAGTTGTTCATAGCATAAGTTGTCATTGAGTTGATTTAAAATCTCGTTGTTGTAGTCCACGAGATCCATAACAACAACATTGCCCCCTTTGTCTGCCTCCCTGATGATAATATCAGGGTTGTTACTGAGAGCGGAGAGAGCTAAGCGTTCACCGATTGTCAAATTGTCTTTATATTTGAATTTCATGTTCAGATTCTTAGTATTGACTTTGTCTAAATCTTCAAGAACAGAACCAGAACTCTATCAATTTGATGGATATCCTTATAGAGAGTGCTGAGCGCAAAACCACCAAACTCCAATTAGAGATCTCCGTTATTGAACAGGAAATTAAAGATCTTAATAAACCTGAGTCTACCATTAAGAACTATACCATACTAGACGAAATCCTACTCAAACACCAGGCAGACATCAAAACAAGGAAAGCCCGTCAAATCAAAAGAGACGAGGCAGATTATAGAAATGGAAGGGTTTACACCTATGATCATAAATATGACTCAATGATTCCTAGAAAGAAACAAGGATCTCAGACAGGCAGATCTACAACCACCAGCTTGTTTAACTCCAGTACCACCTCACTGAGTTCTACTGGACTAAGTGAATCAGAGAATGAGATGTTAGACAGCTCAGACCCCACACGCTTGCCTTTTTTAATAGAAATAGGGCGCATCAAAAAGGGCAACAGAACACAACCTCCCAGGGGCGTAATAGACCCAAAACTCACAGAGGCAAACGTAGCAGCAAACGTAGACTATCGGAGAAAACTCAGATCAGGGACACAGAGGAACTAACAGATCCGGGTAGTACTGTTCAAGTAGTCAACCTTTCCTCTCTCTCCTTGACTACTGATATGATCTCTCTACTTGGCAAGGGTTTAAGTTTTAATCCTTACGCAACTGGAGACATTTGCAAAACTAAAATTGACATCTTCAAGTTTGTGCGCAATCTAAAACTTAAGAGACACTTTGCTGATCGACCTAACACTTCAAGACATTCTAAGAACATTCCAAATGTTTTTGAAAATGATTTAATGACCATTAAAGATGTTCAAACAACTCATCTGCTTCTTTCTTTAACGGATAGAGAAGAAAGTCCTTTTGATATGGAAAAATTGCTAGAAGAGCTGGACGTTGAAACTGACTATGGGATGGCCAGTGGCCTTAAATGCAAATCCAGATGGACCCCAACATTATCAGGGGGAAATGCCATTGACAATTTCCATAGACATGTTCTTGAAGATTTAGACAAAGTCAATACTAAGAATCTGAACATGAAATTCAAATATAAAGACAATTTGACAAAAGGTGAACGCTTAGCTCTCTCCGCTCTCAGTAACAACCCAGATATTATCATCAGGGAGGCAGACAAAGGGGGCAATGTTGTTGTTATGGATCTCGTGGACTACAACAACGAGATTTTAAATCAACTCAATGACAACTTATGCTATGAACAACTGACCCATAACCCCATGGGTCCGTTAACAATTCTAATCAATAAATTACTACTCAATTACAAGCAATCTGGTCTTTTGGATGACGACGAGTACCTTTATCTAAAAGTTTCTAAACCCACCTTTCCATGGTTGTACACACTACCTAAAATACATAAGAACCTTCCCTTTCCTCCTGGTAGACCAATAGTCTCAGGAATAGGGGGTCCTACTGAGAAACTGTCTGAATATGTGGACCTTTTTTTAGGACCTTTAGTCAAAAACTTACCATCACATATTCAAGACTCCAAATACATATTGAGCATAATGGCAGATATCGAATGGCAGCCTGGCACGTTACTAGTGACGATGGATGTGGTGTCGCTTTACACCAGTATTAATCCTAAACTAGGGATGCAAGCTATGGATAAAACACTTTAGAATAGACCAGCTTCGTTGTGGGCTCACACGAAAATGCTGTTAAAAATGATGGAACTTATCCTAGAGAACAATTACTTTATCTTTGACCGAAAATGCTTTCGCCAAAAGAGGGGGGTAGCTATGGGCTCTAAATTTTCGCCCTCCTTTGCTAACTTATATATGGGAGCGCTCGAGACAGATCTAATTTTGGGAACCAAAGGAGCTAGGTATATCGACTCTATTGTATTCTGGGGTCGTTATATCGATGACTGTTTTCTTCTATGGTCAGGTACTGAGGACCTACTATTATCCTTTTTTGACTATCTGAATAACAATACTTGGGATATCAAATTCACCATGCAACACAGCCAAGATAAGATGGAATTCTTAGATCTTGAGTTTTATGTTAAAGACAATGTTTTACACAGCAGACTTTACAGGAAACCTACCGCTTGTAATTCCATCCTCCATGCTTGTAGCTCTCACCCTACACACCAGATACAATCTATTCCCTATGGTGAATATCTTAGGGCTAGACGCAATTGCAGTGAATCCACAGAGTTCGAGAGTTGTATAACTAACATGAGGAATAGATTCCTCAAGAGAGGCTATTCCCCGAAATCACTGAAAACTGCAGAGAAAAGGGATAGACGCACCTTAAGAACAGATTGCTTGAAGAAACGTACTGAGCCTGATTCCTCCACCCAAAAGATAAGACTAATCATGGAATTCAATGCTTTGAATAGTGTTATCAAGAAAAGTTTCAATAAACATTGGAACTTACTGACAGGTGACACTGCTCTCAAAGAATGGATTTCTGAGAGACCAGCTATCACATATAGAAAGGGTTTCACACTTAAAAACAAACTTAGCCCTACTGTTCCACATAATACTGCTTCTCTTGACTGGCTCACCACAAGAGGTATTGGCTTTTACAAGTGTGGTTTTTGTTCCATGTGCAAATGGGGCAAACATGGGACTAAAACTTTCAAGGGCTTCGAAGGAACTGAACATAACATTAAACACAACATAACATGTCTAACGAGATTCGTGGTCTATATCATTGAATGCCTATGTGGTAAAATGTATGTAGGTAGCACCATCAGGCCCTTGAAAGAGAGAATGGCTGGACACATGAGAGCCATCCAGAAAAGGGATCCCAAATATCCAGTGGCCTTACACATTGCAGAATGTCAACCACTGGAGGATGAAGTCAATGTACGTTTCTTCGGAATAGACACAATCCCTCTAAACATTAGAGGGGGTAATCGAGAACTGAAGCTGAGACGTAAGGAAGCCACGTGGATCATGCGTCTTCAATGCGTGGAACACGGGCTCAACTATGACCAAGAACTACAATTCTTTCTGGGCAATTAAACACCCGACTGGTCAAGGGTTCTGTAACAGTACAATAATTATGAATGTTCTGTATGACCTTAGCTAATAGGTTAACCTAGAACCTTTTTAATTGGTGCGCAGAACTTTTGGACAATGTCTTTTGTTAATACCGGAACGTTATCTATTTATCTATCATGTAAAGCATTCACCGTATGATTCATGATTTTAAATATTATCCTTTGTGATACAGACTTTATTATATGATTTGATTTTCTTTCTGTACTGCATTAACAGTTTGTCTGATATTTATAACTATGATGTCACCATTAGGGATACGTGCGGGGCACTTTTGTTCACTCGCGGTGTGCACTCGCTACCTTAGAACTCGCTTAGTATTATTTTTAGTACACCATTTCTCTCCAACATGGAGGTCCTAGAGTTGTCATGTTCGCTCTAGTCTTTTGTGAATATATCACATAAAAGCACTTCCGGTTTCCGGTCACATGTCCGTCTTTCGAAACACGGCGACCGGGAACACACAGAGGAGGGATACCGCAACTTCGGTGAGTGTAGCGTAATTTGGATCTGCCCACAATACGGGCGTTCTCAACACTTAACCAGCGAGTTCTCACTCGCGGTTATCGCTGATTGTTTCTTTTACATCTTCTCATTGTCCATACAGTTCGCAATCCACAGAGGGATCGAACCGTAACTGATTTCTGGAAACCTTTATTTTGGATCCCCTCCCGGTAGGGTCTGGTACGCACACGTATCCAGGTACGCTTTCTTCCCCTTTTTGTTCACTTGTGTATAATTTAATAAGCCTCATAGCAAATACTCTAATAGTTATTATAAATTTTCTTTATTACACAGTATTCCCTTGCGTGCATTCACCATACTTGGTTGGAACGTACTAATACTGAAGACTAATTAATTGCTCTAAATCCAGAGCGGAAAATTACTACCTATCTATGAGCTTTATTATCCTCATATACCGGTAAGCAGGACTTCCGACGACTCTTCAAATCACCCACCACATACTATTGCTTGCCTCACTCTTATGCCTCCCCCACTTTCTTTTCACACAGAACTGTCCACCAGAAACGTCAATTAGATCCGACCTACTGACCAGTGGGTCTCTCCACTAGGTATGCAATTGTCTGATGTTTATAGACAGATCAATTTTAAGCATGTTTTTTACCACCAATCAATGCACCTTAAACAATTGATAGTCACGGACTCACTCACATTGTCCATTTAGTAATAGAAGATACGTGTCCTCCCTGAGTCTTTCCAAATGTAGGATCGTTGTGAGCATGGCACTTTAGAAGAGCACAATAAATTAATGCTATACACAGCCTGGAATGCGTTCTCACTATTTCACCACGCATCGTGATTTGTGTTAATAAGGAATTTGAAGATGCATGCTTCAAGCTTCCAGATAAGTGATGCTAGACACCGAAACGACTTGTGGGCAAATAAGGCTTCACAGTCTCACACTTCAAGATATATTTCTGTCACGCAACGCATTGGAATTGAAACATGTAATACATGTGAGATATGTTACATCTACGCTGTTTCTGTCTTATCAGCCCTGAAGAGTCGTGTTGACTCAACTCTAACACGACGAAACACGTGTCGGCTGAATGTGGATTTAATAAACAACCTTCCTGAAGGACAAGACATAAAGACACACGGATTTGCTGTTGCTTATTACTGAACTGTTACCTACCTTGTTTAGACATTCTGTCTTTGATTATACTAAATTGTGGTTGCGAGAGCTTTGCCTTTTATGTTTGACCATCATCTTGGCCTGCCAAACCACGCCCCTCTGGAATCACTAATATTTTAGCGAAACCTACATGCAGAGACAATTGCGATTCCAGAATTGGGATTCCTTAATAATCACAATTAAGGAATCGCAAATGCCTACCTTAATACATGTGCCCCATAGTTCTTAACTGGAAAGAATGTAGAATGGGTCCGGGTTGAAGTACCCTGAGCTCATGGGGATATTTTCTTGTTCTTCATTTTGTAATGTATATATAAGGTTTTTTATTGTCATGTGTGTGGAGTTCCCATCACTACACTCATACATTAATTCATGCACTTACAGACAGTCACACATCCACTCAGACACTCACTTACAGACTCATGCACCCAGTCACACACCCACTCAGACAGTCAAGCACTCACAGCCAGACCCACTCAGAGATTAATGCATCCACTCACAGACCCACTCAGTCAGCCACACTCCCACCGAATACCCCTTTAGACACTTATGCACCTAATCACAGACCCATTCAGAAACTCAGGCACCCACTCACAGACCCACTACAGTCCCATGCCCTCACTCACAGACCCATTCAAAGACTCATGCACTCACTCACATACCTACTGAAAAACTCATGCACTCATACACAGACTAACTCAGAGACTCATGCATGTACTCACTGAGTCATACAGAGAGTCAGCCACCCACTCAGAGACTCACTCACAGACTCCTATACCCACTCAGAGACCCACTCAGGCATTCAAGCACTCCCACACAGAGGTACTCTGAGACTCAAACACCCACTCACAAACCCACTCAGAGACTTATGCATTCACTCGAAGACCCACTCAGACACTCATGCACCCAGTCACAGACCCACTCAGAGGATCATGGACTCCCTGACAGACCTATTCAGAAACACATACACTTACATACGGACCCACTCTGAGACCCATGCATGTAATCCCAAAGTCATACAGAGTGTCACCCACTCCGAGCCCTACTCACAGGCCCACTAAAAAAACTCATACACCCATTTACAGATCCACTTAGACTACCACATCACCACCCAAGACCCATTGAGACACTCACGCACCCACTGACAGCTCCACTCAGAGACTCTGCACCTAATCACAGACACGCTCAGACTGTCACAGACCCATTCAGAGACTCATGCACCTCCTCAGTGACTCACTCACAGATCATGTACTCAGTCACAGAACACTCATAAACTCATGCGATCACTTAAAGCCTCACTCATAGATTGGTGGACTCACTAAGAGACTTACTGACAGACTGGCACTTACTCACAGACCCACTTAGAGACTCATGAAAGTCCTCACAGAGTCATACAGAGAGTCCCTCATCTACTCAGAGACCCACTCGCACATTCATGTACTCACTCACAGACCCACTCATAGATACATGCACCCACTCACAGACCCACTCAGACACTTATGCACCCACTCACAGACCCATTTAGACACTCAGATACACACTTACAGACTCAGTCAGTAGTTCGCTGAGTTTGCCAGTGCAGTGCGAACTGCAGTTTGTGCTGGTATTCCTGCCGCTTGGGTAGAAATTCTACCTGAGCGACAGCTCACACTCACAAACTTACAGTTCGCGATGGGAAAAACCGCACTGCACATCGCGAAGCAGAGTTTTCTGCCCTTCATGAGCTCTGTGGAGTGGGGAGTGCAGAAAACTCCGCAAACTCCACAAACAGAGCGAAGATCACCACTCGGGCCTAATAGTCAGTCACCCCCTCAGAGACCCACTTATAGGTCTAAAATAAAAATATAAGGTATAAATAATTTTAAATATGTTATTGTACATTTAAATCAAGCTTTTACTTTGTGGAGCCACAACAGAGTTCACTTCTTCGCTGGCCGGCCAGAGGTTTTATGACTAAATCTTCACTCCTTTCAAGGTCTGCTAGTGCTGTTCTTTCCTTTGAGTGTTTTGAGGAATATCCTGATTGGCCCAGAGGATCGTCATCACCTATTCATTGAAGGAGGAGCTTCGGGGTCAAACTTTCTGGGACTGTTGTTTCGCCGCATCAAGCCTTCCGTTGCTGGTCCTGGTCTCACCCCGCTGCCGCAGCCGGCGGACAGCGCAGCGCAGCCGCCAAGAGGGGGGGACTACATCCCCACGAGCCTTTGTGGCTGGACGCCGCCTACACCCATTGTGCGCCCGGTGGTGCATAAAAGAACCTGAGAGTGCCGGTGGAGCGGGTGCTCTCTTTACTTACTTCCATAGCTTCGGGGTCAAACTTTCTGGGACTGTTGTTTCGCCCCATCAAGCCTTCTGTTGCTGGTCCTGGTCTCCCCCCGCTGCCGCAGCCGCCGGACGGTAATCCCAAAAACAGGGAGAATGTATGCATTCAGGCTGGGGAGGATGAAGTAATCCTAAGCGACCACAGCGAGACGGGAGAGGACTCACATCCACCCTCCAAACGTAGCAAGTTAGCATTAAGGAGGGAGGCACCACAGGTAAATGAAGCAGCTAACTTAAAACCGTCAAATGGCCAAAAAGATAAAGCTAGGAACAAGAACAAAACAACTAAAAAACAAGTCATACGGAAACCACATATGAAGAAAAATCAAAATAACGATGGAATTTCTCCTATTTTAGACATATTGGATGGTCAAAATGGGATAAAAGCTATCCTCCATAATATCATGGAGTCTTTAAAATCTGACGTTCAACGGGCCTTAGGGGCTTTAATAGATAGGGTGACCAACATAGAAACTACTATCCGGGGTATTACATGCAATTGCATAGAGCGAATACACAGGAACCCAGGGGGTGCCCTTGATCATAAATTAAATACTTCCACTTAGAGAACAAACATCACAACGGTGGCTAGGGACCGTAATGACACAACACCAGTACAAATATTGTGTAGTGTGGATGAACAAGGGAAACATGCTAGGCATCAAACGAAGCAGTAATACATTAATACAGGCCCAGATGCGCTACCAAATCAAGGAGTTCCAGGCCTCGACCAAGTAAGGAGAGGACAAAATCGTTTGGATTTACCTCCAGCAGCCACCCCTCATGTGGTTATTTTAGCGAATGTCCCAGAAATAGTACCATCTGCCCGGTAATCATGGAGTGAGATGCGAAACAAATTACTACATTGGTTAGGAAAGCGAACTGGCCTTGGGGATCTTTTATTTGAATATTTTAAAATGGCCAGATGAGTATCATGGGTAGGGAAAGGGCGTAAGGAGTTTAAATGTGATTATATCGTCCTGACCTTCAGTGATCCCAGTTTAATTAGGGACATTTTGAACAAGGCAGGGAATAACCAACATGATCACCTTGGTATTAATGTACTGCCCTTGGGGTTTTTCTATCCACCAACCCAGATAAACCAAAATGTAGACCTGCTCTATCCTGTAACTGTACCCTATGGGACAGGTCTAGTGAGGGACTACAAACTTACACAATCTATAGCGAAAAACTGGATAGATCCAAACCGTTTTGATCCCCTGTGATGGTTGGATGACCAGGATTGACAGTCTGATACCCCCGCGAGGGAGGAAACCCAGGGGAACCTGATGATGCTATCAGGGGTAAACGAGAATACAGGAAATCCCAAGAGGAATAGAGGTTATGGCTCGTGTGCCTATGCTAATAATCTATCAGGGGTGGTAAATAGCTATCGGCCTGAGGCTGCCCCCCTGGATCGATGTCTAAGTGATGGGGAAAGGAGGGATGTTAGCGGACAGATAAGCACTATACAGGGAATGCCTGATAGAACTAGAAAGGGGGAGGGTGTTTATAAACTCTTGAGTTGGAACATCGCAGGCCTAGCTACGAAAGCACATGACCCTGAATGGATATTATTCGTAGAGGACTATGATATTCTATGCTGCCAAGAAACATGGTCAGAAGAAGCAATCCATATTCAGGGATTCATGACTTTCCATACCCCCGCAATTATCACTGATCATGGCTGCAAAAAGGGGGGTTTGTCTACCTACATCTCTGTAGAAGCCGGGATATAAAATGTCAAAATTAAATCTTGGTCTGAGTTTAAATTTTGATTATGAAGTTTAGAGGGAATAAGGAGGGGGTTATAGTTAATTTTTACAATAATGTCCCATTTAATCAAAAAGAGACAGTTATGAGAGAACTGGTCAGCGAACTAAAAACTGTAGAGGAGTATACGGTAGAAGATATGCCCCTATTATGGGTAGGAGATTTTAACTGCTCTCTCTATGCCCGTAGTGAGCATGGCATCTGTAGCCTAGATGACGATATCAAGGGAACATCCTCACATTTTAGTTATAACAAAAATGGAGACTTGCTTAATGACAAACTCCATCAATTCGATCTGGGTTTTGCAAACGAGCTGGGTAAAAATTGTACTCCTTTTAAGCCAACTTTTAAATGGGAGAGGTTGTAACACCATCATTGATTTTATTATATTATCCAAGAGATATGCTTCTAGTGTTCTGGAGTGTAAAAACAGAAGCAAATTCAATGAGTGACCACTACCCAATCAGCTTACAGCTCATAATTGGGAAAAATCATAAAACCAAGAATAGACCCACTCCTTACGAATTGGAGGTCCAACTTGCTGCAACACATGGATATTCCCTAAAATGGGACAGAGTTGATTCTGAGGTCTTTTTGCATACATTAATTGGCAAAACCCAGACAGAAATAGATACATGCCTCAGTCAGGGGAGTGCAATAGAGGATATTTATCACGCCTTCCGTAAGATAACAGAGGAGGCTTATAGACTCCTATGGAGGGAAACCAGCAGGGGAAGACCAAACCAGAATGGATGGTTTGATAGTAAATGTTCCAGAGCCCACACACATCTCAAAAATATCCTTCATATTACACCGAAATGTAAAGAAGACATCAGTCAGGCGAGGACTGCGTATCACCTCGCTCTAAAGAAGCGGAAAAACAGCTAAAGCAGGAATTCTGGGAAACCTTACACCAAGCTTGCATTATGAAGGATAATAGAGCCTTTTGGAAAGCTGTAAATGCCCCTTTTTATCAAGACAAACAGGTAGACATCATAGATGTGGCCATTTTGGGAGAAAAGTGGGTAGAATATTTTGGTGACCTATATAAAGCAAAGAGAGCAGTGACTGATGTGACTGATGTGCAACCAGAAAGTAAACAGGGAATCTTCCCCCTTGATTTGAATATTACCCTAGAGGAGGTGATACGGGCCATTAGAGAGAGCGCGGCAGGGAAAGCCCCAGGCCCAGACAGGATCCCTGTGGATGTATACATATCAAATATAGATCTGTGGGCCCCATTGCTAACAATGGTATTAAATAGCTCTTGCAATTTTAAACTTATTCCCACCTGGTCAGATGCGTTAGTTATACCTATCTTCAAGAAGGGGGACAGGAACGATCCTAGCTGTTATTTGCCCATTTCCCTTCTTGACACCCTTATGAAAATTGTGGGGAGAATACTTTTAATAGACTTCAAACATGGGCATCTGAAGAGGGTTTTATAACAAAACTACAATTCGGGAACCATAGAGCAGGGATTGAACCTGGCTCTAATTATAGACAAATATACAAGGGCCAAAAGGGGGAAACTCTTTCTGACCTTTGTAGATCTGAGCTCAGCGTTCGACTGCGTTGACCACACCATATTATGGGCCACTTTGGAAGATCTCAAGATGGACCCGGTCTTATTATTGCTCATGAAGGAAATGTACAGAAATGCAGGAGCTAGGGTGTGCTTTGGAAAGAGGGGGGAGTGCTTAGCCAAATTTTCTATCGAAAAGGGTGTCAGACAGGGGTGTATACTGGCCCCTTTTCTTTTTACACTTTATATAAATAGCCTGGGCCAACACCTAAGTAAAGACCTAAATGATTACCCGACCATAGGGGGTGTCCCCGTTCCCCTCTTATTATATGCCGATGATGCGGTGATCATGTCAAGAACTCAACAGGGTCTGCAAAGGGCAGTGACTAGTTTCGTCACTTATACGAAAGAGGGGGGGTTAAGAGTGAATATATCCAAGACTTTCACTATGGGTTGTGGTAATAAGAAAATCACATCGTGTAATATCTTCATTGAAAATAGAAAAGTAGAAAACACTGATACCTTCTCCTACCAAGGCATTACCTTTGACAAAAGAGGCACCTGGAAATCAGCGATTAAGGCTAGGAAGATGATATTCACCAGAGCCGTGGGAGTAGTCTTAAATTTTGCAAAGGCGAAAAACCTGTGAAAGAATTGATGGAAGTTTACAAAACAAAATGTGTATCCACCGGAACATATGAGGCAGGGCTATGGGGCGTTGACGGGCCAGATGAAATACAAGCTTGTGAAAATGGTTTACTCAGCTTTCTTTTAGGTGTCCCAGTTTCCTCTGCTACCTATAGTTGCCATCAGGAATTAGGCATCCCTTACATATTAGATACCATCAAGCTAGCCCCGTTGCTATTATGGCACAAGATATGGGTAACAGATGAAACGGGTTTTAACAGGGAGGTAATACGGGATTGCCTTAAACTAGATGGGGCCAGAGAAATTGTGTGGCTTAATTATATAAAAGGGATAACGAATGCCATTGGGCATCCCGAATACTTTACCGATCCCAGGAGTCTTGAAGACATTTCTAGGAAAGATCTGAAGGCTCGTTACCTGAAGTATATTGATGAGCAAAGATGGGCTAAAGAGAGGGAAAAACAAACGGTAATGGCACACCAATTGATCCTGAGTGGTGAGGGCACTCAGCAATATCTTCTGATGGTGCCGAGCAACTTCAGCCGCATGATATTGGCCCATTTTTGTTTTGGTTCTTTCTTTAGAATGGTTTTATTTCCTGTGATAAACGTCTGGTCACCTGATGAACTCCCTGTGATGATGTATCCCCACAATCCACTTTTTGCAAATTTTTTACGGTACCCAGGAAAAAATATCTTAAACCGATACTCAGATGCTGGAACATCAGATACTGTAGGGCAGCATTGCTTAGATTACAGATGTTAGAATCAACAGTGATTATTCTGGCTGTATCATCATATCTGAAGGCGATAATTAGGTCTCGGTCAACAATGTAACATATTTTTTTATATTTTCTAATGTGATTTTTTCGCCTAACTTAACTGCGAGGTCTGTGTGAATACTGATCGTTAAGCTTTTTACTCTTTTATCAGACGCATTTTAAAAAAGGAATTTTCTTTTTATCCATATATTTTTTTCTCTACCAAAAGTCCGGTACCCTTATAAATGAATTATGCCTCATGTGATGTAACACTTATTTTAAAATTGCTGTCATACATGTATGTACATATTTCTTTCTTGTGATTTGATGATTTCCTATGTAATGAAATCTAATAAAGCTTTATAATACTACTACTACTACTTGTGGAGCTGCAACAGAGTCAAGACTCCTTCAAATAAATATATATTTTATTAAGTTCTTGAAGAAAATATTGTTTTACTATTAAGCAAGGCTTTGAAGAAAGCCTTTGTGTTTATTGTAAGTATGTAACAGCTACATATAAGACCAGATGTAGAGTTTCACATTGGTAAGAAACACCTTGTTGCCTTCATTTGTAAAGTGCACTCCGCCACTTCTGTAAATTCCATGTATGTTGAAATGTAGATTGTTGTTGTAGATAGAGCCCATGCTAAGGTCTCTGAGGTACGGAGAAATAGTTTTAATAACATGTTTCCTGGCTTTGTCAATCTGTGGGCGGAATTGATTTGTCCATTTTTGTCTTTGGCATATGTTGGAGTACACCAAAACAGTGCAAGGAAAAAGTACCATAATTTGGCCAAAAATCTCCTTCATTGTGATTTCTAAACCAACCCCAGTAAGAGTGCCTAGGTCATTGCCACCACAGTGCACTATTAAGAGATCTGGATGTTGGCAAACTCCAATACTCTTAACCAAAAGCAACAATTGATGCCACTTCAATCCTCTCTGGGCAATGCATTTAATGGCCACTTTAGGCAAACCCAAGACCCTGGCAATGCCACTCTTTCTCACATATTTTCTTACCTAGAAAACATAGCTTTGACTCACAATCCACACTCTAAATATTTTAAAGGGAGGAGTAGTAGCAGATAGGAAAATCCTGCAGTTGAATATGACAGTTGAAAGGATGAAAAACATTTAAAATCGAGGGGTGGATGTGGTTCAAGAAAAGGATGTATTTGATTGGCTGCTATACACAATTACATAATTTCTCACCCAGAAACAGGTAGTAATTTTATTAGTAAATTAGGAACAACTATTAACCCCTTCCCTGCTGATGACCAGCTGAGCTCGTCATGGCACACACTGCTCGTGTGCTGATGACGAGCTCAGCTCGTCATCACACCCACCCCTGGAAAGCCCTCTGGTGCGGACACCAGAGGGATTCCCTCTTCTCCCCCAGAGCCTCGGGAGCAGGGGAAGAGCTTCCCCAGCTCCCGAGGCCCCCCTGGTTTCCAAGGAAATGACGATCAGCGCGCACGTCGCGTTGACGTCATTTCAGTGAAACCGAAACTGAAATGAGCCAAGAGGCTCATTTCAGTTTCCCTTTCTTCGTGCTCATGTGGAAAAGTAAATTTTGTCATGTTCTGTGTCCCTACGCGTCATCCATCATATGTTATCTGTGCATGATTAATATGCATATGTATTCCCTATGTTCGATTAAAGACGCAATTACAGTTGTGTCCACCTCTAGTATGTCAGTTTCCAGTTCTCGTGAATACTACGAATATCAGGCCTATGTAAAGCTACGTTGCCACGTTTTTCAGTGTACACGTTATTTCATTGTAAAGCCCCCGTTCCTAGGCCTCAAAAGGGCCCGGACACCAGATTTCAGCTCCTGTCTCCTGAAGCCTCGCTGAGGAGCGATACAGCCCCCACCTGTATCCTCGACCCTTCACTTACTTCCTGCCTCGCAGTGCCCGGCTCAGCCTGGCTCTGCCTCTGAGTCTGCCAAGAGTATGTTATGATTCCAGTTATCAGTTCAGTCCTCCTTCTCTGCATTCCTAAAGCTACTGAACTGCATCAATAGTTTCCGTCATTGTCTAGCCTTTACGTCTCCTTAGAGAAATACTGCATTTTAATGGTCATTTAATATTCTTCATCACGCACTACATATAGAATAATGCATGCTCCAGTCTTAGAGTCCGTTAGCCTCTCCCCTCCTGACTCTTAGTTCATATCAACATGTTCTCTAAACATCAGATACTAGATACTGCTTAGGTACATGTCGCCCTGACTCTCCAGACTTCAGTCTCTGCTCCTAGCACAGAGTTCGAAGCCCCCAGCTTCTCCTAGTAACACGTCATCGCCAGTTTGCGCGCACCATTAGGTCAGAGGTCCCGGCTCCTTAGGTAGCCCCCTCCATGTCTCCGCCCCATTCATGACATATTCTGTTATGTTTGCATCACATGTCTATGTATACGCCTCTGTTACACCTACTTTCACCCTTATCTTTCGCGACTGCTATTGACCACACCCACTGCTCCGCCTATCGTATGTATTGTAATGCAACTGTTTTAGTATATATGATCATGTCTTGTTATTTAATGTTACGCCGATCCTGATTCTGCCCCCGGCAGCGCTGCCATCCTGTTCCCGTGCAGGTTGTCCTGTTCCTGTCCTTTATGCTGTAATAAACCTGCAAAACTCCTACTACCTCGAATCTTGACTCTTATTTATTGAGCTATCTGTTATTCATTTATTCATCCAAAAATAGAGGTATTATTTATTTATTTACCACATAATGGCGCCCGAACAGGGACTTGCCCTTTTCCCACGCGCCGGTGAAGCCACGCTGGCCCCCTGACCCTCTGCAGCCGTGACGGAACCATACCGTGCACGTGCAGATATTTCTGCTTCAAGTATCCCTCAGGCCCACGGAGGAGACGGAGGTGGCGGTCCAGCATCCAGACGAGACGGTGGAGGAACGCGGCGAGTCCCGACCAGAGCCCAAGCCGAGAGTCCAAGGTCCGAGGTATCCGGAGGCCCACCCGTAACAGAAGTCCGAAGTTCGTCCGTCCGGCGTCGAAACAGTCCAGTCCAGTCCGAGGCCTTCCGTTCTTGCTGCCCGGTGAGTACCGTTGCTGGGGTAGTATCTAGACAGGGTCAATCTAATTGACTCTGGTCCGTGGGTTGGTTGTACACAGACCCACAAACGAAGTGTCCACTTCGGTGGATGCGGGTCCTGACGTGTCTCTGTATGAGACCGGTAAGTTTCGTACTGTTTCAGCAGTGCATCTAGTTTCTGTTCCAGTCAGTTCTGTTCTCGAGAAAATTCATGTATTCTGTTTTCCGTATTCCAGGTAGTATTCTGTTCGAACTGTTATTCTGAATGTTATTCATGTATTTTAATGTCGTGGTATGAGTGCGAAGTGATTCTCGTGTTCATTGTGTATTGTATTGTGTCCAGATTATAGTTCAGTCATGCCACTCTTTTCAAAACTGAGTCAGTTAAAAACCAGAAAAAGTCTGCTAGAAGCAGCAGTTCCTGTCCCTCCTAGGGACAGTCCAGGTCATTTTATGTATCAGAAGCATGGCATAAGTGCCATACTATATCTAGATTTATGGGTAGAGTATACCAAACAGTTAGAAGAAAAGTATAGATGGCCCGTATCGGGTACATGGGATGCCGGGTGCATCATGAGAGTAGAAGAAGCATTATGGAAAAAGAAAGCCAGACAGTCACAGAAAGATGCCATCGAGTTATGGCGCAAAGAATCTCATAGAAGAACCGAAAAAGAAATCAGAAAGTCAGAATTAAGTAGAGAATCCTTGGAACGAGCCCAGGAAAGGGAACTAATCGAGATTGGTGAACGAGTTAAAACTGAACAGTCAGACAGACAGAGGCATGCTCTTATTAAGGGTATGTATCCTCTTCTTGCCGAGGGCTTGCCACAAGCGACCCCGGAGGCATCCAGCAATTTCCCGCCACCATTAGTTCCGACCAAGCTACGTCACAAACCGACCGCAGCTGATATTTTCATTTCGTCCTATTTGGACGACACAGTCCCAGAATATGCAAATCCTGCTCCGCCAGTCCCTGTAAATCAGGCACTTCCCGCTCCTCCAGACACCGGAGTACCTGTTACGGTACCCCCGGTCCAGCCCGCTATACAAGTCCAGCCTGCATTTCCATTTCCCACTCTGCCAGGACGAAGAGCATCAGTAGACGACTCTAGTTTAGGGGCCGCAGGGGGAGGTACTCCTCAAACCCCGCCGCCACACAAGCGTTTAACGTTAGCCGAATTACATGCACAAGCATCACAGCGTACGCCCAGGCATCAGTCTGTTGGAGAAATAAGAAAAGCCCTTAATGAATGTGGCTATGATCCAGTCCCAGGCGAGGATAGTATGGTTTTATATTCATTACGCGTAAGAAAGGTGACCGAGTATCTAGTCACCCTACCAGATATGAAAGAAGATCTAGACAGAGTATATCGTTTCATCCGTACCGGGAATGATCCAGAAAGTATTAGTGATGTCATGTGCCAAAGAAAAGCTGAAGTCCAGCTCATGCTATTAAAGTTTCTGATTAATTGTCTAATACGAGAACAAGATTATCCGACCAAAGATCAAGCCGAAATGAGAACCCTGACAAAGTGGAGTGATAATATAGCCGAGGGTAAGCACAGAACCATCAGTAGTATAGAGAGTATGTACAAGAAGATTCGTAAAGAAATAATAAGGGTACACGAACAACGTAAAGAAGCACAAGTAAGCGAGAAAGAAAATGACTCTTCTACAGAAGAGGTAGAGGACGAGAATCCCGACAGAATAGCGTATGTAGGAAAATCTAGATTTCCAGGTCGCCATTTGCGCCTAGAACACAAGTCAATTTTTCATCATCCAGCACCAGAACAAGGTTCTCTGGAACAAGTATTTCAAGCTACCGATCACATTCTGAAATCACGAATCGGTTATAGCGAGTTAAGTACTATGCATGAACAAGAACTAGTCCGATCAGCAGTCCGGTGGATTACTGATTCTACCACTTTTCCAGACGAAATAGTGGCACAAATGTTCCTGAAATTGCCCCCAGCCGAGCAGCGACTGGTGGGTATGTATATGATCCAGCACCTCATTACATTGTATGAGGGTCAACATTCTGATCCAGGTCCGTTACACGATGTCCTGAACGAGCTACTTCAGTATAGATGGAAAGGTTTAGGTACCGATTTAATTAGTGTCATTTTAGAACAGCGCCACAAATACAGAACGTTTTTGAACCCGCATTTTGTTCATGTCTCACCTCCAGAAAGTAAACCCTTTTACATAGACAGACAGAATCCGTTACGAGAAGTGCATCCAGTTAAGACAGTTGGTGGTGAAATGCAACGAGTGTTTGTTTACACCCCTATCACAAAGATGGAACTCTTAGAGATGAAAAAGTTAATTCCCTGTCATGACAAAGATCCAGCAGGGTTCCACCGAGAATGAAAAGACATGCTCCGTATGGGAGAATACACGTATCCAGATATAATTAAAATGTTAAAAGTCCTGTTGCCCGCAGGGGTATATGAGAAACTCAAAGAAAAAGAATGGGAGGTGGGAGAGAAAAAGATCGATTGGGCAGTTCTAGAAGCTGAAGACAAGGCACGAGTACCAGGTACCGGTCTTGGAGATAAATGTAAAGAATTACCAGAACTGTTAATACAAGTTTTGCCTAGGTTATTGACAACTAGAAAAGAAGACTGGGATGCAATCTCAGCCTGTAAACAGAAACAAGACGAAGATATTAGTGATTACTATTCCAGATTTGAGAAATGTTTTACCATAAACAGTGGCCTCAAGACAAGTAGCGAGTCATACCCTCATCTTTTTGTTACTAAATTAGTCGAGAATTCAAGTCCACAAATTAAAAACCGAGTTTTGAAAGTCGAAAGTACCTGGCAAGCTAATACCCCGTCCCAGATGTTACAGATGCTTCAATACCACCAGAATAGAATCAGAGAAGAGCAAGAACATGAAAGGAAACGTATGAAAGACACGAAAATGAAAGTACTAGTTGCACAATCCGTTCCTCAAGACAGTCAGAAGAGGGGTCCGAATCAAGTCAGTCATCCTGCAGCTCCCGTTAAAGGAAACTGCAATTATTGTAAACAGCCAGGTCATTTTATAAACGAGTGTGCAGTTCTGAAACACAACATAGCTACCGGTAAGACTAAAGAAAGACCACGTCCGCCTAGACAAGAACAAGTTTCACAGACTCCGCAGTCACAGAATGCACCACAGACAGTTACAGCACCGCAGCCTATCGCTGCAACGCAGCATGTTACACAGCAGATGTACCAGTATGCACAGTCTGAGTATCCAGAGTATCAGCCATATTCATGAAACAGCCTAGAGAGGGAGGTAGGCTTGCCTCTCATCGAGATACCTGTAGATCAAGAAGGTCCCTATGTTCATAGTCAAGTATTAGGGAAAGACAGAAAGTTTTTGATTGATACAGGGGCAAGTAGGACCACCATCAGTCACGCCGAAGTTCCAGGGGCTCCGCTCTCAGGCTCTAGAAATGTTTCCCTTGGATTTTCAGGAAAACCTATCGTAAATGAGATATCAAAGCCAGTTACTCTAGAAGTAGGTCCATTGTCCCGCACTACTGATCTGTTACTTACTAAGTCATGTCCAGAGAATCTATTAGGCATTAAAACACTGAAAGAGTTAGGTGCAGTTATATGCTGTTCCCCAGAGGGAATACGATTGTTCCTACGTGACTTCAAGGGTCACTATGTATTACGAGATTTTGATCCCAGATTGTCCAATGTTCCGCAGCATCTATGGGCGCAAGGTCCAACTGATGTTGGCTTTATGCAAATCACACCCCATCGTGTGACTCTCAAGCCAGGTGTAGTGTTACCACGAATTAGACAGTACAGATTGCCACCTGAGGCTGTAGCAGCCTTATCCAAAATTATTGACGAGCTCATGGCTCAGGGAGTAGTTGTAGAAACTGACTCCAATGTATGCAATTCTCCGATCATTCCTGTTATGAAACGTACTGATCCGAATGCATCTCCAGTATATCGATTAGTGATTGATCTCCGAGAACTTAATAAATGTATTATTCCCCAGTACCCAGTTGTCCCAGATATCTCTTCCCTATTGACAGCCATTGATTCAGAAGCCTCATTTTTCACTGTCATAGACCTCAAGAACGCATTTTTCAGTGTCCCCATTCATCCAGACAGCCAGTTTCTTTTCGGATTTTGTTTAAATGGAAGGAGCTATATGTTCACACGAGCTCCTCAAGCTTTCACAGAAAGTCCTAGTATTTACAGTCAAGCACTTAAGAGACAACTAGACAACATTCACATGCCAACTGACACTGCCCTGCTCCAGTATGTCGATGATCTCCTGATCACAGCCCGTTCTGAACGTGCTTGCGAGCGAGCCTCACTTACAGTCTTGTATTTCTTAGCCGAGATGGGACACAAGGTGTCCCCTTCGAAGCTTCAATTCTGTGTCCAGCAAGTGGTCTACTTAGGACACTTACTGTCCAAGAGGGGTAGGCAGTTGACACCAGACCGTATCCAGTTAATAGCGAGTCTTCCCCAGCCCAAGACCCAGAAGGAGGTACGTGCTTTTATCGGCCTTACTTCTTATTGCAGACAATGGATTCCTCAGTATGCATTTCTAGCCAAGCCACTGATACAGTTAACGACACAGGAGGCAGCCGTATCGACTGTCCTCCCTTGGACATCTGAACATACACTCAGTTTCAATGAGTTAAAGAAAGCCCTATGTCAAGCTCCAGTTCTAGCAACACCGAACTACAGTAAGCCTTTTACACTTTTCGTCACAGAACGCGAAGGTACAGCATTATCTGTTCTCACACAAGATCAAGCAGGACAATACAAGCCCTGTGCTTATTTTTCGAGCACATTAGATCCTGTAGCCCAGGCTCTGCCTGCGTGCCTCAAGTCAGTTGCAGCCACAGCACTAGCTATCAGACAAAGTGATTCCATAGTATTAGGACACTCCCTGACAGTACAGGTTCCACACTCCGTGGAAGTTCTTTTAAACCGAACACAAACTCAGCACTTGACAATTGCACGTTTAACAGGTTATGAACTGACACTGTTCCAGCCACACATAGAAATCAGACGCTGCAACGTTTTAAATCCTGCTACACTATTACCATCAGTTACTTCGAATTCTGCCACACACGACTGTGTGGAAATAGTTAACATCATGACAAAGCCAAGACAAGATTTGACAGATATTCCATTTCCAGATCCAGACCTGACACTTTATGTGGATGGTTCATGTATGAGAACAAGTACAGGAGAACTAGTCGCCGCGTATGCAGTGACTACTGACACTGAAGTTATTGAAACACACCGCATTGACACCCTGTCTGCTCAAGCAGCGGAGCTAGTTGCTCTGACACAAGCCTGCATACACGCCAAGAACCTGAAAGTTAATGTTTACACGGATGCACGTTACGCATTTGGAGTTGTACACGACTTCGGAGTGCTCTGGCAGGAGAGAGGTTTCATGACTTCTCATGGAACCAAGATTCAGCATGGTCTCCTCATTCAGGCTCTGTTAGATGCAATACATTTACCGACATCCATCGCTATCATGAAATGCAAAGCACATACGAAAGTTACTGACATTATTTCCCAGGGTAATGATCTAGCAGATCGCACAGCCAAGCTTACAGCTCAGACACCAGACATTCCAGTAAATAAGACACCGACACACACTCCAGATCCGACTACATGTATGACAGTTAAAGACCCTACTCAAGATGTCATAGATATCCAGTTACATGCTACTCCCGATGAAATCAAGAAATGGTCTGAACAAGGAGGGGTCCAGACAGGTCAGGGATGGGTAACAAAGGGTAGAGCCACATGGTTTCTCCCCGACTCTATGGTTCAAGTCATTATTAATACCGCACATAGTCCAGCACATTTAGGAGAAAAAGCTATGTTAGATAGTATCCAGAACATTTGGTTCAACAAGCATTTACGAGCTGCAGCCAAGCAGAAAGTCCGTATCTGTATGATATGTTGCCAGTTTAATCCAGGTAAAAGTGTCCCGGTGGAACAAGGTGGTTTCCAGCCCCCTGACCACCCTTTTGAAGTCCTCCAGATGGATTACATTCAGATGGAGCGATGTCGAGGTTTCAAGTATGTCCTTGTAGTTGTATGCGCTTTGTCCAGGTGGACGGAGGCATATCCAGTTCCAGACTACACAGCCGCGACCACTGCCAAGCAGTTGGTTCGTGAGTTCTTCCCCCGTTACGGACTCCCTAGAGCCGTATATTCTGACAACGGCCAGCCATTCTCATCTGAACTCATGAAACATGTGTCCCTTTTGTTAGGGTACCAGTGGAAGTTCCATTGTGTACGCCATCCTGAAGCAGCCGGTCTCGTAGAGAGACATAATCAGACCCTGAAAATCCGAATTGCAAAAGTTTGTCAAGAGAAAGGTGTAGACTGGCTAGTAGCTCTGCCAGTTGCTCTGTTCTACATGCGCATGGTCGCACATTCCAGATCAGGTCTGTCCCCGTACGAGGTCGTATTCGGCCGCCCCCCAAATATGTGGGGTACACCTAGACCCCGAAGTATTACCGATGTTTCAAGTAATATGCTGACAGATTACCTAGCTTCCTTGATGTCTGCCCTCAACTCTTGTCGTTCACAGGTTGCCGCCGCATTTCCAGACAATACCGAGGTGGCACCGCATGAAATCGTTCCTGGATCCATGGTTCTTGTCCGGAATTTCGACCGCTCAAGTCCGCTGGAGCCTCGCTGGAAGGAGCCCCGACAGGTCCTCCTCGCCACCCGTACAGCCGTGAAGTTGGAGGGACGCAAAGGCTGGGTGCATCTTTCGCATATAAAGAAATTTTATGGATTGAAGCCAGTCTCAAAGAACATTGCCCAGGATTCAAAGGACTGCCAAAGTACTATTCTTAAAGACTGTCCCGCAAAAGACATTGCTACGAACCCTTCCCATTTAGAGAAAACTCCGCAACAGGAGTATAAACTCAAGTTAAGGTCTAGTAAAATAAGTCAGCCAGTTTGATTGTCTAAGTCCTCCCCTAGGTGAAACGGTTAGACCGGTTTCTGACATGTATAAAATAGACCCCCATAGTGAGAGAGTTAGTCAAAACTCAATCCGATGTATCGTTTTTCTATGTTTCATATTATTTCTCAGTATTATGATTTCCTGCACCAGTTATGCGTTTTACTTGTATTTTCCAGTTTCTCATGTAAATAAGTCTGCCAATGCTACAGTAGAGCACACGTTTAGTGATCTGCCTCCTCATGAACTTTCTTACCGCCTCGCTATGCGTAACAATTCCTTTATCCGCATGTTACACTATTCACACCAGACCAGCAATGCCACTAATTGTTGGGTGTGTGGTCGACTCCCCCCTTTCCAGACACCGAAGGGAGTTCTGCCACTCTTTCCTTATCCATTTTCACATAATGGTTCGTGTGGAGCATGGTCCACGTTAACGTCATCCTCAACAGATATGTCTTTTCTTAACAGTACATGTTTCCCAGACAAGCAAGGTCTTCCCCACAGAACAGGGTTAGATCTAGAAAATGAAGTTTACAATTTAGGTAATTATTCTTCGAATTTCATGGTCCTGAATGTTCAGTCTGATTCCACTCCAGATTTACCTGCTATTTCAGTACTACCAGTCAAAGGCGAATTATGTGTCCGAAATAATGGTTCCGTACATGTAGGACATAGCGATTGTACTACTATAGTCAAATACAGTGACAGTGGGAAATCTATTTTCAAAGCTTCACGTCATTCTTATTTTATTTGTGGTCAGACCGCATATGTTCGTCTGCCCCTCGATTGGGAGGGAACCTGTTACATTGCCTTCCTACTGCCACCAGTTTTCCTAGCCCCACCTGATTATCATAGAAACACACATCTAGTACACATTAGACATAGAAGGGAGATCGAGTCCCCAATTGTCGATTATACTGAAACTGCTCTACAACAGTATACAGATTTCAATAGAGGTTTCTTCTTCTTTATAGGACCTATCCAGAATAGTAAGCTAATCCGTAGGTTAACCAGAACCCTTGAAGCTGTAGTAAATGAGACTGCCTCTGCTCTAGGTAACTTAACCGAAGAGCAATCTGCTATGAGATTTGTCGTTTTACAGAATCGTCTCGTCCTTGACGTCATATTGGCCGATAGGGGCGGGGCCTGTAGAGTCATCGGATCTAGTTGCTGCATTTTCATTCCAAATAACGCACCGTCTGTTTATTCAGCTATAACCAGACTCCATAAAATTGCCCATCTGTTACACCAAGATCCAGGCACCTGGACATGGTCCGGTTGGTTCTGGAATATAATTTCCGCTTGGGGATGGAAAGTCTTGTCCTTTCTAGGTATTGCAGTAGCGATCATATTCAGCTGCTGCCTCTGTATACAATGTGGCCCTGCGATTTGCGGCATTTGTGCTACCTCTTGTATTCCTAGTCCCAAGCCCCGTTCTAAATCCCGTTCCAGGATAATTCGAGACGAACAAATGATACTGTATGAAATGATAGATGGTATCATGAATATTGATGTTTCCTGATGGAAACGTAGTGACAAGGAGGGAATGTGGAAAAGTAAATTTTGTCATGTTCTGTGTCCCTACGCGTCATCCATCATATGTTATCTGTGCATGATTAATATGCATATGTATTCCCTATGTTCGATTAAAGACGCAATTACAGTTGTGTCCACCTCTAGTATGTCAGTTTCCAGTTCTCGTGAATACTACGAATATCAGGCCTATGTAAAGCTACGTTGCCACGTTTTTCAGTGTACACGTTATTTCATTGTAAAGCCCCCGTTCCTAGGCCTCAAAAGGGCCCGGACACCAGATTTCAGCTCCTGTCTCCTGAAGCCTCGCTGAGGAGCGATACAGCCCCCACCTGTATCCTCGACCCTTCACTTACTTCCTGCCTCGCAGTGCCCGGCTCAGCCTGGCTCTGCCTCTGAGTCTGCCAAGAGTATGTTATGATTCCAGTTATCAGTTCAGTCCTCCTTCTCTGCATTCCTAAAGCTACTGAACTGCATCAATAGTTTCCGTCATTGTCTAGCCTTTACGTCTCCACGTTAGAGAAATACTGCATTTTAATGGTCATTTAATATTCTTCATCACGCACTACATATAGAATAATGCATGCTCCAGTCTTAGAGTCCGTTAGCCTCTCCCCTCCTGACTCTTAGTTCATATCAACATGTTCTCTAAACATCAGATACTAGATACTGCTTAGGTACATGTCGCCCTGACTCTCCAGACTTCAGTCTCTGCTCCTAGCACAGAGTTCGAAGCCCCCAGCTTCTCCTAGTAACACGTCATCGCCAGTTTGCGCGCACCATTAGGTCAGAGGTCCCGGCTCATTAGGTAACCCCCTCCATGTCTCCGCCCCATTCATGACATATTCTGTTACGTTTGCATCACATGTCTATGTATACGCCTCTGTTACACCTACTTTCACCCTTATCTTTCGCGACTGCTATTGACCACACCCACTGCTCCGCCTATCGTATGTATTGTAATGCAACTGTTTTAGTATATATGATCATGTCTTGTTATTTAATGTTACGCCGATCCTGATTCTGCCCCCGGCAGCGCTGCCATCCTGTTCCCGTGCAGGTTGTCCTGTTCCTGTCCTTTATGCTGTAATAAACCTGCAAAACTCCTACTACCTCGAATCTTGACTCTTATTTATTGAGCTATCTGTTATTCATTTATTCATCCAAAAATAGAGGTATTATTTATTTATTTACCACACTCAGGGGGCTATCTCTGCCCCCTGCGCACGTTGAAAGATGGGAGAGATATCATTGGAAAGGGGAGAATCTCCCTTTCCAATGGTACCCCTCCAGTGGATCCCTGCTTGGGGATCGCCCCAGGAGGGCGATCCCCAAGCAGGGATCCACCCACTAGACCTCAGGGAGGGGGGAGCGGCCCCTTGGGCAGGGGCCTTTGCTCCCCCCAATTCTATTTGGCCATTTTTTAGTCTTTTTGCCCCCCCTGGGAGGCAGATGGGGGCATAAGCCTCCAATCTGCCCCCCCGGGGAGGGGAAAAAGTATACTAGACACCAGGGATTTTACAATAAATTTAAAATAGGGGTGGGGGCTGCCCAAAACGGGCAGGCCCATGCCCCCACCCCCCCACAATTGTTACAGTCTTTTGCCCCCCCCCCCCAGGGGGGCAAATAGGGCATTGGCCCCTAATCTGCCCCTTCGGGGGGCAGAAAGCCCACTAAACACCAGGGATTTCTTTTTTGAAAGTTTTTTAGGGTGGGGGCTGCCCAAAATGGGCATGCCCATGCCCCCACGCCCCCGGGAATCATTACAGTCTTTCTGCCCCCCCAGGGGCAGATGGGGCATTGGCCCCTAATCTGCCCCTTCGGGGGGCAGAAAGCCCACTAAACACCAGTGTTTTGTTTTTTGACTTTTTTTTTGGCTGTTTGCTGTCCAAAACGGGCACGCCAATGCCCCCACCCACCCGCCACCATTACATCCTTTCTGCCCCCTCCTGGGGGGTAGATGGGGGCATTAGCACCCAATCTGCCACCCCCAGGGGGGGCAAAAAGCCCACTAGACACCAGGGATTTTTTAGGGCAAATTTTTATTAGGGAGGGGGCAACGGCATGCCCATTTTGGGCAGACCCCACCCTAATTAAACTTTGCCCAAAAAACTCCCTGGCATCTAGTGGACTTTCGCTGGGTGGGTGGAAATTTGTTGATCCAAGCACATTCCAGAACTTTTCACCACAGAAATATGAGGAAAATTTGTTTTTTTGTCAATTGTTTAGTTTTGCAAGGGATTTTGGGTAACATAACCTGGTGGGAGGCAGTCGAATCACCCTATCCTGAATTCCCCTGGGTGTCTAGTATTCATAAATGTATAGGTTTGCTAGGTTTCCCTATGTGCCGGCAGAGCTAGGGTTCAAAAACGACAGGTAGGCCCTTTGCCAAAAAAGGCCCATTTTTCACTGCGAAATTGAGGTGCGACCACGTTGCGTTGTGCGCCGTTTCCTGATGCAGGCACTAGGCAGACCCACACAAGTGCGGTACCATTTTTCTCAGAAGACTTTGGGGAACGCGGGGTAGGTGGAAATTTGTTGATCCACGCAGATTCCAGAACTTTCCACCACAGAAATGTGAGGAAAATGCGTTTTTTTTTGGTCCATTGTTTAGATTTGCAAGGGATTTTGGGTAACAGAACCTGGTGGGAGGCAGTCGAGTAACCCCATCCTGAATTTCCCTGGGTGTCTAGTTTTTAACAATGTATAGGTTTGCTACGTTTCCCTAGGTGCCGGCAGAGCTAGTGTTCAAAAACGACAGGTAGGCACTTTGCCCAAAAAAAACTATTTTTCACTGCGAAATTCATGTGCAACCACGTTGCGTTTTGCGCCATTTCCTGATGCAGGTACTAGTCAGACCCACGCAAGTGAGGTCCCATTTTTCTTAGAAGACTTTGGGCACCGCGGGGTGGGTGGAAATTTGTTGATCCACGCAGGTTCCAGAACTTGCCACCACAGAAATGTGAGGAAAATGCGTTTTTTTGTCAATTGTTTAGATTTGCAAGGGATTCTGGGTAACAGAACCTGGTGGGACGCAGTGGAGTCACCCCATCCTGAATTTCCCTGGGTGTCTAGTTTTCAAAAATGTATAGGTTTGCTAGGTTTCCCTAGGTGCCGGCAGAGCTAGGGTTCAAAAACGAAAGGTAGGCACTTTGCCAAAAAAGGCCCATTTTTCACTGCGAAATTGAGGTGCGACCACGTTGTGTTTTGCGCCGTTTCCTGATGCAGGCACTAGGCAGACCCATGCAAGTGAGGTACCATTTTTCTTGGAAGACTTTCGGGAACGCAGGATGGGTGGAAATTTGTTGATCAACGCAGATTCCAGAACTTTCCACCACAGAAATGTGAGTAAATTGCGTTTTTTTGGGTCAATTTTTTAGCTTTGCAAGGGATTCTTGGTAACAGAACCTGGTGGGAGGCAGTCGAGTCACCCCATCCTGAATTTCCCTGGGTGTCTAGTTTTCAAAAATGTATAGGTTTGCTAGGTTTACTTAGGTGCCGGCAGAGCTAGGGTGCAAAAACTACAGGTAGACACTTTGCCAAAAAAGTATCAATTTTAAAACTGCGAAATTGATGTATGACCACGTTGCACCACACTATCACTCTTAGTAAGCATGCGTATACGCAATTATAACAGGATACCTAACGTGTGAGCATAATTACCTATTTGGGCTATACTGTATGCTGCGTGTCTGACAAATACATATTTTTATATATATATTTTTTTTTAACATGTCATGACATGTATCATTACTATTACTTTCAGAACTGTAAATATTAACAATTTGTTTCTTTGTTTACATGTTGACTAATTCTATGACGCTGGTTTGCATATAGCTCCACTCCAGCATGGCCGCCGTATTAGGCTATCAATACTGTCCTTTTTCATTTATTCCCAACTCAATGTTATAACACTTGTGAGATTGTACACTCAGTACACGTGAGCAAGACTGCGGATGTTGTCGAAATGCGTAGTGGTGGAATAAACTCGGTTTGCAGCAACTTTGGATTGTGTATCTTATGACCCTGAGAGTGCACTTACTTGGATTAAATAGTGATATATATATATATTCACTGAAAAAACCATAGGTTTCACACCAGTTATAGTTAGGAATTAGCATTTAAAAAACCTATTAAATTCACTGAAAAAACCATAGGTTTCACACCAGTTATAGTTAGCTGGAAATTTTACTGGCATAAAACCAATGAAATTCCCACGTTATAGTTAGTTGGACTCACTATAACTTGTGCGTGCAATGCACTGCTGATGACGTCACATGTTACCTCACTCATGACATGGTCAGCGACATCACTCATGACATCACTGATGACACCATCCAGTGAATGTGTGTCTTTCTGAAAAATAAATATTAGTGAGTAATGTTTAAATATTTAAATATATGTATTAATGTTTCACTTTGTGTATAAGTGGCTGCATGGGTTGGTGAGTTGCTACATGTGTAGGTATATGGGTTATTAGATGTTTTTCTTAGTATCAGTATAAGTGTTTGTATGGTTTGGTGGGGGTATTCTTAGCACATAGATGCATGAATGACTGACTCTCTGTTTGTATGTGTTTTGAATACAGCACATGTGCAGGACTGTATGGGTGGATGAGTGTGTATATGTGTATGTTAGTGAGTGAATGACTGTCTCACTAGTGTCTTTATCAGTAACTACATATGTTTTAATGTAGTATATGTGAATTTTGATGTATATAAGTGACTATATGTGAGAGTAAGGGATTGTAAGAGTTCCTGTTTAAATAAGTATGTGTTTCTATAAGTGATTGTTTAAGAGAGTAAGTATGTGTAAGGTTCCTTAGAAGTAAGGTGGTAGTGTGTGTATAGCTGTATATGCAAATAAATGGATGTTTAATAGTTTATTTGCATGTGTGAGTATGTGTGAGAGTATCTTTTGGATGACTGTCGGTGTGTAACAGGATGTATAGGTGTATCACTACATATGATGAGTGAGTATATGTATGAGTGACTACATAGAACTGTTGGTGAATGAGTGTATGTGTATATAGATGGTGGAATTACTGAATTGGTTGTTGTAACTGGTATGGGTATCTCCATTTTTTTGAAAATTTTAGTTTCTATTTTTGAATATGTGTTTCAAGAGTTACATTACAGTGAAAGGAGGTCTGTCACTCTGTCACAAGGATGGTGTCATCAGTGATGTCATGAGTGATGTCACTGACCATGTCATGAGTGATGTAATATGTGACGTCATCAGCAGTGCATTGCACGCGCAAGTTATAGTGAGTCCAACTAACTATAACGTGGAATTTCATTGGTTTTATGCCAGTAAAATTTCCAGCTAACTATAACTGGTGTGAAACCTATGGTTTTTTCTGTGAATTTAATATGTTTTTTAAATGCTAATTACTAACTATAACTGGTGTGAAACCTATGGTTTTTTCAGTGAATTTCATAGGTTTTTTAATAGCAAATCTCTATAGGTATGAAAAGTAATATTTTTTATAGTGAATTTTATATTGTATAAATATGTATTTTTTTAATTTTTTTTTTGCCCGGGGCGCTCCCGGGGCGCGTACCGGGGAGTGCCCCGGTCAGCGCAATGTTGCGGTGCGCCCCGGGGCGCGTACCGGGGAGCGTCCCGTTAGCGCTATTTTTGCGAACGAAAACAACATTGTGACGTTTGGCGTAGACGCGTGATGCGTCATATGACGCACAGCGTAAGCGCACCCGGAAGCACGCGAGCGCATACGATCGCGCAACGTATTGACACGCTTAGACTACGCGCCCATGGGCGCGCCCCGGACCGCGACTACGGGCGCGCCCCGGGGCGCGTAGCGTAAGCGCGTCGGGTCATGTGACCTGAAAATACCACTTTCTATTGGTGCAGAACAGTTTTGGTTTCCAAATGAGTAAAGCCCGTGTCATATGACCTGAAAATAACACTTCTCATTGGTTCAGGACACTTTGTTTTTTGCAAATGATGAAAGACCCCACCTTCTTTCCTTATTCTGACTTTGTCCTTTGACTGAGGAAGACCTGTTTCAGCAATAGAGAGAGAACTATTTTGTACTTTCAAATGGCTACTGTAGCTGCAACAGCTGGAGCATCTGCACCACCACCACCACCACCACCACCACCAAGAGGACCACTACAACAGTACATTGGTGGTCAAGAAGAGGAGGAGGAGGAAGAGGAAGAGGAGGAGGGGAGAACATGGCTGCCTGAACAAAATACCCCATACAAGCCCAAGTCACACATTGTATGGGAGTTTTTTTCAATCCCAGAGGGCAAGAAAAAAGTGAAGGTAACTTGCCTAATCTGTGGCGAACAACTCTCAAGGGGCAACCCAAACAAAAAATATTCCTTTGGTAATAATACCATGATTCGACATATGATCCGGAAGCATCCTAACAACTATTCTCGTGCAGAGCTCAGGGAACTGGCCAGTAACCTCCCCCAGTCTTCAAGGACCACCTCCAAAAGAACACAACCCACTCCATCGGGACCAGAAACAACGGAGATGATACCTTGTATACAACCACGATTTGCAGATTTTAGAATCACATGTATTGCATGTGGCAAGCTCATCGCCTATGGTGAAAAGAGCATGAAGCTCGTCGTCCTTGCTGGTGACAATCACAAATGCCCCAAAAAACAGTAATTTTTTCCGTTTTTTGTTTTTTGCTCCTGTTGAGCCATTTACAATTCCCTGTTTTTTGTTTCTCCCCTTAAAAAATACAAAAAAAATATAAAACTGTTTTGAAAAGCCAAAAAAAGTACAAAATGTTCAAAAAAACATTTTAAAAAAAATTAAAACAACAAAAAGAAGAAAAAAACAGTTCTTTTTAGAACTACCTTTCATTTATAAAAATAAACCTACATTTTTAATGAATCTCTGTCAATTTTTTTTTCTTAGGGTACGCGTACCGGGGCGCGCCCCCCAAAAAAATAGAAAAAAAAAATTTAATGAAGGAGTTAGCATGAGGGAAGAACACAAAGAGAGTAATGTTAAGAGAAAGAGAGCTACAGGATGAACACAGAGGGATTGTTTATTACATAGTAAAAAACAGAGAAGGTGTAATAGGGTGAAAGTGAGAAAAGTAAAATGACTAAAGGAGCGAAAGAAGGGAAGAGAGAGGAAGAAGACTAAAGTAGAGATAGTGGGAGAATGTGAGTGGGTGTTGAAAGAAAAAGAAAGGACAGTAAAAAATTGAGAATGAAGGGTAGTGGCGTAACCGGGATAAATGAAGAACGGTGAGTGAGGGTAAGAAAAGACCAGTTAGTGTAAGTAAAGAGGGGTGAAAGAGGGTGAAAAATTGAATTAGGATAAGACATGGGGAGTGACAAAGAGAAAGGACAAAGAGAGTAAATAAAACAGTACCTGAATGGGTTTGAGTGAAACAGCAAAGAAAGATAAGTAATGCAGTGTGTGTGACTTATAGGGAGTCAGTGGGTGTAGGTCGGGGTGTGGGTGTGTAAGGTGTGTCTGTGGGTGTGGCTGTGTGGGGTGTTTTGGTGTGGGTGGAGGTGAGGGTGTGTGAAGTATGTGTGAGGAGTGTATGGGTGTGGGGTGTATATGTGTGCGATGTATGTGTGTGTATGGAATGTGTGTGTGTGTGTGAAGAGTGTGTGTGGGGGGATTTTTTTGTGTGTATGAGGTGTGTGTGTGGTGTGTGTGTGGGGTGTATGTTAGAGGTGTGTGTATGTATTGAGAGGGGGATGAGGTGTGTGTGTAGGAGTAAGATAAATAATTAAGAAAAACAGAATGAGTGAAGAAGCAAAGGAAGGGAACAGAGGGTAAGTGAAGTAAAGAATAGGGATTGAAAGAAGTTGAATATGAGACGGGAAATAGGGAAATTGGAGTAAACATGGAGAATAAGAATAAGTGAGGGAAGCAGAATAAAGACACAGGAGTGAGGTTGGTTGAGAAAATATTAGTGAGCTTAAAGCAAAGGGTGATGACAAAATACATTTTTATAGTCATACTTACCATATAATAAATGTAACTTTAATTAATTTTTTTTACTACACTTTGTATCTGTGAAAGAGAGAAGAAAAAATAAGTTATAATTAGTAAAATGTGTATTTTAAATTAAAATATACAAATGAAGAGGTTAAAGATCATAACAGTGTATTTAGAAATAAAAAAAGAGTGAAGGACACAGAAAGGGAAATAAAGTAAGGTAGAAGGATAAAAAGAGAAAAAAGAAATAGAATGAGAGCAAATTACTAAGAGTAAGGCATATAGATTCACTGACACAGAGGAAGAGAAGAACAGAGAAATGAACTGAAGGTAAGAAAGATACTAAAACAATGTGAGTTAGCAAAACTAAGTCAGGAAACAGTAGTAAGTAAAAAGATAATAACAGAGACGGAAAAGAGTCTAATTAAGGATGCATTTAGAAGATTGAGAAATAGAAGATAACTGAGAGTAAGTGAAGAACAGTCAAAGTGAAGGGATGAAGTGAGAGAGGATAATATACAACGATTGAGGGAAATGGATTCAGGAAGTTAGTAGACAGACACACTAAGAGAAAAACTGAGTGAGGTGGGAGTACAATGAGTGACAAAAGGAAATGAGTAAGGAGCAAAAAAAGGAAAGAGAGGAGAAGACGACTAAAAGAGTGGTACTGGGAGAAAATAATTTGGTGATGAAAGTAAAGAGAAGGACATTGAAAGAAAGGAAATGAGGGATAGTAATGGAACCAGAGTAAAAGAAATGGGATGAAGAACGATGAGAGAGGAGCAGTGAAGTTGTTGTAAAAGAAATGATAGAAGGTAGATAAACACAAGTGAACATAACACAAGGAGAGTGAGGCACTGAGGACATAGAGGTAGTGAACGAGAAATATAGAAAAGAGGTCAAAAGAAAGGAGCAAACAAAGATAAGCGAGGGAGAGTGGGTAAGTTATAGTGATAGAGTGCGACAATACTGCTCAGTGAGTAAAGAGGAATTAGTAAAAGAGCAAAGGAGGAAAAGACGGAAAAGGGAACTAAAGCAGAGAGACTGAAAGCTGAAAAGTGGTGCAAGGGAGAGAGGGGATGCAGACAGTTGAAATGAGAATGAGGGGTTGTGAAAGAAGTGCAGTAAACGAATGGGTGTGAAACAGAGTGAGAGAAAGGCAGTGTGAGTGAGTAAAGAGAGCTGAAAGAGAGAGGAAAAAGGAAAATGAGTGTCAGAGAATGGGAATACAATTTAATTTACACAATCCAAATTATAGTATAACTTGTACAACATGTTACATAGTTTATTTTTGCTGTTCTCAGAATATATTGAATTTCACTTAAAATAGTGAGTTCAAATTACTCATCATATGACAGCGGGAAAAAAACCACAATCTAAAAGATTGTGTTTTAAAAAAAAACTTAGATACTGACAAATGACAAATGTACACTAATCTTTGATTGACTTACTTTTCCTTGAGGCCAAATAGTATATCATGGAGGTCCTTTTCTCGTTGCAAAGTACTCTGCTGTTCACTAAAAAATCCATTTCATCGACTTTCTAGAAGAAAAGCTCCAAGAACATCTGAAATATTTTCATTATTTTCATATACTCCTTTTTTTCAGTCATGACTCTTTACTCATTCCTGTACCTTTCCTTTTGGCCAAATAGTGTCAGATGTATGAGTATATTTTCAAATTAACTCTAAGAAACTCTGAAATTACCTTTTTTCCGACATTCTGAAAGAAAGGCTCATACAACATTTTCACAATATTTAAGTATTTGTAAAACCATCTCTGACTCACTCATGTTCATCATTTTGTATAATACTAATATCACATACTATGCGATCCACTTACAGTACCTATATGACAAGTCAATTTTTTATATTACCTGGATCACTTTTACTCAGAATATATTTTTAAACAGCAAAATAACCTTTATTAACTGCTCCCGTCTTCAAAGGCCAATTACCTTTACTTAAATTTTGGTTGTAAAAACACTAGGTATGAATTTTTTAAGCCAAAAGGCAAACGTTGTTTGAAAGTCAAATGAATGTCGTTACAGTGGGTCCAACCTTTACAACTTTTTAAATAGCATGTGTAATGCCCTGATGTTGTAGAAGGACCGTCATGAAAAATAATAGCTACAGTTGCAAAGGTTCTTCCTGATATTGATAACTGAGAACCAACTACATTTTTAATAGAAGTTGTCAATTTAGTTCCATCAGGTCTACATCGTTGGAACATTAAAATGACATACTGACCATAATTTTGTAGAAATAATGTGGACAGCATAGTAGACTTACATTGGGTACACATCATCTTGTGATCCGCTGCTTTAAAAGGCACTGATTTGCAGTCTGGTAAAGTCAAATATATAAATCTTTCAGTGTCTATTCTAGTAGTACTTGATAAAGTACAGTTGTCGCAGTCATGCTGCCATTGATAAGAAAGGCTAAAAAGATTTTTTATATCTACACCTTCATCTTCCAATACATCAAACATATACATTAAAAATTCCTGACAATCCTGCTGAATATTCTGTGAAAATTGATTTTGACCAGAACATATGTCTAGAAGATTTCGAATTTCTGAAACACTTTCTATTTTTGCTCTATCACTGCTACATTTCTAAACATGGAATTCAACAAACAACAGAATCTTTGATCCCGATTTTCAACAATCTGTTCTTGTATATTTTGAAGAAAAAAAACAACAATAACCACTACATTAGCATAGCAGTTGACACCAGAACTGTTTTCAAACTGAAATCCAACAACATCTTCAACAGAATCCTTTTTCTTTCTACTTACAATTACAGTTTCATCTACTTTTTGTCTTTTTGCTACTACCTCACTGCAATTATTCTCATTTCTTCTTTTTCGGCCTACCACACGTTTTTCAAACAGAGGATATTGAGGCAAATGTGGAGCATACTCTCTTCTTAACCTATTGTATTCTTTAACACAATGTAGATCTGCACAAATCTTTGTTTCATCACACTCAATCAAGTACAGTCCTGATAAAGTTCTGACTCGTGATAATGCCACATATGCCATACCCTCTTTAAACACAGAACTTCTAATGTTCACCAAAGCGCTATCTACACTTAAACCTTGAGATTTATGAATTGTCACCGCATATGCCAAACAAATAGGAAACTGTTTTCAGCGAACATATAAGTCTTTCACAAGCAAAAATCTAGCTGAACAACGACAAATTTGTTCTATTTCCTCAATGCCATCAAATTTAATTTTTTAAATTTCAATTCCATCTCTATTTTTGTAATTCACAAAACCAACAACATGACCCATTGCTCCATTTACCAGACCTCTTTCAACATTTAAATTCCTTCTCAAAATGATACGACAATTTAAACACACATTCAGAGTCTTTTCAAAACCAGCAGTTTTAGATAGTCTTATCTAATGAATCCAATTTTGATTTTAAATTTTCAGACAAAATAATTGTTGCTCCCATATGTTCAATTTTATTTATAGCTTCCAGTTTCACTATCTCTTCATTTTCTAACTTTAACATTTTGTTGTTGAACATAGAACATTCTTTCAGAGTTGGCATCAAACATATGCCAGATTTCTTCTCATTAATTTTCTTAAAAATATACTCTGGAAGAATGTTTTCATTTGGGTACAAATTTGAAATTAATTGTCTATGTAAAGCTTCTTTCCCTTGCTGACTTACTTTTCCGATTCTTACATCTTGTAGAATATTTTTATAATCTTCATCCTTTGCCTGCCGCATATTTTGAAGCAGTTCTGCATATTTGAAGTTTAACCATATATTAACGTTTCCAATGCTTCCTAGGCACTTCCTGGTATCTTCATGCATGAGCATTTTGAACACAGGTTGTCCTTTCACTGGAGTCAACTGCAGTAGATCTCCAAAAACAATAATATGTTTTCCTCCAAATAAGACATCATAGTCTGTTCTAAGAATTTCTTGCATTCTCAAATGCACAAATGCAAGCATTATATTTGACACCATGCTTACTTCATCAATGATAAGAAGTTTCATTTTCTTCAGGACTCTCGAAACTTCGGAACACGCATCTCCAGATAGCTTGTGATATTGCAATTTGTTATCATGCTCCACTGGCAGCATCAGTAAACGATGTAAAGTAATCCCTTTATTGTTATGTGCTGCCAGCCCAGTTGGAGCAGTAACAACACAAGATAGCGGTGATTCAGTCCTTTTCTGCAGATAAGTTGCAATTGCTTTAATCAGAAAACTTTTTCCAGTTCCCGCTTCTCCACTTACGTACAGTTGGACTGGTTTAAATGATGTACATGAGCACTTTTTTTTCTCATGAGTGAATCCATGTTCAATCTGATCTGTGACTTCGTCATATATCTGTTTCTGCTCAAGGTTTAGTTGTTTCACCAAATCTTCTAAGTTAACTACATCATCTTGAGCTTGTTCAATAAATCTTTCCACCTCATCCATGGCAGTTTTCAGCTTCATTTTGAATAATTGGTCCTCCAAGTGGATCCTGACTCAATGAAGCAGAACTCTGACTGTCTTGAGAACTGTCTCTAGCAATCTCTGCAGCAATTGTGGCTTCTTGCTCTATTTCTTCGTTCAACATTTGCAGATAATTTGGAAAAACAGGACATTCTATGGTATCCTTGGTTGCATTAAAAGAATCTTCGTAACAGAGAAAATCTGTAAGTAGTTCCTCTTCTGTACGCCATGGCTTAAAGAGTTGCAAAAGAGCTAAATAGTAAAATTCCCTTTTGTCTGGATTTTCACAACTCAATTTTCGATGATTAATCAAATGGCCTTTTTTCTGTTTCACTAGACATCCTTCACATCCAATGACAGCATATATTCCATTCTTGATATCTTCTCTGATGTTCCTCTTATAAATATAGCTTTGAAGAACTTCATAGAGACAAGCGTTCTCAAGGTGAGGACTTCTATTTGGATAGTATCCATTACAACGCAACTATTACAACGTAATGCTTTTACAACGCAGGTATTACAACGCTAATGCTATTACAACGCATGTTTTTACAACGCATGGTGTTACAACGCTAATGCTATTACAACGCATGTATTTACATCGTATATTAATTTATATAATTTATTTTGGGTATTTAGATAGATATTTATTTATATAATTATTTTATAAAAATATTATTATTTTAATAAAATTAATTATAATACTTAGTGATTATTTGTAGATTTTTGAATTATTTATTTATTTATTTATTTAATTATTAATAATTGATATATATATATATATTAAATTAGTGTATTAGTAAGTAGGAAGTATTAATATTTAGGAAATTATATAATATAATAACATCATATATTAATTTTTATAATTTATTTTGGGTATTTAGATAGATGATTATTTATATAATTATATTATAAAATTATTATTATTTTAATAAAAATTATTATAATACTTAGTTATTATTTGTAGATTTTTGGAATTATTTATTTATTTATTTATTTAATTATTAATAATTGATATATATATATATATTGAATTAGTGTATTAGTAAATAGGAAGTATTAATATTTAGGAAATTATGTAATATAATAAATAAATAAGTATTAATACTCAGGTAATTTTTACAAGATAAATATCAAGTTAGTTATAATATAATTTTTTATTGAACTTAATTATAATAGTTAATGATTATTAGTCGATTTTGGGTATTACAGATTTATAGATATTTAAATATATATATTTTTAAAATAATAAAATTTATGGGGGTATTAAAATAAACATTTATTTTTTATAATTTAATTAATTGTTTTAGAAAAATATATATAAATATATATATATATATATATATATATATATATAATTAGTCTATAAATATTTTAAAAATATAGGAAGTATTAATATTTAGGTAACTATTTATTATAAATTAAATTTAAATTTAAGTATTAATACTTAGGTACTTTATACAAGATAAATATCATGTTTGTAAATATTATATTTTTTGATACTTTAAATTAAATATTAAATCATTTAAAAAAGTAAAGAAGATAAAAAAATCAAATATTAATATTCAGGTTTTATTTAAAATAATAAATTAATATTGTAAAATGTTACATTAGCAATAAATAAATCTATTTAATAATGTTTAGTGTTTATAATTTTTTAAATGAAATAATAATATATTTATAATATTTATAGAATCATATTTATATTTTTTCCCACGCTTTTGTATTGATTTCAATGAAGCGTTTTGTCCTTCATTTATTTCATTGACGTCTTGAATGGGATCCGCGGGATATTTTGCTATGCTTTTAAAACAACGGATGCAGCGGGAGAAGAAGGAAATAAGGGTAGACAAATGGTAAGTGATAAAAAACATAATTTTTAATGTGTGTATTGAAATTAATAACATTTAAAATAAAAATAATAAAAGTAGAAACCATATATTGTACGAATAAATTTTTTTTTATTGCTGATATTAAATGTAAAAATATATATGTATTTTTAATACATTTGCAAATATTTTTATAATTTTTTTAATTAACAAAAATAGATTATGGAAAAAATATAAACATATAATAGATTATAATGTAATTGTCCATTTTCTATTTTGATGTTTTTGGATGACGTCTTCACGTTAACGTCGACGCAAGCCGCCATCTTGGATTTTCCGATTGCTGGAAGTAGCTGGAAGCTGATCTGCGCTAAAGGTAGGAAACTTTTCTAACTTATTTTATACTAAAACATATTTAAAAAGATATATATAATGTAATGAGAGGTTAAGTAGAGGTTGCTTATTAAACTAATAGATGTTATGATTATATTACAACATGTCGCCGAACATTTCACTGTTATATGCCATTGTCGGGTTATTTTTCGGGGGAAAAAAATGATTAAATATATTTAAAAAAATAGAGTGATGATTTATATTGTATACATTTTGAACGTAATATGTTTTGTGTAGTGGTAGAATAGTTTGGATTCTTTTCATTAGATGAACACAGATAGGAAATGTTAGAAACAATTTTTTAGAAAACTGATTGCATTTGGCTTGTTTTGTATAAGAGAAAACTGTTTGTTTTGGGATTAAAAAGACAGTTCGTTGTTTAATTACCATGCAATGTTTCGTTTAATTGCTTTTTAGAGAATTTACAAAAATGTTCAAAATTGATTTCTTTGGTTACATTTTGATGATATCTATTTGTTTGAGAAAGTTGATTTCGTGGTCGTTTTTTTTTGAATGGAATTGTTTAATATTGGAAATAAAAGGATTTTCATTGAAAGTAGTAATTATTTTTTGAAAAAATGCCAATTTGATTTTTTTAGTTAGTGAGAAATACTGCAGTTAGGTTGTTTAGTTAGCGAGAAATACTGCAGTTAGGTTGGTGTGAAATAAATAATGAAAAAGTGAAATTATTTGGGGTAGATCTGACAAAAAATGCTTCAAACTTAAGATTAGAAAAAAAAAATATCTTATCTTTTACAAAAAATATTTCTGTTTGAAATAGCACAGAAATGTTAGAAAAATATAATAAAGAAACAGATATATTTTTCTATATTAATACCAGTTTATTAATAAATTTTTTCACAAGCCAGCATCAATTTTTAAAAATAAAGGGGTGTTATTTTGTATAGTATAAAATTTATTGGTACGTTCAGAATGTTTACAAAATTGAAAAAAAAAATGGAATGCAAATTATTTCCATTTACGTTTTCATAATGATTTTTAATAACTATTATGTTAGGGTTTTCTTCTTTTCAAAAAGATAAGAAAAATATTTTTTTCTTATTTTTAACAGGTGTACTTTGAGAGAAAAAAATTTAATAAAGATAAGGGAACCCGACAAGTAATAATTTAAAAAAAATTTAAATTTTTCCAAATGAATTAAAATATAGAAAAAATAATTTAGGGCAAAGCAGGAAAGTAAGTTACATAAAAAATAGTTAAAAATGTAAAATATTAGCAACATTCTCTAGATAATCCAAAGCCACACACAACGAAAATTGTTGTAGTACACCCAATAGTCTCTCAGACATTTCCTTTGTTTGCCTTGAAGGACGTGGGTTTAGAATACCAGACAATGCTTGAGCAAGTCTCATTTCTTGAAAACTTTGCTCCTTCTTCAAAGTTTTCAGGAAAGAGTAGAAATTAGGATGGTGTTTGCCAATCGTGTGACTGAAGGAGTTATGCCATCCCTCTATGGCATTATTTGTTTTTGCACCACCTTCTAAGCAGGTTGAGTAGCAATTCCACCACTCCACATGGTAACGTGGCTTCCTCCTGCGACCCGATCTGCCTAGACGTCCAATCCATGTGTCTTCGAAATAATTTAAAATGGGTGCCAATTTTTCCTCATGTTCTACAAAATATTCTGACTCTGAAATTGCTGTGTAGTAGTCATCTACACTATCAGGTGGTACAAAACAAAGTGCAGTTAATTTTTTTAGTTCGACTTGTAATTTGCTATCAGACGAGTAATCAGCAACCAGGGATGTTTTTTGAAGCTTACGCCAATATGCCTGGGAAAAATGAAAAAAACATCCCTGAATTTGGGTATCCGTGTACAATTTGTTGATGACATTCATCATTGTCAATTCAAAATCTAATATGATTTTCCTAGGACTTATTCCAGAAGTTTTTTCTTTAATAACTGATAAAAACTCAGTATAAGTTGCTGATTGCTTATCTGGTAATAAACTGTATACTAAAGGTACTACATTATTATTAATTTGAGCATGAATACTGTAAATTTGGGTGAATGGATGGGGCGTACTTTTAAACGTCCCATCCATCATCCAAATTTCTGTATTTTCTAATTTAAAAAGGTTACGGGGAGTGCTAAATATTAACATGCGTTTCAGAGGGTTTTGGTTATCATAAAGTAGAAAAGGTTCATTAGAGAAGGAAATAGTTAAATCATGAGGAATTACAATGTCAGAAAAAGTTTGAGGAGTAACAGTTTGGGTGTTACTTGCCTGCTTTTTTCTTTGAATAATTCTACGCAAATTTGGGATTGTTGGCATATTACAAGCAACATGTCCAGGGACATGTTGAGCAACCTCTCTCAAAATCTGACCAGGAGTTTGATTGGAGGTGGATGCAATATCTTTCATTTCATTGATAGTATCGCGTATTTCAATCTCCATAGCAGAGGCAGAGTGGTTATGTTCTGTGGTTCTCACCACTATCTCACCAACAGTAACCGCTCTGCCGCTGCAACGGGCGGTATAATATTGTACACACCTCCAATGTCTCCTGGGTTCACTTAGCCTCTCATTACAGTATATATACCCACAATGTTTCAGGAGTCTGTTCCCTTTTCGAGATTTGGTGTAAGTTGCAGTATTTTGACTTGCCATTTCCTGTAGAGAAATTTTTTTTTTTTATATTATATTTAAGATACACACATTTTTGATTTTTTTTATTTAAACATAATTTAAAAAATATTTATTTGCTTTTACTGTATAGATTTTAAGTATAAATTTGGATTAGTAATTGGCACTTTTTCACTAACCAGCACTTTCTCTGAATATGCACTCATTTGGAGTTAGAATAATAAGTGGCACTTGGACAATATCCAGCACTTTCCCTACTCATGCACTTTCACAGAGTTGGAATAGTAATTGGCACTTTTTCACTAACCAGCACATTCTCTAAATATGCACTCACCTGGAGTTAGAATAGTAAATGGCACTTGGACACTATCCAGCACTTTCCCTACTCATGCACTTTCATAGAGTTGGAATAGTAATTGGCACTTTTTCACTAATCAGCACTTTCTCTGAATATGCACTCCCCTGGAGTTAGAATAGTAAGTTGAACTTGGACACTATCCAGCACTTTCACTAATCATGCACTTTCACAGAATTAAAATAATAATTGGCAATTTTTCACTAACCAGCACTTTCTCTGAATATGCACTCACCTAGAGTTAGAATAGTAAGTTGAACTTGGACACTATCCAGCACTTTCCCTACTCATGCACTTTCACAGAGTTGGAATAGTAATTGGCAAATTTTCACTAACCAGCATTTTCTCTGAATATGCACTCACCTGGAGTTAGAATAGTAAGTTGAACTTTGACACTATCCAGCACTTTCACTAATCATGCACTTTCACAGAATTAGAATAATAATTGGCAATTTTTCACTAACCAGCACTTTCTCTGAATATGCACTCACCTAGAGTTAGAATAGTAAGTTGAACTTGGACACTATCCAGCACTTTCCCTACTCATGCACTTTCACAGAGTTGGAATAGTAATTGGCAAATTTTCACTAACCAGCACTTTCTCTGAATATGCACTCACCTGGAGTTAGAATAGTAAGTGGCACTTGGACACTATACAGCACTTTCCCTACTCATGCACTTTCACAGAGTTGGAATAGTAATTGGCAAATTTTCACTAACCAGCACTTTCTCTGAATATGCACTCACCTGGAGTTAGAATAGTAAGTGGCACTTGGACACTATACAGCACTTTCCCTACTCATGCACTTTCACAGAGTTGGAATAGTAATTGGCACTTTTTCACTAAACAGCACTTTCTCTGAATATGCACTCACTTGGAGTTAGAACAGTAAATTGAACTCGGACAATATCCAGCACTTTCACTACTCATGCACTTTCACAGAGTTAGAATAATAATTGGCACTTTTTCACTAACCAGCACTTTCTCTGAATATGCACTCACCTAGAGTTAGAATATCAAGTGGCACTTGGACACTATCCAGCACTTTCCCAACTCATGCACTTTCACAGAGTTGGAATAGTATTTGGCACTTTTTCACTAACCAGCACTTTCTTTGAATATGCACTCACCTAGAGTTAGAATAGTAAGTTGAACTCGGACACTATCCAACACTTTCCATATTATTGCACTTTCACAGAGTTGGAATAGTAATAGAAATATTTTACTACTTATTATTCTGAACTTATAATGTGTTTCACAATGATTTCTAATTGCTTTGAAATATGATACTCAGATGTGTTTATTTAGGAAAATTACCTTGGGTTTCGGAAGAATCTATTAGAAAAACTGTTGTATATAGTTGTGGAATAGACTGGATTTTTGTGGATATCTGCCTTGCAGTGTTTTATTGTAGGCTGTGAAGAAATAAAGTTGAAAAGGTGTTCAATGCTTAGAAAATGTATTATTTTATTGGTTTCTCTATATATATGTGGGAGAAAAATCATTTACATTTATGCATGTTTATAAATATGACACATGTTATCATTAAAATGCACTTTATTTCAATATGCAATGATGTGATGTTTAAATAGTCAGAGGCAATTTAAAACTATTATGCACTTTCCCAACACATGCACTTTCACAGAGTTGGAATAGTAATTGGCACTTTTTCACTAACCTGCACTTTTTCTAAATATGCACTAACCTGGAGTTAGAATAGTAAGTGGCACTTGGACACTATCCAGCACTTTCCCTACACATGCACTTTCACAGAATTGGATTAGTAATTGGCACTTTTTCACTAACCAGCACTTTTTCTGAATATGCACTCACCTGGAGTTAGAATAGTAAGTGGCACTTGGACACTATCCAGCACTTTCCCTACAAATGCACTTTCATAGAGTTGGAATAGTAATTGGCACTTTTTCACTAACCAGCACTTTACCTGAATATGCACTCACCTGGAGTTAGAATAGTAAGTGGCACTTGGACACTATCTAGCAATTTCCATATTCTTGCACTTTCACAGAGTTGGAATAGTAATAGAATTATTTTAATAGTTATTTATCTGCACTTATAATGTGTTTCACAATGATTTCTAATTGCTTTGAAATATGATACTCAGATGTGTTTATTTAGGAAAATTACCTTAGGTTTCGGAAGGTTCTTTTCGAAAAACTGTTGTATATAGTTGTGGAATAGACTGGCTTTTTGAGGATATCTGCCTTGCAGTGGTTTCTTGTAGGCTGTGAAGAAAACAAGTTGAAAAGGTGTTCTATAATTAGAAAATGTATTATTTTATTGACTTTTCTATATATATGTGGGAGAAAAATCATTTACCTTTATGCATGTTTATAAGTATGACACATGTTATCATTAAAATGCACTTTATTTCAATATACAATGATGTGGTGTTTAAATAGTCAGAGGCAATTTAAAACTATTATGCACTTTCCTGACACATGCACTTTCACAGAGTTGGATTAGTAATTGGCACTTTTTCACTAACCAGCACTTTATCTGAATATGTACTCACCTGGAGTTAGAATAATCAATGGTACTTGGACACTATCCAGCAGTTTCCCTACTCATGCACTTTCACAGAGTTGGAATAGTAATTGGCACTCTTTCACTTATCAGCACTTTATCAGAATATGCACTCACCTGGAGTTAGAATAATAAGTGGCACTTGGACACTATCCAGCACTTTCCCTACACATGCACTTTCACAGAATTGGAATAGTAATTGGCAGTTTTTCACTAACCAGCACTTTTTCTGAATATGCACTCACCTGGAGTTAGAATAGTAAGTGGCAATTGGACACTATCCAGCACTTTCCCTACACATGCATTTTAACAGAGTTGGAATAGTAATTGGCACTTTTTCACTAACCAGCACTTTCTCTGAATATGCACTCACCTTGAGTTAGAATAGTAAGTGGCACTTGGACACTATCTAGCACTTTCCATATTCTTGAACTTTCACAGAGTTGGAATAGTAATAGAATTATTTTACTAGTTAATTTTCTGCAATTATAATGTGTTTCACAATGATTTCTAATTGCTTTGAAATATGATACTCAGATGTGTTTATTTAGGAAAATTACCTTGGAGTTTCGGAAGGTTCTTTTCGAAAAACGGTTGTATATAGTTGTGGAATAGACTGGATTTTTGTGGATATCTGCCTTGCAGTGGTTTATTGTAGGCTGTGAAGAAAAAAAGTTGAAAAGGTGTTCAATGCTTAGAAAATGTATTATTTTATTGGATTTTCTATATATATGTGGGAGAAAAATCATTTACCTTTATGCATGTTTATAAATATGATACATGTTATCATTAAAATGCACTTTATTTCAATATGCAATGATGTGGTGTTTAAATAGTCAGAGGCAATTTAAAAATATTCTGCACTTACCCGACACATGCACTTGCACAGAGTAGGAATAGTAAGGGGTACATTTTCAGTATCCAGCAGTTTTTGAGAATAGGCACTTATCTGGAGTTAGAATAATAAATGGGACTCGGACACTATCCAGCACTTTCCCTACTAATGCACTTTCACAGAGTTGGAATAGTAATTGGCACTTTTTCACTAACCAGCACTTTCTTTGAATATGCACTCATTTGGAGTTAGAATAGTAAGTGGCACTTGGACACTATCCAGCACTTTCCCCACTCATGCACTTTCACAGAATTGGAATAGTAATTGGCACTTTTTCATTAACCAGCACTTTTTCTGAATATGCACTCACCTGGAGTTAGAATAGTAAGTGGCACTTGGACACTATCCAGCACTTTCCCTACACATGCACTTTCACAGAATTGGAATAGTAATTGGCACTTTTTCACTAACCAGCACTTTCTCTGAATATGCACTCACCTAGAGTTAGAATAGTAAGTGGCACTTGGACACTATCCAGCACTTTCCATATTCTTGCATTTTCACAGAGTTGGAATAATAATAGAATTATTTTACTAGTTATTTTTCTGCACTTATAATGTGTTTCACAATGATTTCTAATTGCTTTGAAATATGATACTCAGATGTGTTTATTTAGGAAAATTACCTTGGAGTTTCGGAAGGTTCTTTTCGAAAAACGGTTGTATATAGTTGTGGAATAGACTGGATTTTTGTGGATATCTGCCTTGCAGTGGTTTATTGTAGGCTGTGAAGAAAACAAGTTGAAAAGGTGTTCAATGCTTAGAAAATGTATTATTTTATTGGCTTTTCTATATATATGTGGGAGAAAAATCATTTACCTTTATGCATGTTTATAAATATGATACATGTTATCATTAAAATGCACTTTATTACAATATGCAATGATGTGGTGTTTAAATAGTCAGAGGCAATTTAAAACTATTCTGCACTTACCCGACACATGCACTTGCACAGAGTAGGAATAGTAAGGGGTACATTTTCAGTATCCAGCAGTTTTTCAGAATAGGCACTTATCTGGAGTTAGAATAATAAATGGGTTTTGGACACTATCCAGCACTTTCCCTACTCATGTACTTTCACAGAGTTGGAATAGTAATTGGCACTTTTTCACTAACCAGCACTTTTTCTGAATATGCACTCATTTGGAGTTAGAATAGTAAGTGGCACTTGGACACTATCCAGCACTTTCCCCACTCATGCACTTTCACAGAATTGGAATAGTGATTGGCACTTTTTCACTAAACAGCACTTTTTCTGAATATGCACTCACCTGGAGTTAGAATAGTAAGTGGCACTTGGACACTATCCAGCACTTTCCCTACACATGCACTTTCACAGAATTGGAATAGTAATTGGCACTTTTTCATTAACCAGCACTTTCTCTGAATATGCACTCACCTTGACTTAAAATAGTAAGTGGCACTTGGACACTATCCAGCACTTTCCATATTCTTGCACTTTCACAGAGTTGGAATAGTAATAGAATTATTTTACTAGTTATTTTTCAGCACTTATAATGTGTTTCAAAATGATTTCTAATTGTTTTGAAATATGATACTCAGATGTGTTTATTTAGGAAAATGACCTTGGAGTTTCGGAAGGTTCTTTTCGAAAAAATGTTGTATATAGTTGTGGAATAGACTGGCTTTTTGAGGATATCTGCCTTGCAGTGGTTTCTTGTAGGCTGTGAAGAAAACAAGTTGAAAAGGTGTTCAATGCTTAGAAAATGTATTATATTATTGGCTTTTCTATATATATGTGGGAGAAAAATCATTTACCTTTATGCATGTTTATAAATATGATACATGTTATTATTTAAATGCACTTTATTTCAATATGCAATGATGTGGTGTTTAAATAGTCAGAGGCAATTTAAAAATATTCTGCACTTACCCGACACATGCACTTGCACAGAGTAGGAATAGTAAGGGGTACATTTTCAGTATCCAGCAGTTTTTCAGAATAGGCACTTATCTGGAGTTAGAATAATAAATGGGACTCGGACACTATCCAGCACTTTCCCTACTCATGCACTTTCACAGAGTTGGAATAGTAATTGGCACTTTTTCACTAACCAGCACTTTCTATGAATATGCACTCATTTGGAGTTAGAATAGTAAGTGGCAATTGGACACTATCCAGCACTTTCAATACTCATGCACTTTCACAGAATTGGAATAGTAATTGGCACTTTTTCACTAACCAGCAATTTCTCTGAATATGCACTCATTTGGAGTTAGAACAGTAAGTGGCACTTGGACACTATCAAGCACTTTCCCTACACATGCACTTTCACAGAGTTGGAATAGTAATTGGCACTTTTTCACTAACCAGCACTATCTATGAATATGCACTCATCTGGAGTTAGAATAGTAAGTGGCACTTGGACACTATCAAGCACTTGCCCTACTCAAGCACTTTCACAAAGTTGGGATAGTAATTAATTAATTTTAGTAGTTATTATTCTGCACTTATAAAGCGTTTAACAATGTTTTTAAATTGCTCTGAAATATGATACTCAGATGTGTTTATTTAGGAAAATTACCTTGGGTTTCGGAATGTTTTTTTTGAAAAACTGTTGGCTGTCTTTTTGCGGATGTGTGGCTTGAAGTGCTTTCTGGTAGGCTGTGAAGAAAAAAAATAGAAAAGGTGTTCAATGCTTATAAATTATACTATTTTATTGGCTGCTATATATATATGTAGAGAAAAAAATTTACTTTGAAGGATTTTTAGATATATGATAAATGTTATTATTATACTGCACTTATAATCTTTACGACATTGCTTTTTATTTACTATGACATCTGTAAATGCAATATATATATTTATGGAAATTACCTTGGTTTTTTGAAGGTTGTTGTTTTAAATTTCTTCAAAATATTCTCGATTTTGGTTGATTTTTCGACGTTCTGTGACTTTTCCAATTTTTTCAGTTTGGCTTAAAAAAATACAATTTTTACCAGTTTAATTTAAATGTGGTGTTTTTTAATCATTTAAAAATTAAAAAATAATATATTACTACACATTATCGTACGATTTTGTATTAGCTTTTTAATTTTTTCGGATGGAATGGAACCTTATTTTTTTTAACATATATATATAAACTTTTTAAACTGTATTTCTTTTATCGTTTAATCATAATTATTTTTAGTATTACAGGTTATTTACTGATCTGAGTGGGGGTATATACACGGTTCGTTTTTGTACGTGCTATGTTATTTTTGATTAAATAAAATAATTAAAAAAAAACATTTATAATAATATAAGCAGTTATTTGATAACGATTTTTTTAATATACATTTAATGTTCCAATTATATGGTAAATATTTTACAATAATCCTCTTTATTTAATGCAAATATCAATTTTTGTTTTCCAGTTAGGTCTGGATGAGATAATATTTCAGGAAACTTTTGAAATGGATTAATAGTTGCGTTGTAATGGATGTTACCCTTTTGAAATATATGTATTATTTACAAACAAATCGTTTACCATGAATTTGGATGTACGAATAAATAAATATTATTTTTAAGCCATTTCTCATTAGTTTAGAAATGTTGGCGTTTCTATAAATAAATTTTTAAAAAGTTTATTACTTCACGAAAAAATTTAAAGTTGTTGAAATAAATATATTTTGTTTATCGTTCATTAAATACATTTATTTCTCTTAAAATAATTTTTTACTCTTATTACCATTCACAATGTTAACAAAAAAACCAATAAACCTGACATATTAGGTTCTAAGTGTTACTAAATTAATGTATACTACTATTTTAATTCACAAAAAATTTAAACAGTTTTAGGAAATATTACGCTAATAATATGTTAACCTAAAATAGTTTACCAAATCGTTTTAAATATCTTACTGTTCTATGAAATAGAAATGCTTCTACGGTCGCTTTCGTTGATATTTATCTCAAGAGGTCAGAGGGTCAGGTTTTCACGTCTGATTAGTCTGCAAGTTGAAAATCAACTGTTTTCAAAATGGTGGGATACGTCTATTTATAACTTTTTTTAAATAGCATTATATTTTTCGTAAATTATATTGATTACTTTCATAATATTTGGGGAATAATTTCATGAGGAAACATATAAATTAAATTGTTTTATTTAAAAGTAAGCTCAACAAACTTTCGTTCCGTTTTAACATCCATTTTGAATGTCTTGTTGACATTGGAGGGCATTGAAATAGTAGATGGACATTATTTTTCATTGCAGTGTTTAAAATGGCGTTCATTTCTTCGTAAGGTCATTATTTTTGTCTATCGAGTATTGGAAACCCTTATTTATCCTTTATATTCTTAAAATATATATATTCTTTTGCGTTGTTAAAGAATTTCATGGTACACAGTATTTTTATAAGTAATCGAGTATTAATTTATTAAAGGTCTAAATTGGTATCGTGTTATTATTATAATTTTTGAATCCATTTTTAAATATATTTAGCCACCCATAACCTCTATTTTCCATGTAAGCCGTTCTACTTATTATTTAATAAAATTTATGTATTTTTTTGTGTGTCATTATAGTAATCGATGTTAAATAGTATAATTTTTTTATAATTGGGTATTAATTTATTAAATATATAAATCTGTTTTTTAATACTCGGGTATTAATTTATTAAATAAATAAACCGAATTCGTAATATTATAGTAGTTTAATGACCCGTTTTTTAATACACTTACCCACCCAAAACCCCTAATTTCCCTGCATTCCGTGCCAGATTTTATTTTACAAAAAAAAAAAAAAAATATATGTAATGGTATGCTATGAAATTTATTATTTTTTAATACTCGGGTATTAATTTATTAAATAAATAAACAAAAATCGTAAATTTATAATAGTTAAATGACCCGTTTTTTAAAACACTTACCCACCCAAAACCCCTAATTTTCCTGCATCCCGTGCCAGATTTTATTTTACAAAAAAAAATTTTTTTTATATGTAATGGTATGCTTTGAAATATAATATTTTTTAATACTCGGGTATTAATTTATTAAATAAATAAACCAAAATCGTAATTTTATAATAGTTTAATGACCCGTTTTTTAAAACACTTACCCACCCAAAACCCCTAATTTCCCTGCATCCCGTGCCAGATTTTATTTTACAAAAAAAAAAAATTATATATGTAATGGTATGCGTTGTAATAAAATGCGTTGTAACAATACTTTTGAATCAGTAACACTATTTTACGATGTAATAGCATGCGTTGTAAAAAAACGCGTTGTAATAACAGTTGCGTTGTAAAAAATGCGATGTAAAAGCATGCGTTGTAATAACATGCGTTGTAATGACACCAATCCGTATCCAACATGTTTGTCTTCAAAATATCTGTACTTTCTGGTTCTTTCTCCGCCAAATACTCTATCTCTTGTACAGATTTCAAAACTCGATTTCGTGTTGCAGCAAGACCTAGACTCACCCAAATGATGGTTCTAGATTTGGCATAGAGACTTGCTGATGACAATCGATCAGAACATTCATATGCTCCAATTTCTCGATGCGACAACATCTTCAGACTGTAACTGTATAATTTCTTGCTTAGACTCTTTTCATGTGAAATGTCCTCCCCAATTTCCTTCAGTTCTGTTTTTTCTTTTTTTGTGATGTAAGACGTCACATATCGAGCCACAGCAATAGAGTTGTCAGCAACGAATTGAATATCCATGTTAGCATTCCACATGGACAAAATCACTGGGTTGCAGTCGTTGATGTACTTGGACTCTTCGATTCTTTTTAAATTGTATGTATTTTTTGGGGACTTCCTTGTCACAGTATGTCGCAGAGAAGACATCAAATTATTTACTCTTCCTTCAGAAATCACTGGTCGTGGAAAGCTGAAACGACATTTTGTGTAGAACTTGTCCTTGTTTCTGAATTTTCGACGACAGTACTTTCCACAACGATGGGATTGAAAGCGTAAAACTTGTTGCCTTAAACTGTTTTCTTCGGTAGTTTTCAGAACAGCACATGTTGAATACTCTTCAATGAAGCTCATCACTGTCTCATCCGAATCTGTTCCAAATTCGGGTGCATCTTTAATCCACAACAACATATGTATGTGAGGAGCACCTCTCGCATGATACTCCTTTCTCCAAAAGAAATCCAAAACCTCTCCAAGGGGAGGATTTTTTTTGTTGGTAATAAAAGACATCATAGCTTCAAATCTATGATTGAAATATCTGCATGCATTCACTGGATCCAAAGAACACAGTTCTCCAGGTGTTTTGAATTCTATATTTTGTATATTTGCATTTGCCTCGCGTAGAAATTGAAGTAAGTCATCCCATGCATACTCGGCACAGCTAAGAGTGAGAAACCATGTAGGAGTTCCTAAGTTTCTTAGCATACATTTAAATTCCCCATGACGACGGTACCAATACTCGTTTGTACCACGCTGACATGCCATGAGATTGATTAAATGAGATTCCAAAATATTATCTTGCAGATTCACTTTCTCCATAAAGTCCCTCGCCGAGACATTTTGCAGATGTGCTCCACTTTTCAGTATATGGTTTACTGCATAAGAAAGCCCAGACAAGTCACTTTCATACAGTAAATGAAACAAATAGGGAATGCATTGATGAAACCTTGGATCTTCAGCATACAATCTTACAGTTCGATATTCAGATGCAGGAATTTGAAGTGGTCGATCGTCATATCGGCCACCTCGACCTGTTGGAAATAGCTGTGGAAAACAACAAGCTTCCAAACTTTCTTCCCATACACTAATGGGACTTCCTTTTGCTGCTTTCATTTGAAACAATTCAATTGCATTCCCCATTATTTCTTTGGAATGCAAAGGATGAACAGTATAATGTTCATATATTTCTTCACTTCTAGACACATCAACTTTTTCAATTTGGCCGCCTGAACAATCACTGTCTTCATCTGCATCTGTTTCCTCTGCTGCAACACATACATCTTTGTAATACTCATTGTTTTTGACTAAATACAACGTTGCCTTTTTGACTTTCCTAACATCCACTAAATCTTGCCAGATTTTCTTACTCTTTGTCGGAACCCCATTAACTAGAATAACTAAAGGTTCCTTCTCTCACTTTTTCTATACCAATTGTATCAATATTTTTTTTTAAATCTAGAGGCAAATAAACAACTCTTCCCTTTAATCCTCTCTGCAAATCTGTAGGAGGCAATTTCCCTATCTTAGGCTCCATGCGAACAATTGCCTGAAAAGGATGGACACATTGAATCAAAATAGACTCATATGTATTTAAATCCATCAATTCACGGGGAATGTCTACCAACTCCAGATTATTATGAACAGCTCTAGCAGGCATTCTATTTTGATTTAATTTATCATAACAATATTTACAAATACGCTGATCACAACTCAAATCAAAACAATTCTCCACCCACAAATAAGTTGCAAAATCCTTCCACTCATAATTATTCATCTTTTCACTTTTTACGTATAAATCAACTAATCTAGTTAGATGTTTATAATGACTTCGTCGACAACACACACAAGTAAAATTCAGCCTTTCACTTGATTTCACCTTAAACCTGGTAATTTCCTGCTCAAACTTTTCTGTACTTGAAATCTGTACATTCTCTTCCACATTACCTTGAATTGCTGTGTCAATTTCTACACTGTCCTCTTTTTCACCAAAATAACAAATCTCAATTTCTTCACAAATCTTCTTCACATCTAATTCAGTTCCATGCAAAAGAGCACTGTTTAATTGTTTAAGCTTAAGTGCTGGACTTTTTGCATAATACAACATTCTCACTAATTTCCTCATTTTGGTATGATGCACTGCTAACATCCTAAAATGATGAAAAACACTCTGACAGACTTTTCTAGAAAGACAAGCCATGAATGCCCTTGCAAACCTGTGTTTTCTCTCACTCTGCAAGGATCTCAGTCTTGCAACAACTTCACTTTCTGCTTTAGACTTTTCTTACTATATGTACGTAAGAAATTACAAAACAAATCAATTGATTCCTGTCGCACACTACAAATACGACTACACTTCCAAGTATACACTGGACCCTTAGTACGTCTCTCTAAAACTTCATCAGTTAACACCTCTTCTGGTTCTCTAGGCACAAGTTTCTCTTTTTCAATCGGACAACCGTCTTTCACTTCATACTCTCGACCACTGGTGTCAACTGCATGCACTAAATCGTTCTCCTGGAAGTAACTCTCCTCATTAAAAAATGGCTCACAACTTGAACTATGCATCCATTCTCCTGAAAAAACTTTACAAAAATTAGTCCGATTAATTACTCTTTTCCATCTACTGTTTGATTTGAAAACAACAATTGTCTTGTTAAGTGTCCTAATTCTATTGATTATTAAAATAAATAATTTTTTCTTAACTTAAAAAGCCTGATCAACAATCTTCTCTACACTTTTCTTTTTCTTATAAAAAGCAGCTCTCTGTTTACCTTTCCTAATGTTTTTTAACAAATTTAAAACCACCCTATTGCGAAACATTCATTTACGAATGTCTCTAAACTGATTCTGCCTTCTATTCCTATACATATTATTATCTCCTGCTCCAGTTGTAGGATTCTTTGAGGTTCTCTCCTTCCTTTTCAAATTTACTCTCTCATTCTCTTTTTCTACATGCTGTCCAACATTTTTTTTTTATCTACATATGTTCCGTAAGAAAGACTTAGTTGTCTTACCAGGAGCTTTGTTCCTGTTTTTTGAAGTATTTGTTGTTGAAGAGTGCTGTAATTCCGTTGCTGTTTTTGTTTGTAAGCGTATTTCATTTTTCCTTCTTCTTTGCCTTGAGGGCATCTTTCCTTACTCTTGAAATCTTGATTTCAATCTGTGTTAAAAAAAATAGCACATTATAGACCACTATTATCAAACAACAAAGCAATGACAAAAAGCAAACGGTCTATTCAGGGTTGCAGATCAAGTGAGGATTCTCCAAGGCTGCAGAAGAGGTGAGACCTGTATTGAAGAGTGTAGTGGAAGAGAGGTATGTCCACAGGTACAAAGAAAGTGAGACCTGTGTCTAAGAGTACAGTAGGAGATAAGCTTCATGAAGTCTAGTCCACTGCACTCTTACACACAGGCTTCACCACCTATGTTCTCCAGGAAAGGCCTCTCTCCCACTACAGTCTTGAACTCAGGCCTCACCTCGTCTGTCCCTCTGGACATGCCTCATCTCATCTACACAATCTACTTCCTAATCTAAGGTAACACAGGTGACATTATTGTGAAAAGATGAAATATATGTATTTAATCATGCAGACACTATTTATTCCTTCTCGAAAAACTAAAAGTCATTTTTTTTCACCAAAATCGATTTTTCAAAAACATTTTAGACACACAGTGCAGGTCCTATGTACAAGCATTCAGTGTCCATGACTACAATGGAGAGGACTAACCTTCTCTTACCCTTGGACAAGCCTTACCTCATCTCTGTCCTCTGAACAGGCCTCAATGTATTGAGTATAATTGATAGTAAGTTGGTGCAGATGAGGTGACGCATGTCCAAGGGTGTAAATAAGCTGAAGCCTGTCTAAGCATGCCAATTAGTTGAAGTCTATTCAGGGTTGCAGATGACGTAAGGATTGTCTAGGGGTGCACAAGAGGTATGGCCTCTATTGAAGAGTGTAGTAGAAGAGAGGTCTGTCCACGGGTGCAATGAACTTGAGACCTGTGTCTAAGAGTGCAGTGGGAGATAGGCTTCATGAAGCCTAGTCCACTGCACTCTTAGACACAGGTCTCACCACCTACGCTCTCCAAGAAAAGCCTCTCTCCCACTACAGTCTTCAACACAGGCCTCACCTCCTCTGTCCCTCTGGACATGCCTCACTTCATCTGCACAATCTACTTCCTAATGTGAGGTAACACAGGTAACATGATTGTGAAAAGGTCAGATTTTTTTATGTAATCATGCACACACTATTTATTCTTTCTCAAAAATGTAAAAGACATTAATTTGCCCCAAAAATGTTTCAGTAGTGCAATGAAAAGCTTATACATATGACCTTTTCTCTGTTTTTCAAATTTTATTCTAAAAATAGATTATGAGGCCTAAGCAAGAGTGCAGATGTGATGAAGCCTGTCCAGGGGAGCACAAAAGGTGAGGCTTGTGTCCAAGAGTGCAGTGGACAGGACTAAACTGGAGTAGTGTGCAAAAAAGATGAACCCCATTTATGAGGCCCTGTGTCAGTTTTGCACTGCTGATGCGTCACTTTTTTGACGTATCGGCGGCATAAAACATGTGCCTTTTTGCGCCATATTTAAAAAGTGACGCATGTAGGTAGATGCGTCACTTTTTAAACCTCTGCACCACATTATACCTCTGTCAGGTGTAATGTACACAGAGGGGCATTCCTCCGCAAAAAGCCTCGTAATAGTGACGCAGTGAAATCTATGAGATTTCACTGCGTCACTTTTAGGACACTGTTACGTCAAAATGTTGCACCTGCCTCACAGCAGGCGTAAGACTGAGGCAAACGCTTTCACATGGGGCTTTCCCCATGTGAAAGGATGCATTGCTGGAGTTGCGTCATTTTTGTGACACACTCCAGCAATTTATCACTTTTGCGCTTACAGATACATCAGAAATACTGACTTATCTATAAGTCCTAGAAACATGATGCATCATAGATTAAATATAATGCATCATTGGTGTCACAAGGAGTGCACAGTTAAAAGTGATGCATCGCTGTTTTCATAAATAACGCCCTGAGTGTGCTTCCTAATCTGAGGTAACAGAGGTAACATGATTGTGAAAGCTTCAAATTATTTTATTTAATCATGCACACACTTTTTATTCTTTCTCAAAAATGTAAAAGCTATTAATTTGCCCCAAAATCGATTTTTCAATAACATTTTAGACACACAGTGCAGGTCCTATGTACAAGCATTCAGTGTCCATGACTACAATGGAGAGGACTAACCTCCTCTAACCCTTGGACAAGCCTTACCTCATCTCTGTCCTCTGAACAGGCCTCAATGTATTGAGTATAATTGATAGTAAGTAGGTGCAGATGAGGTGACGCATGTCCAAGGGTGTATATAAGCTGAAGCCTGTCTAAGCATGCCAATTAGTTGAAGTCTATTCAGGATTGCAGATGAGGTAAGGATTGTCTAGGGGTGCACAAGAGGTATGGCCTCTATTGAAGAGTGTAGTAGAAGAGAGGTTTGTCCACGGGTGCAAAGAACTTGAGACCTGTGTCTAAGAGTACAGTGGGGTATAGGCTTCATGAAGCCTAGTCCACTGCACTCTTAGACACAGGCCTCACCACCTACGCTCCCCAGGAAAGGCCTGTCTCCCACTGCAGTCTTGAACACAGGCCTCACCTCCTCTGTCCCTCTGGACATGCCTCACCTCATCTGCACAATCTACTTCCTAATCTGAGGTAACACAGGTGACATTATTGTGAAAGGTTCAAATATATTTATGTAATCATGCAGACACTATTTATTCCTTCTCAAAAATGTAAAAGCCATTCATTTTCCCCAAAATCGTTTTTCACATCACATTTAAGAAACACAGTGCAGGTCCTATGTACAATCATTCCATTTCAGTACTGAAAAGTCACTTTTTTACAAAATACATTTCCTATCTCTTGCAAACATTCCTACCAAGCATTACCCAAAAAATGAAACAAACCAACAGCAAAGAAACTCACTCTGCTTCCCAATCTGAGGTAAAACAGGTAACATGTTTGTAAAACAATCAAATATTTTTAAATAATTATGCACACACTATTTATTCCTTCTTAAAAATGTTTAAGCCATGGATTTGCACTAAAATCGTTTTTCAATTACCATTTTAGGAACAGAACATAGGTCCTATGTACAAGCATTCATGTTCACTACTGAAAGCCATTGATTTCCCCAAAATCGTTTTTTGAATAACATTTTAGAAACAAAGCGCAGGTCATATGTACAAGCATTCCAGGTCACTACTGAAACTTCACATTTTTACAAACTACAATTCCTCTTTCCAGCAACAACTTTTTATCAAGCATGTTCAAAAAACATGAAGAAAGTCACATTCAAAAAACACATTTTGCTTCCAAATCTTCTCCATAGAGTATACAAGTCTCTATCTATATTAAATGAATCATAACTCACCTTTACAAATGCTTTAGGAGATTCAGAACAGTGTCAGATACACACACCAATATTTCTTTAGCAGATCAAAAGGTATGTTCTCCAGGCACTGCAACCTTTAATGGCACAGAAAACCTCTAATTCTACACACATATTCCTCATGGTAACCAATCAAAACTCTTCCCTCTCTATTTTCAAATCAACACCACCCTTCCCCCCCTCAGCCCTTTCTACCTGTTACCATAGCAACTCCCTCCTCACTGAGCTCCCAGGGTTAAAAGTTTATTCTACAATGTTGCAAATCAAATCAGCAAGCTTGTTTGACCTCTCAATACACCAGCTTATCCACTGCAATCTTTCTTTAAATGACGTTTTCTTAACCATTCAAATTACTTCTTTCACATAACAGAACCATGCACCCTAACTTTCATTTTTCAACTATCTGAATCCACCAATCATTGCTTGTGATTCAAGAGCACTGAAACTCCACAGTTTTCTTTTTGCAAACTCCTACTGTTCCAACTGCCATTTCATTCCCACACTTCATCTGACTGCACCAGAACCTCCTCTCACCATGTACTCTGTCTGGATTATTGGACATAGCTACATTCACTAGACTCAAAGGTATGCAGCTACCAGAAATTTTCACAACCTTGATTTACCAAATGTGCACATAAAATGGATTGGCCAAAGAGGATTGAGATGTCATCAATTGATACCATGGGTGAAAACCTTTCACCATCTGCCACACCCTGACCTTATAATTTTGCACTGTGGTGGAAATGACCTAGGCACTTTGACTGGGGTAGGTCTGGAAATGGTTTTAAAGGACACCTTTGGGCAATTGATGACACTTTTTCCACAAACTGCCTTGGTATATTCCAATATATGCCAAAGGCAGAAATGGAAGTGGTCCAACCAATTTTGTCCACAGATTGAGAAAGCAAGGAAACATGTGAATAAATCTGTTTCTGCTTACATGAGAGACTATGGAATGGGTTCAATATACAACAACAACTTGCGTTACAACATGCAAGATATCTACAGAGGAGATGGTGTGCACTTCTCAGATGAGGGGAATAGAATATTCCTCCTGAATTTCAGATTGTGCATTGGAACTTACTTGTAGGTACCTAATTCTGCCCCAGAACCCAAAAGCTCTTTTCAGGGCTACCCTACATCTGAGCACTCACAATGATGATTTTACTCTAACTTTTTTCACTAATTTTCACCAAAGTACGCTCCCCGGTACGCTTCCCGGTGCGCGTACCGGGCGCTCCCCCGGCAATTTTTTTTTTTCGCCTATATGGGCCTCCTAAGACCCCCTCAGAAAACCTAGAGGGTCAGGGAGTGCCTACCATGCCCCCTTATACCCATTCCCAACTTTGTTTCTCCTCCATTTTCTGTCTCAAATCTACCGAAACACAAAATGGAGGACTCCCGTAGCGCTGCCGGTACGCGTACCGGGGCGCGCACCGGGAAGCGCTCCCAAAATTTTTTAAAAGTTAATTTACATAAAAACCACTGGAGACACTTTCACCAAATATAGAATAGGCCATACTACATACCAGTCCCTACCATTTTCCCAAATTTGGTGGAATTCCATTGAGCCGTTTGGGCTGTAGCCCTCTTTAAATATCCTGAGGTGAATTACTTGACAAAAACACATCTGAAGTGTTAGAATTTACAACCAATTAAAATGTTACTTTCATTTTCTACTATTATTTCATGACATTTGACTGGTTATGTACACGAATATATATAAAGAAAGAGAGGGAAACACAGCCATTTTGACTACTACTTCCTGAAGTACATTTCAAAAGGATTTTCACTGAGAACTTTAACTTCTTTTTCAAAGGTAAGTTGTTATTTTGGAAAGTGAAGTATGTTGTGCACTTTAAGTTAATTTGGAAAAACATTTTCTGATAGTTATACACTATCCCTCTGTAATAGTTATAGATTGAGATAGGCTTCTCTGTTATACTTATGGATGGACTTAGACTTCTCTTGTATAATTATGAATTTACTTAGGCTTTATCACATACACTTTTTTATATTTCTACTTCCAGCCTCATACCATACACTGCCCAAAGATAACTTCACTGTTAAAAAATCAAAACTACCTGTCTGAACTTAAACCCAACAGTGCGCTATCTCTACTGATATATTTATTTTTTATGCAATTTACAGCAAGAAAATGGAAGGAGAACAGAATAAAATGAATATTTCTTTCGAAATTGTTATTGAAAACAACCCTGAAGAAAATATTGCTGAGAATGATGACTTTGACTTTATGGATGAGTCTCTGGACCATGAATTACTTGAGTGTGTGGAAGCAACAGAATCACAGAATGAAAATTAGGACATTCCAGACAATATATTGTTAGAAGTTCTGTTAAATTTTGAAAAAGAATCAGAAAAATAAATTTATATTTAATAATCAAAAATTGTTCGAGACATTATTCCTTTTTATATGTAATTCATAAACTAGTACCAAATTGATTATAATGTAAATTGAGACTTATAGTATACTGTGCAACTTTTTTATGTTACATAGTAATTTTGCTCATAGTTACTTCCTTTCTCCCACTATATTATCTCCAATGAGTATTTGACATCTCTTTTTCATCTCCTGCCTCCATGTTCTTTCTGCTTTCCTGACAGACTATGATATGGATTCCATATACCAAAATAACTTCTGTAACAACATGCAAGATATCTACAGAGGAAACGATGTACATTAAATTTAAGACTCAGCATTGGTACCTACATGTTGGTACTTAAATCACCCACACAACACAACAACTCTATTCAGAGCTACCCTACCTCTAAGCACTTTAAATTATTATTTTAGTGTTTCACTGAGTTTTCCCCATGTGTGGGGGGGGAGGTGTGTGTGGGGGATGTGTGGGGTGTGTCTGTGAGGTGTGTATGTGTGTGTGTGTGTCTGGGGGGGATGAGGTGTATAGGTGTGTGTAGCTGTGTGGGGTATATGGGTGTGGGTGGGGATGTGGGTGTTTAAGGTGTGTGTGTGGGTGTGGGTGTGTGGGGTGTTTGGGTGTAGGTGTGGGTGTGTGAGGTGTGTGTGTGGTGTGTGGGTGTGGGGGGTATGTGTGTAGAATGTGTGTGTATGTGTGGGATGTGTGGATGTGTCTGTGAGGTGTGTGTGTGTGTGTGGGGGGGAGGTGTGTGTGTGGGATGTGTGGGGTGTGTCTGTGAGGTATCTGTATGTGCGTGTGTGTGTGTTGGGGGGGTGAGGTGTGTGTGTGAGTGTGGGTGTGTGGGATGTGGGTGTGGGTGTGGATGTGTAAGGTGTCAGTGTGGGTGTGTGGGGTGTTTGGGTGTGGGTGGAGGTGTGCGTGTGTGAGGTGTGTGTGGGGAGTGTGTGGGTGTGGGGGTGTGGGGTTATGTGTGTGTGGGTGTGTGTGGGACGTACTTGTAGGTACCTAAAACAGCCACAGAACCCAAAAGCTCTTTTCAGAGCTACCTTACCTGTAATCACTCAAAATGATTATTTTACACTATTATTTTCACTATTTTTCACCAAAGTATGTTCACCGGTACGCTCCCCGTTGCGCGTACCGGGCGCTCCCCCGCGAAAATCGAAAAAAAAAAAAAATATTCCACCAGCGGGACCCTTTTATGGCCCCCACATCAAACCTACGGGGTCAGGGGGGTCTACCCTGGCCCCTTATGGTCATTTCCCCCTTTGTTTTTGCCACCTCTTGTGTCTCGATCCTACTGAGACACAAGATGGCGGCCACTGCGGACTGTTTCGAATGTTTACAGACCCCCGAGAGCCAATCAGCTTTCCGTGCGCAAGTCGCGGGCGCGGCTATAGATATATACATTTTTTTTAACCTAAATTACTCAAAATCCTCTGGAGCACATATCTTGAGACATAGCAAAGGCACATCGGGCTACCAGTCCCTACAATTTTGCCAAGTTTTGTGAATCCTAACTATAACTACCTACTGGCGACCGCCAGTAGGTTATATATATATATATATATATACATATATCTATATATATATATATATATCTATATATATCTATATATATATATATATATATATATATATATATATATATATATATATATATATAGATATATATAGATATATATATAGATATAGAGAGATATATTACCTACTGGCGGTCGCCAGTAGGTATATATAGTTAGGATTTTTTCTCTATGGGATTTTTGAAAATTCTATGTCTAATAACTTTTCTCCATAGAGTATACAAGTCTCTATCTATATTAAATGAATCATAACTCACCTTTACAAATGCTTTAGGAGATTCAGAACAGTGTCAGATACACACACCAATATTTCTTTAGCAGATCAAAAGGTATGTTCTCCAGGCACTGCAACCTTTAATGGCACAGAAAACCTCTAATTCTACACACATATTCCTCATGGTAACCAATCAAAACTCTTCCCTCTCTATTTTCAAATCAACACCACCCTTCCCCCCCTCAGCCCTTTCTACCTGTTACCATAGCAACTCCCTCCTCACTGAGCTCCCAGGGTTAAAAGTTTATTCTACAATGTTGCAAATCAAATCAGCAAGCATGTTTGACCTCTCAATACACCAGCTTATCCACTGCAATCTTTCTTTAAATGACTTTTTCTTAACCATTCAAATTACTTCTTTCACATAACAGAACCATGCACCCTAACTTTCATTTTTCAACTATCTGAATCCACCAATCATTGCTTGTGATTCAATAGCACTGAAACTCCACAGTTTTCTTTTTGCAAACTCCTACTGTTCCAACTGCCATTTCATTCCCACACTTCATCTGACTGTACCAGAACCTCCTCTCACCATGTACTCTGTCTGGATTATTGGACATAGCTACATTCACTGGACTCAAAGGTATGCAGCTACCAGAAATTTTCACAACCTTGATTTACCAAATGTGCACATAAAATGGATTGGCCAAAGAGGATTGAGATGTCATCAATTGATACCATGAGTGAAAACCTTTCACCATCTGCCACACCCTGACCTTATAATTTTGCACTGTGGTGGAAATGACCTAGGCACTTTGACTGGGGTAGGTCTGGAAATGGTTTTAAAGGACACCTTTGGGCAATTGATGACTTTTTTCCACAAACTGCCTTGGTATATTCCAATATATGCCAAAGGCAGAAATGAAAGTGGTCCAACCAATTTTGTCCACAGATTGAGAAAGCAAGGAAACATGTGAATAAATCTGTTTCTGCTTACATGAGAGACTATGGAATAAGCATGGGCGCAAAATCCGTTCCGCTTGCGGATTTTTCGGATTTTCGGTAAATCCGCAATCCGCGAACCTCGCAGATGTGGCGAAAATACGCAAATCCGCGCGCGGCGGATTTTTTGCTTGTGTTGGCACTGCTCGCGGGCCGCGGCGCGAGCAGCAACAATCTCGCACTCGCGAAATTACAAAAATTACAATTGGGGAGGGGTGAAGGAAGTGACCCAGTCTCCAACTTCCTCTTCCTGTCCAGCAAGCTCCTCCCATTGCTTAGTCCATTTCCTGGCCACTTTGAATTCGATCTTGACTGGGAAGGATTACTTTTTGTGGATGCTGCTGGAGATTTGGCTTTGAGGCCTTTTGGATTACTTTTTGATTAGAAATTTGATTTACAAGTAAGTTGATAAGTTGATGTTGTTTGTTTGTGGTGATTTTTGTGTGTGTTTTTTGACTTTTTGGGGTGGGTTTGGGGGCTGGCTATGTGTGGGAGGCCATTTTGAGGCATGGTCCTGCAGGTCCTGGCCATGTGGATGGGGTCAATCGGCCATTTTGAAGTCAGGCAGTGTGTTTTGTGCCCTATGCCCACCAAGTCTGCTCTGATTCCTTTCATTATGCCCAGGGGGCCTCTAACTTACCCGAAAATCGGATTTTAAAAAAAATGTTTGCCTGTGTTCGCACTGCTCGCGTCCCGCGCAGCAACAATCTCGCACTCGCGAAATTGTAAAAATTACAATTCTGCACATGAATTGAAAACTACCAGGCTTAGTTATGGGTGCATGCATGATACAACTGTTTTCTTTAATTTTAACATTATTCTGGCCAGGGCATGGATGGCATTGGATTGTTGTGATTTTTGTGTGTTTTATGACTTTTTGGGGTGGTGTTGGGGCCTTGTCCCGTGTGGGTGGGGGTTTAGGGGCCATTTTTAAGCCAGTTTGTGTGCTTTGTGCCATAGGCCCTGCACCCAGTGTGCTGTGATTTTATCATGCCCAGGGGGCCCAGAATCCGTCTGTTCGCGGATTTTGCTGGTTATTCGCCACGTTCGCGTCGTGAAGCAACAATCTCGCACTCGCAAAATTGCAGAAATTGCAATTTCGCACCAGAAAACCACCAGCAGGCAGCATAAACCTTCTGAAACTTTATGGATGGCATTGGATTGTGGTGATTTGATTGGTGTTGTGTTTTTTGACTTTTTGGAGTAGGGGTTGGGGGCTGGCTATGTTGGTGGGGGCCATTTTGAGGCATGGTCCTGGCCATGTGGATGGGGGTTAAGTGGCCATTTTGAAGGCAGGCAGTGAGCTTTGTGCCATAGGCCTGCACCCATTTTGCCTTGCTTTCACCCATTTAGCCCAGGGGGAGTCAGTGGTACATGAAACTATAACCCTCTCTGTGTGTGCTCTCTTGGAGCAATGTTAAATTCCTGTTTCCCAAAAATTTAGCAAATCCTAATTTTGAAATTTCCATATTGTGTGGTGTGCATGTGTGTATTCATAAATGCCTACTTGCAAACTATTTATTGAAGCGCTACATATGCAACATATCTTTACTGATGTTCCTCTGTCTTCGTTTGCTTTTAGGTGCACAAAGTCAATAACTCCGCATCATCGTTGAGCATCAGTGCCAGGAAGAAGTCCTGCTGCGGCCTGTTGCTCCGACATCTGAAGAAGATGGCTCCAAAAAGAGGTGCCCGTAGCTCCTCTTGCAAGAAAAATTTCTCTACTAAGGAGAAGAAGAAGCAAGTGGCACCACTTACCAAGGAGACTGGTGGCTCGACCACTACATTTTGGGGAAAAAAAAAAGGCCCACCATGAGTGCTGCACAGGTAGCCAGTTTAGTAGTTCAATCACCAACGACCAGTGATGTTGGCTCATCGCAAGAAAGTAGCAGCACACCATCAACACAGGTTGTAACTCATCTCACAAGTACTATTCAACAACCAAAGCCGCAACAACAACTGCATGCGCTACTAGTACAAGCACAAGTACAGGCGCAAGGAGCTGTCCGAGAAGTAGCTGTCCGAGAAGGAGCTGTCCGAGAAGGAGCTGTCCGAGAAGGAGCTGGCCGAGAAGGAGAAGGCCGAGAAGGAGAAGGCCGAGAAGGAGAAGGCCGAGAAGGAGAAGGCCGAGAAGGAGAAGGCCGAGAAGGAGAGGTCCATGGAGAGTTGCAAGTAGAGGTCAGTGAAGAGGCCCATGTAGCGGCACATGGAGCGGTGCAAGTGCCCACAATGGTTGTTCTTCCAGAAGTAGGGGCACAGGAGGAAATTGACTTTGGAGCCGGGGTATCATGTCAGGAAGACGAAGGCATTCCTCCTGATGATTCATTTTCTCCCAGCTCCCCACCAAGGAAAAGATCAAGGAGTGTGTGTAGAAGTTCCTCTTCAAGCCCCGCTCCATCAGATGATGATCTGGATCTAGATTGGCAACCATCTCTGACGTCTGAGAGGGAGACACACCATGAGCAGCGAAAGGTATCAAATGTTAAAAGGAAGGGCCCCGGAAAGCTCATACTTATGGATCCGAACGTCGGACATGATGAAGTGGTGCATTCTGATGTTGTTGAACAGGATGACAGCAATGACCTAGTCATCACACACGTCATTCCAGCCACACCGGCCATGCATCAGACAGACATTAATACCCTATCCCGACGTCATGCTGAGCGTGACCCTGGCGACGTGGCACTGGTAGCACCACCAACGCAGTCAAGTAGTACAACAAGTTCAACAAAACCTACAGCTCCCATATTTTCTCCCCAGAGGGGGACTCCATCCAGCTCGACTCCCTCAAGTAGGGTTGCTGCAATAATTGCACAACCCAGTAGATGTCTGCAAGGCTCATCCACCACTGCTTCATCTGGCATTGGCAGTATCATCTCGTGCGGCAAAACCAGAAGTTTCCAGTCCCCAGTTTGGAACTTTTTTAGTGTCCATGCAAAGTATGATAACATAGCCGTTTGGTGCATTTGTAAGACTGGAGTTAGCCGTGGTAAGACTGGTACCAACTATGGAACCGGAGGCCAGATAGGTCATCTTGAAGAAGGCACGCTATCGAATGGTTTGGCACCTAGCAAACATCAAGGGAAAGCAATCCCAAAGGGCAAGTGGCCAAAATATACCCATATTAGGTGTTTCATCTGAAGATGACGGGGAGGTAGAAGAAGCGTCAGACATTTGTCCGGTTGCACCCAGTACCCCTGGCAGCACCACACCCTCCGGAACACATAGGAGGCACACTAAGAGTCTGGGAGACACACCAATGCGGAAAATGTCAACACTGAGCAGAAGTGGGTCGAAGAAGGCATCAGCATCATCCAGTAAATTTGTCCAGCGCACCATTTCAGCCATGTTCTCCTCAGATGTGCAATTTCAACGCAACCACCCAATTGTACGCCTGTATAACACTAAGCTGGCTACAATGCTAGCGGTGGACCTTCTCCCTTTTTCGTTTGTCGAAAATGTGGGTTTTCTTTAACTCGTGGCAACACTGGCCCCTAAATGGAAGGTTCCTAGCCGGTTCTATTTTGCCAGGGTTGCTGTTCCAGCACTACATAAAGAGATGCTTGAGTTGGTTGGGGCAGCTTTGCAGAAGAGTGCTGTTCACACTATACACCTGACAACAGACATGTGGACCAGTTGCCAAGCCCTTGATTACATGTGCATCACTGCACACTGGGTCTCTTTTTCAGGGGTTGCACAACAGATAAATGCAGGTGGTGACTTGGTCGAGCTTTTTAAGGGTGCTCGTAAACATGCAACATTAGCCATGTTTGGCATGGAGAAAAGTCATACTGCAGTCAACATTTTGGATGACTTTAACAAAAAGGTCTCGCAATGGCTGCCCCCAAGAAATTGCAAGGTTGGTTATGTTTCAACTGATAATGGCAGCAATGTAGTTAGGGCCATGGAGGACGGTTACTATTTCAGAGTGCCGTGTTTGGCGCACTGTATGAACCTTGTCGTGCAAAAGTTCTTGAAAAAAGAACTTGCAGTCGACCAAATACTGACCATCTGCAGAAGAATATGCACACACTTCAACCATTCTTTTAAGGCCGGGAAGGAGCTGAGGCGCCAGCAAAATGTACGTAGAATGCCAGTGAAAGCACTTATCCAGGAGGTGGCAACACGTTGGAACTAAACCTTCTACATGCTTGAGCGTCTGCATGAGCTGTTTCCAGTAGTCAATGAGTATTTCTACAACCTGGGTGGTGATACGACAGAAATGATGCTAGCGGTGGAGCAATGGCAGCTAGTTAAAAGCCTGACAGACATGCTTCGTCCTTTTGATGTCTTCACGCGTGACGTCAGCAGGGAGGACTGTTCTTTGAGCAAAGCTATCCCATTGTTGCTGAAGCTCGAGCACCAAGTCAAGGTGGTGTCTTCAGAATTAAAAGATGCTGGAAAGAATGAAGCATATGAGTTGGCGCAGAGATTATTACATCGCCTAGTTAGCAATAAACGGCTTGTAAATATCAAGAAACAACAGCACTACATTTGTGCTACTATTCTGGATCCACGTTACAAAAAGCCATTGTTTGGCAAAGTAATAATTCCTTTTGAAACATCAAATGTTACAGAGTACAAAGGTTGGCTAGCTCAGTCAGCCATTGGTTTTGAAAGAGAGCGGAAGGTAACTGTAGGAGAACTTGAAGACAGTACTACTAGTGAATCAGCAGGCCATCAGGCGTCCCAAAAAAACACTTCTGCATCTGTGCCTGTGGCTGAAGTGAGTAACTTTTCCTCTGAGCCGTTAACCACACCAGCAACCGTATCATCTGCACCAGGCCCAGGCAATATGTCTGAAGCGGATTGGCTAAGTGAGCTAGGGTTTCCTTGTCCCAGAAAGGACACAGAAGTGCAAAGTACAGGAATCCGGGAGAACATTGTTTCTATGGTGCAGGCCTATCTGGATGACTCCACAGCGATCAATATTACTGAGGACCCATTGGCGTATTGGCATGGGAAAAGAAACATATGGCGAGAGCTCACCAACCTGGCTATCAATTACTTGTCTTGCCCACTCGCAAGCGTGTCTTCAGAACGTGTTTTTAGTTCTGCTAGTGGCATTGTGACTTGCAAAAGGTCCCGCCTCTTGCCCGCAAATGTGGAGCGGCTCACCATGATAAAGATGAACCAGCACTTCATACCACCAGATTACAAAGTACGAGAATGCACGCAGGAAGAAGAGGACACTGACCTACCTGAGGAAAGTTCTCCTCAGTTACCAGAAGTACTACCGACTGAATTTGCAGAGTATGAGGATGAGTTCTGCTTCCCTGACAGCGAGTTCTGAAAATGAGTCAATAATTAATTAACTTTAACATTAGTCCTTATTCACTTTTATTCCTGTGTGTCTGTCTTTCTTTTTTTAGCAAGTGCTTGATCACATTCACAACAAAACTGTAACCACCCCATCACAAGCAACAACAAGCCCATCAGCAGAACTGTCTTGATTTTGATGCCGCAGCATTCCTCAGGTTCACAACAGTTAGTTGACAAGAACTCAGTCCTGGTCGTCTATCCTCCTCCTCCAGACTCACCCTATCCATTTCCCGTAATGCTGATGCCTGGAATCTGCACAATGAAGAAACTTACGTTGACGAGTCCCCTAAAGAGGGACTGGAAGTAGTGAGTCCTCATTTAAATACATTTTGCTAAGTGTGACTTTTTTTCCCCGATTTGCTTTTTGGCTGTTTGGGGGGTGTCAAACTTGTTTGCGCTTGGGTTTACGGGTCTTGGCTGGGCCATTGCTGGCAAGGTCTATTAAGGGATGAAATTGGTTAGGCATTTACTTTGGAAAACATTTGGCCAATTACACGTGAACGTTTAGGCGTTATTATTGCTCGCTTGCCTGTCTTAGGGGTGCTGTCTGTGGGGCTTCTAGGATTTTGGGGTCTGTGAGCACCACTGCCATATTTCTAATGTTGATTGCTTTTGTTTTGCAGAAAATCCACGCCGGGAAACTCCAGTTGGGGCCCTGCTGCAGAACGCCTTAGGACACTGTGAATTCCAGGTGGAGCCAGCCCTCAAACACAAATTACAGGTAAGATAAGCGTTTGGATGGGAGGTAGTATAATGGAGTATTCGGAGAGGCGAGAGAGTGACAGTGGTACTAGTAGTAAAGTCCTAGGGCTCTTGAATTAACAAACTCTGTGACAGGCATTTACTTTGGAAAACATTTGGCCAATTACACGTGAACGTTTAGGTGTTATTATTGCTCGCTTGCCTGTCTTAGGGGTGCTGTCTGTGGGGCTTCTAGGATTTTGGGGTCTGTGAGCACCGCTGCCATATTTCTAATGTTGATTGCTTTTGTTTTGCAGAAAATCCACGCTGGGAAACTCCAGTTGGGGCCCTGCTGCAGAACGCCTTAGGACACTGTGAATTCCAGGTGGAGCCAGCCCTCAAACACAAATTACAGGTAAGATAAGCGTTTGGATGGGAGGTAGTATAATGGAGTATTCGGAGAGGCGAGAGAGTGACAGTGGTACTAGTAGTAAAGTCCTAGGGCTCTTGAATTAACAAACTCTGTGACAGGCATTTACTTTGGAAAACATTTGGCCAATTACACGTGAACGTTTAGGCGTTATTATTGCTCGCTTTGTCATGTAGCTACTGAATATCTTTATACCGTGTTAAGTTAGCATAGGCTCATTAGATGTTTAAACGCCATTTTTCCTTTTTGCAACTTCTGCACACGACACTTAATTGTTGATTTAGCTTTCACCCTAGTAGTTCGTTGTGGTTTACATGAGAATAATATGTTATTACTCTGATATCAGCTTTGCTTAATAAACTATGTCTGTACAGAGAGTGCTGAAGTTTCAGGAACAACACGATACAGATTTGTTATGAGGTCTGATCTTCACGGCTTCATAGACATAACATAAGTGCAGCTTCTGCCAACTTTGGGCTTGAGGCTGGTTTTATATTGCTTTGCTTGAGGCACAATAACACACTTGATGCGGTTCACATGAAGAGAGAGCTGGTGTATGCTGATGTGATTCCTTCATGCTAGGACACTAAGGTATGGGCCCGCCCTAATACAACCCAAAGAGACCTTCTTAGCTAATAATATAATATGTGTGTTAGGGAGGGTGAGATATAAGTGTTGTTAACTCTTATTCATTTACAGCATGTTATCATGCTGTCACCGTTCGCTGTTTATGTACTAGTAACTATGCTGGTAACTTTGCTATTGATAATATGTTCACTTGTATTATCTAAGATACTGCGCCTGAGAAGACGGCATTAGTAAATAAACATTTCAAATGCACATGTGTTCTTCTTTACTCCATGTTCTGGTTTGTAATGATAGTAGAACGAAAGAGTGTTCATGAGTTCCACGTATCCTGAGGTACTGTAAGTTCATGTTCTGGTTTGTCTAAACATTGGGAGTTTGTTATGACCAATGAGACACTGTAGCTAGCTCGGTAAGGGGTTTGTTGGGTACTTAGGTGAGTTTTGGGTCACCCTAATTCTCCGAGGTTCCAATCCTCTGTGCACAGTTCTGTGTGAGAACAGAAACCCTGCGACATGGCGCCCAACGTTTTCGGTGGTCCTATATCCTGACACTCGAGTAGTATATCGTTCAAACCTTAACCCCTTCACATCCGTTTGCGGAAAACGGGGTGTCGGTGAAACCTACCTATTTATGGTAATAGGTCTTTTTCAAGCTTGATTCTTTCTAAAACGGTTTCTTTGAATTACTACCCAGTTGTGCTACAAAGTATTCTTTGTTTTTCTGTGTTTCCAGTGTTATCATGGCGGCGGTGGCAATTGCGCAACATAGTCGCGTTGCGGTGCGCACACATCTACAGACGTACCAAGTCCCGGTGGATGGAATGGCTGTGATTTTCGTGGTGTGTGCTGATCTGGCGTTCCCTTTTGAATTGTTTTACTCTTGGGTTACGTTTCCGGCTGTGGACGCAACTTCTGGTTTGTTCCACTCCTACACGGCCTCCCCTGTACCGGCTGAGTATACACTGTACAGGGCACTGGAAATACCTATTGATCATTGGCAGCATCGAGTTTGGTTTGATGGCGCCCTCCCCCACTCTTTGTCCGCTGCGAGGTTAGGTCCACTCTCAATTCCAGGTACTAACTGGCCTGCGTTGGGTGGTTTTACCCCGCACCCGAATCACGGGGCTTGTACCCTTGCAGAAATTCGAAGGCTACATGTAGTCTCAATTTCCGTGATTCGAGCTTTAGTGCAATACATTGGTCGACATCTCCCGGGTGGTCCCCAGGGTGGTGCGGCCGTTCCAACGGAACGTGGTGGTTTACGGCTCAATCCAGTTATGGTGAATTCGGTTTTTGGTCAACGCCCTGATAATAAAGATGATTTTCCTTTTTGGCTGGCCGAGAAATTTGACCAACTGGAAGCCGTGTTTCCCAATTCTACTCCTGCTGATAAACATAGAATGTTGACGATTACTTTACCTAAGGATATCACTCCCGAGCTCGTTGACTGTGAAAGTTGGGGTAAGACTTTTGCGGCTGTTTATGCGAGGTGTTTCGGCACCCCATCTATGGCTGTACTGCCTACGATCATAAAACGTGTTCAGGATGATCACGGTCCAGAGGCAGCGGTTGAATTGGGTATGCGCCTGTGTGGTTCTTTTGAGATTGTTAGTGATCTCATACTCTCCAACATCAAGGGAGATGCTGTGAACTTCCAGGTTTTTAATGCACTGGCAGCGTTACCCGATGCCGAAAAGCCCCGCCAGTTGGCGAAGATTGTGGTGGCCGCTTATAAAACTATCGGTCGCATAAGTAAGGGTTTGAAGTACTTCGCGGTTAAGGAGAAGAAACAACCACAAGTACAATCTGCTGCGGCAGATGTACAACCAAAGTCCAAAAAACAGAATTGGCCTCAGAAACAGAAACAGGGGAAGCAACAGCAGCAAACTCAGGAATCATATCCTGCGACACAAGTCCCTGCGCCGGCTGAGAAAGTTTATGATTTGCGCGATCGCGCGATGATTAAATCACCTGATCGATTTCAGGTTTCTGATCAACGCTCTCCTCGTTCCTTTCAGGACTCATCGGCCCCGAAGACCGGTGGAGGAGGAGGCGGACGGGGACGTGGTGGCCAACAAGGATGTGGCCAGCCCCACCAGACAGAAGGCGCTTGGAAGCAGGAGGATTCTACGCCAAAGAGACCGCAGTTTGCGAAAAAGAAAGTCGCAGCCTTAACAGCGCATCGATATGCCACAGATAGTGAGAACGCGGCTTCGGAATCTGACGTGGGCTCTGACCTTGCCGGACAGCGCGGCGGAGATAACCATAGTCAGAGAGGCGCTGCGTCCACTACTGAGGGTGACAGCGACTGATGTGTACGTTGTAATAGAAACAGCAGATACGAGACTTGCTCCCCCTGAAAAACTTTATGAAATTGTCCTGTTAATTGAAGGTGACATACAGCGTACCGTTAAAGGGGTATTTTGGGAAAATCTGTCTTCTACGTATGATATTTTGCTTTCGGAGGCTGACTGGCCCCCACCTTTTGTGCTCGCAGCGCCGCGAGGGGAGGAGGTAATCCTCCCCAGTTTCGCGAACACTGTCTCGAAAGAGCATGCGCAACATTTTGCAGAAGAGTGGGCTCGGGCTCTCGCGCCGGCTCTGTACCGTAACCAATGTGGTTGGGATAAATTGTCGCCTTGCCACGAAATTCCGTTGCGGTCTCAGCCACAGCCTCAACCTCAATATCCCATTCGGCGTGAAGCAAAATCTTCCGTCGCGGAAATCCTTGAACAATTGGAATATCAGGGAGTTATTGAAACGTGTGTGTCACCGATGAATAATCCCCTTTTTACTGTGAACAAACCTGACGGATCATATCGTTTGGTTTTGGATTACCGGCATTTAAACTCGCATTGCCGTAACTGTGCAGTACAGAATACTCACGGCTCTGCCCTTGTGGATAGTCTCGTGCGAAAGCGTTTCAAGACAACGCTTGACATATCCAACGGTTTTTATGCCCACAGATTGGACAGCTTTAGCTCCCAATGGACCAGTTTTACGAGCGCTGGAGTCCAAAAACAATTCCGGCGTCTTCCAATGGGCTATAAGAATAGTCCTGGTATATTTACCGCTCGCATTGTCTCTATTCTGGAGGCACTCGACCCGGATGCTTGTTCGTATGTGGATGACATATATCTCACAGACGACGATATTTGGGAGCATCTGTGTCATGTAAATTCTGTTATTTGTAACTTCGCTGACATGGGTTACAAATTTAACTTTGCAAAATCGCACATTGCTGAACACACAGTGTTGTTTTTGGGCTATGAGCTCAACAATGAAGGTAGAGGTTTGGCTCCTCACTTCTTAGAGAAGTGCGCGCAGTTGCACGCTCCGACAACACTGAAAAAATTACAGTCCTTGCTGGGTTTCTTAAATTTCGGAAGAACATACATTCCGGAATATGCCCAGCGTATCAAGCCATTGTATGCTTTGATACAACCAACTTTTTCTAAATCATGCTGGCTGCCTGAGCACTCAGCCATTTTGCAATCCTTGCAGGCTGATTTGCTCGCTTCTAAGTTCTTACTGACTCGTGACAACCATACCAACCTGGTGATAAGAATAATACCAGGTACAGTGGGTTTCACGTACCTCACTTTTAATGAAGGAGACACAGTACCTATTGCTTACAAGTCACACTTGTACACTTCGGCTGAGATGCGGTTTCCCACTGTGGAAAAGGTTTTAACAGCTGCACAGATGGCTATTCTTAAGGAACGGGCTCTGTCACAAGGGAAACCCATGTTGGTTGTAACACCCTGTCCTCACTTGGAGGCAGTCACGAAAGCCAGTGTACCAAATTCGAAAGCTTTGCACCCTCGGTGGATTCAGTGGGCTGCGTCCTTGACGTCCACGGATGTCACGTTTATTTTTGACGCCTCGTTACGGTCGCAGGAGTACTTGCAGTATGAGTTTGTTCACCCTGCTCCTCTAGCTATGCGACCTTTGGAGGACTTCCATTGCATCATTTACACTGATGGTTCGGCGCAGGTTGCGCATGGCTCTAAACATGCCTACGTTTCCGCATGCGCCATTGTGGTCGGTGCTATGTTGAACGATGAGTTCATATCCAGGGAAGTGCACACGTTGCCGCTTGGAGATTGCACCGCGCAATTGGCAGAGCTTCGTGCTCTTTTACTTGCGTTGGAGTACGCTGATCCTAGTGTTACTACTCTCATTGTAAGTGATTCTTACTACTGTGTCCAGTCTTACAATGAAAACTTGTTCTTTTGGATTCAGAATGACTTTCGTGATTCCAAGGGTAGCACAATAAAACATAAATTGATCTGGGTTCGAGTGGCGGAACTTAAGGATAAGTTACCGCTCGTTTATGTAATTCATACTCTTGGCCATCAGCGTCTTGGGGTTCACACTGTCGGTAACTCGCTTGCGGATGAAGCGGCGAAATCAGCAGTATCTACATACTTAGTTGCAGCAGTTACTAGGTCCAAAACTAAGATTGATAGCGACATCTTGGCAGCGGTTGCTGCTTGTGAGAAGGGAGGTAAATATCCTTCGGGATTCCCTTCGAAGTACAAATACCACTTAAGTCCCGAAAAGGTTCCTTTTGTGACAATTCCAGAAGTTGGTGAACGTCTGATTCCCAACTCGGATCGCAGGGCTGACTTGATTACAGCGGCGCATGAAGGTGTGGCGTCTGCGCATGCGGGCGTCTCGGCCACTGTAACTCAATTACAACAACGTTTCTGGTGGCGGGGACTGTACAAACAGACGCGTGATTATGTCCTTCTTTGTGACATATGCCAGCAGATTAAACCCTCTACTGCTACGCGTCCGCCACAGACACAGTTGTACATTTCTAATAAACCACTGGGTTGTGTTTATTTAGATCACTGCGGTCCTTTTTCCTCTGATACTGCGTATAAGTACATCTTAGTAGCAGTTGACTCATGCACACGCTTTGTGTGGGTATGGCCCCATCGCAGCGCTGATTCACGGACTGTCATTAGAGATTTGCGTGTCTTTATAGGGATTTTTGCCTGTGGTACCTTCCATTCGGATCAGGGTCCGGCTTTCGCCTCTAAGGCGTATAAGGATGCCATGACTTCGTTGGGGGTCCAAGTCAAGTTTTCGTCTCCCTACAGACCTGAGGGTAACAGTGTAGTGGAACGAATGAACCGTGATTTAAAGCAATCATTGACAGCTCGAGTTATAGGCACTGGCAGAAACTGGCTGACCCACCTCAATGGCGTGCAGCGTGCTCTTAATAATCTCCCTAGAAGGTCTCTGGGTGGGCGGACCCCATACGAAATGCTCTTTGGCATCAAGATGTACGTCCCTGACCTTGACGGTCTAGACTGTGTGGTTCGCGCCACTTCCTTTGATGCAGATGAACATTGCAATGTTTTACAGAATCTACAAAAGACCAGAGACAGTCTTGCAAAGGAACATTTGCCCTCCACATCGGATGATGCGTTGCAGATCCCGGTAGTCGGCTGGCTGCCCCAAGTTGGAGAACTGGTTCGAGAGAAGATCGATAACAAGAAAGAATTTGGTCCTTCCTATCGAGCTCCGGTTCCAGTCCTTGGAGTGAAGGGCACCAGAACAGTCATTTTACCACCACGTCCTGGTCGTAAGGAAAACAGGTTTATTTCAATTGACAATGTCAAGATACACAGAGTGGCCGATTCTTCTTAGCATGACACCGGCTGTTTCATGTCCTTCCATTGTGAGAAATTCAGTTATGCCCACTGCTTCTAATATTGAGCCTGAAGTGGCCATCGAGTTACCTGCTGTTTCCAGTCCTTTGTTAAATACTTTACCCGGAACTAACAATGATGAGATAGACTATACCTACCCCACTGATTTGTCCATGCCTGACCTGCAAGCACGTTTAGCCACGGAATCCAGATTTTCATTTGACTCTGTTTCCCTTGCCTCGAAGAAACCCTCTCGTATTGCAGTTTATGCCAGCCTGTTTAAAAAACATTTTTTGATTCCCCCTTGGACATACATTTGGCTGGTCCTTTTTTCAGTTTACCTCTTTATGTCAATTGGTTTTGTGTTTTATTTTTTTCGACTGATCAATGGACACTATGTCGAGGAAAGAACGTGCATTACACATCTAAATGGAACTTTGGCCCCACTTTCCTCGTCTCATTCTACACACAGATTGAAAAGAGACTTAACTTTGGTTAACATCACAGCATGGCCAGTCCTTGATGGAATTGTGTGGGATGCGGTTCGATTTCAGATTCATGGCCCAACGGAAGTCGTTAAAGTTCCTAATGTACTTAGAGTAAATATGGGGGATGTAGTGAAACAAAACATTCGTTCTGATGACTGGGATGTTAATACAGTTGAAAGTTTGTTTTCTGATTTGCAATACTATGCTGCCTTTGATGCTGAGGATTTATATTTAGAATCTGCTAATTATGGAGATTTATTTTGCTACCAACATTATGGCAACCACTTCTTACACAAAACATCATCCCGAAGGGATACTGTTAATTTTACACAGTGGGAACATTGCCCAGCGCCTACTCTAGGCAGTTCAGGAACTTTTCTGAAAAAGTATACTTATTTCACTGACTTTAACCAGTCCAATCCCGAGTCCTTTTATTTTAAATTTACAAAAATGCCACTGTCCAAGGTTAGACTTACCGATACTAAATTGTTGTATTCGAAGGCCTTCCTTGATCAATTAGTTATTGGAGGCCACGATGTATGGAAGGAAACAATAGACCTTAAATCAGTCTGGGGTTCAAGAGCCTGGCAGGTACAAGGCATAGAGGCTTTGCACCGTGCATGTCTCATCCCGAATCATATGTTGTTTTTAAATGAAACCATTTCCCAGACCACATGCTTTGGATTGGCTACTTCTAAAAAATTAAACACCCCTACTGTCCCGGATTTGGAGGAATATGATGGTTGGAGTAATTTTACTCAGTTATCCATTAGAGAATTACAGGCCCTACTCCTTAATTCTTCCTTTAACATTTCCAGTTTGGATCCAAAAGGTTGGTTGCTTTGGCACCGTGGTGCTGATTCTTGTCAGCATCGATTCTTAGGTTTATCTGACGGTTTTAAAACTGTTAGGTCTGATCCCCGTTTTGACTTAGTCCACACTGTCACAACTTATTCTGTAGGCAAATTGTGTCAAAATTGGCTGAAACATTCCACTTTACCTGCAGTTAAAAGTCACCTTTCTAAACTGAATGCAGACGTGGATTTAAATGATTTCATTAAAGGTCCAGCTGGTGGCAGGTCAAAAAGGTGGATATATGCAGTTTACAATGAAATTTGGAAAACATCACAGATTGAGGCTGCTACACGCCTTAGGGCCATTGATCAGGCGAATTTGGAGAAAGTGCTTGCAGTTGTTGACAATAGTATTAACGTGCTTTCCTCCCGTATTTACACTTTAGATAATATTGTGTCGTCCGTTGTGGATATTGTGCATGATGAAGTGTCAGTATTGTACCATGGTCAAAATCAGTTACGGTCAATCATGCAATTTGCATGGACCCTTCAGACTCTGAAAAATAATAAGGTTCCCTGGACGTACATGAACGTTTCTTCACTCTTTGCCCCGTTTAATTTGACTGACAAACAACGCTTGCTTTCAATGCGTGATGCTACCTTTAGTATGTTACATATTGAGAGGTTAGAATCTTTGCCTTTTTCCGTGGCAGAAGCCACTGCTGCAACGTGGCTTATCCACGGTTTAATAACGCTGCCTTTTGCTTTATATAAATTTTCAAATTGTATGAAATATGTACCAATTGGTCGTTATGAACCATTGGGTAGTGGTTTTCTCCATGAAGTCTGGTCCCTTCCATACACATACAGGTGTTTCAAAGATGGTCCAGAAGTTTATCTAAATGGGGAGGAGTGTACTGAGACACCAGATCATTCATTAATGTGTAGACACATACAATTACACGGTTCATGCAACCAACACTGACCGAATTTGGCTTGTGTTTTGAAAGGCACACCGGTTCCTGCTATCATCCCCACGTTTACCTTATTAGGAAATGGTAGTTATTTACTTTTAAATAATGAAGACTGTTGCGGGTTAATAAAGGGTGTACCTTATATTGTAACAGTAAGTGAACGTGTTATTTGCTGTAGGAATGTTCTGTATCCACCCACACATGAACATAGGGAGTCTTCCATCTGGCCACAGATACCAACCTTGAGAGCAGAATTCAGCGGCATGGCAAGAATAAGGGCTCTTTTGTCCCAGAGGGAGGTGGCCTTGAGTTCGGCTCGTGAAACTTTCGTTCTTCACGTAGCGAACACCCGTACAGAGGTTCAGGCCCTTTTAAATACTGATTTGCCTTTACATTTCGGCGAGATGATTCGTACTATCTTTAACGCGTCCTCCACAAAGGGCCTGGCACATTTTTTTAAAACTGTTAGCAGTGGTCTCGTGACTTCCTTTGAAACAATTTTTGGAGTCATCCCTGCTTTCTTTCATTCTATTTTTTCATCTTTATTTGGTGGATTCCCAGTTTTACTTGCATTAGCAGCGGGCGCTCTAGTGGTTTTCTGTATCTTTAAATATGGATGTCCTTCCTGTACAAGGCACCGCCCGGCAGTTGCTGACGCTGTTCCGCAATCGCATGCTTGAATATTATGGCACGCTGCCGTTAGCGATATTGAGCACGGCATATGGATTATCTTTTCGATTCTCCTATTTCACCTGTGTCCAGCCTGTGTTTCACTGCCTGGCCTGTGATTTCGATTGGGCCATTGATTTGTGTCTCTGCGGACCGGTTTCTCCTGACGTCAATTTTAATCAGCTGATGAGTCCTATCATTACTCACGAGTTGGTTTGTCCTGGCGAAAGGATTATGGCCTTAGCAGTTATGCATGGACTAATTGGTCCCTGGAATATACTGGCAGCAGCACAGGATTTCTTGGAACTGAGCTTTCTTGAAAACCCACCGAGCTGTCCTCTGATGGTGATAGAGGATCCGGTGAGAACACGTATGTTCTTTTCCACTTTTAAATTGGATGGCTGAACTGTTTTCGGATGAAGACGGTGATTTCCTGTTGGAGGCTGTTAGTGCTTATTTTGCATACACAGTTATGTCCTAGACACTTCCGTGTATTGACGTGCTGAAGTGCTAGCATGTCATTGACACTTATTGACTTATTTGTCGCAGTTTTTTATTATTCCCTTGCCTATTGGCTTGAGCCACTATTTTTTTTTGGCTATTTTTTAGCATTACATTTTATTACAAATTTTGCAATTTTTTAATGTTTAGTTTGAGAACCATGCTCATATAATGTTGCACTCTGCTCTCAATGTGATGGCACTTCTGTTATCTTATTTAGTCCGTTCCCGGATCATGGGGGGGTGTCATGTAGCTACTGAATATCTTTATACCGTGTTAAGTTAGCATAGGCTCATTAGATGTTTAAACGCCATTTTTCCTTTTTGCAACTTCTGCACACAACACTTAATTGTTGATTTAGCTTTCACCCTAGTAGTTCGTTGTGGTTTACATGAGAATAATATGTTATTACTCTGATATCAGCTTTGCTTAATAAACTATGTCTGTACAGAGAGTGCTGAAGTTTCAGGAACAACACGATACAGATTTGTTATGAGGTCTGATCTTCACGGCTTCATAGACATAACATAAGTGCAGCTTCTGCCAACTTTGGGCTTGAGGCTGGTTTTATATTGCTTTGCTTGAGGCACAATAACACACTTGATGCGGTTCACATGAAGAGAGAGCTGGTGTATGCTGATGTGATTCCTTCATGCTAGGACACTAAGGTATGGGCCCGCCCTAATACAACCCAAAGAGACCTTCTTAGCTAATAATATAATATGTGTGTTAGGGAGGGTGAGATATAAGTGTTGTTAACTCTTATTCATTTACAGCATGTTATCATGCTGTCACCGTTCGCTGTTTATGTACTAGTAACTATGCTGGTAACTTTGCTATTGATAATATGTTCACTTGTATTATCTAAGATACTGCGCCTGAGAAGACGGCATTAGTAAATAAACATTACAAATGCACATGTGTTCTTCTTTACTCCATGTTCTGGTTTGTAATGATAGTATAACGAAAGAGTGTTCATGAGTTCCACGTATCCTGAGGTACTGTAAGTTCATGTTCTGGTTTGTCTAAACATTGGGAGTTTGTTATGACCAATGAGACACTGTAGCTAGCTCGGTAAGGGGTTTGTTGGGTACTTAGGTGAGTTTTGGGTCACCCTAATTCTCCGAGGTTCCAATCCTCTGTGCACAGTTCTGTGTGAGAACAGAAACCCTGCGACAGCTTGCCTGTCTTAGGGGTGCTGTCTGTGGGGCTTCTAGGATTTTGGGGTCTGTGAGCACCGCTGCCATATTTCTAATGTTGATTGCTTTTGTTTTGCAGAAAATCCACGCCGGGAAACTCCAGTTGGGGCCCTGCTGCAGAACGCCTTAGGACACTGTGAATTCCAGGTGGAGCCAGCCCTCAAACACAAATTACAGGTAAGATAAGCGTTTGGATGGGAGGTAGTATAATGGAGTATTCGGAGAGGCGAGAGAGTGACAGTGGTACTAGTAGTAAAGTCCTAGGGCTCTTGAATTAACAAACTCTGTGACAGGCATTTACTTTGGAAAACATTTGGCCAATTACACGTGAACGTTTAGGCGTTATTATTGCTCGCTTGCCTGTCTTAGGGGTGCTGTCTGTGGGGCTTCTAGGATTTTGGGGTCTGTGAGCACCGCTGCCATATTTCTAATGTTGATTGCTTTTGTTTTGCAGAAAATCCACGCCGGGAAACTCCAGTTGGGGCCCTGCTGCAGAACGCCTTAGGACACTGTGAATTCCAGGTGGAGCCAGCCCTCAAACACAAATTACAGGTAAGATAAGCGTTTGGATGGGAGGTAGTATAATGGAGTATTCGGAGAGGCGAGAGAGTGACAGTGGTACTAGTAGTAAAGTCCTAGGGCTCTTGAATTAACAAACTCTGTGACAGGCATTTACTTTAGAAAACATTTGGCCTATTACACGTCAACCAACACGATGACAGTGTTCAGTTAAATGAACTTACTGCAAAACCACCACCCACCAAGCTCAAAAGTAGTAAAAAAACAGATATGCTCAGATAAAGTTTGAAAAAGTATATTTTTATATCCCTAACAAAATAATCTCCCGCAAGACCCTCCCTAACCCCAACAAATAGTCATTCAAAAGTCCCCAAAAAACCCAACTCCCAATTCCCACCCCCCAAAAGTCTCTAAAAAAGGGGCAAGGGACACTCTAGGGATGCACAGTGTTGAGTTGGCCTCCAGGGCATCATGCCTTAGGGCCTGGGCATCGTACTTCTCCTGGAGGGTGGCGTGATCTAAGCGGAGGCCCTCCACCACATTCTGATAGTCTTTCCATTTCTGGACCTCCGCCTCTAGGTCAGACACTCTGCGGAGTGCTCGGCGCAAGCGAGCCTTTACACTGCTGTGAGGTGCAGCCTTTGCTGCTTGGCGGTGGCGTCTGCCAGCACGGCTCCGTTTGGCTGGAGCACTGTGCTTACCGGCAGAACGTGGGGTCACGGAGGAGGATGTAGATGTTGATGCACTGGACTGCGTGTCGTCCCCCTCCAATTCCACCAGCCGCCGATATTGGGCAACAGTTGCTTCCAGCCTCCGTTGCCGGGCCAGTACAGCCAGCATACTCCTCGTCGGTTTTGAGGTTTTAGTATTACCAACTATATGAAGAAAGAAAGACATAATATGTAACCAATGCTCTTTAAGAATATGATTAACACAAAATAATTCAGCAGGAAGTTGTGTCACAGTACAACTAGCAACTAGCCAGCGCAGTACAAAACTATTCAGGCCAGTATCATGGGCGTCCGCAGGGAGGGGCAAGGGGGGGTGCTTGAATCACCATTTCCCTTCCCACAACTCACTTGTATCCTTGGTTTGATGCTCTTTCATATGAAAGAGATCTGGCAGAAGCCCATGCGATATGTCTGTTTCCCTCTCTCTCTCTCTCTCTGTCTCCCTCTTTATGTCTCCCTCTACCTCGCTGTCTCTCTCTCTCTGTCTCCCTCCCTCACCCTCCCTCTGGCTCCCTCCCTCTCTCTCTCTCCTTCTGTCTTCCTCTCTCTCTGTCTATGCCTCTATCTGTCTGTCGGTCCCAGCCTGCTGTAATTACCATATTGTAATTTGTCACTGGGCCACCACTGGATACACATCATATCCTATCTAAGAGTCAGATAGTACCATGATCCAGCTTACCTGTACTCGCCACCGCCACTGTCTCCTTCCTCACAGTCTGTACTTCTTGGTCCGACTCCTCTTGCGCTGCCTCCTCCCCAGAGTGATCCTCGGATTCAGAGTCAATGATCACCACCACATCCTAGCTGGCCCCGCCACCAGATGTTCCACCTACAAAGTAGATTTAAGAATGTTAGATTACACCACTCACTAGTATTTGGTCTATGAATGAAGAAATGTGAAAACAGAAAAATTAATTGACTGTCTACTCTAGTCTAAAGTAAAAATGTCCCTCCTTCCAGGGAAGGCTGTTGTCTTGCTGCATTTTTTTGTCATAATTGATGAATGCTTGATTAATTTTAACACACACCATTTTTCTCTAAACAGACAGAAACTGGACTTCTAAGGACAAGAGCAACATCAACTTCAAACCAGGTGAAAGCTCGGCTCGACCACAAGAAATGTGTTCCATTACTCATCAACTCAGCACCAAGCACTTTTCCATTTCCAACTAACTTTATTTTAATATATGTGTTTACTTAAACTTTTAATAAAGCTTTTAAACTTGAATAGACTCTGTGGTTGTTGGTCCTCCAGACTAGAGTGACTGAGCGAAAGGTTTTGCAATTTTTGCAAGGAGGAGTCCGTGCCGCTGGCACTACCAGATTTATACAGTGTGCCAAACACGCCACTCTGAAATATTATTACTCTGGTCTTTGGTGTCCATAGTTCGGTTTGTGGAGAATTGTCCCTGCAACAGTAGTGTTATTGATTTTGCTCCTATCTAAACACTATTTCGAAAAAATTAAATTAGGAACGCTTGGACAACAATAGGTCCTCTATATTTAAATGAAAACTTACTGGGGCCAGCAAAGGAGCACTCGCCGCCCTGGCCTGCATCCTCCTCCTTTGGAGCCACTGCATCCGTTTTTTCTGTCCGCTTGCCCCTGGGCGGACCTGACGTACAACATGAAAGAATGAACAGAAAACATTGATGATTGCTGCTTGCCGATGTCCTTGTCAACCAAATCAAACATTTAGAAAGAACAAGAACCAACTATTTCAGCCAAAAAGAGGGCTACAAAGGAAGGACTGCACCTGAGCCTCTACTCTAGGGGCAGATTTACAAGCCCCTTGCAGCTCTTTTGCTCCGTTCTTGCATCACTTTTGTGACGCAGTGCCACAACAAGAGAAGCGCCATGGTGTGGCGTATATTAACAACGTGACGCATATGGGAGATGCATCCCATTCTAAAGCCCTGCGCCATAAGAGAGCGTTCCAGCGCAAGGGAGGGCGTTCCTGCGCAGGAACGCATGCTAAAAGTGGCTTTGGGGAATATATAAAATTTCAATCAGTCATTTAGGACAATGATGCGTCAATGAAACCCTGCGCCTGCATGAAGCAGACTTACGGCTTGACGCAGCATTGCTGGAGCTGCGCCATCGTTGCAACGCAACTCCATCAATGAGCCGCCTTTACGGCACCGATGCGTAACGCTTCGGTGACGTTTTGGGACCATGGTGTGCCGCATTGTAAATACGGCGCACCATTGGTGGTGCTGGCGTGCCGCACACTTTGCAGGGATGCGCAGGTAATTGCTAATCTGACACTTAGGGGCATACTTACGAGTTCTGAGCTGGACACCTCCAGATGTGCACCAGAACAAATGCGTAACGCAAAACTAACCTTGCGTCACGGCAGATGCGCCGCAATTACAATGCGGCAAACCCTGGCGCAAGGGTAGGCAGATGCGTGACGCATCTCGTGACGAAAGAGAGGCGCATCTCTAGAGTCGCGTCGCAGGCGCGATGCAACTATAGCAATGCTCAGGGCTGCCCAATACTCAACATACCGCATCAGTCCTTACGCCTGCTTCAAGCAAGCAGGCATAAAGAATTGACGTAGCAGCGTCGCGGAAGTGCCTGCGTTAAATCTTGTAGATTTCACGCAGGCACTTTTGCGAGGCGCACAGCTGCCTGACCCCCCCCCCCTGCGTGGGAACGCACCCATTGTGGCGCAGGCCCAGGCCTTAACGTGGCGCATCTCCTTAGATGCATCACGTTGTACATGACTCGCAGGGATGCGCCACGTTTACGTCGCTGTGCGTCAGGTAAGGCAGCGTAAACGTGGCACAAGGGGCATGCAAATCTGCCCCTTTGTGTCTAGCATTACGCAGTTCTGTAAAATACACTCATACATTACTCAGCCCAATTAAATGAACACAAAATAGAAAACAAATAAGCAGTGGCACCGCCACAGAGAAGGAGAACAGTGCACCTGAAATGCACAGAAGATTTTGAAATATTAATTTACCTCTCTTATCAATTTAATCAGCAGCATTATTGCTCTTTGTAAAAAAGTTAAAACAAACATTTGCAATATAACACACAGAGCAGGAGAAAAAACAGAGTAGTGAGTGATGAAAAAATTGCTACTACTACTCACCATGCCCGGGGACCTCCACTCCCAGCAGGTCGAGCAGGTCGCGCTCCCGGTCCAGGATATCGGTCCAGCGGTGGGTTACTTGATTGTAGGTGCGCTGGACCCTCGTGATCTTAAAAAGGGCCCGGCACACCTGCCCCCACCGCTTCCGTCGCTCCTGGCTGTTGGTATAACCAGCAGCGATCCTGCCGCCTGCCTCGATGGTCCTGGGGAGACGGCGCTGCACATAAAAAACGAGTGCGCCCACCTCCTCAGGGCTGAAGATCTCCCGGGGCACCACCATTTCCGCCCTCAAGCGGCCACACGGGAGCCGGGCACGGGCTGCGGTGCCCGTCTTGGGCAGCTTGACAGCTGTCTTCACCATGTTCTGGGCAGGTGTTAGTAGTAAGGAGACAAAATGAAAAAGAATAAGAGTAGGGAAGAAGGAAATAAAAGTTTAAAAAAGTAGTTGAAAAGTAAACAAAGGTAGCCTAAAACACAAAAATATAGACCTAGAAAAATAGAGGGATAGAAAATAAGTTAAATAGATCAAAAAAATATTAAAACAAGCAAAGGATGGCAGAGATATACAGAGGATAGAAACACCATACCCAGACACATAGGAATGAATGAAAAACAAGATGGCGGCCCGATCACGTGCGCGTAAGTAAGTTCGCACGCGATTTCTATCGCGAACTCGTGCGAACTTGCATTCGCAATGCGCTCATTGCGCGAGATTACACATAGCGGGCGGAAACGGAAATACGTCACGCAAACAAAATGGCGGCGCCCATACTCAACCTTGGGGTAACTCGCACGAGTTCGCGGCTTCCACGGTCGAGTTTGCACGACGCCGCGCCTCGCGAATAGGGCGAAATTACCGAAAAACGAGTTTTGCAAAAGCAAAACCAACGAGCAGGTGCAAAAGTTCGAGCTCATCATTTGTAACCATTTACCTGTAGTGCTTCCTGAAGGGGCCCTCCAGAATCCGGTTGCCTACTTGCAACTATTGTGTGACCCTGCTCTGACAGTCACAGAATAGTTACAAGTATGCCATTGCATACTGTTATTGCAACAAAAAGGAAAGGGAGCAGACAAGCAGGTGCCAGCCTTCATTAATGTCAGTTGGGGCAGGGCAGGTGTTGTTGTTTGCAAAACTTAGTGGAGGTGTGCTTGGCTTTGCCACAATAATGTACACTCACTAGTCAATCAGAGGGTGCTGTGATGACACCGAGGGTGGCATGGGTGTGCCAGCCAGAGGGTGGCATGGGTGAACCAGAGTGCCAGTGTTGACAGAGGATGGCAGTGCTTTGCTTTGCCCCAATAATATACACTGGTGAACCAAAGGGTGCTGTGATGACACAGAGGGTGACATGGGTGAGCCAGAGGGTGGCATGGGTGACCAAAGAGAGTGCCAGTGGTGACAGAGGGTGGCAGTGATGAAGATAGCCTTGCAAACAGGCTGGGCACGTAGAAACAACAAGTTCGCAAAACTGGCGACCCGACAAGTAAGTTCGCAATTTGCGAAATTGTACAAAACCCTCGCGAACTTGCAGAAACCCGTGCGAACACACACCCCCAAAAAAATCCGCAAATCCGCGAGAGTTCGCAGATTTTGCGGATTTTCGCAATCCGCGAATACGCAAATCCGCAAATTCGCGGATTGCGAATCCGCAAAATCCGCCCATGCTTACTATGGAATGGGTTCAATATACAACAACAACTTGCGTTACAACATGCAAGATATCTACAGAGGAGATGGTGTGCACTTCTCAGATGAGGGGAATAGAATATTCCTCCTGAATTTAAGATTGTGCATTGGAACTTACTTGTAGGTACCTAATTCAGCCCCAGAACCCAAAAGCTCTTTTCAGGGCTACCCTACATCTGATCACTCACAATGATTATTTTACTCTAACTTTTTTCACTAATTTTCACCAAAGTATGCTCCCCGGTACGCTTCCCGGTGCGCGTACCGGGCGCTCCCCCCGCAATTTTCTTTTTTTTTTCTCGCCTATATGGGCCCCCTAAGACCCCCTCAGAAAACCTAGAGGGTCAGGGAGTGCCTACCATGCCCCCTTATACCCATTCCCAACTTTGTTTCTCCTCCATTTTCTGTCTCAAATCTACCGAAACACAAAATGGAGGACTCCCGTAGCGCTGCCGATACGCGTACCGAGGCGCGCACCGGGAAGCGCTCCCAAAATTTTTTTAAAGTTAATTTACATAAAAACCACTGGAGACACTTTCACCAAATATAGAATAGGCCATACTACATACCAGTCCCTACCATTTTCCCAAATTTGGTGGAATTCCATTGAGCCGTTTGGGCTGTAGCCCTCTTTAAATATCCTGAGGTGAATTACTTGACAAAAACACATCTGAAGTGTTATAATTTACAACCAATTAAAATGTTACTTTCATTTTCTACTATTATTTCATGACATTTGACTGGTTATGTACACGAATATATATAAAGAAAGAGAGGGAAACACAGCCATTTTGACTACTACTTCCTGAACTACATTTCAAAAGGATTTTCACTGAGAACTTAAACTTCTTTTTCAAAGGTAAGTTGTTATTTTGGAAAGTGAAGTATGTTGTGCACTTTAAGTTAATTTGGAAAAACATTTTTTGATAGTTATATACTATCCCTCTGTAATAGTTATAGATTGAGATAGGCTTCTCTGTTATACTTATGGATGGACTTAGACTTCTCTTGTATAATTATGAATTTACTTAGGCTTTATCACATACACTTTTTTATATTTCTACTTCCAGCCTCATACCATACACTGCCCAAAGATAACTTCACTGTTAAAAAATCAAAACTACCTGTCTGAACTTAAACCCAACAGTGCGCTATCTCTACTGATATATTTATTTTTATGCAATTTACAGCAAGAAAATGGAAGGAGAACAGAATAAAATGAATATTTCTTTCGAAATTGTTATTGAAAACAACCCTGAAGAAAATATTGCTGAGAATGATGACTTTGACTTTATGGATGAGTCTCTGGACCATGAATTACTTGAGTGTGTGGAAGCAACAGAATCACAGAATGAAAATTAGGACATTCCAGACAATATATTGTTAGAAGTTCTGTTAAATTTTGAAAAAGAATCAGAAAAATAAATGTATATTTAATAATCAAAAATTGTTCGAGACATTATTCCTTTTTATATGTAATTCATAAACTAGTACCAAATTGATTATAATGGAAATTGAGACTTATAGTATACTGTGCAACTTTTTTATGTTACATAGTAATTTTGCTCATAGTTACTTCCTTTCTCCCACTATATTATCTCCAATGAGTATTTGACATCTCTTTTTCATCTCCTGCCTCCATGTTCTTTCTGCTTTCCTGACAGACAATGATATGGATTCCATATACCAAAATAACTTCTGTAACAACATGCAACATATCTACAGAGGAAACGATGTACATTAAATTTAAGACTCAGCATTGGTACCTACATGTTGGTACTTAAATCACCCACACAACACAACAACTATATTCAGAGCTACCCTACCTCTAAGCACTTTAAATTATTATTTTAGTGTTTCACTGAGTTTTCCCCATGTGTGGGGGGGGAGGTGTGTGTGGGGGATGTGTGGGGTGTGTCTGTGAGGTGTGTATGTGTGTGTGTGTGTGTCTGGGGGGGATGAGGTGTATAGGTGTGTGTAGCTGTGTGGGGTATATGGGTGTGGGTGTGGGTGGGGATGTGGGTGTGTAAGGTGTGTGTGTGGGTGTGGGTGTGTGGGGTGTGTGGTGTGTGGGGTGTTTGGGTGTAGGTGTGGGTGTGTGAGGTGTGTGTGTGGTGTGTGGGTGTGGGGGGTATGTGTATAGAATGTGTGTGTATGTGTGGGATGTGTGGATGTGTCTGTGAGGTGTGTGTGTGTGTGTGTGTGTGGGGGGGAGGTGTGTATGTGGGATGTGTGGGGTGTGTCTGTGAGGTATCTGTGTGTGCGTGTGTGTGTTGGGGGGTGAGGTGTGTGTGTGAGTGTCGGTGTGTGGGATGTGGGTGTGGGTGTGGGTGTGGATGTGTAAGGTGTCGGTGTGGGGGTGTGGGGTGTTTGGGTGTGGGTGGAGGTGAGCGTGTGTGAGGTGCGTGTGGGGAGTGTGTGGGTATGGGGGTGTGGGGTTGTGTGTGTGTGGGTGTGTGTGGGTGTGTGTGGGACGTACTTGTAGGTACCTAAAACAGCCACAGAACCCAAAAGCTCTTTTCAGAGCTACCCTACCTGTAATCACTCAAAATGATTATTTTACACTATTATTTTCACTATTTTTCACCAAAGTATGCTCACCGGTACGCTCCCCGGTGCGCGTACCGGGCGCTCCCCCCGCGAAAATCGAAAAAAATAATATTTTTTTCACCAGCGGGACCCTTTTATGGCCCCCACATCAAACCTACGGGGTCAGGGGGGGTCTACCCTGCCCCCTTATGGTCATTTCCCCCTTTGTTTTTGCCACCTCTTGTGTCTCGATCCTACTGAGACACAAGATGGCGGCCACTGCGGACTGTTTCGAATGTTTACAGACACCCGAGAGCCAATCAGCTTTCCGTGCGCAAGTCGCGGGCGCGGCTAAAGATATATAAATTTTTTTGAACCTAAATTACTCAAAATCCTCTGGTGCACATATCTTGAGACATAGCAAAGGCACATCGGGCTACCAGTCCCTACAATTTTGCCACGTTTTGTGAATCCTAACTATAACTACCTACTGGCGACCGCCAGTAGGTAATATATATATATATATATATATATATATATATGAAACAATCCCAATTTTCTCTCGCCTGGAGCCCAGTCACGGATACCTTTGGCGCAGAAACAAAGAGGAGACCCAAGTGCAGGTGAGCAGTTTTATTAAGTCGTGTGGAAGGGCCACCTCAGCATAACGTTTCGGCCTTCACAGAGGCCTTGGTCACATGAGGCATGCAAAAGGAAAAGCAGTATTTAAAGTGCTAGTGCAGGTAATCTTTGTTTTGTCATTGGTTAGATATCCCCACATGATATTATCAAGTAATGATTGACATGGAAGACAGATTAAGATAAAAATGCCACTCATTCCGGGATAATCCCCTGAATATTAATAAGCAGTGTGTAAATTAGCTATATGTAAGGCTAGATATAGATGTCCAATTTAGGCAAAAAATGCCAATCATTCCGGGATATATATATATATATATAGATATATATAGATATATATATAGATATAGAGAGATATATTACCTACTGGCGGTCGCCAGTAGGTATATATAGTTAGGATTTTTTCTCTATGGGATTTTTGAAAATTCTATGTCTAATAACTTTGGCGTTTGTGGACGGAATTGGCTGAAATTTTCAGGAAAATGGAACATTTTGTTTCTGAGCAGCCACTGAAATTTTGGGGGGGTCGTCAAAGGGGGGCCGAGAAAAAAGGGGGGTCCCAAAACGCGTTTTTCCTATGTTAAACTTGGCAAAATTGTAGGGACTGGTAGCCCGATGTGCCTTTGCTAGGTCTCAATATATGTGCTCCAGTGGATTTTGAGAAATTAACGTTCAAAAAAACATATATATCTGTAAGCGCGCTCCGGGCAGCGCCCCGGTTCGCGTACCTGACGCGTAACGGAACTTCGCGAAGCGAAGCTGATTGGCTCTCCAGTGTCTGTCAACATTCTAAACAGTCCGGAGCGGCCGCCATCTTGTCTCTCGGTATGATCGAGAGACAAGAGGAGGCCAAAACAAAGGGGGAAATGACCATAAGGGGGCATAGTAGATCCTCCCTGACCCCCTAGGTTTGATGTGGAGGCTTTAAAAGGGCCCCGCGGTCCGTACTATAAGGAAAAAAGAATGATAGACTATGATATTTTGAAATATTGTATGTTTATTGATTGTTCTTTTTTTTTTTTTTTTTTATTGAAGTAGCAGTATTAATGATTATTAAATATAAATGTATTTTTGGAATTGTGAACAGTATACTATAAGTATGAATTTACATTATAATCAATTTGGTACTAGTTTATGAATTACATATAAAAATTATTAAAGACTCAAACAATTTTTTAATATTAAATATAATTTTCTTTTTCGGATTGTTTTTCAAAATTTAATAGAACGTTTAACATTTGACTGTCCGATATGTCCTCTTGTTGAGTGAACATAACTTCCCACATTTGACCGTCATCATAATGAAGTAAACAATCCACAGATTCTACACATTGTAGAAGTTCATGGTCTCGTGATTCATCCATGAATTCCAAGTCAATGGGTTCAATTATTTCCTCATTGTTCATGTCTAGGACAATTTCAAAGGAAACGTTCTGTTCTCCTTGCATTTTTGTGCTGAAATTTGAATTAAAAATTAATATATCAGTAGAGATAGGGCACTGTTGAGTTTAAGTTCAGACAGGTACTTTTGAGGCATGAAGTAGTACTATTAAAAAGTGCCTGTGAAAAAACCTATGTAAATTCATAATTATACCACAGAAACCTAAATCAATCCATAATTATAATAAACAAGCCTTTCTCAATGTCTAACTGTTACAGAGGGATAGTATATAACTATCTGAAAATGTTTTCAAATTTATAAAATAACAACTTACCTTTTAAAAACAAGTTTAAGTTGTGAGTGAAAATGATCTTGCAATGTAGTTCAGGAAGTAGTAGTCAAAATGGCTGTGTTTTTCTTTCTTTTTTTATATATATTCAGGTACATAACCAATCAAATGTCAGGTAAAAAAAGTAGAAAATTAAAGTAACATTTTAATTGGTTGTCAATTCCAACACTTCAGATGTGTTTTGTGAAGTAATTTACCTCAGGGTATTTAGAGAGGTCTACAGGCTAAATGGCTAAATGGAATTCCAACCAAATTTGTGAAAATGGTAGGGATTGGTATGTAGTATGAGTTAATCTATATTTGGTGACATTGTCTCCAGGGTTTCTTCTGTAAATTACTTTCCCACCTTTTTTAATGAAGCGCTTCCCGGTGAGCGCCCCGGTACGCGAACCGGCGGCGTTACGGGAGTCCACCATTTTGTGTTTCGGTAGAATTGAGATACAAGATGGAGGGGAAATAATGTTCAGAATGGTTAGAAGGGGGCACGGTAGACGTATCTTGACCCCCTAGGTTTTCTGAGGGTGGCTGAGGAGGCCCATATGTGCGAAAAAAAACATTTTTTTAAAAAATTTCGCACGGTTAGCGTCCGGTGCGCGTACCGGGTAGCGCTCCGGGGAGCGTACTTTGGTGAAAATTAGTGAAAAAAGTTAGAGTAAAATAATAATTGTGAGTGATCAGATGTAGGGTAGCTCTGAAAAGAGCTTTTGGGTCCTGTGGCTGATGTAGGTACCTACAAGTAGGTACCAATGCACAGTCTTAAATTGAGGATGAAAATTCTGTTCCCCTCATCTGAGAAGTGAACTCCATCTCCTCTGTAGATATCTTGCATGTAGTAACGCAAGTTATTGTTGTAGATGGAGCCCATTCCATGGTCTCTCATGTAAGCTGAAACAGACTTATTTACATGCTTCCTCGATTTCTCAATTTGTGGACAAAATTGGTTTGACCACCTCCATTTCTGTCTTTGGCATATATTTGAATATACCAAGGCAGTTTGAGGAAAAAGTGCCATCAATTGCTCAAAGGTGTCCTTTAAAAGCATTTCCAGACCTACCCCAGTCAAAGTGCCCAAGTCATTACCTCCACAGTGCACAATTAACAGGTCAGGTTTTGGCAAATGCAAAAAGGTTTTCACCAATGGTATCAATTGGTGACATTTTAATCCTCTGTGGGCAATCCACTTGATTTCCACATTTTGTAAATTGAGGTTAGGTAAATTTCTGTTATCAGCAAACCTTTGAGCCCAGTGGATATAACTATGTCCAACAATCCAGACAGAAAACATGGTGAGAGGAGGTTCTGCTGCAGTCAGATGAAGTGTGGCAATGAAATGGGAGTTGAAAAAATAAGAGTTTAAAATGAAAAAAACTGTGGAGTTTCTGTGTTAATGAAGCAGTAGCAGTGATTGGTGGATTTTGATTGCTGAAAACAGAAAGTTAGGGTGCATGGATGAGTTCTTTGAAAGATGTAATTTGAATGGTCAAAAACAAATCATTTTATGAAAGATTGCACTGGATATGCAGGTGTACTGAGAGTTCAGAGTTCAATTGAAACATTGTTGTGTGAACTTGCAAACATGAGATGTCTTTCAGGAGGTGGTTGCTATGCAAAAAAGGCAGAAAGGGCAGAGGGGGGAAGGGTGTTGATTTGAAAAAAGTGAGGGAAGAGTTTTGATTGGGTGACATGAGAGATATGTGTGATGAATTACAGCTTTTCTGTGCTTTTTATAGCTGCAGACTCTGGAGTGCATACCCTTTTGCTCTGCTAAAGACAATTTGGTGTGTTTCTGAGACTGTTTTGAAACTCATAAAGTATTTGCTAAGGTGAGAAAAGATTCATTTATTTAGATAGAGAATAGTATGGTTTAGGGAGAAAATTATGAAGAAAGTTGTGTATTTAAAATGTTGCTTTGTGTCAAGTGTTTTACAAATAGATTTTGTTTCTTTGTGTTACATAGCCATGTTAAAAGTGACGCAAAAAAAGTGCAAGGGTCTTACAAAAATGCTTTCATGTGTCTTAGGGTATTTTAACTCCCTTCCCCATGAATGTATGAATATAATTGCTTTACAAGATGTGTTTAAAAACGTTTTTGAAATCAATTAGGTTTCTTGATATGTACTGCTAGAGTTTCATAGGTTGCTTGGGGCATATTTTCAAGGCTTTTGAGTTCCTTTGATGTAATTTTTCCCATTTTAATTTAAGACCTTTCCCCGTGGTGCAAGGTCCTTGTAAATATGCCCCCATCTGTGCTTGGCAAATTTAGATTTTAATTCTTTGACTAACATAGCCATGTTAAAAGTGACCCAAAAATGTTGCAAGGGCCTTAAAAAAACGCTTTCATGTGTCTTAGGCCATTTTAAGTCATTTCCCCTTGAATGTAGGTATATAATTGATTTAGATGATGTGTTTAAAAACGATTTTTGAAATCAATTAGGTTTCTTGATATGCAGTGCTAGAGTTTCATAGGTTGCTTGGGGTATATTTAAAAGGCATTTGAGTCCCTTTGATGTTATTTTTCCCATTTTAATTAAAGACATTTACCCGTGGTGGAAGGTCCTTGTAAATACATCCCCATGTGTGCTTGGCAAATTTAGATTTTGATTATTTGACTTATATAGCCATGTTCCATACAGTTCTCACCTTCTGCGTAGTCTTACATATGCTAGACTCCATCTGCACTATGAGATACCTAAGCAAAGGAAACACAGGTGATGTGATTGTGAAATGAGGAAAAGAATCTCCACATTTTTCAATTACATCACCTGTGTTTCCTAAGTTTACGAATGACATTGTGCAGATGAGGTTTAGGCCTGTCCACGGACACAGAAGAGGTCTGGCCTTTGTTCAAGAGTGAAGTGGACATTACTTACTTCATTGGTAGGCCTTCACATGTATTATCTCCTCTGTACTCTTCAACAAGCGTAAATTTCATCTGCAACCCTGAGTAGGCCTCACCTTAAACAAACCTCTGGATAGGCCACACCTTATCGTCATCCTGAAACAATCATTTAAAATGTTAGGGACAGATTTATGATAGATGTATGCCTCTTTTGCGTCACTGTGCGTCACTTTTGTGACGCAGCGGCGATGCAAAAGATTTGCTATGTGGCGACATATTTACAACTTGATGCATCTAGGCAGATGTGTCATGCTGTAAAGTTCCGTGCCACATGAAACCGATGCAGCAGTGATGCAAAAGATGCACCATGTTGTAAGACAGGCCTCACTTCATCTCCAACAAGATAAGAAGCTGAATCTTCTGTAAATGTCAAAATTGTTGTATACACTGCTGAACTTCTGTGTACTCTTTGATATGCTAGACTCCATCTGCACTATGAGATACCTAAGCAAAGGAAACACAGGTGATGTGATTGTGAAATGAGGAAAAGAAACTCCACATTTTTCAATTACATCACCTGTGTTTCCTAGGTTTACGAATGACATTGTGCAGATGAGGTTTAGGCCTGTCCACGGACACAGAAGAGGTCTGGCCTTTCTTCAAGAGTGAAGTGGACATGACTTACTTCATTGGTAGGCCTTCACGTGTATTATCTCCTCTGTACTCTTCAACAAGCGTAAATTTCATCTGCAACCCTGAGTAGGCCTCACCTTAAACAAACCTCTGGATAGGCCACACCTTATCGTCATCCTGAATCAATCATTTAAAATGTTAGGGACAGATTTATGATAGGTGTATGCCTCTTTTGCGTCACTGTGCGTCACTTTTGTGACGCAGCGGCGGTGCAAAAGATTTGCTATGTGGCGACATATTTACAACTTGATGCATCTAGGCGGATGTGTCATGCTGTAAAGTCCCGTGCCACATGAAACCGATGCAGCAGTGATGCAAAAGATGCACCATGTTGCAAGACAGGCCTCACTTCATCGCCAACAAGATAAGAAGCTGAATCTTCTGTAAATGTCAAAATTGTTGTATACACTGCTGAACTTCTGTGTACTCTTTCATATGCTAGACTCCATCTGCACTATGAGATACCTAAGCAAAGGAAACACAGGTGATGTGATTGTGAAATGAGGAAAAGAAACTCCACATTTTTCAATTACATCACCTGTGTTTCCTAAGTTTACGAATGACATTGTGCAGATGAGCTTTGGGCCTGTCCACGGACACAGAAGAAGTCTGGCCTTTGTTCAAGAGTGAAGTGGACATGACTTACTTCATTGGTAGGCCTTCACATGTATTGTCTCCTCTGTACTCTTCAACAAGCGTAAATTTCATCTGCAACCCTGAGTAGGGCTCACCTTAAACAAACCTCTGGATAGGCCACACCTTATCGTCATCCTGAATCAATCATTTAAAATGTTAGGGACAGATTTATGATAGGTGTATGCCTCTTTTGCGTCACTGTGCGTCACTTTTGTGACGCAGCGGCGGTGCAAAAGATTTGCTATGTGGTGACATATTTACAACTTGATGCATCTAGGCAGATGTGTCATGCTGTAAAGTCCCGTGCCACATGAAACCGATGCAGCAGTGATGCAAAAGATGCACCATGTTGCAAGACAGGCCTCACTTCATCTCCAACAAGATAAGAAGCTGAATCTTCTGTAAATGTCAAAATTGTTGTATACACTGCTGAACTTCTGTGTACTCTTTCATATGCTAGACTCCATGTGCACTATGAGATACCTAACCAAAGGAAACACAGGTGATGTGATTGTGAAATGAGGAAAAGAAACTCCACATTTTTCAATTACATCACCTGTGTTTTCTAACTTTACGAATGACATTGTGCAGATGAGCGTTAGGCCTGTCCACGGACACAGAAGAGGTCTGGCCTTTGTTCAAGAGTGAAGTGGACATGACTTACTTCATTGGTAGGCCTTCACATGTATTATCTCCTCTGTACTCTTCAACAAGCGTAAATTTCATCTGCAACCCTGAGTAGGGCTCACCTTAAACAAACCTCTGGATAGGCCACACCTTATCGTCATCCTGAATTATTAATCATTTAAAATGTTAGGGACAGATTTATGATAGGTGTATGCCTCTTTTGCGTCACTGTGCGTCACTTTTGTGACGCAGCGGCGGTGCAAAAGATTTGCTATGTGGTGACATATTTACAACTTGATGCATCTAGGCAGATGTGTCATGCTGTAAAGTCCCGTGCCACATGAAACCGATGCAGCAGTGATGCAAAAGATGCACCATGTTGCAAGACAGGCCTCACTTCATCTCCAACAAGATAAGAAGCTGAATCTTCTGTAAATGTCAAAATTGTTGTATACACTGCTGAACTTCTTTGTACTCTTTCATATGCTACACTCCATCTGCACTATGAGATACCTAACCAAAGGAAACACAGGTGATGTGATTGTGAAATGAGGAAAAGAAACTCCACATTTTTCAATTACATCACCTGTGTTTTCTAACTTTACGAATGACATTGTGCAGATGAGCTTTAGGCCTGTCCACGGACACAGAAGAGGTCTGGCCTTTGTTCAAGAGTGAAGTGGACATGATTCACTTCATTGGTAGGCCTGGACATGTATTATCTCCTCTGTATTCTTCAACAAACCTAAATTTCATCTGCAACCCTGAGTAGGCCTCACCTCAAATAAACCTCTGGATAGGCCACACCTTATCGTCATCCTGAATCAATCATTTAAAATGTTAGGGACAGATTTATGATAGGTGTGTGCCTCTTTTCCGCTGCTGTGCGTCACTTTTGTGATGCAACGGCGGTGCAAAAGATTTGCTATGTGGTGACATATTTACAACTTGATGCATCTAGGCAGATGTGTCATGCTGTAAAGTCCTGTGCCACATGAAACCTGCGTCAGATTTCATATAGGTGTTTTGTTGCAGGGTATGCATTTATTTGCATGAAAGCCCTGTAAAACTAACACAGTGAAATTTAGAAGATTTCACTGAGTCAGCTTTATAGCATTGCTGAATCAAATCCTTACGTCTGTTTGAAACAGGCATAAGGAGTGATGCACCATGCAATGTGAGGCTTCCTCCTGTGCATTGCAGTAGACATGTCGCGCTTACGACGTGATTCCTGCAATGTGCTGCTTTTGCAGCACAGATGCGTGACGCATCTGTGCTGTTTTTGCTCAATGGTGCTCCACATTGTAAATGCGGCACACCATGGGTGGCAGAGCAGCGGTGCACATTAACTGGTGCATCCGTGGGGATGCGCCAGTTAACATAAATCTGCCCCTTTACATTTAAGTATGAGCAGGGGACACAGAGTCGGTGAGGCTTATCCAAGGTTAAGAAGAGATGAGTCCTGTTCACTGAAAACTTGGACATAGGCCTCTCCTCCTCAGCATCGCTGGATATGGCTAAATAATAGCTTTAAAATGTTACTCTTGTTAAACAATTTCACTATTATAATCTCTGAGATTTGTCTCTTACTCTGCAACATCTCATTGTTGTTCTCTTTCTTTAAAGATAACGACAACATCAACCATGAGTGATAATGAGCAATCAGTTGATTTCAACCTTATCATTGAACTTGTAATTGAAACGTCAGTGGAAGTAGATCCCTTGGATGATTTAAATCCTGAGTAGGATGAAGAACATGATGAGGATGCCGATTTGTCAGAATTGTATGACATAGGGTGGGAAGCTGACCTGCTTGAGCCTATGGAACTATAAACATTTATTTTTAAAATGTACTTGAAATGAAAAGTAAAAATGTAAACCGTTTCATTTAAAATTAAACACAACTTCAAAAACAGGTTATGTGTAGTGTCTTTAATGAAATAGTAAAATATGCTCATAAAATTAGATCAGATTCACATATAAAACAGCACTGGTAAAATGTAGAAGCATTCCATTTCTTTGCTACTATTTGTGATTTCTAAATTTGCCAATGCACTAAAAATTATTCTATGTAAAAATAACAAGTAGTGTGTTAAATTTTTGATGACTGTTATTGATTTACTGTTTGCTAATAGTGGTTAATAACATTTTTTATTATATTTTACCACAGATTCAACTGCAGATCATTTCAAAATTAAAGAATGCCTTCGAAGGACAGAAGGCGAAAGGCTACCAAACATCAAAGACAGCAGCTCCAAAAAATATTGCAGCAGACCTCTACAATAAAAACTTGTCAAGTCACCAAGAAAGGTCCGGGTAAGATAAAGAAATCATTCCTAAGAAATATTTGTAGAAAAAAAAGTAGTACTACAGAAAATGTTTTAGTCCAGAAAAAGAGAAGCAATTTAAACGGAAAGGGAAGGCCAATCAAAATTGTTACTGCTAGAGCAGGAGATAACTCTGTGCATGGTAGTAGAAGGAAAAACCAGTTTAGGGACATTCGTAGACGAATGTTCCGCAACAGGATAATTGGCAATTTGTTAAAAAATATTAAGAAAGGTCAGCAGAAAGTGGTTTTTTATAAGAGAAAAACAAAATTGAGAAAGTTATTGATCAGGCATTTGAAATTAAGCGAAGGTTATTTATTTTGATAATCAATAGAATTAGGAAGCTAAACAAGGCAATTTATGATTTCAAAAGAAATAGTAGATGGAAGAGAACAGTTAATCGTAGTAATTTTTGTGAAGTTTTTTCAGGAGAATGGATGCATAGTTCAAGTTGTGAGGCATTTTTTAATGAGGAGAGTTATTTCCAGGATAATGATTTGGTGCATGCAGTTGACATCAGTGGTCGAGCTTATGAGGTGAAAGATGGTTGTCCAGTTGAAAAAGAAAAACTTGTGACAACAGAGGCAGAAGAGGTGTTAGGTAATGAGGTTTTAGGAAGACGTCCTAAGGGACCTGTGTACACCTGGAAGTGTAGTAGTATTTGCAGTGTGCGACAGGATTCCATCAATTTGCTTTGTGATTTTGTACGGACATTTAATAAGAAAAGTTTGAAGCAGAAAATGAAGTTGTTGCAAGAATTAGATCCTTGCATAGTGAGAGAAGTGACAGGTTTGCATGGTCATTCACTGGCTTGTCTTTCCAGGAGAGTATGCCAGAGTGTTTTTTATCATTTCAGGATGCTAGCAGTGCATCATAATAAAGTGAGGAAATTAGTTAGAATGTTGTATTATGCTAAGAGTCCAGCAGTTATGCTTAAACAATTATGCACTGCTCTTTTGCATGGTTCTGAAATAGATGTGAAGAATATTTGTGAAGAAATTGAGTTTTGTTACTTTGGAAGTAAAGAGGAGAATGTTGAAATTGACCCAGAAGAAGAGGGTAATGTGGAAGATAGTGTACAGGTTTCCAGTACAGATAATTTTCAGAAGGAAATTGCCACGTTTCAGGTGAAATCAAGTGAGAGGCCTAATTTCACTTGTGTGTGTTGTCGACGCACTTATTATAAGAATCAGACTAAGTTAGTGGATTTATATGCAAAAAGTGAAAGGGAAAATAATAGTGAATGGAAGGATTTTGCAACATACTTGATGGTAGAAAATTGTTTTGATTTGGGATTGGATCAACGTGTGTGTACTTATTGTTGTAACAAATTAAATCAAAACCAGATGCCTGCTAGAGCGGTTCATAATAATCTGGAATTGGTTGAGATTCCTTCTGAATTGAAGGATTTAAATACTTATGAATCTATTTTGATTCAAAGTATCCATCTCTTTCAGGCTATTGTAAGAATGGAGCCAAAGACAGGGAAATTGCCTCCATCAGATTTACAGAGAGGATTAAAGGGAAGAGTTGTTTATTTGCCTCTAGATTTGAAGAAAAACATTAATACAATTGGAGTAGAAAAAGTGGAAGAGGAACCTCTGGTTATCTTAGTTAATGGGGTTCCGACAAAGAGTAAGAAAATATGGCAAGATTTAGTGGATGTTAGGAAAGTCAAAAAGGCAACATTGTATTTGAAAAAAAACAATAAGTACTATAAGAATGTATATGTTGCAGAAGAGGAAGTAAGTGAAGAAGAGGATAGTGATTTGTGTGCTGGTCAAATTGAGAAAGTAGAACCCTCTAAAAGTGAAGAAATATATGAACATTATAGTGTTCATCCTTTGCATTCCAAGGAAGTCATGGGGAATGCTATTGAGTTGTTTCAAATGAAACAAGCCAAAGGGAGTCCCATTAGTGTTTGGGAGGAAAGTTTGGAAGCTCGGTGTTTCCCACAGCTATTTCCAACAGGTCAAGGAGGAAGATATGATGAGCGACCTCATCAAATTCCTGCTTCTGAATACCGGACTTTACGATTGTATGCAGAAGATCCTAGGTTTCGACAATGCATTCCCTATTTGTTTCATCTCCTGTTTGAAAGCGATCTGTCTGGACTGTCATATGCAGTGAACCACATCTTGAAAAGTGGTATACAGATGCAAAACATCTCGGCAAGTGACTTTATGGATAAAGTCAATGTGCAAGACAATATTTTGGATTCTCACCTGATTAATCTCATGGCGTGTCAGCATGGTACTAATGAGTACTGGTACCGTCGTCATGGTGATTTAAAATGTATGCTGAGGAACTTAGGAACTCCCACATGGTTCCTCACTCTCAGCTGTGCCGAGTATGGCTGGGAGAATTACTTGAATTTCTACGAGATGCAAATGGAAACATTGAAAATATCGAATTCAAGACACCCGGAGAACTGTGCTCTTTGGATCCAGTGAATGTATGCAGGTACTTCAATCATAGATTTGAAGCTATGATGTCTTTCATCATGAACAAGAGAAATCCACCTCTTGGAGAGGTGTTGGATTTCTTCTGGAGAAAGGAGTACCAAGCAAGAGGTGCTCCTCATATACATATGCTGCTGTGGATCAAGGATGCACCTAAATTTGGAACAGATCCAAAAGACTTAGTGATGAGTTTCATAGAACAGTATTCTACATGTGCTGTTCCAAACGCAAAGGAGGACAAAAGCCTAAGAGAACAAGTTCTACGCTTCCAAAGCCATCGTTGCGGAAAGTACTGTCGTCGTAAATTCAGAAACAAGGACAAGTTCTACACCAAATGTCGTTTCGCCTTTCCACGACCGGTGATTTCTAAAGGAAGAGTGAACAGTTTGATGTCTTCGCTGCGACATAATGTGATGAAGAAATCACCTAAAAACACATACAATTTGAAAAGGAACGAAGAGTCCAAGTATATCAACGACTACAACCCAGTGATTTTGTCCATGTGGAATGCTAACATGGATATACAGTTCGTGGCTGATAACTGTATGGCTGTGGCTCGGTATGTGACATCTTACATCACCAAAAAAGAAAAGACAGAATTGAAGGATATGTGGGAGGACATTTCCCATGAAAAGAGCCTCAGTAAGAAGTTGTACAGTTTCAGTCTGAAGATGTTGTCACATCGAGAAATCGGAGCTTACGAATGTTCTGACCGGTTGTCTTCAGCAAGTCTCTATGCCAAATCCAGGAGTATCGTTTGGGCGAGTCTTGGTCTTGCTGCAACGCGTAATCGAGTTCTGAAACCTGTGCGGGAAATTGAGTATTTGGCGGAAAAGGAGCCAATCAGTACTGATATTTTGAAGACCAACATGTTGGATACATATTATCCAAATAGAAGCAGACACCTCGAGAATGTTTGTCTGTATGAGGTTCTACAAAATTACATATTCAAGAGGAACATCAAAGAAGATATTGATAAAGGAGTGTATGCTGTAATTGGAAGTGAGGGATGTCTCGTCAAGCAAAGAAAATGCCACTTGGTAAACCATCGAAAATTGAGTGGCGAATCTCCTGAAAAAAAAGAGTTTTTCTATTTAGCACTTTTGCAACTTTTCAAGCCTTGGCGTGCAGAAGAGGAACTGCTTGGAGATTTCCTCTGTTACAAAGACTCTTTCAATGCCGCCAAGGAGACCATAGAATGTCCTGTTTTTCTCAAATATCTAGAAATGTTGAATGCGGAAATTGAGCAGGAAGCAACGATTGCAGCCGAGATTGCTAGAGACAGTTCTCAGGACAGTCAGAGTTCTGTTTCATTGAGTCAGGATCCACTAGGAGGACCAGTTATCAAAAATGAAGCTGCCACTGCCATGATTGAAGTGGAAAGAGCCATGGCACATGCTCAGGAGGATGCGGTTAACTTAGAAGACTTGGAAAGACAACTTAACGTTGAGCAGAGGAAAATATATGACGAAGTTACCAACCAAATTGATCATGGATTAAGTCATGAGAAGAAGGAGTGCTCATGTACGTCGTTGAAACCTGTCCGACTGTACGTGAGTGGAGAAGCGGGAACTGGAAAAAGTTTCCTCATTAAAGCAATTTCATGTTATTTGCAGAAAAGGACTGCGTCATCGCTGTCTTGTGTTGTCACCGCTCCAACTGGACTGGCAGCTCATAACATTAAAGGTATTACTTTGCATCGTCTACTGATGCTGCCAGTGGAGCATGATAACAAATTACAATACCACAAGTTATCTGGAGATGCTTGTTGTGAAGTTTCAAGAGTCTTGAAGAAAATGAAACTTCTTATCATTGACGAAGTAAGCATGGTTTCCAATGTCATGCTTGCCTTTGTGCATTTGAGAATGCAAGAAGTTCTCAAAACAGAGTATGATGTGTTATTTGGTGGCAAACACATCATTGTTTTTGGTGATCTTCTGCAGCTGACACCAGTGAAAGGACAACCTGTGTTCAAAATGCTCACGCATGAAGATACCAGGAAGTGCCTAGGGAGCATTGGCAACGTTAATATATGGTTAAACTTCAATTATGCTGAACTGCATGAAAATATGCGTCAGGCGAAGGATGAAGATTACAAGAATATTCTACAAGATGTTAGAATCGGAAAAGTGACCGAGCATGGGAAAGAAGCTTTACATGCACGATTACTGTCAAATTTGTATCCAGAACAAGACGTTGTGCCTGAGAATATTTTTCAGAAAATTACTGAGAAAAAATCTAGAATATGTTTGATGCCAACTCTTGCAGAATGTGCCATCTTCAACAACAAAATGTTGTATTTAGAAAACCAAGATATTGTGAAACTGGATGCTATTGACAGAGTAGAGCATATGGGATCAACAATTATTTTGTCTGAGAATTTGAAATCAAAATTGGATTCATTAGAAAAGAGTATATCTAAAACTGCGGGTTTTGAAAAGACTCTGAATGTGTGCTTAAATTGCCGTATAATTTTAAGAAGGAATTTACATGTTGAAAGAGGTCTGGTAAATGGATCAATGGGTAATGTTGTTGATTTTGTGAAATACAGAAATAGGGATGAAATTGAATTTTTAAAAATTAAATTTGATGGCATTGAGGAAGTACAGCTAATTGGTCGTTGCTCTGCTAGGTTTTTGCTTGTGAAAGACTTATATGTTCGCCGTAAGCAGTTTCCTGTTTGCTTGGCATATGCGGTGACAATCCATAAATCGCAAGGTTTGAGTGTAGACAGTGCATTGGTGAATATTGGCAGTTCTGTGTTCAAGGAGGGTATGGCATATGTGGCATTGCCACGAGTCAGAACTTTATCGGGATTGTACTTGATTGAGTGTGATGTCACAAACATTTGTGCGGATCTAGACTGTGTTAAGGAATACAATAGGTTAAGAAGAGAGTATGCGCCACATTTGCCTCAATATCCTTTGTTTGAGAAACGTGTGGTAGGCCGGAAACGAAGAAATGTGACCAATAGTAGGGAGGTTGTAGCAAAAAGACGAAAAGTCGATGAACCAGAAATTATAAGCAGAAAGGAAAAGGATTTTGTTGAAGATGTTGTTGGTTTTCAATTTGAAAACAGTTCTGGTGTCAACTGCTATGCTAATGTAGTGGTTAATGTTTTGTTTTCTCTAGAAACTTTAAAACAAGAGATTGTGGTCAATTCGGATCAGAGATTTTGCAGTTTGTTGAATTCTGTGTTAGAGAAATGAAGCACTGATAGAACAAAAATAGAAAGTGTGTCTGAAATTCGAAATCTGTTAGACAGATGTTCAGGTCAAACACAATTCTCTCAAAATATTCAGCAAGATTGTCAGGAGTTTTTAATGTATATGCTTGATGTATTGCATGATGAAGGTGTAGATGTAGATCACCTGTTTGGGCTTTCTTATCAATGGCAGCATGACTGCGAGAACTGTATGGTATCAAGTACTACTAGTGTAGACTCAGAAAAATGTATATATTTAACTTTGCCAGACAGTAAATCAGTGTCCTTTAGTAAGCTAGTAAAAGCAGCTGATCACAACATGGAGTGTAGCCAATGTAAGTCTGAAATGTTGTCAACATTATTTATACGAACATATGGCCAGTATGTCATTTTAATGTTCCAACGATGTAGGCCTGATGGAACAAAATTGACAACTTTGATTAAAAATTTTGTGGCTTCACAGTTGTCAATATCAGGAAGGACTTTTATAACTGCAGCAATTATATATCATGACGGTCCTTCAATAACATCAGGACATTACACAGCTTATTTAAAGTCTAGAAATGGCTGGTCATTCTGCAATGATTCTGTTTTAACTTTAAAAAAAAAATTGCCTTATGACCTTAAAAATTCTTACCTGGTGTTTTTAAAACCAAAATTTTAGGGAAAGAATCTCGGGATGTGCTCTGAGGAAATTCAAGAGGTTCTAATGGCTCCTACACAATTTGGCCTTGAGGATAAGTGTAGTACAGAGTCAAAAGTTATTTTTGAGTTTTAAATAGTTCCTGGAAAAAAAGAAGGTTTTCTTACAGAAAGTGGTGGGCACGGATTAGTTAAAGGACAACAGAGTATTTCCCAAAACAAACGGTGTTCTTACCATGACACTTGACGTCATGGAAAAATAACTGCACTTTGAATGAGTTCAGAAAAACTGTTTCTTTTTATAAGCTAATTCAAGCAGCCAATAAAAACATGGAATAGAGGTAATGTAAGTCTGCAATGCTGTCTAGATTATTTGACCAAACTTTTGGTTATAATGTCATTTTCAAATTCCAACTATATAAACCTGAGAAAGTAAGTCTTCAACTTTAATTACAAATGTTGTGGCTACATAGTCGTTTATTTTAGGAAGAACATTTTTAACTGCAGCTATTATATGACATGATGGTCCTTTGACAAGATCCGCTTATTACACAGCTTATTGAAAATGTAAAAAAAGCTGCTGTTTCGTAAATGATTCCTATTTGACTACGATACAATGTTGCCTTTTTATTTAAAAATATTCTTACTTTCTGTTTTCAGAAAAGAGAATTTAGGGTAGGTAACTGGCCTATAATGATTCTAGGGGTTGATATAATTTTATCTACTGTTTTAAATTGCTTTGTGATTAAAAGTGATGTAGAGAATTAAATAATTGTAGTAGTCATAGAGGTAGTGTAAGTCTGCTTCATAGTAAGCAGTATCAGTGTCATAGGAAATGTGGAACATGAGTGAGCAAGAAGGGTGAGATATTACTAGTACAGGATTGTGAAAGTGATCTTGAACGTTTTCTTTCTGAAAGTTGCGGAAATACAAAATGACGGGATTTGCTTAGAAGAATTCCAAGAGTTATAAATGGCTCTTACACGATTTGGCCTTGTGGAAACGTGCGGTAGAGAGCGAGAAGTCATTTATTGTATGTAACATATTTTTCAAAACGATGGAGCTTTTCTTTCAGAAAGTGGCGGGCTGAAAATAATAGCAGCACAACAGAGTGTAAGCTGTTCATAGGATATCCTTCGACGTCATGGAAAGTAAGTTACTTTTCAGGAGTTCTGATTTCTGATTGGTTATGTTATATGGGTTTTTTAAACACAATCATTTTGATTGTGGTTTTTTTTCCCCGCTGTTATATGATGAATACCTTCAAGTCACTATTTTTAGTGAAATTTGATAAATTCTGAGAACAGCAAAAATAAACCATTTAACATGTATAATTAATTCTGTACTTTTTGTATTTATGATATACATTTAGAACTGTGTAGGAGGCATGGAGAAGCTGAGGCTTCTGTAAGTGTTAAAGTTGTTGCATACAGTGCTCACATTCTACTTAGTCTTTCATATGATAGACTACATCTAAACAATGAGATACCTAAGCAAAGGAAACACAGGTGATGTGACTGTGGAATGAGCAAAACAAATTGCATGTTTTTCAATTAAATTACCTGTGTTTCCTAACATTACACATCACATTGTGTAGATGAGGTTTAGGCCTGTTCCAGGAGACAGGGGAGGTCTCACATTTGTTCAAGAGTGCAGTGGACATGACTCACTCCGTTGGTAGGCCTGCACATTTATTATCTCCTCTATACTCTTCAACAAGCCTAAATTTCATCTGCAACCCTGAGTAGGACTTACCTGAAACAAATCTCTGGATAGGCCACACCTTATCAGCATCTAGAAACAATCATTTAAAATGTTAAGTGCAGATTTATGATGGCCATACGCCTCTTTGGCCTCGCTGTTCCGTCACTTTTGTGACGCAGCAGCAGTGTAAAAGATGCACCATGTTGCAAGATAGGCCTCAGTTCATCTCCAGCAAGATACCGTCAGTTTAAAATGTATATAATTAGGACTGTGAAGGGGGCATGCAGAAGCTGAGGCGTCAGTAAGTGTCAAAGTTGTTGCATGCAGTGCTGCACTTCTGGGTACTCTTTCATATGCTGGACTACATCTGCACAATGAGATACCTAAGCAAAGGAAACACAATTGATGTGATTGTGAAATGAGCAAAAGAAATTGCACGTTTTTCAATTACATCACCTGTGTTTCCTAACATTACACATCACATTGTGCAGATCAAGTTTAGGGCCTGTCCAAGGAAACAGAGGAGGTCTGGCCTTTGTTCAAGAGTGAAGTGGACATGACTCACTTCATTAGTAGACATGGACATGTATTATCTCCTCTGTACTCTTCAACACGCCTAAATTTCATCTGCAACCCTGAGTAGGCCTCACCTCAAACAAACCTCTGGATAGGACACACCTTATTGTCATCCTGAAACAATCATTTAAAATGTTAGGGACAGTTTTATGATGGCTGTGCACCTCTTTTGCGCTGCCGTTGCATCACTTTTGTGAGACAGCAGCAGTGCAAAAGATGCACCATGTTGTAAGATAGGCCTCACTTCATCTGCATCAAGATACTGTTAGTTCAAAAATGTATATTTTTAGGACTCTGTAGGGGCATGGAGAAGCAGAGGCT